>NC_137429.1:13095000-14295000 GCF_964374335.1 Astatotilapia calliptera
TCTTAGGCACTTTATTAGAAAACACATTTAAAAATTTTCATTTTAATTTGTTTAGTCAAATCTATGAAAAGGACCAAATGTAGCACAGGCATAAAACAGTTTTTCTGCTCTATCAAGATTAGCTATTAGCCAAAAGAGTTGGCGTTTTTCAGAATACATGAGGAAACCGGACAAGTGCCAGGACTTCAGTTGATCCATCTACTATTCACTAAGGCTTAATCAAAAAAGCCATTCTTAAGGAAGAGAAATGAGGAGAAAAGACTGAGGTGTGCTAAATTACACTAGAAGTAAACAACAGCTCTTATAGAGTAATGGATCCAAATGTGAAATTCTGGGTTCAAAGGACTTCAGAAAAGTAAAGGAACCATCTTTAATACACAGTGGAGACTCTGTCATGTTTTGGGTCTGCATTTCAGCCAGTGGTGTTAGGGATCTGATGATATGATGAATGCAAAAAACCCACATCCCAAACACACTGCCAATGCAGTAAAAGCATAGCTGGATTGAAAAACACACACAGTGGAACACAATCAGTCATGGACTGGCCTCCCCAGAGTTCAGACCTCAATAGCAGTGTGAGATCATCTTGACAGAGAACAGAACAAAAGGTCGCCAGCATCCACAGAAGAGCTTTGAATGTCCTTCAAGAAGCCTGGAGAACTAATCCTGAAGACTACTTAAAGAAAGCTTGACTAAGAGAGTTGAGTATGTGTAGAAGAATAACTAATAATAATTCCATGTGTGTTTGCACATTTCACCAAACAAAGTTTAAAGAAATGAGGAGTGGGTCAAGACTTTTGCACAGTCCTGTATTTCTGCGTATGGTACTGTTGATCCTTAAGGCATGTTGATACTTTTCATATTTTGAATGCAGGGCTTACTTATTGTGATATTGATGTTTCTCCTTAAGTAAAGAATCAATATCCTTCCTCCACTGCTTTACTCTGACTATTAATACATTTTCTTTTTTTTCCTCCTTCACTGTCTGTATCTTAGTAGCTGTTAGCTAACAATGGTGTGCTCTGCCTCCACATCAAGCCAGCCATATCTATTTTGACTAGATCTCTATTTGTAGCTCATCGACCTGTCAGGCAAGGATCCGTAGCTTTGCTCAAACACATGTAGACACACTCCAGATCTTTAAATGGGACCACAGCCAGAAAGCCGAAGCAGAGGTGACAACTTGCTGCTTAAAGAATTGTGATTTTGAAACAGAAAGTTTACAAATCTGTTATATTTGTAGTGTGTAATAAAACTGAAGCACACTGACAAGCAAATCAGACTTGATTTCAGGCAGCTCCACGTCCCAGGGGAGAGATGTTGCCACTTTTCACATAATTGGAAAAATAGTGCCGTCTGGAGCCTCCTGAAGTTGTGAAGCAAACACAAAAACTGACCTGAGCTTTCACATCTTACTTTCTCTCTTTCTTTTTTTACTTATTATTTCTTTACTCACCGTGAATGTTTATCTCCAGTCTCTTGTTGTTACACAGTTAAGTAGACGACACCTTGATTGCTGATTTTGCCAAGCTGAACATAATATTGCAAAGTCCATTACGCGCAGTTATCCAGGATTTGCACAATAAGTTCAGACTCAATCAGAATGCATAATCTAGACAGTATAATGCCCTGTTGTGACATTTGAATTATGTTTGTGGCCATTTCAACACTAAGTTTGCTATGTAGTAGTTTGTGGTTGAGGGTGAAGGGGGTTGCATATTAAGCCATGTGTATCTCCTAAGCCCAAAGACCTCTGGGAGATGTAGTTGGAACAGTAGCCCCAACGGCTACAGTTTGAGTTAATGATGTGTGAAGACCAGCTGTAGCTGTGTGACATGCACTCCCATGCGTGCCTGCAAATGCTAGGCTTTTCTTTCCTAATCACTGCGATGTGGCTCGACTCCCTGCATCGAGAACCAAAAGTCTGGTGGGCTTTGCGACCTCTGTGATGTAAGGCAAATGAAAAAAAAGAAAAAAGGAAACAGTCAGGGTTTCGCTGACATTGCTTGAACTGTCATCAGAGTGGACACAGCTGTTGATGATAGAAAAGGATTTAGACAGAGACCAGAAAACCCACTGATAGTGTGATAATAAAATCTTTTGCACAATCTTTTAATACGTGGTTTCTGAGGGAACACTTGGATCATCCTTTTTTTCCTTGGAAACACTGGAGTATGTCATCTCTCTGATGTTTCTCCTTTTTTTTTTAAGTAAACGTTGCCTGTTGTCTTCCAATTACTCAAATAGAATCTGTCATTTTCCTCTGAGGTGCCCAGGCAGCATCAGGGCCCAAACACGAAATCTCCCATTAAGCCTTAATTAACCAGCTTCTTCTTTTGGGTTCACCTGTTCCCAAAGTGCTCACACTGTTTTTAGATGGGATTACTGCTCATTTATCTCGCCTTTTCTTTCCCCTCTCACCGCTGTCATAGGTAACAGCTTCTCCTCATGTCTCCCAAACACGGTTAAGGCTATTATGTGGCAAGTGCATGGCCCCATTTGGAGAGTTGCAGTCTCATTATGCTTTGAATGGCTTCCCATTTCATCTGCAATACTTTTCACCACTGGATTTTCAAAATGTGAGAAAAGATAACTGCAATGCACGGTCAATCTAGTGGTATGCCGCGTTTTTCTCATAACAACATAACTACCACGACACTTGGATACCTGAGATTTGAAGCATGAATGACATTTGGAAGTGTGAAGCCGAGCCACGTGTGAAATTATAGACACTCACTGTGTTGTTACTGCCCAGACATTGTAGAGGTCTTATCACTGGGTACAGGAGAAGAGATAACCAGCAGCATTACCATATCTGTTTCACTTGAGTTGCCTACCACGGTGAATCATCAGCGGTCAGCGCACAAGAGAGGGTGTTGACATTTACATTGTCTGTTTCTGCTAAATCTTGGCACCGTGGTGTCCATCACAATACTCCACCTCGTGACCATCTGGTTATCCAGTTATTCATTTATGCAGCTCCTCAAGTGCACTTTGTGTGTTTTGGTTATTTATCAAGTAAAGCTTCAAATTCATGAGGCTGTGGTTTCCCTTTATCGTACATGTTTGAAGGAATATTAGAGGTTGTGCTTGAAAGTTTGAAACTTTATTCACCTGTTTGTTTACAGAGAATGATGGACAAACCTGCAATACCGGAGTACAAGGTGGCAGCGGTGCAGAAGTCACGCTTCATCCTGCTCCACTACAGTGTTTCGAAAGCGCTGTGGGACTGGCTCATTCTGCTGGCTACCTTCTACGTGGCTGTCACCGTGCCCTACAATGTCAGCTTCACGCCACACGATGATGCCATCACAGCTGCACGCTCCACTATTGTCAGTGACATTGCAGTGGAAATGCTTTTTATTATAGGTAAGTTTTTAAAGACGTAATTGGGAAAGATGATTAGATTAAAAACATATCAATTATGAAACTCTAGAGAGATTCCAGTGTAACAATTTGGTCAATATCTAATGACAGTATTGATATTTTTTTTGTCCTTTTTGGTGTTTTGTTATTATTTACTCTCCTTTTCTTCCAGGAAAACAAATAAATATTCTTTATTAAACATAACTAACATGTTTTAAAGGCTTTTAGGTATTCTTAACACTGTTTTTCAACATTTACCCAATGCAAAATTGATGTGACACAACAAATATTGGTCCATAACACTGGTTTGTCAAAATTAGACTTTATCAGTATTCCAAAGAAGTCCCCGTATCCCTGCTCAAGATAAAACATGATCACATTTCGGTGTTTTCGAAGCATTTTTCAACATGCTGACGTAAGGTTTTACTCCAACATCTATCCATTTGTGCCATCTATGGCACCATGGAAACCAAAACAATCCAAGCAGCCTTTTCTTAGAAATGTCCCCTCTTATTCAGGTTACCTGGGTTTAGGAGTCCCTTCAGGATGTACTTGGTCTCTTTGAGGGACTCTTCTTAGTTCAATAAAGCACCCAAGGGATAAATTAAGGTGGCTGGCTTGCAACACGCTCCTCTGAGCATGGGTTTGGAGTTTATGTCAGATTCCTGATGCCATCAACTTGGCACAAACGGGCATGAGATTGCTTGTTTCTGAAAGCTCATTTACTTAGAGTCTACCCATTTCTAGTTAAATGAATAATTAATGAATTCCATATTAAAGCTGAAAGGGGCATGAAAGGGGCTCAATTCGCTCCAGGAACACGGTGTAATGAAACATCTTTTTAATGCTGATGTATTTGTTTGTGTTTTTTTTTTAATTATTTAATTATTTATTGTGTTCCCATAAATGCTAAATATTCAATGAAAAATAAAATGTGCATCCAACGATGAGCTTTCATCTCAACTGAGGTGTTGCTAATTCAAATAGTTTGCATGTTACATGCTTGCCATGTGGTGACGTCAAGGTTATATGTTTCTTGCATACAGACCCTGAAATTGTAAAGTAACTATGAAGCATCCCAGATGTTTAATAATTTTCCCACCGTTTCGTTTAGACCTGCCTTAATTCTTTGTGGCATAGATTAAACAAGGAACTTTAGACATTCCTGAAAGATTTCGCTCAACATTGACACGATAGGATCACACAGTTACTGCAGATTTGTTCCACCAGGTAGGTTCTCTGTTGGATTGAGATCTTAGGACTGTGGAGGCCATTTGAGCACATGTTCAAGAAATCAGTTTGTGATGATTCCAGTTTTGAGACATGGTGTGTTATTGTATCAGAAGATGGGTACATTGTGGTCATACGGGGACCGACATGGTCAGCAGCAGTGTTCACGTAGGCTGTGGTGCTTGACTTTTTACCCCTTGAAAGGCTTCTAGTGGCAATCCTTGAAGCTCTTTATGAACTGAGTGTTTTCTGTCATATTTCAGGCCTGCTTATTTGTTTTATTTTATTTTTTTTATAATTACATATTTTCAGACATCATCATGAACTTTCGCACAACCTATGTGAGCCAGTCAGGCCAGGTGGTGTATGAGCCACGCTCTATTTGCATCCACTACGCCACCACCTGGTTCTTTGTGGATCTGGTGGCTGCCCTGCCCTTTGACCTGCTGTACGCATTCAATATCACAGTGGTGAGTACTACTGGACAATCATATGTCCAGCCTTCTTTTTTGTCCCCGCATCCATCTGTGGCTGTCAGCATTACCATTAAACTGATAACTTGCTGCCCTGTTGTTGCAGTTTGGCTGCCTATGTGACAAGTAAACCATATGTACTACATTTCACAAACAATACAAAGTGTTTGAGTGTTGATATTTTGATATTTAGCTTTCTACTCTCTTTCCTTTCTCTCCTTTTCTCTGTCACCTCTCCTCCCATATTTGCCTCAGACCTCCTTAGTCCACCTGCTTAAGACAGTACGCCTCCTGCGCCTCCTTCGTCTGCTCCAGAAGCTTGACCGCTACTCCCAGTACAGCGCCATGGTGCTAACCTTGCTGATGTCTGTGTTTGCCCTGCTGGCTCACTGGATGGCCTGCATCTGGTACATGATTGGGCGCAAAGAACTAGAGACCAATGATAATTGGGACATAGGTGAGTCTAGTTGTGGCCTTGCTGAAGTCCGATCTGTTGAATTTTTGGTGTTTCATCTAGCAAGGGCGAAACATTAAGACATTTCAACATTTTCTCAGAACATAAGCGAAGCCTGTTCTGATTTGATTCAGTTTTAATAGGTGTGTAAGTCGGCTGTTTCCTGCAAAAACTGAGTAGGCATTTGTTTTGTCCCTACTATGCTATAAATAGTAATTGCTTACTTATTGGGTGTCTAGCTCTGCTCTGTGGTGAGACAGTACTCTGCTGCTCTAATAAGAACAGCCTGAAACCAGATCAAAAGCTTTTACAAAAAAGTGGCTGGTAGCAAGCAGCACGCTGATGTGTAAATGAATGATGCATGCTTTTGTATGTACATTTTGGCTGAAGGGAGGTGAAGTCACAGCTGCTAATTAAGGCTTAGCACTATTTATCCCTGGAGGAGTAGGTCTAATTATAGCCAACATACCTGGCTCCTGACGCTGTTGATCATCTCTTTCTAATACACAGAAAGACACCCACATGCAGGCACAAACATACATTTCTGTATTTCTCTCACATTGCACTCCGATCTTGCCACTACCATCCACATAAAAATAACAAGAGGTTAAACTTCTGGACGTTGCTCTGTCAACGCTACTCTCTAACCTTCTCTTTCAAGGGTGGCTCCATGAGCTGGGCAAACGTCTGGAGACGCCCTACGTTAACAGCACAGTGGGCGGCCCAACAGTGCACAGCTCCTACATCGCTGCCCTCTATTTTACCCTCAGCAGCCTGACCAGTGTGGGCTTTGGCAACGTCTGTGCCAACACCGATGCTGAGAAGATCTTCTCCATCTGCATCATGCTCATCGGCGGTACGTCTGACACCGGGGTACATTCTCCCTCTGGCATCCTGGCATAACGCTGCTTCTGTTTGGCATGCAAGTACAACAAATTCAGCAGGAATCGAGTTGAATGGCTTGGCTGGCCTTTAAGACACAGCTTGCCGTCGTCTTCATAACCCAGAAACAGCTGAAATGGCAATTATTGGTGCAGCATATCAGAAGATACATAATAAGTGTTTGTTTTACTGCTTTTCTGATCGGTGATGAAAGCAGAATTGTAACTTGTGGCTTCTTTGTGGATCAAAAGTAGATCATGACTGGGCAATGAGCCATATAATATACACTTTATGAGAAAAAAACAAAGTATTAAACCACATGTTTCTATCCTTGAATTCAGTTTTTTCAGTCTCATTGCCACATGTGTATAAACTCAAGCATGTAGTAATGCAGTCTGCCTTTACAAATGTGTGAAAGAATGGGGATCATGGAATATTAGATGTGTAAAAGTCACCAATGCTCTGCAAACCTCTTCGTCTGGCATTAACATCAACACAAAACTGTGCAGTGGGAGCTTCATTGCATGGGTATCCATGACCAAGAAACTCATGTAGGTATAATCTGTAGGTAACCCTGTGCTTTTATCCACTTAATGTATTTCAATATGTTAAAAAACAAACATTTTATAAAGGATCAATAGACTTAAATCTTTTATTTCTTTCGTTTTTATTTAATATTGTTAACCTTTTTTGTAATCAGGAGGTAAAACTTAAGAATTTAAGAATATCTTTGGGCCCACACTTCAAAATAGGATTTGAAATTGTAATATGTTACATCTTTACACATCCCACCTTTATATTTACACCTTTGTTTCTGTCCTTATTACAGCACTGATGCATGCGCTGGTCTTTGGTAATGTTACCGCCATCATCCAGCGTATGTACTCGCGCCGCTCTCTCTACCACACACGTATGAAGGACCTGAAGGACTTTATTCGTGTCCACCGTCTGTCCCAGCAGCTTAAACAGCGCATGCTGGAGTACTTCCAGACCACATGGTCTGTCAACAATGGTATAGATGCCAACGAGGTAGGAGTCCCTTTCTTGTTGCTGTCATGTAATATCTTTGTACATGCTGTTATCTGCCTTCAAGGAACTTCACAGCACTGTTTTCGATGGCAATTGAACAATGAACTCTGCTCTAAAATTCATTGCCAGCCCTTTGAAGCTGTAATTGTTTGTGCACAGCACATGGTTCCCTATACTCCATCAATTGATATCCTATTGAAATTCAAAAGAGGGTGACTGGTGGCAACACAGTCCATTCACTAATTACTTATCAGTGTCACACCTCGTTACATCTGTCACAAATCCCCAGCTCCTGCATGACTTCCCTGATGAGCTGCGGGCCGATATCGCCATGCATCTGAATAAGGACATCCTCCAGCTGCCGGTCTTTAAGGGGGCCAGCCGCGGCTGCCTGCGCTCACTCTCTCTTCATATAAAAACCTCATTCTGTGTCCCGGGAGAGTATCTCATCCGTCAGGGTGATGCGCTGCATGCCAACTACTTCGTCTGCTCTGGCTCTCTAGAGGTGCTGAAGGATGGCATGGTGCTGGCTATATTAGGTCTGTATTGTTGTCAGATTGCATTTTTTGCATCATGTTTTTTCTATTTATTTGATATTTTTTGTACTTTAAAGTGTAACAGGGAATTTATCATCTTTTGGATTTTAGGGAAAGGAGATTTGATTGGCTCCGACCTGCCTGGAACAGACCAGGTAATCAAAACCAATGCTGATGTGAAGGCGCTTACCTACTGCGATCTCCAGTACATCAGTGTGCGTGGCCTGAAGGAGGTGCTGGAACTATACCCCGAGTATGGCAGCGTGTTTACCTCCGACATCCACAACAACCTCACCTATAACCTTCGTGAAGGCAGCCAGGACGAGGTACCAAATACACACAACATACTGGTGTTGATTCGGTGCCTTCAAACCTGAAAAACCAGCATGCCTAAATTGGGATGTCATTCTATGCCATGAAGAATTAAGACATTAATGAAGATAAAAGCAGCTACAAGTTGGAACTAGCAAGTAGCAAATGCTGCCATTGCCAATCCACATGGGTCCATATCTTCAGCTACTATTCTGTAATCGTTTTAACAATCCAAACTTAAGCATTGAACGATTTTAACCTTGGAGAAAAAAGTAATTGGCTTCATTGGATATTTAATTGAACTCTACAAACAAAACTGATTTAGTTTTTCATGTGTGACTGACAAAACTGACAAAGATCTCCAAGGACATCCGCAACCTCCCCCTCTCAAACATTATGTTTTTTGCTTCAAGCATTTCTCTTTTTCGAATCTGACTTTTCTCGTTGGCCTTAATCATTTCTTTTTCTCTTTTTTCTTAGGTTTATTTGTTTAGTTTGGGACGCGATAGGCATCTGTGCTGGTTGTGTTAATTAGCAGATGTCTTTTTGTCAGTCAGGCTCAGGGAAAACAACTTTAATTGTATTAATCAGCACTTCAAAGCAGACTGATTGTGTTTGGTAGACTTGTTCCATGAGGCAACATCAAAGAGCAAAATCCCACCTTTAAGTAACCATTGCATATATTGGTATATATATATATATATATATATATATATATATAGCAGAAGTACCTGTGACCTAAGAATGAATGTTTAGTTATGCAGAAACTGTGTATGTGTTTAAACATAAGTTATGTTTTCTAAATTAGATAGGCTTCTCTGAAGCATGGCTGATCGTGAGTACTAGCACTTCTCTCATGCCATCTGTTCAGGGTTTTTGCTCAAACACAAAGCCAGGGGACAGCCACCCCCCTGCAAGGATGAAGGAATTATTTTGCTACCTGATTTCCAGACCACACACACACACACACACACACACTCACAGTTGTACTGGTCTCATCGGCATCCTCACAGTGGGTCTTTTTAAGATGGGAATTCCTCTAGGAAGGGAAGTCCTTTAACTCCTGAGACTAACTTGAGTATTATATACTGACAGCACAGTAATCAGTCAGTCGCAGTGAAACAGTGCCAAAGAAACAGATTGTAGGAATACTTATTACAATATAAGGTATCCACAAGGGACTACTTTATCTTCTGTAAATGGAGAAAAAGCAGAATGCCAGATGGAAAAAGACTTTTCTTTTTCTGTCAATTCTATAATTTAATTTCAGCTTTTGTTGCTTTGCTGTCAGTGAAATTATTTTTAGCAGTTTGGGGAGAAAATGTAACATTTTTTTACTCAGCAAACCAAGCTGAGTGTCTCAGCTGGAGAAACTAAAAACATCAACTGCAAGTCAGATACACTGAAATTGTAAGCATCAGCCAATTATGTAAAAAACACTCTATACTGGTATTATTATAAGTTTGCTATTACATAAATCACTCCAAAGCACTTGCTGTGAACCCGCAGCTCTCACTGGCTTTATGGAGGATTACACTGCGTAGTTACTTTAGTTACTTAAAGCTCATCAGTTATTTGTCCAGCCTGGATCTTCCTTCACTTCATAGCAAATGCTGTGCACTCTACCAACTCAACACCCAATGGCAGACTTACTTTCAAAACATTAACAGTAAAAGTAATGATGTGTCAGAGTTGTCAGGTTTAAGGTCAGGTTGAATGGTTTGTTGTAATTGGGGTCTAGGACCCAGGAGTGTTGCTTATTTCTTAAGGGAGGTGAGCTTTGAAAGATCAGGGATGATTGCGCTGTCCTGGGCAGAGTGGGAAGGTCACTCCACCACCGGGGATCCAGCAGAGTGTCAAAATTTGTTGGGCTATAATGACCGTGTCGCCACAGGGAGGGTTAAGTAGTCTGTAGTCATGGCGTGTGAAGAACAAGCCGGTCGGTCTGAGTTATGGGGATGTGGCTCCCTTTGGAGCCTCAAATTGACAAAAACAGTTTAACAAAGTTGACAAAGATACCCGCTGCTAAGCAGTGATGACAGTATACAAAAATGATATTAGTTATATATAGCTACCACAGCTTTATTTGCCACCCGAACTTTGAGTTTTTAGCATGACGATTCTAACCTGGAGAGTGCAGCTCGCAGAGACAACTACTATCTCAGATGACCCGCCCACAGACCACATTAATGTCTCTGGAAGTGCATCTTCCACTGTGAGAGCTCATAGACAGCTCTATTTGGGATAACTCTGTTTCAACTTGTTGGACCCAGTAGATCCAGTTTGAGATTTTCTAGACTCTAGAAGTAAAAAGAAAAGCTCTCTACTATGCAAAACCCTCTCTACTTACTTGATAATCAGATACGGTGTGTAATTTTATAAGTCAGTCAGGCATAATTTGCTGCTTCCGTCCCTTTTTGTGCAAGATAGCATACTTGTGACTGAAATTCCCAGAATCCCCTGTCCCTGCAAACCTACTTTGCTATGTGGGACACTTGTTGCATTAGTGCTCCTTTAATTGACTTGACATTTAATGTAAGTTGAAACCAATGTTTCTCACTGGCTGGTTAATCATCCCATTTTGCTCCAGGGTTAGTTTCCTTATGAGGAGTGTTTGCCCCTGTTTTCAACAGATTCATGCACGTTTTCCCTTCGCCTCCCACATAGCACCACTTTTTTTTTTTAACCTCAGCATTGTGCTTTAACAAAAGATTAAATTTAATTCACGTCCTCGCTGGTTTCCCTCGTCAAAGTGCATCGCTGGCATGATGTTGCTAGAATGGCAGGCTGTGGCTTGTGCTGTCACATTAGCCATGTTGTCAGAAGCACATTTTTGACACACAAGGGAAGGACTCACGCTACCACAGCTTTATTTGCCACCCAGCTGGTGATTGCTAAGTTGCTAAAACTTTCTAGCCATAGACACACACACATACACACATACATACACACACACACACCAGGGAAAGACAAACTTCCCCTGGAATTCCGGCGCAATCGAGCGTAGAAAGAAGATTGAGCATGTAATTCAGCTCATGTGGCTGCATCGCTGGCCAAGTTCATTTAATTAGTGGCACCAGTGGATGAAAGAGAGACTAACAAATTTGAATTTAGACACTTTTGCTACAGAAAAGGAACCAGTGAAATGTATTCATTTTTTGGGATTTCACTGCAACAGTTAATCTAAAATGTTCAGGGTTTGATACACAGGAGGCTGAATGAATAAATTAAGGTATTATGCCTTACTTTCTTTCTTGTGTCTTTCTTTTTTGTCAACGCAGGGCCTCCGAAGATTTTCAAAGTCACCGAGGCTTCCACACGTGAGTTCAGTGCAAATTCAGTATCCTTCTAGTCAGGTTTCACATTTTCAGATTTCCTTAACATACTGCTGGTATTGAATTTTAATCTACAGCTGGCAGTGCCTTGGAACAGCTGTTGTCATTACGTGTGCTGTGTATTTTTGAGATTTCATCCACCATTTTTTTCTGGAACTTACTGCAATGCTAGTGAGTACTTTGGGGGGACTTGTGTAAGGACTTCCCCTACATGAAAGCAGCTCAGTCTCTCAAGCTGGCACACTAACTGGGTCAATAGCTCCTTTAATGGGAACTCTTATGAGCTACTTTGCTTACTGTATACTGAACTTATCAGTCTGCTTTATTGCTGTATCATTAAAACACTATTTACAGTGCTCACTTTGTCTGTTTTAAACGGCTGTGTAATACAGTTCTGTTGGCAGAAGCACAGCACATTTCTAACATTAGTAAATTAATGATGGACATACTGTCAGCTGTAAATACATAATTGTCCTCATCGGCAGCTTTAAACCATATTAGATGTTTTAAACTTGACAGATAGTTTGAACAGAACAGTTTTTAAGATATGTTTTAGTTCTTTTTTGTTTTTTCATTAAAAAAGATAAAACAAAAAAGTCTTCTTTGGTGTTTGTTATGCATAAATATATAAAGAGATAAATATAAGAGCTGAATCTTAAGTCTGGATCTGAATTTATTCTTGCTTTAATTTAAGATGAATTTTCCAAGATATGCACATTTTATCTATATTACATACAGTAGAAGCTTTTTTTCCTCTCACTGAGAAAAAAATAAATTCTTATGGGTCTGAAAAAAGTTTTTTTTTTTTCCCCATTCTCAAGTTAAAATTTTTAATTATTATCTCAAAATCTGGTAATGTGAAATTTCAAGATTTTTGTCAATTTTTAGTTATTTTCTAACACCATCTGTAGCCCAGACCCTGACCCTTACCCTAAACCTACCCCTAAGGTCAAATTATTGACTTGACTTAAAAATAAACTGAGATTTTGACTCACAAGTAGAGATGGACCGATCCGATATTACGTATCGGTATCGGTCCGATACTGACCTAAATTACTGGATCGGATATCGGAGAAAAATAAAAAATGTAATCCGATCCATTAAATATCACGAAAGCACCTCACAAAACTTGCAACACGCTGTAACTCACCTCAGAACGTTAGCATGTCGGAGCAGTATGCATCACGTGATAGAGCGGCTGTGGCATGCGGGACCTGTCGGTGGTCTGGATAGCATGTGGAGCTTCGCTAGCAACCGGCATTTCATCTCCGACAAAGTTATCCCCGAGAGAAGTAAAGCAAGTGTGTAAGTCCATCTCTGAATGTTTGTAAAGCATTCCCACGTTAAGCTTAACAAGCGACTGCCTCTCGCTCTCCGGCTGCTACTTCAATCGTGAAACTGCTTAAATCAGCTGATCGGCTTTTCTGTCGCGAGTCTGTCTCTCGTTTGTTTTTGGCCCACTTTGCGCCAGAAAGAGCAAACCAGCGGCTGAACAACAGCAGCACGTTTAAGCTTGATAAGCTGTTGTTAGAATTTGAATCTGTGCAGTCTGCAATTTTGTTGAAGAAAGATGTTGAATCTATTTAATATTTCTTGAAAAATAATTGATTTCTGTGCATTTTTTTTCACACTGCATCAAATTAAGGTTGATTACGTTGATTAAGCATCATGAGGTGGAGTGTGAGGGGTGGTTCCCTATTTTTTATTTATTTAATTTTGTTGTTGCTGGGAGTTGGAACCCTATTAGTTAGGTTGCTTAATATTTACGCTAAGTACTCTTTAAAATACCAGAATAGGGAGGATGGTGTAGGTCTAAGTTTATTAGATTGATCAGTATTGCTGAACTATGAAATATTTTTTTTGTATACAGGTATAACAGAATAGCTTTAGTGTAGTTGTTGTTTTAAACTTGAGTATGAACTTGCAGACTTGCAAAATGCAGCAAGATATTTTAAAAAACAGTTTTGTTGATTAAAAAACACTATATCGGATTCATATCGGTATCGGCAGATATCCAAATTTATGATATCGGTATCGGTATCGGACATAAAAAAGTGGTATCGTGCCATCTCTACTCACAAGTAGCAGATTTTTTTTCCAGTTGCAAAAATAAGCTCCTATAATCTTTCAATAGTTAAGAAGCTGTGGCGTGGGTGTGGTCCTTGGCCAGCTGCAGAGGAGGCGTGACGCAGTGAGCTCCCGGGGCGGCGCAGGGGCGGGGTGAACAGGTGTGCTGGGATCTGACAGTGATTGTGTCTCTTTATGTGTTGGCAGTGACAGACGGAGAAGGAACGTGACAGCAGAGAAAGAGAGCGCGGAGTATATGTGTCCACTACAACCCGAGCTTAATAAAAAGTTCTGCACTGTCAAAAGTCGCTCCGGCTGGTATTTCTTGGGTCCACCGTTACAGAAGCCTTCGAAAAAGTTCATGGATCCAGATCCAGATGTGACTCAAAGAGTTAACCATTTAACTAAATCAAGACAAAGTCCCATTTCAGTTAAAATTATAATGCAAGTCCAAATACACCATCCAAAAGCAAATAGGTCTTCTTACTGATCTTGCTAACAAGCAGAGCTAACTATCATCACTTTACTGTTTTTATCTTACTATTTTGAGAGTGTACAGTTTAGTTGCTAACTCTCCATACTGTACTTTCTTTTTGTGCAGCAATCCAGGCTTCCTTCTATTGTGGAAACCAAGACTGATGACCCTGACGACTCCTTCCACCTGTCGCCAGCCACGCGCTCCCGCCGCAACCTCCTGCTGCCCAACTTCACCAGCCCCGTTCGCCGCACCTCCCTGGGGAACCTCCTGGGGGATGAGTTACGGCAGTTCAACGCCCTGCGACGCTGCCGTTCGCCGAACCTTAGCCGTGGCTTCCTAGGACAGAGCTCCCCTCAGCCACCTTCGAAAAAAGAGCACACGACTCCTGTCTCAGCCCCGAGCACGGCATCAACTGCAGCTGAGGGAGAGTCAGGAGCTGAGCAAAAGCCTACAAAGCTGCTCATTCCAACTGTCACTTGTTTTGGGCCACCGGATCTTAGTCCCAGGTAGTCATATTTAATTTCAGGCCTCAGCCAGAACATAAGTAAAAACGCAAAGGCTAAATTAATGTCATACAATTCCATGCGGTTTAATAATAATATGTACTCAGGAACTATAATACTAACTAAAGTACTTTACGGCTGTTCTATGTGTGTTTTGATGATACATAAGGAGCATAATTTTTTCTTTCTACTTCAAAACAATTTCACACGTATTTCTTGAATGTTTATATAGTCACCTTGATTTTAATACAGTCATAGTATCTCCAAGAGCATCTGAATGAGGCTTTGCAGTAATGGACTGAGCAGAAAGCTGCAGATGGAGTGTATTTGCATTGCATATTTCAACAGATGTTACTGCATTTCATAACCATCATACCTTATACTCCCGATCCCGCTATCTGTATTCATAATGCATCCCTAAGTCACCCAGTAAGTTCTAGGTATGGGTAAGTGCTGGTTCACAGAGCTCAGGTGTCTGCCCCTCCAGACTTGTGCTGCTGTCTTCATGTTCAAACCCACATGGGCGTCTGCCAGCAGCAGCTCTCATGGCACATCGCTCGGTCGTCTCTTGGCTCCAGTGATAATTGAAAAAGCTCTACTGTTACATTAACTCCGGTCTCCCTCCTCTTCACCCCTCTCGCCAGGGTTGTAGATGGCATCGAAGACAACGGGAGTACGTTCCATTTCAACGTTGAGCACAGCAGGCCTAATGCCAGCTCAGAGAGCAGCAGCACCCAAGGTAAGTCAAACCACCCACGAGCTGCTAGGGTCACCTGGGTGCCAGATGGCTGGAGGTAAACTCAGGAGTTCAAATAGTGGATACCACAAGGCAGGTCTGCCTGCTTTAGGGGGAATATGAGAGCGCAGCAGAATGAAATGACAGCCAGGTGTCCACAGAGTCAGAGAACATGTTAAAGGACAACTGAGGTCAAAGCAGGGCTCTGGCCATCTGACCTCAATCTCCACGCATGGTTGCTTTCCTCCTAGGATTACTATCAGTTTCAGTTCAGTAGAGATTCAGCTAATTTGCTTATTAAGGGGAGTGCTTTGGTAGCATAGTCTTGCAACTTGCATCTCTTTAGCTCCTCTCTGGCGATCTCCAGTTTCTGTTTTGATTGCAGACAGTTATTCCTGTCTGCCTATCATCATCTGCTTGCTTGTGGACACTATGATACTAGACCAAGGTTACATAGAAAGCCAAAGCACTTTCTACAAAGACTGCAAAACCAGTCTTTGTAAAGTTAAACACTATGTAACACAGTGCAATGTGCAGCTGTGTTAGATTGCATAATATAAAGAAATTTTCAAATATGTGTTGCATTATGCACTCCAGCAGAAAAGCAAATTAAACTCTCTATACAGCTCACAAAACTGCTGTTACAACTAACACATCCCACCCACCTCAGACAGATAAATTAATGCATGTACAGTTTGTGAATTTTCTGTATTTGTGTAAAACTATAGCCTAAAATATCATCCTTTTTTCTTGCAAGTCATAAAAGAAGAAAAGAAGGACTAAATTAAATGAAAAATAAATCACGTGGTCTCTTTTTTTTAGGAAGAATAAGGAAACGTTAGATACCTGTTGACGGGAAAATGTGAACCTCTAAGAATAGTTGGAAATTTGCATGTGAAATTAGAGTGAGGTTCTTTCAGTCAGTAGAATGACAATCATGACTCGGCTCCCCTTTAGTATTTTTTAAAAAGAGATTTAGAGCTCTGTCCTCCCCGGTGTTTCAGTCTCAACATGGGAACAACGAGGAGCCACTGGTCAGTCGAGTCGAGATCTTTGTCCGGTGTACAGATAGAGGATGCTCACAAAGAAACCATGGGTAACATCTAAGTAGCTGAAGTCCCTTCTAATAATGATGTTCATGTTTATGAGCCCACCATCAAGAGAACAGTGAACAACAACGGTGTGCATGCAGGACTGTAAGGAAAGAGAACTGTCTGTGTGCACCACAAAGCTGTTTAAAACTATGTTTTGTGGATGAAAGAAAAGCTTAAATTTCCTCCAGGTAGATTCCTCATCAAAAGTTACCAAAAGCATTGAATGGCAATGACTCCTGGGAGTCAGAGGGTCACACCAGACACTCAAAGCGAAGGATCACTTATTTTTGTCCATCATAAAAAAATATGTTTCTATTTTGGGGATTTAAGTGAAATTTGGATGACGTTTCATTTATAGAGAAATTTAAACATACATAGTTACACATGCATGTATAACTTCTATCGGCACATACTGGGGTCATGCAACATAATTTTTCTTTATATTAAAATTGATCAATCCTCCTGGGAGCTAAAACTCCTCCTATTTTTCTTCCCCTCGTTTCCCAAGACACCACACAAAATAATCCTGCTCTGCTCCTGGAGACGGAGGAGGTCAGGCAGAGCATCAGTCAACTCAACCTTCAGGTGAGCTACAGCCCCTTAGCCCAAATTAAAATTGATAGCACAGAGGATAATGTAGCCCTGAGTGTGAATTCTCACAGATCCAGAGCAGTTTGCTCAGTGCTCTCCTTCTTATTATCATACATTCTGTCTTTGGTAGTGACTGAATATGAAACACAGGAATAATTAAGAAACAAAAATCCATCTTATTCTATGTTGTATGTAAAAAGCAAAAATATAGAATCACAAGCTTCACTTTTTTTGTCACACAGATAAATTTGTAGCATCTCATCTACTATCGGCCTGCTTGGTGTATGTAAAGGGAAAATATAAAGTGAGATGAAGCAGACTTGATGCCGGCCTATACCTCAGTCTCCCCCTGCTCTCTTAATCTGAATGTAAATAGAGAGAAAGCAGGTGCAGCAGGAGTATCCAGATGGGTGCTGTCTGAAGTCAATATTAATTAATCAGCAGGGCACTTCTGCAATGCAGAGGATGGCTGGTAGTGCTGACTCTGCAATTTAAAAAATAGTTGACAACCTCTCTCTACTTGTGGCCCTTTTGGCCCCCATCTGCATTTTGTATATCCTTAGCTTTCTGTCTGCTTTATTCTCTGCTAGGGTCACTTACCTGCTCTTCTTCCTTGATTTCACAAGTGCTTTAGAAGACATCTCTTCAAGAGGGGATTTCAACTTTTTTACAGTCCTCGGAAGGTCATCAGAAAGTTATAGCTGGACATCAGCCCGAGAGTAAACTTTAAAGAGAGAAGCTGATTAATTCATTAATTAAGCAGCGATAGAACCTTATCATTTGTTACCTTAATGTTTCCCTTGAAAATTTACCTACATTGAATATGTTGGAAGTCTTTAAATGTCACATGTAAACTGTAAGTGCTCTCTCCACAGATGGGCACGTTAAACCAGGAAGTCTCTGAGCTCACCAAGAGCCTTCACCACATGATGCACATCCTCCAGGCTCACGTATCTTTTCATCACTACAATGCCTCTTTCCCCTCCCATCCGTGTGGTGTCCAAATGGCGTCCAACTCTCCCAGAGCCTCCAACAGCGGCATGCCTTTTAGTCATAGTTCAGCTTTCCACCTCCATAATGTTCCCGGGAGCCACTATTCCCACCAAAGTGCCCCAGCCGCTGGCCACTGGAGCTGCAGTGGAACTACTGAAACCCCAACAGAGAGCCACCAGCGGCCTCAGTCCTGTAGTCTGCCTGCTAACCACTGTCCAACACTCTCTCCAAAATCTTCTCCTAAATCTGTCCCGTGTCATAGCTCTGAGAGCATGACTGCACATCTGTGGACCAGCCCATCACTTCTTAGCATCAGCCCAGGCTTCCATGGAGGAAGTCCAGGCCTTCCACCTCATGCTGGACATGAAGACAACAGACCCCTCGGTGCTAGCTCAATTACCATCAGTCAGTCCCAGCCCACTTTGTGCCTGCAGCCTCCCAGTGATAATGATGAATACTCTTGCCTTTTGTCCAGTGTCCCTACAGGAATGTCCACACACAGCCTGCTGGACACATCACCCAGTCATTATGCCAACCTTAATCCTTTAAAAGCCTCAAATGAGGCCATGTGTGTCCTGATGTCCACCCCGCCATCTCACCCTCTGATCCAGGATACCTCAATCTTCCAAATTAAGGATTCAAACTCCTCTCTCCACCCTGTCTCTTCCTCTCCACCCACATTACCATGCCAGCCTTTTGGGAGTTCTGTGGATTCAGGATCATTACAATCTGATGTTATTGAGCCCCATCTCCCACTAGGTGACCCATCTGCGGTGGAGCACACCAGTCTGGAATGCCTACTGGGAAACACAGGCTCTTTGGAAAGCAGGGACAGTGGAAGTGCATCTTCACGACGGTCCAGCATCGGCGTTCAGACTCAGAGCACAGAGCAGTCGTGGTGCCTGGACCTCACGGATTAATATTTCCACATCTCAGCAGCAGACTGGAACAAAGCAGAACCCAACACGAAATTTCTAACATGCAACTTCTTCATGCAACAGTGTTTTCTGAGACTCTGGCAGAGACTGTCGATGTGTGCTCTGTTTCCCCACCTTTTACTTCCCATGCTCCCTTATTACTCAAACTCCACGCAATTTACACTATTTCTATGCAAAAGCATGTATTTTGTGCTTCATTTTGGCTTTACTGAAGTGTGTCTAAAAAAGAAAAAAGCTCACGACAGTGGGTTCCAGTATATATATTGTATATTTTTTCCAACATCTTCAGAACAACTTGCAGTTGATAATACCTGTTACCTCCTTGCATGGTAAAGTAATTTATTCTTTTTCCTACGGAAAAGGTTTCCAAATTAATGTGTAAGCATTCTACATGACAACCAGTTGATTGTGTACACAGGCGCTGTATTTATGTGCAGACAGGTGAGGATGATTTGCTGTTTTAAGAATACAGAGGAACAAAAATGAAACATGCCTCACTTTGCATGTAGAAAGTAGAGTATGTGCATCACACGGCATAGATTGTTTATTGTTTTTAATTGAATGTCTTTCTCAGTTCAGCCTTCTGGGTTGTTTTGTGAATATTTGGACAATAAGTATCTAATATTTAAACTCCACCAACCAGTACACAGTACTTACTTATGATTTCAGTTATAATTATGTTAGTATCTCCTTTTAAAGCAGTCTTAAAACATCAAAATTTCCTATTTTTCCTCACTAAAGCGTTAAATAGAGCAAAACAATGCAAAAGAAAATCTTCCTCAAGCATTTATAATAAACACACCATAGCTGCTCATAATTTAAACATAAATAAAAAGATTTAGCTTCAAAGAAAAAAAATAAAGTGGGTCCCATTAAATATTTAAACTGGTCTTAATTTATGAAATAAAAATGCCTCCGAGGGACAAAAAGATGAACTTATGACACTTATAGAATTTTCAGAGTATTCAGGAACTTTTGAATGATTTCTCTCTGGCTGACAAAATAAATATGCAGAAAATGTGCAACTGTGTCCTTTGCTGTTGTGTCACACTTACCACTGTTTATGCAAATGATATTTCAGAGACAGAAAACATGTCAGAATAACCAGCATACTGTGTGCTATATATGACTGCTTAGTTGCAATAAGCCATCAGCAGTCAGGAGACCGGCATAAGCTTTGGAAAATTGCTTTGGAATTATTTAAGGAGAAAATGCAGTTACCGGTTATTTGTGTCAAAGCTTGAGAAAAAAGAAAAAGACAGAAACTGGATTATTTTTCACTGAGGCAAAGCTCTGAATTTTCTTGGATTTGGATTACGATGCTTTGCTGTTATTTGACAGGTTATTTGTGGTTTTCAAATCTCATGGTATTGCTTACATATATCAGTATAAAGACTTTTATATGCCAAGAAAAGTCGTGTTTTTGCGTTTTTTCCTAAAACGTTTTCTGTTTAGTTATTAGGTGATTAGTACTGATGCCTGAAAAAGACCAAAACTCACAATTATTAGACATCACTGTATTTGTTTAGTTTACTTTATTATTACTCTGGAAATTTGATGATTGTCTTGTCTGATTATTTCTTAATAATTAAGTTAAATTTGCAACCCCGAGTTTAACAAAATGAGAAACGAGAGGGCTGCAGCAGTTCAGCTTTGAAATAAATGGCTTCATTTTTGATATCTTTGAAGAAAGGATTAAAGAGGAAAAAAGATGTTTTTTAGAAACATGAATGTGTCCACAAGTTGAATAAAATTTCAGACGACCACAGAAGAACACAAAGTCAGCACCATGCTTTCTTAAAAGAAGAGGATTTGTCCTCGTCCTTACTCGCCACTCAATCTGATTATATAAGTCAATGTACAATAATTGTGTTTTTTTTAAAAGAAGCTGTTGATGAAACTTCCCAGACAAGAAAATAAGCAAACAAATGATCTTCTTTGCTGATTGGAACAGAGTAATTCTTCATATCTACATTTTTATGTAAATTTGGTTCATTATTAACTCATTATTTACACTTTCTAACAGAAGCAAAGGTTGTTTAACTGGAAAATCTGTTGGAAAACATCGGAATATGACGCTATTCCTTCAACAGCATATTGTGCATTCCCTGTAAGTTGTGTCAGTGTGTGTTTTCCAAGACCCACCATGTGGGTGTTTCAGGTGTTCAAGGTAATATTACACTGAGCATGCAAAAGCAATGCAAATATTACACAACAGGTCAGAAGAATTGGTTGATTGCGCTTTATACGTGTCCTCACATCATGTTGTTACTTTGTGCTGCATATGTTGCTTATACAAACAGAACAACTGGTGTGCAAATATATTTGCACATTCTCTTGATGAGTCAAGTGGTGTCACGGTGTGTTTTTGCAGCATCACAGTCTGATCTTGATATTTCACTCTGTGTTTGTGCAAAAACCCACATGAAGTTTTGAGTTAATGATACACTAGATTCGCATCAATTGCACAAGACCAAATAAAAAAGGAGGATGGAAACCAAGCTGACACACATTTGAGGAATCACTCTCCAGAAGAATCATTCATCAGGTGGGATGTGTTTGTCCTTCAATATGTGGATTATGGTGGAGCTTAAAGAGTTTGATCTTCTCACATTTATTCCCTTTTTTCATGCAGAGATTGGTGCAGTGAGGCGAGGCATCCTGAAGACATGAAGACTGTGATTGTTGCTGTTTTGGTTTTGCTGGTCATCAGCCAGAGTGAGTTAAGCTGCAGCCTGTTTATATATGCATCATTTTCCATATCTGTCAATGAGGCACATTTGGGAGACTCTGCTACTGTTCTATTTACTGTATTTAAATTATTGGCTGTGAAAATGCTTTGCTACAGTGATTAAACCTGATTTATTTTTTTTCCCAGGTGAAGCTCTGAAGTGTTACTGTGGAGGTCTGCGACACTGCCCAAACTCTGTGGAGACCTGCCATGGCTTTAACAATGTCTGCACCAGTGCCATCATTTATGCAGGATCTAGTAAGTCAAAACCCTCATTTGGTTTAGTGTGCAGAAAAAAAAAGAACAAAATTAAATCAGTTACAACAGATGATTTCATACCACCTTGTTTTCCTTGTTTCCACAGCTCCCAGATATTTCAAAGGTTGCATGAAGTCAAATGACTGCAGGATAATGAATCAGCCCGGTGTATCATCTGCCACTTGCTGCTCAGCTGATCTGTGCAACAGATACTAATGCCTGTAAACATGTTTACTGTCATGTAGTGTGCATTCTGGTGTTCTCATAATAAAGAGCAGTTTATTTTATCTTTGGCTTTTATATCAGTTCTTATTTGTATTATTTTCTATTCTCTAGAGAATTAATTGGGGTTTTTTCTTAAATGACAACATCACTTCATTACATTAATGTTTTTGAACTATTAGTTATTTATTGAACACTAACTAGGTTTGTTATGGCCAATTTAGAAAGGTGCTCATCATGAAATATGGTTTGTCAGTGGTTTGTTAAAGTAATAATTTCTGATTTTACATACAAAAAGCTGTTATAGGAAACTAACCAAAAAACTGAAACACTGAGGACATTAAAATGTGACTTAAAATTGTCAGTCAGTCAAAAGGCTTTAGCCAGAAACGGAAGCTATATTTAGATTATTATTAATATCCTTTTGTTATTCATTTATTGGGAAAATGCATCAAAGCGTTGTTACATGGGTGTTAGAAAATTAAATAATCCGCAGCCCTCTGAAAGGCTGGAACGACTAAACAAAGAAAATGATCAAAACAGACACAAACACAAAGAGACTGTTTACAGATGTTTGTATATATGTTTTTAAATAAATACATACAAAAAAAAACACTGATATAAAAGATCTGATATTTACAGTGCAACATAATGAGTTGGTATGATGTACTGACCCCAATACTATACCTCATGCACAGTATGTTATATTCCTGAATTAGTCTTATGTGTAAGAGGTATGGTAAAAGTAAGGACACAGGTTATATGTTTGTATTTAATTAGCCAACACTAGAGGATTTCATTTGGTTTCATTACTTGACAGAAATTACATTATGAGTTAAGTGGGATAGAAATTGCAAAGAACAGACAAGACCAGATGTAAGCTTGTACTTAATGCTGACTATGAATCATAAAAAGGCAGTATACCTAACAGACAACTTACCAAAAAATCCATTTCACACAAACATAGAATTTGTTCCCATTTCTTTAGTAGAATCTATGAAAAATGTCAAAGTTAATGCAAACTAACTAGAATTTTCCCATCAACAAAGCAAATCCCAAAGAGCTATTAGCTGAAAACGTGACATATCTCAGCACGGTGTCCAGTGTGTCCTTAAAATAGAGGGAAATTGGACAAATAGAGAAGACCGAACAAGTTCCAGGCCTAAAAAATATCTACAGCAGGTGAACAGTATCTGAAGGACATTAAGAAGTAAGAAAAAATCCAGCAGACCTGACACATACATCAGGCCCTTCAGTTGATCCATCTACTGTTTGCTGAGACCTTGTCAGAAATGGTCCCAGTGGATGGTTGGCTGTCAAAAAGCCTTTCTTAACCAAGGCAAACAGGAAGAACAGGTTGAGGTGTGCCACGTTACATAAGAACTGGACTGAAAATCAACAAATCCAGATGAATCCAAATTACAAATTTTTTTGTTCAAATCATCATCACTATGCCCAGAGGAGGTCAAGGGAGATGTGTTGTAGTGAGAGTGTCTACAGCAATCTTTAAACCTTTGAAACTCAGTCGAGACTCTGTCATGGTTTGTGGCTGCAATTCAGCCAGTGGTGTTGGGAAGTGTAACACTGTCAGTCATTGATTGAGCTCCCCAGAGTCTGCACCTCAATATTTTTGAAGCAGTTTTGGATCATTTTAACAGAGAAAAGAACAAAAGGCAACCAACATCCAAAGAAAAGCTTTGAATGTCCTTCAAGAAGCCTGGAGAGCTAGACTATTTAAAGAAATTACAAGAACGCTTGCCTAAAAGAGTTCAGAATGTGTTAAAGAATAAAGGTGATCATACCAAATATTGATTTTCAAGCTCGTTAGAATTGTACAAACTCTGTTTTTCCCTTAAATGCTGCATTTTAATTTATCTTTTCAGATGTTTCAATAAATCGCTGCACCAAATTCCAATTTTCCAAGAAAACATAAAGTAATGAGGGGTGACGTGACACTGCTTCTATTTTTCATTTTATATTATGCCAACACTCAGTAAATAAACGCTCTGTTTTTTTAGTGACACCAGCCTTTGAGAAGTGGTTCCATGGTGTAATGGTTAGCACTCTGGACTTTGAATCCAGTGATCTGAGTTCGAATCTCAGTGGAACCTGATGTCAAATTAAACTCTTTATAAATGGATACTGGATTTCCATATATGTCTGCATTTATTTCACATTTTCCTGACAAAACATAAACAAAGAGAAGTGACTTGAGACTTTTGCACAGCTCTATATGTATGCTAAGACCTTTTGGGTTTATGCTGATTGTCTTGTTACAAAGACTCCATGGGCTTATTTGGCAGTTTTCAACTTTGATGTTCGTGTTTTAAAAGGTTATGTTTTTTTTTAAATCTCTTCTCAGTTCTACATTAACACTTTATGATTATTTTTAAAACCCTTTTTTGTTATTTTTCAGGGTTTTTTTTATTAGTATTCAAAAGATTGGTTTTTCAGACATTTTTCATCTGTTTGTTTATGTTGTAAAACAGCTTCTCTTCTTGATTTCTTACTGGAACTCTTCAGGGACACACTGATCTGAAAATGTCCCTTATGATTGCACTCTGGTATTTCCAAGATCAATAACAAATCTTCAAACTAAACAATTCTCTGTATTTGACGAGGTTTTATCATGTTCTTTATACCCTGTTACAATTTGCTCACCTATTTATTTATTTATTTGCAGTGTTGGTCCAAATTGGCTGATTGCGCTTTATACGTGTCCTCACATCATGTTGTTACTTTGCGCTGCATATGTTGCTTATACAAACAGAACAATTGGTGTGCAAATATATTTGCACATTCTCTTGATGAGTCAAGTGGTGTCACGGTGTGTTTTTGCAGCATCACAGTCTGATCTTGATATTTCACTCTGCACGCTTGCACAACAAGACCAAATAAAAAAGGAGGATGGAAACCCAGCTGTCACACATTTGAGGAATCACTCTCCAGAAGAATCATTCATCAGGTGGGATGTGTTTGTCCTTCAATATAATAATAATGGATACTTTATTGATCCCCATGGGGAAATTACTTGTTTTTCTCTGCATTTGACCCATTCACTCTGTGAAGCAGTGGGCAGCCCACTAAGCAGGCGCCCGGGGAGCAGTGTGTAGGGACGGTACCTTGCTCAGGGGTACCTCAGGGTAGCCGTTAAGTGGATTCGAACCGCCGACTCTCCGATCATGGGGCGACCACTTTACCTACTGAGCTATCCCTGCCCATAATATGACCATAATATGTGGATTATGGTGGAGCTTAAAGAGTTTGATCTTCTCACATTTATTCCCTTTTTTCATACAGAGATTGGTGCAGTGAGGCGAGGCATCCTGAAGACATGAAGACTGTGATTGTTGCTGTTTTGGTTTTGCTGGTCATCAGCCAGAGTGAGTTAAGCTTCAGCCTGTTTCTATATGCATCATTTTCCATATCTGTCAATGAGGCACATTTGGGAGACTCTGCTACTGTTCTATTTACTGTATTTAAATTATTGGCTGTGAAAATGCTTTGCTACAGTGATTAAACCTGATTTATTTTTTTTCCCAGGTGAAGCTCTGAAGTGTTACTGTGGAGGTCTGCGACACTGCCCAAACTCTGTGGAGACCTGCCATGGCTTTAACAATGTCTGCACCAGTGCCATCATTTATGCAGGATCTAGTAAGTCAAAACCCTCATTTGGTTTAGTGTGCAGGAAAAAAAACAAAACAAAATTAAATCAGTTACAACAGATGATTTCATACCACCTTGTTTTCCTTGTTTCCACAGCTCCCAGATATTTCAAAGGTTGCATGAAGTCAAATGACTGCAGGATAATGAATCAGCCCGGTGTATCACCTGCCACTTGCTGCTCAGCTGATCTGTGCAACAGATAAATGGCTATCATACACAATATTTTCCAGCGAATAAATAATCCAATCCCACATATTGTGTAATACAATTTTCACAATAAAATCAACTAATTATACACATACAATGTTTTATGGCCATCAATAACTGCAAATCCTTTGTTAGTCTGGTGTTCCTTAGAATAGATTACTTCACTTTATTGTAATACAACTATAATTCAGGGGAGAAAAGAAAGCAAAATCAGACAATAACTTACATTTTCTGCAAAACAAAATACGGTTGTATCTTTGAGTGTGTTCCAAATCCCTCCGAATGTTATTTGCTTTCCAATTGCACCACCATGTGGCATTTAACCATGTGTTGTTTCTGCATAGAGATGAGCTTTGTTACTAAAGAGTCACAGGAAAAATGTTTTTGTTTTTCAAAATGTGAGAAAGGTTTTGGAGTGACTGAGTCAAAGTCTGGACATAAATCCGACTGAAATGATTTGGCATGACTTTAAAGGCCATTCATGCTCAAGAAACCGCCAGCGTAGCTGAATTAAAACAATTCTGCAAAGCAGAGTTGGCCAAAATTTCTCTACGGAGTTGTGAAAGAATCATTACCAGTTATTGCAAAAGCTTGACTGCAATTTGTGCTGCCAAGGGTGGCACAACCAGTTATTAGGAAAGAAGAAAATACTTCGTTAATTGTGTAAGTATCTCTGAAAATATAAATAGAATTAATGAATCCCTTGGCTACACAAATGTGTCTTTTAAATCGCATAACATCTAATTGTATTTCTAGCTTACTAAACATCCAGAAGGATATAATAATAATAATAATAATAATAAATAATGTCAATTATGTCATGAAAAGTTGGATCAAGTCTTTTTTCTTTTTTTTTTTTGGAGTATGAGTTTTTGAATTTAAACCTTTGTTGCAAATTACCCAAGCACTGCGAAATAATCTTCCTCTAAAAGTCATTGCAAGTGTTTCTGTCATTGATCATTTTAAAAATAGTACAGGACTGAGCTAGCTCCTGCTGACGTTCTGCAATCTCCGTATTTGATTGGCTGTGACATCACATCACATGACAAGCGAATCCAGGAAGTATTTTTGTTACTGAAGGCGGAAGCATATATTCCACAGAAGCTGGAAGTCTTTTAGTGGAACGGGAGAAAACGCTGTTAACGAGAAATAACATCGTTATAAGTCACTCTACACACGGTACAGCGAATCTTGTTTTTTCGTTTTCGGTAAGAAACCCAAAACTTCCTGTTAGCTGATTAGCATTATGAACTGATTTGATCGTCGTTAATACAGACGAGCTTTAGCTTCCGAGCTAACTGTCTGACTGATGGTGTTTTTGTCCGTATAGACGGTCAAAGTTAAAGGACTAGCGGGTTCACCCGGTGCTTTTGGACTTATAACTACAAATACGCACACTTAAATTGTTTGTTAGTGTCCTGTTGACTACAGAAGCATTTCAGCTTGTGAGACAGCATTAAAAACAGAATGGAGCCATTTCTAGGTTGTTTTAGCTTAACTCGTCAGCTGTTACTAACATGCCAGACTAGGTCTTTCAGGCCGATATCGATATCAGTGTTTGAGAGTTCAAGGCTGTATGTGGTGCCCTTTTCCATTTTATCATTTAAGTGTTTATTTTTTTTAACCAAACAACATTTGCTGCTGCTAACAAATAATTTCAGATAACTGTGGCGGAGACCTGCTCAGCTGTACTTTTAGCAGTTAAAAAAGTGAACAGACTGCATGTAGATCTATGGTTATGAACTTCACATGACAGCGACTGATCTGAATCTTTTGTGTCAGTTCGGTATTGTCTGATAGAAGAGCTGACAGGCTTTATAACGTAATTAATAATAACTTATATGATGGATACTGCGTTGTTTCTACGCTATAATCGGGGATAAACAAACGTTAGTCTAGCAGAGGTATGAAAAAACAAGTGTTATCTACAAGCTAACGTAAAAATCAGTCACTTATAGATATGTATTCCTAAAATGTACCCACAAAAAAGGTTCAGTTTATTTTTCTAAAAATGTTTCAGGCTTGCCTGGATCGCCGCTGTTTTTGTCGCCCCGGAGTGTGATTTCTGACCTCGCTCACAATCGGTGCGTGGACTTCCAACCCTTCTCAAACTCCGAGTATTTAGTTTGTTTCCTAACAGTCTCTGTCAATGGCTGGACGTGGTGGTGGAGGAGCAAACAGGCCTAATGGTGCTGCAGCAGCAAATAAAATCTGCCAGTTCAAGCTGGTCCTGCTGGGGGAGTCAGCGGTGGGGAAGTCGAGCTTAGTGCTGCGCTTTGTCAAAGGGCAGTTCCACGAATTCCAGGAGAGCACCATTGGAGGTGAGAAACACGTTTCTAAATGAAGGAAACTGATTTTGTTTGGAAGCTGTAGGTGTCTCTCTAGGTAGATTATGTTGCTGTCTGCATGTTAAGTGAATATTGTTTGAAATTTAGGAATCTTAGTGCTGTATCAGGTTTGATAACTCACATGGGTAAATGTGCCTTTCATATTCCTCTCAAGTATTCCCAAATGTTAAATGTCATTTAAAAACAAGCATCTGTAGAAGAGCTTTCCTTAAATAACATTGCTGACATTTGGCAAATGTTTCATCAAAATAAAAGCTGTTCACATAAAGAACATGCATTCACTGGTCAGTATGTTAGGCGCATCTTGCTAGTACCAAGTTGGGCCTCGTTTTACCTTCAGAACTGTCTTAGTTCTTCATGGCATAGATTCTACTAGTGCCGAAAACATTACTCTGAGATTTTGGTCCATATTGACATGATAGTATCACACAGGTGATGCATATTTCTCAGCTGCATATGTATGATGCAAACCCCTGTTCAGCCACATCCAGAAGGTGCCCTGTTGAATTCAGATTTGTGACTGTGATGACCATTTAAGTACAGTGAACTGATCGTTGAAGAAACCAGTTTGAGATGATACGAGTCTTGTGATGTGGCGGGTTATCCTACACAGAGGTCATGCACCTATAGATGTGGCATTTAGAATTATATAAATTTGTGCCCAAGCTAATCTGAAGTGATGCAATGCCTCCTAACTTATCTTCAGATCAGATGTGAACAGGATAGTCTTCTAGGAAGATTGAGTGTTTCATTTATTTATTGTTTACGTTTTCATTCTCTCTGCAGCTGCTTTCCTCACTCAGACTGTCTGCCTTGACGACACCACTGTGAAGTTTGAGATCTGGGACACAGCGGGTCAGGAGCGCTACCACAGCCTGGCTCCAATGTACTACAGAGGGGCTCAAGCAGCGATTGTGGTCTATGACATTACCAACACAGTAGGTTTCACCCACAGGGTAACAGTTACAGTATCTCAGAAAACTGAGTACACCCCTCCAATTTTTGTAAATATTTAGTTATATCTTTTCATGGGACAACACTGAAGATATGACACTTTGATACAATGTACAGCTTATACAACAGTGAAAATTTGCTGTCCCCTCTAAATGACTCAACACACAGCCATTATTGCTTAAACCGCTGGCAACAAAAGTGAGTACGCCCCTAAGTGAAAATGTCCAAATTGTGCCCAATTAGCCATTTTCCCTCCCTGGTGTCATGTGACTCATTAGTTTCACAAGGTCTCAGGTGTAAATGGGAAACAGGTTGTTGAATTTGGTGTTATTGTTCTCACACTCTCTCATACTGGTCACTGGAAGTTTATTAGGCACCTCATGGTAAAGAACTGTCTGGGGATCTGAAAAAAAGAATTGTTACTCTACATAAAGATGGCTCAGGCTATAAGAATATTGCCAATAGGGCTGGGCCATATTATACCGTTCACGGTAATACCGGTATAATGTTAGGCAACGATAGGAAAATGAAATATCGCGATAGAATGGGAGTAAAACGCGCATGCGCAGTGCCTTTGTTTTCATACGCACATGGCCGATTGTTGAGTGAAACAGATGAACCAGAATTGGTTTGTAAAAATGGTGCAACTTCCGTGATGTGGAACTGGTTTGGTGTTTGTCCGTCAGATACACAACAAAGCACATTTTTTTGCAGAACATGCAAGCGGGCCGTCGTTATTGTCGTATTTGTCGGACTAAGATGCTCTTAAATCTGGGAGTAATCTGGGTCCTAAACTCCGTATGCTTCAGGTCAAACAACACTGCAGCATCACTTAGAGTTAAAAACTGTCTAAATTCTTTCATCTTTAATAAAACGATCAGCATTGCTGCTTTACCAGGTGTAACTATAAAGTTTAACTTCCAGGCATCCATGAAAACAAAAGTTATTACATTTAACGGAGTTAGAAGTTAGCAGGAAGCTAGCGGAAGTTAGCTCGCTAGTTTCGCTAGTTACCTAAGCATGATATTGCATGTTCTGACTGAGAGATTTCTGAAAAAAATCAAACGTACAGCTCTGCTATCACTTCAAACATAAATGAAGACAGGAAACTAAACAGCAGTGACGTTTGTAGGGTTACTGAAGTTGGGCTAGCTGGTATATAATGATGTGCTACGTGATCGCTAGCGACACAGCTATGTTAGCATAACATAAACAGTGAAGCTGGAGGACGAACACTAACACTTTTCCACTTATAAAAGTTAACGTGAAGGTTCTTCATGGTTAGAGACAAATGCAATCGCATGGCAGGATGCTGTAAACGGACCAAACTTCAGTCAGGAGAACAACTGAGATAATCCATCCACAATACGAGGTTAGTCATTAATATACTGCAACAACATGGGAATAGAGCAGCTGCCAGAGAATTCAACATTAATGAATCAATGGTACAGAAGTGGAGGAAGCAAGAAGAATGAGTTTAATAAAGTTTGATTTATCTGACTGCTTTGTTTCGCTTAATGTGCCATATAATCCTGTGCACCTTATGGTCCGAAAAATACGTACTGCACACTGCAGTTTAATGTTGCAAAGCACCTCTTTTTAACTTCAGTGGATATTATACATGGTTATGCTCAGGATGTGTCAGCCCATTTCTACTGGAAATGCCTTTTGGTTAAACTTTCAGCAAGGAATTTGCATTTGCACTGTTACATTTTTATAAAGCTTTAATGTACATAAAAACCAGCTTCTTGTTTAAGTGAAAATAAATGGAAGGTTGTCTTTTTGCGCTAGTAATGTTGTGGAGTTGTATTTTGTCTCGCATCAATTATATCGTCGGTTATATCGTTATCGCAAATTTTCAAATATATATCGTGATAAATATTTTTGGCCATATCGCCCTGCTCTAATTGCCAACACCCTGAAACTGAGCTGCAGCACGGTGGCCAAGACCATACATCAGTTTAACAGGACAGGTTCCACTCATAACAAACCTCGCCATGGTTGATCAAAGAAGTTGAGTGCACATGCTCAACGTCATACCCAGTGGTCTTTTGAAAATAGATGTACGAGTGCTGCCAGAATTGCTGGAGAAGTTGAAGGCATTAAGGCCTGTCAGTGCTTAGACCATACGCCTCACACTGCATCAAATGGATGTCCTCACAGAAGGAAGCTTCTTCTTCTTCTAAAGATAATGCATAAGAAAGTCGGCAAACAGTTTGCTGAAGACAAGCAGACTAAGGACAAGGATAAGACCAAGATTAAGTTATTTGGTTCAGATTGTGTCAAGGGTGTGTGGCAGCAACCAGGTGAGGAGTACAAAGACAAGTTTGTCTTGCCTACAGTCAAGCATGGTGGATGGTGGTGGGAGTGTCATTGTTTGGGGCTGTATCAGTGCTGCTGGCACTGAGGAACGCATAATTGAGGGAACCCTGAATGCCAACATGTACTGTGACATACTGAAGCAGAGCATGATCCCCTCCCTTCAGAAACTATCCCACAGGGCAGGATTCCAACATGATAACAAACCCAAACACACCTCCAAAAACTGAGGGTAAAGCTGCTTGACAGACCTAGCATGTCTCCAGACTTAAACCCTATTGAGCATCTGTGGGGCATCCTCTAATGGAAAGTGGAGGAGCGCAAGGTCTCTAACATCCACCTGCTCCATGATGTCATTATGAAGGAGTGGAAGAGGATTTCCATGGCAACCTGTGAAGCTCTAGTGAACTCCACGCTCAATAGAGTTAAGGCAGTGTTAGTGCCACACAAAATCTTGACACTTTGGGCACAGTTTGGACATTTTCACTTAGGGGTTTACTCATTTTTGTTGCCAGTGGTTTAGGTAATAATGGCAAAAATGTGAGGGGTGTACTCAGTTTCGTGACATACTGTATGATGCTTGCAGATACTGCTTTGTTTAATTCATTTGTTTCATTGTTTTGTTGCTCCCAAAAGTGGAAGAATGCAAAATATGCTGATAATCAGTGATCATTTTTAAAAAATCACTGAAAAAACAGTTACAATTGTTAAGGTGTGTTTTGGCTTTTACTGAAGGATTCAAGATCCTCACTTATTTTTGTTTGGTTTTTTGCAATTAACCTGTAACTATGATTTAGATACAACCTCAGATAAATAGCAAAACATGATACATTCATTTAACTAAAACTAAGCCAAAATGAAAAAGCAATGTGTGAAAAACTAAGTACATCCTCACTGTTTCCATAGGAATTAAGAGTGTAAATAGCGGCACTTTAGTTGATCATTAGTAAGTGTGAGCACGTCTGTAAAAGCAGGTGCTTTTCAATTTTCTGGTCTGGAGCATTCGGGTGTGTGTTTACAATGCCAAGGAGGAAAGACATCAGCGATGATTTTAAAGGGTCATAATGTCATTTCCAAACAAATTACATTTATTATTCTCAGTAAAACTAATATTCACATGTGGAAAACATTAAACACAGTTTGTAATCTTCCAGCAAATGCACTGAACAAACCACAAGATGTGTGGAACAATGTCCTTTGAATAGATAAAACCAAAGTGGAGATGCTTGTCCATAATGCACAGCACCACTTTTGTGAAAACCAAACACAGCATATCAGCAGAAACGTCTCATACCAAGTGAGAGCACAGGGGTGATTTGGGCTTTTGGCGGCTACAGGAGCTGGACACCTTGCGGTTCTTTATTCAACTATGATCTCATCAGTATACCAAATTATTCTAGAGCAGGGGTCCCCAATCCCAGTCCACGAGGGCCGGCGTTCCTGCAGGTTTTAGGTGTGTCCTTGATCCACCACAGCTGATTTAAATGGATAAATTACCTTCTCAACATGTCTTGAAGTTCTCTAGAGACCTGATAATGAACTAATCATGTGATTCAGGTGTGTTGACCCAGGGTGAGATCTAAAACCTGCAGGGACACCGTCCCTCGTGGACTGGGATTGGGGACCCCTGTTCTAGAGTCCTATGTGAGGCCATCTTTCTGACAGTTAAAAAAATAGCTAAAATTGGGTCATGGAACAGGACAATGATTCCCAGCACAACAGCAGATCTATAATAATGATGTCTGGAAAAAGAAAAGAACTCAGATGCCTCGATGGCCCAGTCAAAGTCAGGACCTCAACCTCATTGAATGTTGTGGTAGGGGCTTAAAAAGCATTGCATATGCAAAGCAATATAGACTGGGCCAGAATTCCTCCACAGTGATGTGAGAGACTGATAACATCATAGAGAAGATGAGGTGTGCTTAATTTTTTTACACACTGCTTCTGCATTTTAGTTAAATAAATAATAACACGGTGTAACATGTTGTGTGTTGTTTCTCACCTGCAGTTGTATTTACCTAATATTTAAGATTATTTTTACATACATGACAGAGGGTGTGCTTTGACTCAGTGTAAGTTAATTTTAAACATATGCGTGTGTGTGTGTGTTCATGGGCTTGTGGGCTTTTTGAGGTCACATCAGCTATGCTAGTATGAAATTTAAAAAAAGAAAACATGTTTGACCAACATTAAAGATAGCTGTAGTGCTAAATACTTTGGGGAAATGCAAATTAAGTTTGTTGGTTTTTCAGGACACTTTTGATCGTGCGAAAAATTGGGTGAAGGAGCTTCAAAGGCAGGCCAGTCCCAACATAGTGATTGCTCTGGCTGGCAACAAAGCGGACATCGCAAACAAAAGAGCTGTCGAGTTTCAGGTATAAAGATGCATATAGAGGACTTAATATAAGCAAAAAATCTGATATTTAGAGGTTTCATTTGAATTTGTTGATTAACTTTTATATCTAAATCGTGTTCTCAGGAGGCACAAGCCTATGCCGATGACAACAGTCTGCTTTTTATGGAGACCTCAGCCAAGACCGCTATGAATGTCAATGAAATTTTCATGGCTATAGGTAAGTAATGCATTTAGTCACATATTCCAGTTGACCAGTTTGGAATCACAAATTAACCTAACATATGTGATAGATTAAAAAAACAAACCTGTATTGTTTTATTGTCACCTTTTGGTGCTGTTTTGGTGTTTCGTAGCTTTATTTTGAAATATCTGTTCCCCTGTCCCTGTAGCGAAGAAGCTACCGAAGAGCGAGCCCCAGGGTACAGCTGGACAAGGTGGGCGGACAAGGACAGGAGTAGATCTAGAACAAACTAACCCTCAGGGCAGCAGCAGCAGCCGGTGCTGCGGCGGCAACTAAGAAGCAAGAAAAAACGAACTTGGTGAACGAGCCCTGAACATCATTTTAAGGACAGCATGTAGCAAAAAGCCAGAGAGGCAGGAGAGGGCAGAACCACTCGCCACTTCCACACTGAGATTACAGATGAGATTATCTGCATCCCGTTTGATTAAAGGAACTTTTGTAAAGCAAATCATAAGCTAGAGGGAATTCCCAAGATCCCTCACTACTTCTTCTCTGTCTTTCCCTTCTGTGTCTGTCCGCCTCCCTGTTGATCTTTAGCATCTCTCTGATGATCGAATGCTGTTATAAATGATTTTGAAGCATGATGCTGAGGTTGTTGGAATTGTTGGAGTGTGTGTGTGCGCGCGTGTGTTTGTGTGTGTGTGTAGAATATGTATATTTATATATGCACACACGTTTTCTACTCCTGTCATTTGCCTATATTCAGTGGGGGGAAAAAAAGTACCCAAAAATATTAATCCTTAAATTACAAATGGTAGAGCGATTTAATCTTTTTGTCGTAATGCAGCATAAGCACCTGACATTAGCATGTGTAAGTTATCTTGATAGTGACAGGTGACATTTTGGAGTTAGCAGTTAGCCCTTGTATAAAATCATCTGACCGTGTCCTGACGTTGTCTCTATATGCAGGTTGGTTGGTTAGTTCCCAAGTTAAAGATGGATCTTTTATCTTTGCAAGTTGGCCATCTTTGTGTCCAGAAATTAATATTATCTATTTCTGGAAAGAGGAGATAGAAGACTTTGAAGGTTCTGCTTAACATTTCAGTTTAATGATGTGAGCAGGAAGAGGCAGAACTTGAAGGGTAGATGATTTTGTTTAACTTAATGTTGTTAGGCTGCTCTAACTGCATTTACACTAACAGATCTAATCAGAGTGCAAGCCAAGCACCTCTAAATGTGCCCTGGATTGTCTGATTACATACCAATCACAGTGCATAAAATTACACCTGCATTCCTTATACTTTCCCATCATTAAATTATCTAGTTGCAGATCACATTGTAATGCCAGGTGTAGAGGTGGCTTTGGTTATTCTTAATAGGGAGTTGGGTGAGACTGTTATAATAAAAGCTCAAGACTTTGCTTGCTGAGGGTGGTCGTGATTGGAGAGGCTACACTTCTGAAGAGGCTGTACCATAAATGCAGTTGTTTTCTTGCATTGTTTTATTGCTAACTGTAACACCGGAGAGTTGCTAGCCTTTTTTTTTTTTTTTTTTAAAGAAATGTGAAATAACTTGTAAATCTGAAATGAAATAAATAACATACAAGATTCACTTTGTTTTGAGTTGTTTTGGAGTGTACTTCTCCCCCACCCCCAAAATACAGACCGGCCAGTAAGTTGTTGTTTTTTGTTTTTTTTCTCCCAATACTTTGTGCCGTGTGACCTGAATAGCACAAGTGGTTAATAAAATGGATCGATTGTGCTGGAGTTACAGTGAAAAGTATTCGCAGCGCTTCACTTGTTCCACATTTGCCTTAATTTTTGTTACATTTATTCCATTTTTGGAATAAGAATGTATTATTTTATCTCAAAACTCCTACACAAAATATATACCATAATAACAAAGTGAAAAAAAAGTTTGACTGAGATCCTTGCAAATGTATTAAAAAGAAAGTTGGTTTGACATAGTTTGGAAAGGCCTATACCTGTCTATATGACCTCCCATAGCAAACAGTGGATATCAGAGCACAACCCAAGACATGAAGTCCAAGGAATTGTCAGTAGACCTCCAAGACAGGATTGTATCAAGGAACAGATTCAGTGGGAAAGGGTACAGAAAAACCTGTGCAGCATTGAAGGTTCCAAAGACCACAAATGCCTCCATCATCTGTAAATCGAAGAAGTTTAAAACAAACAGGACTCTTCCTACATCTGAGTGACTGAGGTAGAAGGGATCAGGGAAGTGATCAACAACAGAGCTCCAGTGTTGCTCTGTGAAGACAGGAGGACCTTCCAGAAGTACAACCAGTTCTGAAGCACTCCACCAATCAGGCCTGTATGGTAAACTAGTGAGATGAAAGAGCACACCTGGGGTTTGCCAAATGGCAGCTGAAGGACTCTCAGACCATGAGAAACAACATTCTCTGGTCGGTTGAAACAAAGATTGAACTCTTTGACCTGAATCCCAAGCGTCATGTCTGGAAGAAACCAGGCACAGCTCATCCATTGGCCAATACTTTCCCTACAGTGAAGCGGGGTGGTGGAAGCATCATCTTGTGGGATGTTCTTCGCCAGCAGGAAGCGGTAGATGAGTCAGAGTTGAGGGAAAGATAAATGCAGCAATGCACAAAGACATCCTTGATGATAACCTGCCACACAGACCGGACCTTGAACTAGGGTGATTGTTCAACTTCCTACATGACACTGACCCTAAGCAAGCAGCCAAGATAACAAAGGAGTGGCTTCGCAACCACTCTGTCAATGTCCTTGAGTGGAGTGGAGTGCCCACTCTGGGTCAGAGACCAGTTACTGACCCAAGTGGAAGAGTTTAAGTATCTAGGTCTTGTTCATGAGTGAGGGGAGAAGGGAGGAGGAGATTGACAGACAGATTGGTACAGCATCTGCATCACTGCAGATGCTGTACTTGTCCATCGTGGTGAAGAGAGAGCTGAGCGTAAAAGTGACGCTCTCAATTTACCGGTCAATCTACATCCCTACCCTCACCAATGGTCACGAGCTTTGGGTAGTGACCAAAAGAACGAGATCGTAGATACAAGCAACAGAAAGGCGCTTTCTCAGAAGGCTGGCTGGCCTCTCCCTTAGAAATAGGTTGAGGGGTTTGGACAACCGGTAGGGGCTCAGAGTGGAGCTGCTGCTCCTCCACATCCCAAGTAGTTGAGAGGGTTTTGGGCATCTGACAAGGATGCCTCCTGGGTGAGGTGTCCTAGCCATGTCCCACCAGGAGGACGCCCCAGGGCAGAGCCAGAACACAGTGGAAGGATTATATTTCTCGACTGGCCTGGGAATGCAGGTGGACACGGAGAGGGAGATCTGGGCTTGTTTGATCTGGGCTTGTTTGCTTAGTCTGCTGCCCCTGTGACCTGGCCCTGGATAGGCAGAAGAAACTGGATTGTTTTTTATTTTTAACAAATTTACAAGAATCTCAAGCAAACTTTTTCTGTTTTGTAATTATGGGGTATTGTATGTAGAATTTCAAGGTGAAACATTTATTTAATCCACTTTGGAATAAGGTTTTAAAAAAGCATATGCAGTATACTTTTTCAAAACAAATATAAAAACCTCCTCATGGGCCACATTTTGCAATGCAAAGAGAGTTTTAAAAATGATTAGAAGTCTAAAAAATACACCTGTAAAAACTTCACCACAGACATGGCATAGTAAAGATTTCTGAACACTAGATGGCAGCATTGCACTTAAAAAAAAGCTAAACTATCTTTAAACAATCAGAATTAAAGAACTATTGTTAAAATCGATTCAATATTAACGTAATATTTCTTGCAGAGCTACTAAGTTTACATGAAGGAAAGGATGAACTCTCACCTGCTGTTCACAAGGTGAAGAAATTTGCCATTGTCTGCATTTGTCTGCATATTATACAGTATATATATCGGCCATGCAAAAAGCCATTAATGACAAAGTGAGGAAAAGTCTGTCCTGCAGAGGAAGGGCACAGTATTGGTCTGCTTTAGCTGTGTTCACCTCTTTACTCCACAGCTACTTCAAAGCTTTGGGTTAATGCTGCAGTTCACTTTGTTGTTATGATTTCTGCCCTTTAACAGGGGGTGCCTAGTGCTCTTTGAGGTTTTAAAACTATTAGCAAAATATAGATGCAGTAAATGGAACAAGCAGGTCAGAACATATGACACTATAATATCTGATAAAATAAATTTTTTTGTTATTTTTATTTTATCCCAAAAAAGTACTGTCATAGTCTAGAGCCAATATGTACTAAAGCATTGACTGAAATGTTGTGTTCAGTTGCTGTCAGCTGAGCACAACACAGATTTTTTGTTTTTGTTTTTTTAGCTGTAGAGTTTTGATTCTTGAATTCGAAGCTTTTATTTTGATAGGACAGTAGAAAGGAAAATCGGGGTAGAGTGAGGAGGAATGACACACAGGAAATGGTCCAGGACACATTTGAACCAGCCCATTCAGCATTTGGGTTACCTGCTCAATCAAGTGAACAATAGCAGTCTACCAATTCAGCTGTACCATACCAACTTTCTTCATGAAGCACTTTAAAAACAGTTACAGGAGATTAACAAAAAGTGCTGTACACAAAAATCAACAAATACACTGAAAACAATGGTAAGTAAAAGCACCAATAAAAACAACTACAATGCAATACACGCAAGTCAGAACAATATCTCATGCTGGGTCAAAGGCCAAATCAGTATAATTGAGTTTTAAAATGACTTTTTTAAATGGACAATGTAGGGGACTGTCTAGCATGCAAAGGTAACTCAGACAGTATTGCAGGGGTAAAGCAGCTCAGAGGTAAGGTGGGGTAAGATCATTTCAGGATTTAAAAACAACAAGTGAAGCCAGAATAGGTGTATAATTATAATAAAATGCATCCTTTATCAGGTAAATATTTTGAGGGCACTGGCTAGCAGGTGACTTTGTTGGTTTGTAGCTAATGATCTATTATTAAAATATATTTTAATAATTCCTGCATTTTTTCTGCTGTCACCTTTTCAGTTTTTCTAATTATCTTCTAAATATCCTTCTGTCAGCACAGAAATTGTGACGATGGCATCTTTGTTGTCCTCTCACACAACGTTAAACTACAGCTATGTAAAGAATTGTATTGTAAAGTGTCTTTTTTGTTCCCTGACCTGCTATTGTGGTTTTGATGCCAGTGAGAACCTTACATAAAATGTACTTTCAAGCTCGTGTGCACACACACACACACACACACACGCAGTCGTGCACTCGCCTCAGCATTTCTGCCAAAAGCAGGCGTCTGCTCTGTTCACAGTAAATGATTTCTCATTTGTTGAGCTGTCAGTCAAGATGTGTCTGTCAAAAAAGAAACTAATTTCATGCTCGGCCTCTGTGAATCATAATGGCCTGAGAGCCGGGCTGAAATTGACTGTGTTTATAGGAGGAGATTCACAGAATAAAGGAAATGTGCCCTGAAAATAAATTTCCCCCCCCTCGTATCTGTTATGTTTGCACAACAAATGAAAACAGGTAATGTGTCCAAAAAGGTGTGGTTGTCATAACAACATTTTTTGGTAGGTTCCCCCCCCCCCCCCCCCCTTTTTTTTTTAAATAATAAAAAAAAAACAGTGCCCCAAATCTATAGCAGAGCCCAGCTTAAAAAATACAGAAAACATTCACTCTGATGGATCCCCTCTATCTCCGTGGACAGAGAGAAATGTCATTAAATACCAAGGGCACGGGGATGTGGTATCTGGACTGCATTCTGTGGTGAGGTTTGAGATTTTAGGTGATAGCGATAGTGCGTGTGATGTGCTACAATAATTGTGTCTTATCTAAAATGGAGCATCTAGCTGTGTTGCCACTGGAAAGGATGCTAGTGAGGAGATGACTTAGGAAAGCACAGAAAATGCCCTATAATAGGGTGATTTTTAAATGATCTTTGTGTTGCATTATTTAACATGCTGAACATTCACATTTTCTCAGTAACACCCATGTATTTTTAGATTACTGCTTTCAAAGTATAAATACAACAATTTCAGTTGGGCATTTGATTCCTTATCAGCTAGGAGCTGCGTCTCCCCAATGGTTCCCAACCAAAAAGTAAAGTGTAAATGTAAAGTGCCTTATTTCTTTGTATGTCTAAAACAATCAAGATATACAGTGGTATTTTGTGAGTTCAGGCTGGTGGTTTAGATTGATTTTGTTCCATTTGGATAGAAGCAGGTTAGCTGTTTCACCCTGGTTGTAGTCATTATGCTAAGCTTTGCTAATGGCATGCTGGCTGTAGCTTCAGCCAAGGGACGACCTCCAGGGCTGAAAAATGAAGCCAGTGTGGGAGTGAAAAATCTGAAACTTCCTCTAATGGCCACTTCTCTGCTGGAGTAAGTCCTCATAGAGTCCAGTGTTAAAATGCCCAGCATTACAATGTAAAAAATAAGAATAAAATAAAAACAATTCTGGACAGTGTGGAATTTTTATATTACTCAAGCATTCAAATGGGCTTTAAGAGACCTAAATTTATAGTGGTTAGTTCAGGGCGTTTACATGGCACATGGGTAAAATTTTATAATCTAAAACAGCATAAAGCAGGAGTGGGCAATTAACTACCTAAATAAATAAATAAACTGTAAAAATAAATGTACATGCTTTTGAAAATGCATCTCAAACTTCAATGCTAGTATATCTTTGGTGGCTAGCGTGTTGAGCCGCCATTGTGGTTACAAAAAAGGGGGGAAAGAGTCAGTTGGAGTGAACGGAGATGAGGGGACTCTTCCGTTCAATGGTTCTGGCTATGACAAGCAAGAATTAACTTTCCTTTTAAGTTAACAGTAAATTATGACTTGCTAACCGTCATGGTGGGCCTGATCTCTGATAACAACGAGACGGCCTACCTGAAGGAGATCAGGAATCTGGAGAACTGGTGCCAGAGGAACAACCTCCTTCTAAACGTTAGTAAGACAAAGGAGCTGATAGTGGACTTCAGCACTAAGCAGGAGAGGAACTACCAGACCCCGTCATCAACGAGTGCCCAGTGGAGAGAGTGGACAGCTTCAAATACCTCGGAGTTCACATCACGCAGGACCTGTCATGGTCCTGTCACATCAACACCGTGGTGAAAAAGGCCCGTCAGCGTCTCTACCACCTCAGACGCTTGAGAGACTTCCAACTGCCCTCCAAGGTGCTCAGGAACTTTTATTCGTGCACCATAGAGAGCATCCTGGCGGGAAACATCTTAACCTGGTTTGGGAACAGCACCATGCAGGACAGACGAGCTCTACAGAGGGTTGTGCGGTCAGCTCCGAGCTCCCTGACCTGCACTCAATCTACAGCAGGCGGTGCCGGACCAAGGCCAGGAAGATCGTGAAGGACCTCAGCCATCCCAACAACAGACTGTTCTCTCTGTTGAGGTCAGGAAAGCGATTCCGCTCCCTGAAGACCAACACAGAGAGACTGAGGAGGAGCTTCTTCCCGCAGGCAATACGGTCTCTCAATCACACCACCACACAGTACTGACCCACACATATAGTTCTTACACACACACTGGACATTCTGGACATTGTTTTCACTTCATCACTTAAATCACTTTAAGCATATTTGCACTGCACAAGACATAATGTCGATTGCACAACACTGGTCACTATATTCTTCATTTCCAGTTAATACTTGTACAGCTGCTGTTATTGTGTATATATTTATTTATTTATATTTCTTCATACATTCTTATATAGTTCTATACTGTGTATTGTGTATTTTGTTGTACAGTTATTTTATTTTCAACTTTAATTTATATATTTTATCTTATTCTTTCCCAGTTAAATTTACCCTTTTTAATTTTTCATATTTATTTCCTATCTTATTCATAGCCTTTTCCTTTTTTTTTTTCTTTAGGTCATGAGCAGTTGTCCAAGCATTTCACTGCATATCGTACTGTGTATGACTGTTTACGTGACAAATAAAATTTGAATTTGATTTGAATTTGAACCAAGCTAGTCCGTAATAGCATTAGCTAACAGCTAATCGATTTTACCTTTTTCTTCAAATATGGTCTTAAATAGGCTACTAAAAAAAAATAATAATAATCTTGAAATCAATGGATGACATCACTTATCTAAATTGGATATATATGGTTAAATAGCCTTAATAGTAATTATTTCCTTTTAATAGATCATCCTCACAATTCTCCAGGGATCAGGAGGACAAAGGAAGACGGTATAAAAACATATTGATGCACATATTCTTGGTTCACATTTCTATACCGAGACCTTCAAATCTTCACAACATTGTCTGTGGTGTTTCCATTAACCATGAAATCAACATACTAACTTTTGTATTACTCCAGCAGTGAATATCTTGTCTTCTCTTTTGCACTCCTTCAGTAAATCATCACCATCAAGACTCAAGTGGACTTCAAGGCAGTGTGTACAAGAAAAAACGGTCACAAGTCGCAGCCACATGCAGTCATCGGGTGGGTAAGATTTGCTCCTCTTACCCAGAATGCACCCTGATCTAATTTTTGATTGGACTCTTTTCTAAAAGGATTTCACCATCTTTCATTCTCAGTTTAAATGCTCCAATCTCTCCCTGAAAATGTTTATGTATGATGTGGGAGAGGAGTGAAGCCATGCCTATTAAATTAGCACTGGGACATACATGTCTTTAATGCCTAGATAGGAGGTTTTCAAAGTAAAAGAAGAAAATACAGTAAGTCAAAGTCAAAGAAATGCTTATAATCAAGTGAACTAAATTAATTTCTTCTGATATACATTTTTTTTAAAGTAAATATATACTGCATGTGAAGTAGCTTTACACTGAAGCCAAGTTTGAAATGACCAGCTTAAGCCTAAATCTCCAAAATAAATAAATAAATAAATAAAAAGATTAAGATAAGATTTTAAATGAATAGAGCAAAAACCACAAGGGGGAATTGTACATAATAATTCTAAGTTTGGATAATATTGGCTACCCTCCAGCTCAAAGTAAACTCAATACCCACTCTCCTTCCTTTTGTGGGTCATAGTTTTACACACACACCCCAGCACACATTCAAATAGGCCATTAATCTATTTGAAAGCGTGATGGATCCTTTCATACTTTTGTAAGATATCAGCAGTGACGATCTCATAAAAAGTCATTTAAGAAGACTCATGTCTTTTTCATTTGTCTCACATTTGTCACATAGTTTACATTTATAGCTGGCTTCAGGCCAACAGCTGACATGAATTCATGTTTGAATTCATATTTTCAGTAAGTCACATGCAAAGACAAAAAAAAAAAATCACTTACATGGTTGGAAAAATGATCAAAACGCTACTTGCTGCAGCTGCAGCATTGGATTAATAACTAGACCTGCTGAGTGTCAAATTGAGTCAGAGGGTGGATATTGTTGTCACGCTCAAATACTCCTCACCGCTGAGGGTTACACTGTGAACTGCAGCCTTTATGTGACTCGAGCCTTCACAATGATGCCATTCTTTTCAATCGCATTTTCCCTCCCATCTTTTTTAAACCAACTACTCACGTCTGTCAATTCCAATATTTCAATGAGACTTTAAAGTCAAAAGTCAAAGTCGAGTTTTTCTTTTTAAACGCATTGCCATGGTGACCAGGTTCAGCCAAAACATGTGGCTGCGACTTGTGGCCGGTTTTTCTCTGTGATTCTGGACGCAGCAGAATAAAAATGTCCTTTAATGAAAGCACTCAAGATAATGATGGAGCTGAGCACTGGCATTAACTTTGATGCTGGGAGCATGTTGATTGGGCTTGAGCTTCATGGAAATCGAGGACCTGAATATAACTTTCTTGTAATCCAACAGGCTGTGTATTGTTTTCCTTTGTATTTGCACGCAGATATGAAGACACGAGAAGCATGATATCTTACACCCTTGTTTCTGCGTCTATGTGCATCAAGCACATGTGCTTCTTTATTTTTAGAGCGGCTGACTTGCGCTGGGGTCAAGCAGGGTGTCAAAGGACTTCAGTGAGAAGGACATACCTCGAACTCCAAGTATGTTTCCAGCATGCATCCATCACCCTCCAGCTGACAGCTGATCCGAACGCACACAGCGAGGACGGCCACAGCGCACGAAGGCATGTGCCTGTGTCACTATATGCTCAAATTCATCTGCAGGGATCTGCTTTTGAACAAAGCCCAACTATGTTAATGAAAGGGTCTACAGGGGGAAAGATTGGGGGATGATGCCTGATGATAGGCCCTGCTGCACACAGAGGTAGTGATGATTTGACATGTCAGAGGGTTACAAGATTTTCCTTTGACCTCTCAAACATTTAATCTTATTATAAGTGGCCATTATGTGGAAGCAGGTTTTTTAATAGAAGTGTTTATGGAAATACATTATCGTTGTTTCAAGGCTGTAAAAACACCAGCAGGTGTCTCAGTGTTGCAAAATATGACTTTTCTCTTTTAATTTCATCATACCGAAGCTGCCTTTAGGTAAAATGCACAACATTGAATTGATTTGTCTTTTATGTATGTTGTGCCAAATCACAAAAGCAGTCTTTATGGTAGTTTCTACTGGCATTGGCTTTATACTGTAAGGTAAGAAAACCCCAACAATCAGGAGACCCCATATAAGCAAGCACTTAGCAAGTGTGGGAAGGAAAAACTCAATTTTACAGGAAGAAACCCCAGAAGAACCACACTCAGGGAGGTGCAGCCATCTGTTACAACTGGTTGGAGAGTAAGACATACTCATTCATTGCAGCCTTGAACTTTGACCTTCTTTTCTGCTCTACATATAGATGACACAGGCTTGAGGGTTAGCATGATCTCCAAAGTATGCTTGGTTGCATGTTACAAATTTCAATGCAATACAATAGGATATGGTCATGTTTTAACATGCTGCTTTTGAGTGCAGTATATTCGGATATGGTAAATCGTTTTGTGTATTGAAAGTCCATCTTTATTTTAAATGTCCTCAATGATGATATAAGATCTTTTATGAGTGCACTTCTGTATGACAGTCACACCGGCCTCTGTGAAAATAAAACAAATTAACTTGTAAAAGCAATTTGCAATGCAGAAAATACCACACTAATGAGACATTTCATTAGTTTTATTGTCTGCTGTTATTTCCACTTTTATAGAGCAAAGTCTCTGTCACGATTTAAAAGTTACATTTTTGACTACACACTATGATGTAGGCCACATGTATAAGACTATTGTATTTACATTTTATATATAAAGAAGGTGCTTATTCATGTAAATACAATTAATGAACATAACCAACTATTTCTACTACTCTGATATGATTCATAAATCCAACTAAAAGCTCAGGATATGCCCCCTATAAGCTCTTCTCTCTCAGTACACCATTAATCACAACCACTGGACAGGTTACCAGACTTCTGTTAAATAATAAAACAATGCAAATACAGCTGTTGGCCCCAAGTTTTGTTATGTAACTGTATACTGCTATAATGTAAGGGTTGTCTAATTGTCCTATGAAGACACATTAAACATCAAGTGTATAGTGTATTACTATGGTGTACCTTCTCTTATGGTTGTCTGATGTAAGCGTTACAGTTGTGCACATGTATTTGCTGATGTTTATGTTTACATTTGATTTATTCTTGACTTTGTATCTTGTAGGACAACTTGAGGAAAGTTTTTGTTGTGGTTGTGTAAAAAGATGGCTATACTGAGTTTGTTTGAATAAGGCCCTATTAAATAAAATCTGTTATCAGCCAATCAGTTAAGCTAATCAGTCACAGAGTAGAATAAGTAGAAATGTCTGGGGAAAAAAACGCTCTACACTTTCATTGAAATTCTTTGGGTTGCTTCATAAAGTAATAAGATAGCCTGCTCTTATTAACATTTTACATTTCAAACAGTCCCGTGCCACTGCTGCTCCAACCCTGTTTTCACGTCGACTGATTTCATTTGGCCCTTTTTTCTTTTCCCTCACATCCTCGCGCGCAGTGATTCGGTATCTCTGTCGCGCAGGCGGCGGTGCCACAGCGCGCGCGCATTACCCTCGTGGTTTTATCTTTTCTGGACTCGGTCGCGGGACTGAAACGCCTGCTGCTGAGCTCGCGCTGTAATCTGTGACAGCTGGAAATGGACAGTAGCGACGCAGGAGCTGTGCAACCGTCTTACACAGGTAGGAATGTTGTTTAAATGTTGTATTCCGAGGCTGTTTGTGTGTGAACGTCGCTTTGGACACCTGCGGACTGCGCTTTCATGTCGACTAAATGTTTCTACAGTGTCTTTCTTTTGCGTTTGATAGAAATGCATTTGCTATTTTTTCTATTTAAAATTATAGTAAGTAAGTAAGTAAGTAAGTAAGTAAGTAAGTAAGTAAGTAAGTAAGTAAGTAAGTAAGTAGTAGTTAAAACATTCTATATCAATTTAAAAAACATGGATATTTTATTTCTTTTCCTGGTGGATAAGGGTTCCAGTTTTGTGTTTGGTTTGTCGGTGTGTATGAAAAAGTGCTAGTATTTGACAAAAAAAATCATGTTCTAACTTTTAAAATCTGAGTGTTTTGGAGGCACAAATATCACATGTATTAATTGTCGTTGGTTATAGTAGTTGCCTTAGTCATATTTAAGAAGAAATAATATCCTGACACATACCTGGTGGTGTTGATGGAGGTCAGAGGCATACCTGGGTTTGTGAATGAAGTTATTTAAACCCTGGAGCTCAGGGATTTTTTTTAGGCATTTCGAGTGTCTCAGTGCACATCGCTGAATCCCTGTGTGTGTGTTTCATACCGTAGTTGTGTGTGTGCAGACCCTTAAGGATGTCGGCCACTATTCTGTGGAATAATTTTAACATTAAATGAAGATGTATATGAAAGAAAAAAGAGTCAACCCCATATGCGTCTTTTCTTCCTATGCCCTATGGCTATCCTATATTTGGAGCTAACCCAAATATGCTTTCTCTTTTCAAACTTTTTTCTTTTAGTACTAGCAGGTGTAGTGCAGGTGGTCCTGGCTCAATCATCTTTGAATAAGACTGAACCCCAAATCTAAAATCTCCATCTGTTAGTATATGTGGAGGGGCCAAAAACGCAAATCACTGTGGATGAAAGGTTCTGGAAAATACATGTGTTGTATTGTTTTCCCAAGATGAAAATTGAATTCGCTGATTACTGGCTGTTTTCTCAATCAGTGGACTCATTTTTTCTTGTGTGAAATACAAAAAAAACTAGTTTTCAAAATGCCATTTGCTGTTTTTTGTTTTTCATCCAAAGCATTATCACAAGTGGCGAATATTCATCTGCAGCTGACACCAAAACAGATGATTTTTATTTATTTATTTTTGAGTACTCCCTGTTAAATTTAGGGTCTAATCAAACGATAAACTTGCTGGCTCTATACTGACACGTGTGTGTGCTCATCGTGTCATTTACTGTGTTGAAACCTCAGCTGTGCTGCTTGAGGTTCACTTCAGTCTTCCTATAGATGTGAGCGTCTCACTCCATCATTACCGTGAGTGCGGCCCTGGCATACTCAGCTGCTGCTCAATTCAAGCAGAGTAGACACACTTAAACACCCAGCACTGGCCACATCATCACGTTCTGCATCCTCTTTCAGTGACCTTGCGCGCCTCCGTCCCCCTCTGCGTCAGCTTCAAACATAAATGGCTCCAAATGACGCTGCATCCCTGCCAAGCTCTGGCGAGGAGATGCTCTTTCCAACTGCATGGAAGCCAGTCATTTTCGCTGTGAACAAAAGGTCCTTGATTCATCAAATCCCACACCTTCTACTGCCCGCTCCCCTGAGTGATGCTGTAATTTTCACTAGCACTCCTCCGGTGTGAGGCTGGTAGAGTTTCTTTTTTTTAAACTTTTTTTTAACACCAAGTGCGATTCTGTTGGGTTCTTAGGTGTGTATACAGCTGGGCCAGACTCGCTCTCTCCAGTCTCAGCATGAAAGCAGTCATTTAGCTAAATTTGTATGTAGGTTAGTTCATCCAGAGACAAACTCAGTGCACATTATGTTAAATATACATGTGGGAAATGGACTGGCAGCAGTTTCTAATGACAAGCAGTACTTACAGTACAGAAAGGCAAAAGGGTAATTGTTATTCGATTTCTTTTAGAAAAGAAGAAAGTCTGAAATTATCATAAGGGTAATTTCAGTAATGAGGAGCAAAGGTAATGAGAAGTTTGGTAAGTTAGCAGCTTTTAAGACAATTCAACATATTATGGTGCAAGGCCTCCCAATGCAAAAGCCATTTGTGGAAGAGGGGAAAAGTGTTTTGCACAATAAATGTGGTAAGCTTGGAGAGAAGAGCTGCTCTTTAATTCACCTTTTGTTTGTCTTATATGATGGTAAACTCAATAATTTGGAGTTTTGGATCTTAATTGCTTAATTGAAATAATAATAAAAAGCTATTAATAAATAATTGAACTCATTATAAGCTAATTTTAACAAAACAACATGTGCAACTAGGGACAAATGCTGCTCTATGAATTTAATAGATGGGGTAAAGATTTTTTAGATTCCCACAGAATCTTCATTTCTTTGGTCTCTACCTGCACTGGCACCTCATCACTAGTGCATGTTTCCCCCTCGCTTCTTCAGGTTCAGATTAGCACCCCGTCTGTATATTCAAACCCAAGAGCATCTACCGAGACACCACATCTCTCACCATCCTGCACGGTGGAGAAAGGTCACATTCACAGATTGCTACCATTCCAAACATTGGTGATGAAGTTGAGTGACCAGCTTATCTCCCTACCCCCTTCTTTAACTTTTTCTCCTACCTCGGAGCTTTCTCTTCTGTACTTTGGCATTTGGCCGGCGCCATCTGTCTCAGTAAAAACCATCAGCTGTGAAATTGAGAATAATCATGTGGAACGAGATTGGGATGGGAGCAGCTTGAGCTCCAGCCCTTAGCTGTCAATGGACTCATGGCTCCTGCTGATAAAGTCCAACAAAGATTGAACACTCATCCACAAATCATTCTTTGTTGATATGTTGGCAATATTGCTTTTCTTTTTTCTTCCCGTTGGTGTGACAGAAGATTTTTTTAATGCAGGGAGACGCCACTCTCGGGCCTTTAGAGTCAGGGTGGTAAAATGAACAGTGTTTTTCCCTGTGCTGTAAACAGAGATTGATGAGATATCCCATTGGTACTCCTGAATACTATACAGCTGCCATGGGGTGTGGCTTTCCTAATGTGTTTTATGACTAATGGCTTTGACAGCCAACTGACAGGCAGAGCTCGCTGCCTTTATTTGAAGAGCCTCTGGAGCCTGAGAGTTAAAATGCAAATAAAGTAGGAGAAGACACTAGCATCAACATGAAACAGTTCCTCGTACACTCTAATGAAATGCATTAAAGCATATAAAAATGACTGGTGAGTAGCTACAACAGAGGTACTGTCAGAATACGGTGATGTGTAATTCCACAGTCTGGACTGAGAAACATCAGTCATCACAGAATATTTATAGTATAAAGTATGTAGTATAAAGTACATAAAAGAGCTTTTCAGAGAAAAAAAAAGTTAGGAGTATTGTGTTGATATTATTAACATGTCACCAAACTCCTTGTAAGGATAATGCGGTAAGAATATGACTCATAAAACCTTTTTGTTTTAATTAAATTATTTCAGTGCTTCTGACAATTTTTCCCCAATGAAACTAAATAATTAGGGCGTCAGGTCTATTTAAGAAACAAACATGGTTTCTTATTTTGACAATAAACATTAAGATAAAAAAAAAAAATCCAAAATAATAACAAACAGACAAAGGTTAAATTGTCAATGCGCGAATTTTAATTTCAAAACATTTCAGCCATAGACAGTATAAATATGGATGACATCATTCACTGATTGTGGAGTGAGCATTCTGAAGCCTCAGCGTTAGCATGTTGACTATTTCAAGTTCTCAGCTATTGCTAACTAGTGTAGCTGGCAGGCTGCGGTCATAACTGACTGCATGGGTGCAATGCAGGGAGGTGTTGTGTGAAGCTGTGTGTCAACTGGAGGACAAGAAGACAGGACTGTTGGTATCAATACTACTGTAAGTCAATACCTAATGAGATAGTATTTTTTTTATTGCTACCAATTATTACCAATTGCTATCACAGTAACAAGTTTTTTAGCCTACTCTGTACATTGTCCAAATCTTGTAAAATATTTAAATAAACAAACAGAACCTTATTATTAGTCTAATTAAATAAGTAATTAATAAAAAGTAGGATACAATGTCACCATTACATTATGCTTTTGTTCAGAAGAGGTGCAAATAATGATTGGTTTTGTTAATAATCTTTTCAGATTTTCTCAGTAACGCTTAGAAAATAAAAAAAATTTGAAAAACTATTAATAATAACAAAATTAAACAACTGTTTTTTTAAAGCATTTTTTTCTGTGAACTACATCTTAAGGATGTTTATAATTAAAGGGAGTATACATCAAATTGAAAGGTGAGTATTGTAGTAACATCATATAGTTTTTGCTGCTTTTGTTTGGAATTGCTTAAGAAAATTTAAACGGGGAGTACTAATGTGGAGAAAAGCGCTGTATGCAGTCCACATTGCCAAAGCCACAACACTATAGTCTATCAGCTGTGTGGCAGCCATTTTCTGCCCTGGATTTCATTGTTGCAGCGGCTGCTTGTGGTGTTAACACACATTCTCCCTGCAGATGTCCAATAGCAGCATGAAAAAAGACTGCAAATGTTTAAACAAAACACTTCTGTCTTCATTCGGTGTGACTAATCGCATAGAAAAAAACCCCTCTGTGAAGCATCGGTAATAATTTGAAATGGACTGTCGCTGAAATGACTAACCACAGTTATCGTCAAAACGAAGCTTCCACTAGCAAATTGCAGGTGCAGTCTACACCTTATCACAATAGACTCACAATAGATTGCTCTTCCCAACCCCCAACCCCCCTCCCATCCGAGCCTGCTTTTCCTCAGACCCTCCGAAATGGATTTCTGCTTAAATCTCCCATCAAAGACGTAATGGCTCTTTGGCTGTGTCATTACAAATCAGATGACAGTCTCCTTCACAGACTGGCAGCTTAAACCTGCCTCTGGACTGATAACAGTGATCTTTATTTGGCTGCTCAGAGGTGAAGACAGGGCAGAGCCACCTCCCCGATTGTCGAGCGAACCCCATAACAAATTTCTATCTGGGTGAAAATGCAGTCCTTCAGAGCTTGTACAAAATGTCAAAACACCCACAAATGATCGATAGAAGGCACATTATGACAACAAGGTGGTCAATACTCTTGTGATAAACTGAAAGCTGAAAAAAGATAAACCCTGTGCTTACGATGAAGTCAAATGGTCGGTTGGTTACATCTTAAATTGTTTGCAGCTCATATAGAGCATTACCACATGTATACTATGGTATGCATTTTCTTGCATGTGGCTGGATCATCTGCTTCCCTGGTGTTTAAAAAAAATTGAATCGCTGTCAGAAACATTCACTGAAAAACAAGGTGCAAACTTTCCTCTTTTTCACATGGAGCAGGCTAGTTTTTAACAAAAATGCCTCCTGTCATCATGTCATGTAATCACATGGCAAGGTGTACACAGAAAGTGTGAATAGTGATTTCTTAGCGTCCCCTCCTTGTTTTTGAAAGCAAACACGCTGCTGCCGCAGTGCTTAAAAAATGTTCTTTGAGCAATTTTGCCTCCACATGCACCTTTTATTTCCATTTAAAAACACAAACATGTGTTTCTAGACGCAAACGGAGCCAAATGTTAAACCAGCTCAGATGGATAGTAGCTCCTCGAGTCCCCTTCATCTGGACAGAGGGATGCACAGACATATTAAGGGCTGTGTGGGAAGTTGAATTTTCGCACGGCCCATTACCTCTCCATTCCCCTGTGGCTGCATTGCAGGTACAGATTCAGCACAGCAAGAAGCTGTGTGAAAACGCTTTTCTTTGTGTGTGTGTGTGTGTGTGTGTGTGCTTTGTGTATATGTGGGTGTTTACGCCCATATGTGTGTGATGACAGAGAAATTATTCTTCATAATGGGCTGAAGGTCATTCACAAGAAAGACTGGTCTCCATGTTTGAATAATTTTGCACCATTTAATCCATAAAAGGTTACACTTGGTCATGTTGCCGATCGTCACATAAAATTCATCAGGATGTGGCCTTCAGTTGACTTTTTACTAAAACTGTGTGGATTTTGGTTACATTTTATTTATATAATGCTAGATCACAACAAGAGTCAGATTTTTTGTTTTCAGTACCGATATTGGTATAGTCCAGTTTTTAGTGTCATGGTTTAATTCAGAGTTAATAATCTGTTGAATTAACAGTAAATGACAAAAATTTATATTTAATCTAACTGCAGCTAGCTGTGTTATGTTGCAGTTGCAGGTTAGACCTGAGATTTGAAGTTTAAGACAGTGTATTGATTGGGTAGTTTTCAGGTTTACTGGAATTGGCTGTGGCTAAGTTGGCCTGTGGCACACAAATCATTCACAAATATTTTGCAGAGCTAATTCCCAAGGTTCCCAAGTTCCTGCCTGAATTGAATGACAACATGAAACAAACCTTGAGTTTATGTGTTGGTGTGTGTCCTTGTGGGGGAGCACATTTGTTGATGAAATACAAATGTTACTGACTACTCCTACGTGCAGAGCAGTGTCGTTGGTTTGTCTTCTTATACTGTAGTTCTCAGAACTAAACCCCAGTTACCAGTGTGGGAAATTGAACTTAAAGAATAAACATGAAATGCATTTTCTCCTTTTGTGTTTCTTACTTACATCACGTTTTGTGTGTGTGTGTGTCTACGTGTGTGTTTTTGTCACTACACTGTAAGCTGGGATAATTACTAAAGGCACCATCTGACCAAACAGCTTGATTTTAGGTATTGTCATGTCTAAGATTCTCTATAGTTCAGCTCAGAATCGACTACATTTTTGCTGTCATATATTCTCTGCAGTCCCTCTGTGCTGTTTTACTGTATGTGTGTGTGTGTGTGTGTGTGTGTGTGTGTGTGTGTGTGTGTGTGTGTGTGTGTGTGTGTGTGTGTGTGTGTGTGTGTGTGTGTGTGTGTGTGGCAGTGAATGGACAGAGCGAAGACAATGTTAGATGAGCTGACAACAAATCGTTATGTTACTGTAAGTGCAATTAAAGCTGCTGATAGTAGTGAAGCTAGTCCTGGCCAGAGCACTTGGAGCCCTCCTGCTGATAATGTTACAGCTGCACCCCCCCTCTTACATGCACAGGGGGACATGACTTGATCCAACACTCCTCCTGGCATTACAAGGCCAATATTGGTAGGGTTAGATGCAAGAGTAAACACTCTGTACAACCTTGTAGCACTCAATCAGACTCAATTTTTATGGTAAATTGAACTGTTTTTTATGGTGCTTTTCTAATCTTACTAACTACTTAGAGTGCTTTTACAATACAAACCACCTTCACTCATACAAACACATTTATAAAGGCTTTCTCTATCAAGCACAGACACAGTTATGGACCTCTAAGGGGCAAATTGTGACTCACTATCTTGCCTAAGGAAACTTGGACATGCGGACTATACGAGTTGGGATCAAACCATGCTGTATCTCTGAATGTATTTGTATGGAATGACCAAACTAAGCAAAACACAATAAAGAGAAAAAGCAGATAAGGAAAATTGCCACCGTTGTTCTAGCTTTGGCCTGTCCAGATCCTCAACGCAGTCTGCAGATGTGTTTTTAGTCTAGTTGGTACATTTATCCTTTCTATAGGAATGCACGAGGACAGCCTCTGCTCTATACAGCCTGACAAAATATAGGCTTTGAATAATCGTGTTAATGAGAAAATGCCCCGGCCTTACAACTCTTGTAGTTGTAGTAGATTCAGTCGGAAAATAAAGCTGATGAAATTTTTGCCAAGGAGGTAGCACTTCATCCATTTGAAACATTTTTGGTCTTTGCTGTTTCTCCTGAGATCAAAGGGCTTTTGCTTCTCGCCTGACTTGTCATGCAGCTTCTTATACTAGGGCTGCTCGATTATGGCAAAAATGATAATCACGATTATTTTCACTGAAATTGAGATCACGATTATTTGACGATATTTATTTAACCCTTTAAGACCTACTATAGAACCAAGTCCACCAGAGCTTATATTATTTTTTTACATGCTGTAGTGCCATTTGTGGGAGCATTTCAAGTTGCTATACATCAATACAACTGTTATAGCCCATATTTTAATAATATGTATGCATTAAGTCCATAGTAATTACATAAATTGCAAAAAAGTGCAATAAACTACAAAAAAAATTGAAAATCGCTTTTGTTTTGTTTACATATATTTCTACTTGGAGAAATTTAAGAGGCTTATCCCTCAAAACTTTAAATACAATAAAGTTGCAAAAAATAGTTTACAACAACAGGAAATTTATTTTGAGTGTCTTCATAGTTTTATTTTGGAGATACAGCAATTTTTATATACTGCAGGAAAAACAAAAAACAATCCTATGATGCAGATTTGCAAAGAAAACAGCATGTGCATCATTTCACTGTGGGAAGTGTTACGAACAGCTGATGGATCGGCAAAGCGTGTTTCTGGAATATTATGTTTTTGTTCCTGCAAGCGCTTTTTATGCAATTTTTGCAAAGCTATATGTGGAACGAAACCGTGACCGAGGACAAGCTGATGGCATCAGATGTAAGTACAACTCCTCCGGTTTCATATGCAAAACAAATTATTGCGCTAGCTTACACGGTTCAGGTTCTACAGGGATTTAAAAATAGTTACGCAAAACGGAGCGTGCTGCTCTGACCGGCTTTAAAGGGTTAACAATGACTTTTAAAAAATAATATAAAATAGTGTGCAACACCACTGAAGTTTTTTTTTTTTAAACTCTCTTTTCAACCAACGGCAGTCACTCTCCAAATAACTTCTGCTTAGCTTTCCGAGCTTCCCTCGGGTCCTCTTAATCAGCGGTCTCCAACCTTTTTTGCGCCACGGACCGGTTTATGCCCGACAATATTTTCACGGACCGGCCTTTAAGGTGTCGCGGATAAATTAGGGAGGGGCTAATAATCGGCTCAGTCATTTTTAATGATCGTTGAAAGCCCAGATCGTAATCGTGATTAAAATTCGATTAATTGAGCAGCCCTATCTTATACTGAAATAATTTTGCTCTTTGTTCCTCTATTAAATGCCGTGTTATATTCTCTCCAATGGCTATTGCTACTGTGCACAAAAGACCACTCAAGCAGCCAAAATTAAATGGCCGTTAATTGAAAGAGCCATTATGGCATGTCTCTGCTGCTCGGGCTGTCTGGTTTCAATCATGACTGAATCATAGAGAGTTGATAGTGAAGCTCTTGGGCTGTTATGTCTACTAAGTTATGATCATTAGGCTCATGTGACTCAATTTCATGATGATAAATTACTCTTGTTTACAGGTTTTATGGAGTGAATAGTAGAGGAAGAATGCTTTGCACTCTACTGCTCAATCTCATGTGGAGAATTTAGCTCAGGTGACAGATGAATATTTCAGAGTAACAGCTGATGAACATGTTTCATAACGTAAGTGGTCACAGTTACATGGTCAAGGCAATTTTTTGAAAATTATTTGGTTGCAGTGATCAGTTCAGAGTCATTTATGAAAAAGAAATCTGTAATTTAGCTTGAATTATCTTCTATAATTAATAAAGTAGCAACTAATAGGTAACGTGTTGCGTGCTCAGTCTTAACAAATACAACACAAACTGCATATGGGAGCAGGCACAGACTGGATACATTAAACCACCAAAATTACCTGCCTTTTCAGTGACACATATACGCATGGACAACTTAGCCAAATGAGTAGATGTAAGAGTGTATGCCTGACAATGCAACTGTGTTGGGGGTTTTCTCACTGACCTTTCTTACATTAATGAAAATAACATCAAGCAAACCTACTCAGTGTGGTCTCCTAGTTAGGACTGAGCAAAAATGCAATGTTTCATAAATACTTCAGCATTATTTCATTGGGTTTTAGAGGTAGGTGAACACCTTTACCTCAACTGGCTTACGCCTCTTAGACTTTTCGTAAACATAATTTTTTAGACCAAACCTGTGAGACTTTTAAAGTTCTATAAAATGAGAAAAGTGAGATCTAATGGTGCAAAGGGTTAAGCCCATAGCTGTCATCTGGAATGATGGCATTACAATCACATGTGAATCCAAAACAGTGACTTGTTCTTAGCTCCTATGTATTCTTTTTGTTTTTCTGTATGGTTTTTCCCCTACTGGGCTCATCACATTATATGAGCAACATACTAAGCCGCATACAGATAACAACTACAGGAGTTCTCGGCACACAGTTTTTATGCTGATGTTAATGCCAGAGGAGGTGCTGCAATTACTGAGTCAGCAGAGGCAAGGCAAGGCAAGTTTATTTATATAGCACAATTCAACAACAAGGTGATTCAAAGTGCTTTACAGAGACATTAAAAAACAAAAACAAATAAAAAGCATGATTTAAAATTGATTAAAAAACAGTAGATAAAATCAGAACAGTAGATAAAATCAGTAGTTAAAATGTAAGTTTTGAAATTTAAGCTTAAAAGTGTGGATTTGGTGTTTTATTCAAATGCAGCTGAGAATAGGTGAGTCTTCAACCTGGATTTAAATAAACTGAGTGTTTCAGCTGATCTGAGGCTTTCTGGGAGTTTGTTCCAGATATAAGGAGCATAAAAGCTGAATGCAGCTTCTCCGTGTCTGGTTCTGACTCTGGGAACTGATAAAAGACCGGATCCAGATGACCTGAGGGATCTGGAAGGTTCATACTGGGTCAGGAGGTCACTGATGTATTTTGGTCCTAAACCATTCAGAGCTATCTATCAAGTCTATCCTTTGACAGACAGGCAGCCACTGTAAAGACCTCAGAGCTGGACTGATGTGGTCCACTTTTTTGGTTTTAGTGAGGACTCGAGCAGCAGAGTTCTGAATTCACGCACGATGCCCCTCAGAAACTTGGCAGTCTGTAACTTTACGTGGTCTCGCACTTAGCTGTGTTGCTTTGTGTCTTAAACACTTAAATTCTGTAATAATACCATTTATGATTGATCAGAAATATATTTTTTCCCATGTTGCAACAGTCACACCCTACACTACCACACTCGTATTCAGTGAGCTCTGAAGATCCACTCATTTTTTTTCACTAATGTTTGTAATGACAGACTGCATGGCTAAGTAGCGCGGATCAAAACACCTGAATTCAAATATTAAGAGGTGTGGCCCAATACTTTTTGTCAGCAGGTGAAATCTGCAGATGATATCAGAACATTCAGGGCTAAGCCCTGGGGCAGAACTGCCACATTTGTAAATGTAGCTTATTCTAGTAATCATAATCCTCTGGTAAGCACAATTATTGACTTATTCATCAATTAAAGCCATGAATGACATTGTGTTTGCTATATTGTATCAGCCTATTTAGAGAATGTGATTAAAACTAGATTTAGCTAGCTGGTTTATTTGTCAGAATGAACAAGTCTAGACGAGTTTCCTAACCAGACAGCATTAATGGGATAACAGGATCATTCAGCGAATCAAACCCATTTTACCTAGGGAGTGCTTCTAATTAAAAGTCAATCCAATTTGGTCTGTCAGGCTTCCAGCATGAGTCAACACAGATAGTAACTTGGAGGATGGATGATTAGAGCAGAAAGGGAACAGTGATCTTATCTGCAGTCATCTGTCAACATTGGACAGTGGGCTCTAGAAATTAAACACTGCTCAATTCCTGCAGTCTGCGTTTAGATTTACATCATCCATTCTAGCCGATGACTCAAGGTTATTTAACCTAAAGTTTGGCTGGATAGTTATTTATGCAGGTAGCTATTTTGTTCATTTATTTTGATGGTGGTTATGGATTCGCCAGTCAAATGTGATAAAAGCAACTTCAAAAGTTTGGTAATTTTTACCCTAAAAGAAAGTTTTAAAAAGCCACCAACCACCATCTTTGCTTTGCTGAAATTAGTCTTATAGAATCTCTGATATTACAAATTATTTACATTATAAACTCTAATTTGCTACTTCTGTGCCAACTGCTGCACATTTGATTAGCACTTGGATTTTTTTTTATCCATCTTATTTTATGTTCATTTTTTGTAAGTTATAACATACAGGCTATTTAATAATAGTTTAAATTAAATGCCTATGACATTCAGATCTACTTTGAGTTAAATGATGACCTAGCTTTGTCCTTGAATTTTTTTCGAGAGTGCATGTGTGAGGTCAAGCAATGGCTCCTGGCAAATACTCTTATCCTCAATGATAAGAAAACTGAAATTGTGGTCTTTGGCAGTAACGCTCTCCGTGCCAAACTTCGTGATGCTTTTGGTTTTCTCACTAGTTCCTTTTCCGACACTATTAGGAATCTGGGCGTGTTACTTGACAGCTCTTTTAAACTTGATAAACAAGTGTCTGCTGTTGTTAGATCCAGTTTTTACCAACTCCGCCTTATTTCTAAGGCCAGGCAGTATATCCCACATAAAGACCTGGAAAAGCTCATCCATGCCTTTGTAACTTCGAGACTGGATTACTGCAATTCACTCTATTTTGGTCTCCACTCTGCCCTCCTTCATAGATTACAGACAGTCCAAAATGCTGCTGCACGCATTCTAACCAAAACTAGGAAGTTTGCCCACATTACTCCCGTCCTAGCTGATTTGCACTGGTTGCCTGTGAAATACCGTATCCAATTTAAAATTCTGCTGTTTACTTTTAAAATCACTAACAACATAGCACCGAGCTATCTTAAGGAACTCCTAGGCTCATATGTTCCTGCTAGGGCTTTAAGATCATCCTCACAGTTACTGTTGGTGCAGCCTAGATCTCGGCTGAAGTCTAGAGGTGATCGAGCGTTTGCTCTGGCTGCAGCAGAGTTGTGGAACAACCTTCCGATTGGCATCCGGGCGTCTGACTCTATTCAATCTTTTAAATCACGGCTCAAAGCGTATTTGTTTAATCTTGCTTTTTCTACCGGTTAAATGCTGGCCTTGTTTGCAGTGATTTATTCGATTAATTTTCCTATCATGCTTTTATTTGCGCTGTGCATGTCATATCGCCATTGTGTTTTGATGGCATAGTTATATTGTGCTATAGTTATGTGCTATAGTTATACTTTTTTCTATTGGTGGGTTTTTCCTGTGAACATAATTTTACACTTTTATTTTTTGTTTTTATGACTTTGATTATACTTGTGTTAATTTGTTTTATGTTAAGCACTTTGGCATGCCGTTGGTTTTTAAATGTGCTCTATAAATAAAGATTGTTGTTGTTGTTGTAAATTTACAATATGAGATGATTGTAGAGATAATTCTTTGTCAACCATAAGTGCTAATGTGCGCATTTTAAATATCTCCTGTATATTTTGAATCAGCAGTTGTTACACAGGGGTCTCACGATCGACTCCACTCAGTGTATATTTATCAACTTATGGGCCAGACATGGGCTAGACAAATGAAACGGAAAACCACCCTGAAAACATCTTAGTCATCCTCATTAGTCATCCATACATCCCTCCTCCCACCCTCTGCTATCACTCCACATGGAAAGCATATGTCACTCCTACGAATGGAAGTATTTTATTTGCTTGGCAGGCGATCAGTTAGCATAAACATTTTTTTTAATGTTTGCTCAAGTTCTAAAAGCACTGAGTGTGTAACTTGGAGCCAAAGATAAAAAGATAGAAATAAGGTGCATGTGTCTATGATTTTTAATGTTCTTAGTCGCAGCTTCGGCCTGCATTACCATTGTTGTGAGAAATTCCTGGAACACAAAGTGAAAACTGTTCAGGGGTCTTTTCCAAATGTAAACTTGTGAAAAGTTAATTTAATTTTGCTCTTCCCCAAGTCGCTTTTTGTTACTTTTAATCCTACACCTCTATCCTAGTTTATTTTCAGAATTTAAAATGTGAAAGTAATAATCCAGCCAGCTTCAACCTACAGATCAAAACACACATTTGGCATGCCAAACCGATTCCTGGAGGAGTTGAGCTAAGTTGGAAATCTAAGTTAAAGGTGAAACGGTTACTTAAAGACTAGATACACTTGTAGGGCAGAGTGTTGTAAAGCCTGAAGGCAGATTGAATCTTTGAAGACAGTGTATCAGACATTGAAACCTTTAAATGATTGAAGACAGTTCCTCCTCCTCCATGAAGACTGCACGGGTTATAGAAAAGTGCTTTTAATTTTAGACTCCAAAAACATTTGCTGGAGTCAGAAAAAACAAAAAGGCTACCAGCTGAAACTGGCCACAGACATTTTATTCTCTAAGCCTCCCGAATATCTCCCTTAAATCAGGCAAAACTGCAGGAGCTTGCCATTGGCTGCTGCAAGACTCAGCAACTGGGATCTGTGTATCCAGAGCTTAATAACGAAAGTAAATGATACGTTGAGGAAAAGTGTCGCCCGTCAGTCCTGTTATAAAACATCCACAGCATCTTTAGTCAAGTACAGTACTTATGATACTGATCTCACACATTTCATATAAAATAAGAGCTCATAAAATCTTTTGGATTCACTTGCAGTAAGTAAGCGTGCAGGTTTTTTTTGGGGTTTTTTTTATATCGGAGATACATTCATCTTGGCTGCACTGCTAAGCAAGTTAGCCAAGTGTTATGCAGAAAAAAACACAGTGATGTCGGCATTCCATTAATATCTTCCAACAATTCTTTATAAATTCCCACTTTGTTGGCATCGTGCAGTAGGCGCCCATGGTTAAACATATCTAAAACTGTTAACGAGAATTTAGGTCAAGTCTTGTTTTGAGTGTGAAGGGAAGGAAGAGGCGGATTTACAGTTGACTGCAGGCCAATCCCTTCCAACAGCCCACATCTAACACAGTTGTCCAAACTAATCTATCTCTTTATAATCAGCAGTTCCTCTCCACATTTTACTGGATGCCTCTCAATCTGCCAAAAATAAGCGGTTAAATATATGGTGACATGTTAGTTAGTAAATGTCAACTCGTCAAAATTATTTTAATTTAGCATCAGATTTTAACCTGAAGCATTTTAAAGATTCTTTTTGAGTTCATGCAGTCTTATAAAAGATGCTTATTATTTATTATATCTGGATTTAGTGGTTTGTGTGTAGGAACTGTACCAAGTAGCATCATATTTGGAAAAAATACATAACAAAAACAAAATAGTTTAACTCTTTAAAGTCGGAACCATGAAACAATTGCCAGAAAAATATTGAAACTTATTGTTTCAAAATGCTGTGTTTATTGAACCTGTAATTAATGTTAATTTGCACTATATTTGCTACATCTGGTGTGTTCTTTAAAAATGTATTATGCAAATCATTTAGCTTTTTCAGGTGCAGAAGTCTCAAAAACTCACAAAAAGGGATACAAATATCATCAAATATGACGCATTTGGCTTTAAAGGGTTAAAGGAATATTCTGTATTGTTTCTATTGAGAATAAGAAGAACAATAACATCATCTCACCTGTAATCTTATTGCCCTATACATTAAATGTAATTATGATTAGGTCTGCGTTTAACTTTTTCAGTCAAAACTGAGATATAGAATTTTAATTCTCACACTTTATAAGATAAAAAGGACTTCATGTTTCTTCTGTTCCCGGTCCAAAGTAAAGAGTGTGTTATCAAGTCTTACATCCAGCTCTCTTCATGAAAGCTGTTCCTCTCAGAAACTAAACAACCATAAACAGTATTTTAAAAACACCTCATGAATTGTTTAATTTACTTGGTACATTTTCATCATGATTTGAATGCTGCAACATATTTTTGCATCAAATGTTTTGACTCATTGGATTGTTACCAAGTTCTAATTTTGTACTTAAAAAAAAAAAAATCCCTGTTTGCAGTGCGACTGCATTTTCTGTACTCTGCCTTCGTGGTCAGGTCACATTTGCTTTGGTGCCTACAGTAGCCTTGGGGCTCTCCCAGATGGCCCATGACAGATGCCCACAATTGCTGTTGCCCTTGGTTGAAGAGCGGTCCCTCCCCCAGATTTAAAAAAAAAAAAAAAAAAAAGTTATTCCTAAGTTCCCAAACATCACAGTTTTCCCATTTGGCTTACCCTGCTTTTACTCATGATTTACTTCCCATTATATTCTGTCATTTACTGTCTGCTGCCCTTATTTTTATTTAAATAGCTCTGTTTGTTTGACCTCCCATTTAGGGTTTCACATCTCCTCTCCTCTCACTGCACCATTCTTTGTCCTTAACTTAATCCCATGTCCTCTGCTGCTTTTTCATAGAATACCTGAATGCATACGAAACATGTCAATGAGATTTTTATATCCATTATTGTCGCTCATGATTATGTACATACCAAAAACATTTTTAACCTTTCATGCAGATGTGGCAATAAATGACCTGATAAATCTCTGCAACAAAGTAATACTAATGCTTTATACACTGGGTTGCATTATATGGTTAAGCTGTAACATTTTGCTTTACATATATATTTCTAGTAAGTTTTTCGTCAGATCCATATACTCAAATGTAGCTCCAAAAGCCGTTAATGGATAAAACAAAATAATACACAAAACAGTGAATACATTTGGGGTCTGAAAGCACCAAAAAGGCAACAATAAAGTAGGAAAATGACTCACAATAGTTTAACACTTTGCCGCTATCAGGAATTTAACTGGTAAAATCATAAAACAAATGTACATCTGCTGGATTACTATTGTTGGGAACAAGCATCCCATTTGTTCTCTTATCCATATTTGGCCAGGAACACATCGTCATTCTATCAATTATGTTTCCTGGAAGTATTACCGGTGTTGACATTAACTCTGTCTAAAATCTAAGATGAACAGACTAAAAGGAGAGAGGAATAAAGGAAAAACTCAGTGGTACCCACAGCCGATTCCTCTCCACTGTCTTTTTTTCAATGAACACCTTGATCTGTTTTCCCTTTACAAGCTCAACTTAGCTTAGGCCTCGGTCACAAAGGCCTAGACCCAAGTTGGGGACAGCATGGCAACCTGTGGTCACTAGGAATGTGCAAACCCAACCAGTTTTGATGCCTGGAGATGTGCAATTAGTTGCAAAGATGGTACTACACCAAAACCCTCATTGTCATTGCTTTGTTTGTTAGCAGATTGGCACACTTGCCTGGAGTTTGCATGAAAGATCCTGACTTATCTGCAAACACTTGACAACTACTGGCTGAGTGTTGACACTTGAAAAGCTGGACAGAAATGTAAAATATTTGCCTTGAAAGTAGAATTTATGCCTTAATGCTGAAACCAACATGCTGCAAAAGGCACAGTTGTTTCTTTACTGGTCATTTGGCCAGTGGTTGCCAAGTGGTTGGCAACTGGCCTCATGGCTCGTGCGACTGGGGCCTAAGACAGCTACTGTCATATCTTTATGACACACCCTCTATAACCTGTAGATCTGTTCAAAGGGCAGATCTGCAGATATCTTGTAGGTGATGGAAGAAAGATGTAGAGTCTACATTTAAGTTAATAGTAAATGTATTGAAAGATACAATAAACTTGTGTACTACCTTGAGGACAAAACACTGTAACTGTGAAATATAGTAGGGCACATGGAAAAGAATACATTTTTCTGTGCTAATTGGGTTCTCTGGCCCGTCACAGTTTCTCCGTATTACAGGAAACACACACACGCGCACACACACACACACACTGACTGCCTGGCCATGTACTGGTAAGCACTTCAGTTTGAGAGACTCCACCTGGGCGACAGAGATTACATTTTGTCATTCCTGGCTGTGGCCTACCTCAGCAGTATTTGCACAGAGCACAAATGATCTTTGTGTGAATGTGTCAAGGCTGAAGGAAGATTAAGTGCAAGGACGGGGATTTGTTGTAATAGGCATGGGCACTGGGTCCCTCCGATTATGGAAATCTTTAAGAGTTTGTGCCAAGATGTGGATTATATTTACATTGCTTCTGTTTCCCTCCCACAAAGTAAACGTATTTAAGAAAATTGGCAAAATGCTAAAAATTTAAACAGTGCAGTATTCAAAAATTATTAAAGTTTAAAACATTTTTTATGATGGATATGTTATAAATCAAATAACCAAAAAGTCAGTAATAACAGACTTCCAAATCTTGTTCTACCATACTGAGAACAGGATCTTTGCTTTCCAGTGAGCTACTTTTCTAAAGTTCACAGGTCACAGAAGGACACCTGCTCGCTTGCACGATTCTTTAGTAAAGTGTTGACATAGTGTCTATGTCACTGCATAGACAGTTGCCCACACCTCATCAATCAAATCCGTCGTGTATGGAAGTTAAAACAGGCAGAAGTGTGATATGATTAGGCTGAGCATGTTGAGTGTCCAGCAGTAGTGTGTTTTTATTTTTCTGGTGGGTAAATAATGCACGATTTAGGTGATTGAGAAGCTAAATTGGCTACAGATGAGGATGTGTGTCATCCTTCTGACTGAACAAGTAACCAGTAAATGTAGAGATTGATTACATTACCTATTGCATAACTTCTCACATACCCACAACCACAATTTCACTTTGTAATCCAATACTAAAACCATACCAGATTATCTTAATTTAATGGCTTACGGCACAGAAAAAGCTAAGGAAAAAAAAGACATTTCCAAGCAACTACAGCTATTTCTTTTCTTCTTTTTTTCACAGTTATGCTCTGGAACCTGTAAGGTTTGTCTTCAACAGCTCCGTGCAAAAGATCCAAGGGTTTTTATATCAGCAGCATTTTTACAGAGAATGTGGATACCATTGCTATATCTGCGACTATTGCAGATATTCAATCCAAACAGATTTTTTTTAAAGAGAGCTGCAAGATCAAGGATTTGCCACAGCTTGTGAGTTACTTTGAATTAGGAGAGGAGACTGAAAACCTGACGACTCTACTTTTGTAGGCCTAGTCATTTATGTTCTTTGTAAATCTGAATGCTTTCTAAGAACGAGCAGTGGGCAGCTCCTATTGTGACGATATAGAAAATGACCTCACAGCTCAGTTGATGTGTGACCCAATAACTATTTCCCTGAAGATTTTGTGGTGTTGATTGTTAGTTTCAAATCTTGTATTTTTGTTTTGTTTTGTTATGTTTGTTTGTTTTTAAGAAAAGTGCTTAAAATAAGGTATGCTTTGGGGCGACCAATACCATATGGTGTGCAGTGTTCCTCAGTCAGATACATATGTAACTCATCCTGTCCAGTTTCAAAATGCCAGAATGGAAATGATAAAAATATTAATCTCGAGGCTTTGAAGCTTTTTTTTTTTATACCCCTGTCCTTTATGCCCCAGTTTCAGTGACTCATTATTTTCACTAACCGTAAACATTTTAGTAAATTTTATGAGTCAGAGTCCACTCAAGGAGAACATTTCAACAGTGGAAAATTAAGTACTGACCCCAGATCTATACATTTTTTTAGTGTTCTCTAGATGCTACTGCACTATACTGGATGATGTGACCGATTCGTAGATTTCAAGAAACAATAGAGTCACACACAAAGGGTTGTTCATCTGGACGTAGCGTTTTCAGTGGCAGAAATGTTTTGTCACTCATCTAAATAACCCAAAATGTGATGTCCACATAGCTGGATGCCAGGTCCTAGGAGGTTAATATGCAAATTGTCATGACCATTGATCAACAACCACTGATCAAACCCCATTGATCAAAGACCAATGATCAGTGATCACAGAATCACGCCACCAACTCAATACACATTACCAAATATTTATTACATTATTTTTGTAAGTCTGTATCAGTGGTGTAAAGGGGTGCATTGATGAGTTGGCAAGGGTATGTCAGAAACAAATTATGATAACTAAAAAACAAAAACAAATGGGGATGCTGTGACAAAGAGATGAAGCAAAGGTACGATTTAAATGGCTCTGGAGAACACTGGCCGGTCTTTTGCATTTCCTACAATTTCCTGTATAGACAGGTAACCACAACACAAAGTACACACACACACAGCAAACCCTGCAACAAGGCCTGGGATAAAATTTTGTTGATAAAAATAAATGAAGCACAATTTTCAACATTTTCTGCCCAGCATTACTTCTGTTTATATAAAATCATGTTTTGTTTTGTTTTGTTTTTTTTAAAGGAAAAAGCTCATGTGTTTTAAATTCTCCATGAAGGAATATCTCCTGATCTGTTGGCTTTGTTATTAAACCCGTAACAGTGTGCTATGCTGAGATGAAATTTAATATACTACAGTATGTGGATGATAATGCTTTAAAGTTTATACATTTTTGTTGTTGACCATCTTATGAATTTAAGATGTGTTAAATCTTAAATTCATAAGATTTAGATAGTTAGTTGAATTGGCCATGTCTTCAAATGCGGTGCAATACTTGGATAAAGAGATGGCATGCCGGGCTGTCTAGTCACTTGGAGCCTCTGAATACATCAGTGAAGGTGACAGCTGATTGGCTCATATCTCTTCGTGGCAGTGTTTCACTGTGAGAAACACTAGACAGACAACTCTGATTACATTTAACACATAACGTGTGTGTGTGTGTGTATAATTCTTATCTTGTGGGGACATAAATACATTTATATTTACACTGTGGGGACCCACCTTCCTTGAAGGAAGTCGTCATCAATCATTAAGTTTTTGTGCAGACTTGCAACAAAGGTTAGAATAAGGTAAAAGATGCATTTTGGATTGGTTTTTGGTGAACCTTCTGTAAGTCAGTGTAATGTCCTCTAAAATTATGGCTGAGTGCAAGTTTGTGTGTCTGTGTGCGTGTGTGTGTGCGTGTGTGTGTGTGTGTGTGTGTGTGTGTGTGTGTGTGAGTGAGTGAGTATATCCTCAGATACCAGTGGTCTAATTAAAGAGCTGGCATGTCAGAAACCTGCTCTGCCTCTTTGTTTAACACTGAACCTAATCTCGCACCACAGACAGTAGCATGTGGGCGCATGTGTATGTGTGTGTGGTCCTTGCTGTGAGGTGTGAACAAGATCGATGCCAAACACGTACATTTGTTGGGAATCTGGCAAAGCCACCTTAGAGAAGCATGTGTTTTTATTTGTTTCTATTTAATTCTCTCTGACTTTATAGTTTGACTACGTCTAATGATGCTGTTATATTCATTAATACTTCATGCTTCATAAATACTTACCCATCCATCAGTTTTCTTCCCCTTATCCAATTCAGGGTCATGGAGTGGCTAGCACCTATACCAGCTGTCACAGGGCAACAGACAGTGTAAACGCTGGTCCAGGCTTTATTCCATTACTATTATTTCACACTCTATTGATACCCAGAAAAGTAGTTAATGTTATTTTGATATCGCAGCAGAAAATGGTGCTGATAGACTGCTCTCAGTTTCAATCTGGGACTGTGAGGGGAAAAAATGTCATACTGTTAAACATTGTCTAACATAACAGATGAGCAAGACTGATGGCAGTGTATGCTGCTTAGCTTCTGCACTGACATTATGATTTCATTATTACCTGCTGCCCACTACCTTAACCCTTGTGTGGTGTTCGTATTTTTGTTACTCAGCCAGTGTTCATGGGTCTGGTGGACCCGCTAGAGTTTTGGCTTTCCAAATTAACACTATCAAACAATTTTATGTTAAATTACTCAACAGATGTTTACTTCATCCCAATTACAAGACATATGAACAGCAAACATGGTTAATTTTTTCCCTTTACCTTTGTTAGATCACATTTATGAATTAATGTGCTTCTCGTTTTTCTTTTATATAAAATGTTATAAATAAATCAGTTATAATCAAGTGGAGTGAGTGGAAAGACACAACACATTTACACGTGAAAAAATAATTAATTGTTTAATTTTTCTTTTGAAAAAAAACTGAACACGGGTCTCACAGACCCGAACACCATACAAGGGTTAATAATAGCATATGGCTAATGTGATTATCAGATAATTGCTAATATATAAATAACTAATAATAATGTTTGTGCAAGTCAGATTACAACGCTTATGATAACCTTTTTAATACTAAAATGTTGAAACGGGAGCTTTACTGACTGCTCATAATTGCTCTTAACCTTCCTGCCTTCTTGGGACCTTTTTGTGCCACTGCTATGTGTTAAATGGCTGCCATTTCCACTGTGTTCAGTGGAATATAACCAAACTTGCCACAGGATAGTTTTTACCTGTCAATGTTAATATTCCAGTGTGAATTCCTTAAATCAGCCTAAAATGGCTGAGCAGCAGAAATCCCCACACCCATCACCCTGGGGACCATTTTCTGCCCATTGACTTCCATTATAAATGCTATTTTTCAACCCCAAATTATCATCATATGATTTTATTTTTTCTTCTTTTCTTGGATGTCAATGAAGACTCAGGGCCTTGAAGTTTTAATTTTTAAATTGCAAAAAAAATGCAAAAAAATAATGGCAGGTCAAAATGTATGTTGGTGCCAATCTTTGGTCCATCTAAAGGCCTACTTATAATGACAATCACATATTACTTCAACTGGTTTTTTGTGGAAATATTTAGTTTCGTTTTTTGGTTTTTGGGGCTTATAACACAGGGCGCTCATGTAATAACACTGGGATTTGAAGGGTTAAAACAACGAAAATATAATTAAAACTTTACATGAATATTTCAGGGAGAAGTAGTTTTACAAGGTTGGCTAATTTAAAGTGGAATAAGATATGGATATATGGTCTTTTTATGGCGTGGCTGAGAATGGTCCCTAGGGTGATGGGTGTGAGTTTTTTAAAGGATGGCAGGAGGGTTAAGAGTGGAGTGTCAGTCCTTTAGACACTTGGGCAAGTTTGTTATTCTACTGTTCAGCTGCTAGTGTGGGTGCGCGGCTGTGTTTAGCTGCCAGTGAGGGGAGGGGCTATGTTCAGCTAAAGCTGGGCATACACTGTGCAATTTTCTTATTCAGCTCCTGCTCAAACTGTACGATTGAATCTCAGGGGTGAGAAGTTCATAGGTCACGATCCAGGGTCTCACACTATACAGGCCTCACAAAATTATTATACTGATAATTTTGTGAGGCCACATCGAGCTTGCCAAAGTTCTACAAGTTGTGCCTCCATCGCTTGTGTCCAGATCACACGCTGCACTTCCATGCTACTCCATCTTTCTACTTCCATTTCTGTTTGAGTGTGCGCTTTGTGAGAGGCTGCGTTGACACCCTCACGACGGCCGACAGGATTTCAAACAGGTTTGATTTTCTTGCGACCATACAATTGATGATTGGGAGCTGGTCGTGAAGTGTTAATCGCTTCTCGTTACCCCATGTATACTACACGATGCACGACATAGATTAAGGCGAAACTTGGGCCGATCCCCAAAACGGTCGCACAACTGAAAAATCTCCTCAAAATGGGCCAAAAATCGCACAGTGTATGCCCAGCTTAACAGAGAGGGGAGGGGCAGTGTACCTGTCTATGTGCAGCAGTACCGTGTGAAGCTGTGGAGGCAAAGATAGCACTGTTGGTATCAATTCAATTTTAAATAAGTATCCAATATTTATTTATTTATTTTTTTGTGCAACCTTATGTTGGACAGACCGCAGTTCTGTTGCATTAGCATTCACATCTATGGCCAATTTAGAATCACCCATTAACCTAAAATTCATGTCTTTGGACTGTGGGAGAACCATAGCTGAGAACCCACATGCACAGGCAACACATGTGAAGACACAGAAACATAGAAAGGTCCCAGTCAGGATTAGAAACCAAAAAACTTTGAAACATTTGTATATTTTGTTAATAATCAGACTTCACATGCGGTACACTAAAATATTTTGTGTTGCATCAAAATTTGGGTGGGAACAACACTGTCAATTACACTTAACCTGAGTCTTAGTAAGTAAGTATCTTCCTGTAAAAATAATAAGTTAAATGTTTGATGATGATTTTTGAAGTCAACAGATTTTATTCAGATGATATATACTGTTTAAATCTGTTCTTATAATTTACTGCGTGTCATCTCCTGCCAAGAGTAGGGAAACGGTATGATGAGGTAACCATTTTTCTGTAAGTTAAACTGAAACCAAAATTTGGAAAAATTTAAATTTCGAATTCATATTACAACCAAAATACTACATTTATATTTTTATCCACACAAAAAAAGTTTATGGCTTCATTTTGGTTGAAGTGTGATAAGAGATCCGTTCCAGTTTTATTACATCATAGTTGTCCCCAGTAGAACATTATATTTTACAGTTTTAATGTTGCGTACAGCAATATGCACGTGCTCATCATCAGTGTCCCAAGTTCCCAGTACCAGCTGAGTCTAAAGGGAAATGTAGAGACTAAAAATATGCATCCTACTAACAGCTCCCACTCACTTACCTAACAGAGTGAATCACTGCATTATATGAGTGGAACATTTGCAAATGACCTTGTCACAGAGATCTGACACATACCACTCATGCTCTGGGATTATGTACGCCAACACAGTTGTGTCTGTATGGCATACATACATACATACATATGGTAAATGGTGTGTACACTTTGCTGGTGTTTCTTTGTGTGCGATGCCCACTGTGTTTTTTCAGTGGTGTGTTTGTGTAACTTCACTGCATTTAAACTTTGAGTCTACCAGGTGAGTCATGTATATCTTTAGACTCCTTTCTTAATAAAGACCTCACTGTCAAGGTTTGTTATATTTTATGATAAATGTATCATTTTATTAACCTTTTTAACTTTTATTCTAATCGCAAACCTTAACTAATTTGTTAGTTGACTTGTAATTGGTTCAGCTTTGACATAAACTGATATACTGACTACAAGTAGTTATAATTTATTAGATCCCTTACTTTACCATCATACTGAGGTCAGTTAGTTCATCCTTCGTCTTCATCTACTTACCATAAACAAAATTTAAAATACCTTTTTTTTTTTTTAACTTACTCTCCCTACCTTGGTCTCAAATCAGTTGGTTAAGATTAGATTGGGGAATTGGTTTAATATATAAAAATAAATACAAATATTGACTTAGAGGGAGGGGTAATCAAGCTAAAACTACTCGCTTCAGGCAGGTGAACTAAGGGACAATGTAAGTAAAATAAGCAGTTTGAACCATCAGTCATTGAAAGGTACTCTATTAGAATCCTACAAAAAAATACACAGAGCTGAAAATCAGCATGATAACTTCCCTTTAGTCTGTCTAGACAGTAAGCAAATCCTGGTCCTCAGCATCATGTCCTTTAATGCACCTTTAATGCCCATAGTACAAAGCAATTACCACACAAGGACCACAATACAGTTAACAGTTTCATTCCTCTATTAAACAGTTAGTATTATATAAATGCAATTCTGAAAAGACTGCACTGGTTCCTGAGTTTAGGTTTTGAGGTTCAGCTTACAAAAAACAGTTGACAGCTTCCTTCCACAGACTTCAACAGCACTGAATTAAAATACTGATCCCACTATTTTGACTCAGTATCTCAGTTTTCTCTTTATCTTTTGGGGCACAAACTGGAACCAGAAGATGGACTTTCAGTGTCAGAGTTGTAAGATGTAAGGGGAAACTGGCTGAAAGTGGTGACCAATCATAAAATTTCCCCATTGTACCAAAGCTGAGGTAATGTTGTTTTGTAATCTGATGTATCCAGATTCAGCACAGTGATCAATAGATTGCATGCAATCAACGGCTCCCCTCTGACTCCAGCTGGATTCTGAGTGTGGGTTACATTTGGTTTCTCACTCCTCGTTCAGAAAGTCCTCTCTAAATCTTTCATCCTCAGTCTCAAAGCTACAGTTTGCTGGAAGGTATGCAAAGATATGGTAGCTCAGTCATCCGTGAGTGTAGCTCACTAGAGCTATCATAGCAAAATAAAATCACTACATATTTCTTTGAGCAAATAAAAACCAGACCTCTGATAATAGATGTGTCTGTGGTTTGCAAGAATAAATAATTGACAGCCTCTCAATGTTGCATTATCCATGCTATTTAAGCATATGTTGCATGAACATTTCTACCAATTTATTTTAATACATTCAACAGGAAAATCCTGCTGCTTTCCAACGCTTTAGTGTTTGTGGTTGCATTTGTTTTTAATTCTTATTTATTTTATTATTACCTCTTGATTCAGTCCAGCTGATACCAATTCCAAACTGGATTCAGATTCATGAAAATCCCATTCCTACCTCCAGCTCTTGGAAAAATTTACTGTGTTGCTCATGCTTTTTCATGTGCTTTTCTGCAGAATGTGGGTTTTTACCAATTTTTTTTTTTTTTTGGCCTTTTCAGCACAAATTACAGCATAATTGACCTGCACTTTGTGTGGAAATGGTTCAAAGTCATATTCACACAGGATGAGCATGGTTGCCTAGCGACACAACTGTAATTGTAGTCCCTCTGTTATTCATTTACTTAATATTTATTCTGAGTGTCAGGACTGAAAAAATGTGTCTGATGGTAGAAGTAAGTTATGTGAAAGCTGTGTAGCTCTGGAGGCTTCACAGGGTACAGTACACACCCCTGAAAATGATTCTCTCATCAGATATATTGTATGTAGTGATTATTAGAAACATCATATTCCGCCACGGTCCAATTTTTCCATTGCAGGCCAAGTGCTTCGTCTGCTGACGTCTGCTTTTGATGTAATGGAACAGTGACAGGTGCTGCAGTGAGAGAAGGCATCTTGGCATCAGTGTCTGGTTTAATGCCATTTTTAAAGAGCATATGCATGCACCAAAACATCCCATTCACAGCTGCCTTGCGTAAAATAGCTAAAGGCCTTTGTCCACCTCTCAACACATCTCGGTTAGGTTGCTTATTCCAAGAAGTTTCCTTGATCGCAGACTAAAAAGAGTGCCCAGAAGTTCAGGAGGATTAGCTGCCTGGAGGGGTGTTGCATTTGTTCTGTCTTAATGTTTAAAGGCCAGTCTAAATAGGGGACTTAGTTCCCTGGAAGATATTCCTATGCCACCTTGTAGTTCTATGCGATTATTATAGATTTAGCTGTATATTGACAGATATGTGGAGGATACAGTCGAGGAATAAAAGCATATCACCACATAGCCTTTATAATGTAATAGATATACAGCATAATTGCAGGGAATTAAGTGCAGCTTTATAGAGAGAATAGCCACGCTATACAGTGACACACTGGGAAAACACGCTGTTATAACACACATGCTGATGATGAACTCTTTTAAAAAAATTAAACATTAGTCAAAATGAAAAATTGTTCTCTGCAAGCTAACTGAAAAGCCCTCATTTGTCAGAGCTCAGTAATAAACATGTTCACCCCTGGTGTGAAACAACGGCACATCATACAGACGGAGAGAGCAGCTTGAGGGAAACAGGCTTAACAGGTTGCCAGTTTTATAACAGTCTGTCAGCTCGGGATCCACCTGGCCGGAGTTTGTACAAATGCTGCTGTTAGCTTTTAGGCTCTGTGTAACACCCCACAAAGCCCCTTTAACCTTTCAGAAGCACTGATACTATACTATATTTTCCATAAAAAATAAGTCAAATATACTAAAATTGTGTCTTACGTATACTTTTAGCACTCTTTTGGATTTGTCACAAATAAGAGCTTCAAGCAGGGACTTGTAAAGAGCCATTTACATGTCAGGTTGAAATGAAATGATCCCTCGTTTATGTAGGCACCCATGTGGAGAACGTTACATTGCAGCTACAAGTGAGTCCCTTGATGGAGTAGTTTATGAACCTGACAGGTCATTTCCATGCAGCTGTCTCAGGCCATAAAACAAAGACACTAAGCATGAGTGTTAGACAAAGGGATGCAGGGGAACTATTTTTTATATGTGGTCTATTGATTGAGTGGTGACAGAAGTCATTAGGTGGAATTCTTTAACAACAGTCAGGCATGACAGCAATGTAGTATTTAATATTTGAGATTATGTTTTTTATCCTTTATTTAAATAAGTTAGCCAAGCAAAGTTGTTCCGGGTGGCCACATCAAGTCAGGGTCAAACGAATAAAACATTCATCCATTAATATTCTTAACTGCTTACTCAGGATGCAGTTGTTGTGGTCAGAGGTTTATATACACCCATGTGTCACCCATTGTCCTGTTGAAACACCCAGCTGTGTTCAAGTTTTAACCATTTAGCTTTTGATTTTAGGTAAATGTGAAGAATGCATTGGTGGTCCTCCTCCTTCATTATTCCATCAGATTTGTGCAGTGTACCAGTGTCATTGGCAGCAAAACAGCCTCAGAGCATGATGGTACCACCACCATGATTGACAACTGGCACACTCTTCTCAGGTTTGAAAGCCTCAGCATTACTCATTCAAACATACCTCATCCCATTGTGGCAACAGCATCTCAATGTTTGTCTCGTCTGACCATAAAACCTTTATCCAAAAGGTATTTGGCTTGTCCATGTGGGCAGCTGCAAATTTCGGTTGAGCTTGAAGGTGTCGATTTTGGAGCAGAGGCTTTTTTTTTATTGGTCAGCGTCCTCTTGGTCCATGGCAAAGTATAACTCATTTTACTGTGAACAGTAATGCTGGTGTTCCTGCAGTTTCCAGTTTATGACCATCTTGAGCTTTGGTGGTTCCTAGATTGTTTCTGAACATCCTAACCACGTTCCTCTCATCTGAGGGTGACAGTTTGTGTCCTCTTTCATAACTTAGCAAAATGGTGCCACATCCAAATAACTTGTACTTTCATAACATTATTTGAACAGATGTTTAGAAATTGCCCATTAAGCTTCTGGAATGACCTTGCCAAAGCCCTCACCTCAGCCCTTTTGAAATCTCTGGACTATTGGTCCTTGCCAGAAAACCAGCCGATTTAAATGAACTTGTGACAAGAACAGTCGTCTAATATTCAGCTATAATTGTGCCAGAAAGTTGATGGTGTCTACCAAGAAGGGACATGTAACCAATTATTAGTTTGGATGTATATATGTGAGCCTGTATATGTACGTTTGTGGATCTGAAAAAAATGAAGACGCAGATGGTGAAGCAGGTGATGAATGATAAATGGAAAAACAACTCTCAGTATTGAGAAAGCTAAAATGAGCTAAAAATCAGGAGAATACAGGCTAAGAGAAAATACAATAGCCTGGGTTACCAACAGTTACTTCATTTATTTCCCTCTTTCAGAGTATTGGTTAGAACACAAAAATGAAGGCCCTTTTTTTTTTTTTTTTTTTAACCTCAGGGACATTTGAGGTCCTAATAACTTCAAACTGCAGCTTGCAGCTATTTAGCATCAACTTAAGAGTATAAAATGGCTTTTATGATCAGCCATGACATTAAAACCACTGACAGGTGAGATGGATAATGTTGAACATCTCATTATAATGCAGTGTTCCCGCCAATGAGGATGGTGCTCCCTTCTATGCGTCAAAAAGTACTTGGGAGTTGTTCAGGGAACAAAGTGCACAAACCACTGACCTGACCTCCAAACTTCCCAGACTCCAACCTGACCAAGCAGCCATGAGATCTGACCCCACATTTCACAGAGACCACTGGAAACCCTCTGGACCTGCTGCCAATATCCTGGTGCCAGACACCACAGGACACCCCCAGAGGTCCTGTATCCACGCCCTGGCAGGTCCGATAGCCGTTTTATTATTTCGTTTTTAATGGTGTGGCTGATCGGTGTGTATTCTTGGCTTCTATTAAATCCTCATCCTGGAACAACAACCAAGCAAGCTGATGAGTGCTGGTATGTAAAGAGCTGTTGGGGGAGATAGTTTACACTGCTAAAAGGATAACAGATACTATGATCATAGATAAAAGGACTAAGTTTCGGGTGCTTAAACTCCTCTCAGGGTACAGTGATACTCTAAGATGATGCTATTGGCTCCCTGGGACTTATCAGTAGCTTCTAGAGTACTACCGGAAAGTCAGCCCCAAGTGTCCAAGTGCTTAAAAATATGTTAAGAAGCCTAATAAATATGGCTATTTATTGCTATGCCAGAATGGGAAAGAAATTTCTTTATGATTTCTATTTATAATGTTACGTTGACTTTTATCATCACACCTCCCACTCATTTAAATCTGTTCTTAAATCACAGGGTCTCAGCCATAGTGTGGATTTTTAAGTAAATGTCAACATAACTTAGTAATAGACATAATACATATAATCTATGTAGTGGATCCAAATGAACATCTACAGGACAGTGAACTTTGCATCCTTTTTACAGCTCCATCATGAAAGGGCAGGAAATCCAACACGTTTTATTTGGCTCAGAAGTTTTAATCTTTTAGCAGTAGTGGAGTTTTGCTAAATCACATCATAGCACATCATAAATGTCTTTTATTATTTTTAGAGTAAATATTATGGAAAGTGATGTGATGCAATGTTGTTTAGTGCTCTGACATTAATTAATGTTGTAATGTCATAGAAATGTATGCAACAATCGTATCCCTGTTGAAGGGACGCTATTCTGTTTTCTATGCTAAGACCAACTATTACAGTCTTTATTAATTCACTAATCAGATAAGAATTTGTAAAAGTAGTCTGCTGAGTTTGTAAACTTTCTATAAAATAGGTTTTAAATCAGTTGTCCCAATTGTTTGTTCTTTCATGAATCATAAAGGACTTAGAGTGAGTGAAAGGTGATTCAATTGTAGAATGAATCATTTATACGTGATGTTGTAATAATAGCTACCACATGTATCTAATCAGGCCCACAGGTGTAACAACTCTATGACAGAACCCGAGGCAGATATTTCGGGTTTACCATCTAAGATTCTGTCTTTGTCTCTCTGTAACACAGAGACAAGTGGAACAGATAATATCATATAACAATAATCAATACCAATATAATCATCCCAGCTTTTGACCAGAACTACAGACAATAACTGCAGTCAGAGGTTGGGGGAAGAGACATATTTATTTGACCTTATGCTATAAACACTCGTTTTCATCTTTAGCTAGCATAACTACCACAAGCCCAAAACAGATTAATCCTTGTTAAAGGAGCCCGCTAACCACAGGTGCTCACAGATTGACTGGATGAAACTGTATAAAAAACAAAACAAAAAACCCAACCACACTGTTGAATGAACAATTTACAGAATTCTTCATCTAACACTCATTTCCAACTGACCAGCTTCTAGATGTGTCACATACACATATATATGGCAGTAGTCATATTTACAGTATAGAAGCTGTAACAGTGTTTCAGTACTTTACAAAAACTTGCACATACTACTACTACGTCATCTTTCGTGCACTTGGCAAAGTCACTGTCCTTTCTCTCCTTGCTATGTTTGCTAAAAACTAATTTAAAATGCTCATTTACCGATACTCTCTGATAAACTGTTGCACTGTTGACCGTCAGAAAGTACAAGTAATGTATGGAAACATGCCTTTTTCAATCACAACTTTCCAAGAGGTGCCTTTTCTTGCACCAATTTTTGCACTTAACACTCAGTTCATAAGGAAAATAAAGCTGGACTTCTAGGATTTAATGTAACACATCAGACGTACATTCTGTATGAGGGGTCATCTGATGCTCTGGGATTTTGTCCCAACTGTCCCATTCCAAGTTACATCTTTGATGGGGCTTAACCACATCGCCAGAAATTAGTATTTTATGGTAAATAGCAGCTCAAAGTTTTTATGTTGGGTTGCCACTTTCAGCTGCAGGTGCCACAGCTTGTGCTGTGGAGCACTGGTCACTTCAGCCATTTGGTCCCCAGTAGAAGACTGGGCTGTTTGTAGCTGCCATCTCTGGTGCCAGACAGGCAGAGCAGCCCAAACTCAAGTGCCAGCAGGAACCAGCAGCTGCTGGCCGGCAGGCAACCTGTTCAAAGTTGTTTGTTTTAATGGGGCTGTTGGTGCTAAGTCCAGCTGACCACATCAAGTTGAGTAAGAGGAACTGCTAATGTAGTTCCAGGGTCCTGGAGGGTAAAAACACAGACTAGTGGCATCAGTGTACACTATTAGACATTAGCAAACATGAGCATCTGAGCCATGCTTGACTTGGAATAAATATGTGTCAGTACTTTAAACCAGCAGTTTGAATAGCATTCCCATTCAGCTTTTTGGTAAATGACCCTCTAGGGGACTGTAATTTATGAATCTTTTGTATGACCTTTTGTATATATTAGGAAGGAGTATGAAAAATGTTAGAGTTCACTTTAAATGTTGTTTGTTTTTAGACAACTCATTTATCATTACTGACACTAAGTGTACCATTGTAAATGTGCTGTGGTTAGCTCAGCAGCCTAAAGAAGTAGCAAAGTGACTTCTGGCGCTTGCGTTTTGCTTTTAATTCCTGTATTTGACAAAACAAAACCATTAAAGTGACTTAGCTGGTGCAGCCCTCCCCCGGACTGACCGCGTCAATTGTCGTCATGTCAGTACTGACTTTCAAGGTGAAACTAACATCTGAGCGCTTATCCAGCAGCACTCAGAACAGTAGAGACATATTGTACCTCAGACACGCAGAGAACAGCAACTATGTACCTGAGGTTAGGTGAAAGCAAACAAGTACTACATCATGACATTTTTAACGTGATGCATTTAGTGTTATAAACAAATAGACATTTAAAAAAGCTGAATAATTAAATAAAATCTATATGTAGAGTTTCCATTTTATAAATCACTTTTTGGGGGGAAGAGTCATTCTAGTGTCTCACTTTGCACAGTTCAATTTTAGTCCCCACCTAAATTTCTGGATCTAAAATTAAAGGACTGAAAGTGGGAAATTTAAATATTTGGCTGTGCCAATTATGCAGGGTGGGTTTTTTTAGTTTTTAGTTTTTTTTTCCCAGAACAAGCTTTTTTCTTTGTTTATCTTTATGTCCATTATTTGCATCTCTGTATTTTATGGCTTTTTAGCCCATCAAGCAGCAGCAGGAGGTCTGATTGGCCTGCTGCTTTTTGACAGGAGTCTGGTCCTGTCAGCACACTGGTGAATTATTATTCAAACTGCTCTAAAATGCTATGAAGGGGTTGTTCTCAGTCCCTCTGTTTTAATTTATGCACATACCTTTTTCAATTTGAAATGTCCTTCTGTCTTTTGCAGGCGAGTAAAGTAAAACCAGAGTAAAACACAATTACTGGACAATTCAGCAAAGCCAGGACTTATTTTGAAATACATAGTTTAACACTTAAAATATGAAACCAACAAGAATAAGAATAATCATTATCATGTTTTCTTTTGCATGAATTTTTTTGTTCTTTATTATTAAAAAATATTACCTCTGTATTGTTTATGCTATGATCTTTTTTTTCTTTTTCTTTTTTTGGAAGTAATCCAAGTGCTGTGGTTAGTTGAGCTCAAAGAAGTAGTAAACTGACTTCTGGTGCTTTTACTTTCCTTTTAATTCCTGTATTGGTAAATAAAATGCCCTTACAGTGAGTTAGCTGGTGCATCCTCTGATGACTCTTATTTTAATTACTCCTATTGTCGTCATATCAGTGCTGATTTTCAAGGTGAAAACAAGAGTCTGAGCACTTATCCAGCAGCACTCAGAGCAGAATAGTTCATCATTTTTACTAAAAAATAATCTTTGTTTAGTTTATATTCATATGTTATGCTCTCTTTTTTTGGAATAACTTAAGTCCTTCACCAGATTTGCAGAGTTGGGAGGTATACACTTAACCTAATGCAAAGTGCTGCTGCTGTATAAACAAAAGCAAAACAATTGTTTGGCTACGTTATAGTCACTGTAAGTAGATACTGTATCATATAAGCAGACATTAAGAAGAAAGGAAGCATTTCTCTGATTAATTTCTCCATTACAACACCAGCAGACAAGAGCAGATAGATTTATCCTTCATCAACCCTATGACGAATAGGGCTGTTTCCGATTACCATGTCAGTTAGGATGAAAATTTCCCTCAGAAGTCTAAATCAAGCTTCAGACTGACTTCAGAGGGTCAGAGTGTTTGGAACAGTTTTGCATAACAAACTGTGTAAAATATACATATAAATGCATATTTTGTTGTGAGGAGGGAGAAATAAAACACTTTAACAGCCTGGCCAGAAATCACACGGCATTCCTGTTCTACATGTTCCCTTTTTTAAAATCAGTCTGTACGTGCCGTTTAGCGATTGTAATGGCACTGAGTGTAACGCTTTCTATGTTTTAATCGTGTTTTGAGACACTTTATTCTAGTCACCGTCTTCACCAGTTACTCATGTGCCAGCCCGTTGTCACACTTTTATTCAAATAATTGCGGTGATGGGCTGCAGCTTTGAAGTCCGTGTTGCTGGTTGGAAACTGATGACTTCCACTCAACGCATTTCCATTCCACTTTCATGTTGTCAAGTTGAATTTTTAGTGGGGCAGCTACCATTTTTATTGCAAATGGTAGCTGCCTTGGGGGGTGGGGTAGATTCAGGCAAGGCAGCGGATAAAATGCCTGACATCACGAGGGCTTAATTGATGCCATTAACATATGAACAGAGGCAAAACAAAGAATTCACTCAGGCTTTGGGTGACATTTCCACATTCATAGCATGGCTTGTGTTTAGCTGCAGCTTGATTTATGCTGTCAGTCTGTCATAATCGCTAAGCCATTACAGGTATTAGGGCTGCGTGCTCTCACAAAGCAGCATGTCGCTTTGTGTTTCCCCTGGGAATCTGCTTTTATTATCTGATAAATAGAGAGATGTTGGAACAAGATACTTATCTACGGAGTGTTTTGAGTCCTTTAATGCGATGTCAAAGATTTTTAACACATGCATCTGTTCATATTGACAAATTGTACAAAGGATGTAGATAAGTCCAAGTGAAAAGTGTCCTTTGTAAGCTGGAAAAATCCCTTTGTGCATTTAAGAATCAACCAGTACAATAGCAATGCACATAAAATTGCATAAAACTGAAAAAGATCACTAGTCATCTCCTCTGATGAAGTCAAGCTGCTCTGTTGCCCCCCTGTGGAGGCTTGTACAACATACACATAAAAAGAAAAATATTTAAGCATTTCACATTCAGACAATTGTTTCTAATTTATATAAGTCATTACCTCTTTTGATTAATTACCTCAAATCTTTATTCTATTGCCAGATATGAAGCGTCCAAAAACCAGTGACTGGATGGAGAGCAGCCCTCCTCCGAAGAGCCATGAGGGACAGGAGGAGGAAGAAGACGAAGAAGACGAAGAAGAGAGGAGGATGGGGGCTGGGCTCAAGGCCAAACGGGAGCGGCGACAGGGCAGCGGCAGTGCCACTGTGTGTCAGGTGTGCAACATACAGCTGAACTCCAGTGCCCAGGCACAGATCCACTACAGAGGGAAGACTCATCAGAGAAGACTCCGCCGACTGGCAAAAGCTGTCAGTGCAGGTAGGAAAGATTCAAGACTCGAAGAAAACACTGACATGTCCTTTTTGAGGCCATTACAGAATATCTAAATTTCACATTTGAAAAGCAAATATCTACCCAGCTCGGTATTTGAATGGTAAATTGTAAGGGCCCAGCCTTTTCAGTTTAAAAGTTAGCTCAGACTTTTATACATCAGCATTTCAGTGTTTAGCTTCAAAAATGGGCTCATGCAGCTCACACAGGTTGTCTCCACAGCAATAGACCACAACAGAGATTCTAACTTTGTCATAGCAGGAAAGCCACAGGTTCGGCTAATGAAATGAATGATGACTTTATTACATTTAATGGTCCCAGCAAGCCATGCCAGTGGGACATCATGCAGAAATCCACAGCCCTGGAACTGGAGCACCTAAATAGGACAGAGCCATCAACAGTTTCAGTTACACTTGAGGTTGTTTTTTTTGTTTTTCAATGACAGGTTGAAATGTGCTTTATTTTTTTATTTATTTTTTTTAAAAAGGGTAATTTCACAATTGTGAGAAAGTGACTGAAAATTTTGATTAAAGAGGATAATAATGGATTGCATTTATATAGCGCTTTTCGAGAACCTCAAAGCGCTGTACAATTCCACTATTCATTCACTCTCACATTCACACACTGGTGGAGGCAGCTGCAGTTGTAGCCACAGCTGCCCTGGGGCAGACTGACAGAAGCAAGGCTGCCATATCGCACCATCAGCCCCACTGGCCAACACCAGTAGGTGAAGTCTCTTGCCCAAGGACACAACGACCGAGGCTGTCCAAGCTGGGGCTCGAACCGGCAACCTTCCGATTGCAGGATGAACTGCCAACTCTTGAGCCACGCTCGCCCTTAGCGCCCTTAGGATTAGCATGTAGACGCTGCAAAACTATGAAAAACTGAGTGAAAATCTCATATCTTCCACCTGCACGACAAACTCTTTTAAATTTATTACACTTTGATCACCAACTGTTAAACAAAAACAGTAAAGAAAATCATTTTTTAATCCATTTTTACTGCAAGGCTGTTGTATTTCCAGTGATTATTTTCTTTCAATCAGATCTCCCAGTGTAGTGCGTCTGGCTAACAGAAAAGAAGACACGGCTTAGTTTGTGAGTCTTATGCATTGTTTTTCTTTGACAAGTATCTGCTAACACGATACTGTTGCATCTCCTGGCATAATAAGTTTGATATAGTTTTCTTTCTTTTGCAGTTCATTGCTAATTATGAGGTTTTGAGCTACTCTGATGTTCAGCATCTTTTCCATAAAAGTTGCTCTGTTTGGTGCTTTGTGGTTAATGTTCACATCTGCAAACCATGAGCTGCTTTGCATTGAGAAATATATTTATTATTCCAGTGGAGCTCCCCACCATTTCCAAGTATTTTCTCCACACCTGTTTTGATGAAGGGCCATTAATCACCTTCACTCACCAACACCTGTGTCACTCTGCTGCGCTGACCAGCTTGATCAATCAGTACTCAGCCTCTAATGAACAACTGGCCAATAAAATGACGCTTTTATATGTTGATTTATGAGACTCGTTCTGGCTGGTGGCATGTCACACACATTTAACTGTACCAGTCTAATACAGAATATTAAATTTAAAAAAATTATATCCATTGTTCCATCAGAACGGTATTGACTTTTTCTATATCAGATAATAGCCTCTGCAGGTCATCATTCATACTTAAGAGTGTGTGACTGATCCAGTGCAAAAGGTGATTATGAAACATTTCTTGGCCTCTTCTATTTTCTGTAGTTTCTTTTTCTTTACTTTCCAGTGTCCAGAAACAAACTATTATTTCCTGATTCACTCAGGAATCAGTTAAACCTCCAACTTGGTTGCTTAACAGCCTCTGACGTGACTTGTATGATAAGGACTTGGGACAAGTGCCTTTCCTCAGTGTTTGTCTTCTGCTCCCAGAGTTGAACAACACTGTGTAATATTAGCTTAAAAACTGAGTGCACTAATCATTATTGTCAACAAATGACTGGTTCAGAACACACAGGCTGCACATAAGGACAATAAACAATGAAATGTTGTGACTTTAGGTATATCTTTTTGAGGGACAACTGCAGCAAGAACATAAACTAAGGTTAGCCAGCTTGCTGCTAAGCTAGGTATCAAGCATCTTATCTAGCAATTTTCATTACTAGCAAAGTCAGTTTTATTAAAGGCCCCAGTCTCACAGACCTAGAGACTGGTTAGTGATCATCCGTAAAAGTGTTTATTCCAGGACTGGCCTGCAAATCATTTTTGGAAGTTGCTGGGTGATATTGGTCACAAAAAAGGTGCTAAGCTAAAAACCTTGCAGTTGTTTGCTATGTTTTCTGATGGAAAGAAACACTTGCAAACAACTCACAAGGTGGCAGTGAAAGTGTGAAGAGTACGATGCAAACCAGCAACAGAGACTGCCAACTTTCAAAGTAAAAGTTGCAACTTTTAAAAAGTTGGGCATGTTGGTTACAATGGGAAGGCACAACTTTTACTGTGAAGACAAATATTCCAGTTTATGTGACACTTTTTCCAGACAACCAGAGGTTGCCAGGATATCGCCAGTCATAGTATGCATTTGTGACTGAGGCCTAAAAAAGCCCAACTGGCCAAGCAGCTATCAGGGGGAAATGGACTTAATGTCAGCAGGGCGTTCAGTTATCGTTGATTTTTTTTTTTTTTGGATTCAGATTTGATTCTGAGCTCTCTTTCTTCTGACTAATGTTGCCTAATGTTCACCGTCCTGCTAACACTGAAGAACTGCAACTCAATTCATTCATTCAACATCATCTTACTTGCTACGGTTTAACTACACAACGTGTATCTGGTGAAGTGGTTGCTTTGTTGGATTATCAAACAGGGATGTCTGTCTGGCCAAAACTTATGAAGGATTCAAATTTGGCCCAGTGGATAGTTTTGCACAGTGTAGAATTTTTGGGATTTGCAGATTAAAGATACATTTAACTTTGATATTGTTTACTATGACAGATGATGAATGCTGAGTCATTATTGGTAAATGTTTTGTGCTTTTCCTGTAAAGATAAATCAACTATTTTAAAACGTGAACAAGAGGCTTGTTTGTGGTGCACTATTAGATGTGGTTTGTCGTTTTGTCACAACCATCTCATCCACTAATTGATGGATAAGATGAGAGTCACTCATCAGTCCCTCCGGGTAGAGGCCCTCTCGATTTTTCACAAGGGGCACAGGCTGATTTCACACCTGCCATGTTTGAACGACTTAAATGAACCCCACAGCATCTGACCTCATTTTGTTTGAGCTGCTGTGAATTGAGCAGTAAACAGCGAACAGTTTCTCCACCTAAAATTATTTATGAAACTGTTTATTTAGGACAAATCTGCAGGATCTTTTAATGTTTTAAGTTGAACTTAAACCATTAAAAGATCCTGCAGATTAAAATATATAGCAATTAATGTCTTCCATTGCCAATTTTCCCCTCAGATAATTGATATTGTATGGTCAATAAAATGTCTGAAAACAATTAAAAAATGCAATCTGTATTCAAAAGGCATCGTCTCCAACTGCTTTGCAATGTCCAGTGAACCAAGTTATATTTAATGTATCCTCAGAAGACAAGGAAAAGCAAAAATGTTTGTATTTAAAATGCTACAAGCAAAATATATGAACAATAACGAACACAAAAAATCCATCATAAGAATAGTTGATATTCTGTGGATGAAACAACTGATCATTGGAGTTTTACTACAAAATAAATGTGGCACATGCACATACCTTAAAAATAATAGCAAAAAAGAATAGTGAAAAATTAGTGAAGCAATAAAAATTCAACCCCATAAAGGGATTTGTATGATCTCTCTCACACACCTGTGTCAGGAAGCCATTCTCTCTGTTGCCTTTCCTGCAGAAAAGAGGAGAAAAAGAGGACGGTCTGAGTCAATTAAGGTGACTGTTACTATAATTCGGTCTGCACTGCAATGAAACCAACCTAATAATACCCGTTCCCTTCTCGCAGCTGAACTGTCTTTGCCTTTATTTAGCTTCATGAAGCGATTTGCTCAAATGAAAAGAGATTTTAATCGGGTGTTTCTCACTGGGGGCCGTTTGAAAAGGGAACAGAGCAAAGCACTTTCCACTTGCTACACTGAACTACAGGACAACGGTGGACTCGTTTCAATTCAAGGTTATCGTTTTAGGATTTCCGATATAACGTGTGTGCTGGTGAGATATAAGTCCCTTCAGACAAGCTCATTATGTTAATCTGACAGCAATTTACATGTCGGCCTCAAGCAAAAATATGCACAATGGTCAGTTTGAGGTGTTGTGACAGTCTTACCAGGTCAGGTTAAATGTGAAGGAAGAGAAAACTGTGGGCATCTTGTGCTATTAGTTATTACTTCTTATGCATCATATCTGTTAAATACACCAGCAAAACTGAGGAAAGGTGCTGCAGAGCATTGATCTTGTTATATCAGATCTGTCTGTCCCCCCACCACGATGTTGCCATAAAGGACCAAGGGCGTTCAGTTTCTGTTTGCATATTTTCAAGCCAGCTGTGGGGACGAATCAGCAAAGGTTCCCCAAAACACTTTAAATGCAGCATGTGAATCCTGACTTTACAGGGATTGTGCACTGTTGGATATTTAAAGAAAAAAAACCATGCAGCATAGACAGAACATCCTGAAATTGAATAGAAAATTGATTTGTACATTTAAGATGTGGAAGGAAGCATTTCTGCTACAAAGGTTTGTCTGTGTTTAGAGGTAAATGGTACAAAACAGCGTTTATACTGCTCTTTAAAATTTCGACATGAATTATTCTGCTTTATTGCTTTCACACACAGCTCACAGAGTTTGGTGCTTGATCACTTTGGTTGTTCAAAAAGTTTCTCTCATTTTCTCCCCACTGTCATTTTTTGTCATTTTATCTTTGTTGAGAAAAACAAGAATAAAAGAATTCAAACTATGTTCAGTTTATCTGCCTCATGTTTATAGTTGCAGATGGAGGCAGGAATGGTCAGGTACAGACCAAAACAACCACAATGAGACCCTTTGACTTTGTTTATGATGACAACTTGATTTAACCCTGATCTGAATCAACTATGTGGTGTTTCTGGAATATTGTAGCGTACCAAACTATAGCCACTAGCAGCTGTTAGGAGTAAACGCTCCATCTTATCCACTAGACTGGAGCACAGCACCTTCTTCTTGTATTTACTTTTGTTGTCCCACCTCCGAGACATGATTTACAATGATGCATTTTGGTTCTGCTGTTTGGAGTTTTCTCTGTTAAAAGAAACCAAACCACAGGAAGAAGCTACAAGTTTACAATATCAACAACTGATTTGGGCTGGATTAAATTAACTCTAGTCCTGAAAACAAACCCAAAAGACACCCTAAGTCAGAAATCTAAAAGAAAAACACATAAAAAATGTATGTGCACTGGCTCATATATTACCTGTATATAAATGTCACTTCTGTGTGTAAGCTAAATTGCACCTTTTGCTAAAAAGTTACTGTTTCAAACTGTACATGGATTTCTAGTCTAATTTATTAAAAATCTTTTCAAGTATATGTGTTTAAAGCAAAGACAAATGATTTTCAGAGTTTTTCAGAGACGTGACCTCCAACATTTCCTGCACCGTTTATAACAATTTAGCCAGTGAAAGGAAAGATGAAGCTTTTTGTCTTCCATGAGCAAAATTTCCCCTCACTAATGGAAAATCTCTAATTTTCTCAGACGGGGCTCCACTGGGGATTGACTTGGCTTAATGCTTTTCTGAAGGTTGAATTATTCCTGTTATTGTATACCAACATATGTTAGAGACACCATCACAATAAATACAGGGAGTATCGTCTATATTTACTACACACAGTCTGCTGAAACAAGCTTTATCACCTGCAGTTTTTCACGGTTTGACCTCATTTCTTACAAAAGAGGCTGCTGAGCAAATGCAGCCATTTTTTTCAGATGTCACTTGATCTGTCGTAAGCTACTATTCGCCACGCCGTGAAAGCCTGGACAGGCAGCAGGGGAGGGGGGCATTTTGGCTTGGTTTTTGACTCGGTGTCTGGCAGATGAAGCATCACAACCCTCAGGGACTGATAGTGTTAGAGGAGACACCTGTTTTACAGTATTCCCAATAGCTTTGAGGTTCCAAACCCGAATAAAACAAGTGAGTAGTTTCCTGTTTGATATTCTAGATGGTAGTAGATTGGTGTGTTTGCGAATGCATGAGTCATTTTTCTGCATGTGTTGAATAGTCAGTGAATATATCTGAATAAATGAAATTCAATATAAGGCATGCTGAATTTGTGTTATTTGAACAACTGTCACTATTTCAGATAGCTTGGATTGATAAATAAGTATAAGCTAGTAATTAAATGGTATTATAGAAATTACAACCTGTGTATGTGGTGAGCTTTGCTGTTTTGTAAACCTTTTGTTTCTCTCCCCTGCTTCCCCCCAAACCCTTTCCAAGTCTATGATTTCCATAAGTAACGTGGCATGTCAGTCACACACACTGAGACCATAAATAGAGGCATACACAGCCAATGTTCAGTAGGTCCATGGCGAGCTGAAAGCATAATGCGCGTAGCCGACATACGATCATTGTGCTCGAGGCCGTCTCCCTGCACTTTCATTTGAATGCTGCAGCCTGAAATCAAGTGTAAAACTGTCAGGATTTGTCAGTGTTGTGCTTCCACGCCACACTTATTTGAGTGGACAAGGAGCCAGCAAGGAGCACACGGGGCAGACACAAGCTCTGTGTGTGTGGTTGTAATACTCATGTTGTGGGGACATAGATCTGTTCACACACTGACATTGTGATGACCCAGAGACAAAAAGCAGGACATCGTAATGTTTTCATTAACCCGAAGACTGAAGATTTGATTCAAGGCTAGATATAGTTTTGGGTAGACAGGTAGTGGTTATGGTCAGGTTTAGAGTAAGTCTATAGGACATGAATGCAAGCCACTGAGGTGATGGAAGTGTGTGTGTGTGTGTTAACACTTGTGTAACACTGGAGGCCACAGTTTCAGGCTAGAGACTGTGAGAATAATCGTGTTTATCTGAAGTGATTGTGGTGACTGCTGAATGAATAACAATGCAGTGTGTACAAGCCATTGTGTTGCTTCTGCAAACATTCAGTAGAGTCAGATTTTCACTGAAACGACGCCCCTCTGTCCAACTTAAATCACTCAGTGGCCAAACTTAAGGCTAATGCATACTCTCTAAAGAGGGATTAATATTTAAAATCACAGTAAAACATCCCAGCAACATGGATAGTTCTTACAGCCTATTGAAAGCTGTTATAGGTACCTAGAGTGGGATGGAATTTGCAGTGCCATATTCAAAGGTGCTGTTACAAGTATTATTTCATTTATTGCTGCAGAGGTACTATATAGGTTGGTGTAGTAAAAGTTGCAATATTATTAAGAGATGTAATGAAAGAAAAGGCACTTGAGGACAAGTTCAAGTAGAGACAGGACGTATTATGCAGACATAAACAGACTTTAGAAGTGTGAAATAGAATAGGAGATAAAAATAAGCTCAGCTAGACGAAAGGCAGATTTAACCGAAGAACGAAAACTACTATTCACCAGTGTCGACAGTGGTAACGCCAAGATTGGGCTGTGGCTGATACAGCGCAACTCAAAAGAACCATTTGAGGTAAATATCGCATAGAAAGCATATAAAGTGCTTCATTCAAGCTATAAGAATCGCAGCGGAGCATGACAGAGCAGCGCTGGATTCAGCTCTGCTCTACAGTGTGTCAATAGAGTAATCATCAGAAGATTAGGCAGGAAAATTAGCCAGCTATTCGTTGAGCAATAATCTATCCCACCTGCTCATTAAAATAAACACTGAATCTCAAATAGTTTAAATCAGCGCTGAGTGGAGAAAGAGCTGCACCATCAATATGCTAAGTGAGCATCTCGACTTCTCAAGCAGAGTTTTAAGTCGTTTTGGAAAACTGGGGTGTTTTTTGTAATGGATCAAAATATGCAAATGAATTATACCTTTGCATAATTATATTGAAATACAGTACATTTGCATGGCTACAATTTATTATCCCTCATATCGTCATTTACCCCGTCTCAATTTTCTGAAGAAATTTGCATTAACTCATGCTTAATTTTTTTCTGTCTTTCAAATTAATAACTTTATTTGTAAAGCAGTTAAACATGGCTTTGCTCAGTTCGCCAGGGTGTTCGCTGCAATAGTATTTGTTATGGTAAGTCAAACGAAGTAGCATGTGGTGGCTAATGTTAGCAAATGTTGATGTGTCGATTTTAGATGAGATTCGATTTTTAGATTTGGCTGCGGAGCTGTTTGTGTAGTGTTGTGAAGCAGCGTCCTGTCACACACACACAAGTGCAGGGATGTCAACTCATACAGCCTACCTTTATCTTAAGTGTGACCAACCAATAAAACTCCCCTTTCTGTCAGTGTAAAAAAAAATAACTTTACATTTACTCCATGAGATATTTTAATGTAAGAAAAGAAGTGTCACGGCTGCCGAGGCGAGCCGTGTGGATTTAGAAGGAGGACCCAAGATGCAGGCAGTGGATGAGATACCGGTGGTTTTATTTACAGAGGTGTAGTGGCAAACAAACAGTGGGGCATAACAAACAACTAAAGACACCTAAACTGGGAGAACTAAAAATAACAGACCTGGGAGCATATGACAACGGATGATGAATAGCAGAGAGACGCAGACGAGGAACAGGACACCGTGGAACACAGGGTAACACACTGACACGGCGTTACACAGACGAACCGGCAACAGGCAGGAGAACACACAAAGCTTAAATACACACACCAGTAATCAGGGGATGAGAGACAGGAGGGCAACACAGCTGGGAGGAATCTGGGCTGACGGGACAGGGGAAACGTAAACTGATCACACTCACATACGACACGGACCTTCACAATAAAACAGGAAACTCAGATACATGGAACCAGACAAGACATTGAACTAAACAGACAGATTCACAAACAGATGGGGAGACACCATAGACAGACAGATACAGACGCAGACTCAGAGGCAGATCGAAAATAACACAGAACTTAAACAATCATCATCTAGAAAATGATAACAAACTAAAAGCGCTGGGTCACCGACCCAGGACCATGACAAGAAGTGTCATTTCAGCAGGACGTCACAGTTTTTGTACATTATAAAAACAAAATGCTGTTGTAGTAAATTAAAGAAACCCGTCAGCATGACTCTTTGGGCTCAAGTTGTAAGAAATAAATGTGTAAAATTACAGAAAAAGCTCTGGCTTGTGGTTATTATAAAACCGAACATTTTTGTTAATTCACAGAAACCTCCCTTTTTTCTTTTGCTCTGAAATTAATGTAAAAATTTGTAAATACTGTAAACTCTAATAAATTTCGATCTATTCAACAGTGAAAATAAAACGACAGCAACTTTTCTGTCATCACTTAATTACATTGGTTTAGTATGAGTGGCTATGGGGGAGGTCTGTATCATTAGGAAAAGCTGCAAACTTGTTCAAATGCAGTTGAAAGTCCAAAGTATATGCTGTCCTTCATATTTTTCAAAGGAGTCCAATGGCCCAGATTGGTGTTTTTGCTGGGTCAATTTTGGTCCTCAGGCCTTATGTTTGACAACCCTGCTCTAGCGCAACGTTATAGTATCAGATGCAGTAGATACATGTGTAAAAGCTGATTAAGAACACCTAGAATCGATTCAATTCCGATTCACAAGGCCCCGAATCGATTCGATCCACGATTCGATTTAATTCGATTCGATTTAAATCTGGGAAATTTTGACAGTCAGAAATATTATAATTCAGATCAGTACATTTACATATTTTTGTATCAATAAAAAGGAAGCTGACACACGCAAGACTTTATCACAGGTGTGAGCATCACAGCAGAGGCCTTTGTGTCAAAGTAGCTGAGGATAAAACACAGAAAAACATGAAGGTGATTTTCCTGGCCTGGGATTTTATAAAAATATTCTGCAGTACATCAAAAACGAAAGAAAACCATTAATCAACATATGAACATCACCTCTGAAGTTACAGCGGTTTTATTACAGACACAGCGTTTTGCATTTTGAATAATTTTAAAAAGTTTAAATTTGTTCAGTATTGAACAGCAGAAATGAGGTTTTCTTTTCGGAAGAATGTAAAAGGGAAAAAACAGCGGCCGACAGCCTGTAAACAACAGTAGACTTGTGCGTAACAAGCAAGCGAATAATGAAGAAAGGGAAACTGTTCTTGAAGTACAGAGAGAGAGCTGTGCATCGCAGTGGAAGCAAAACAGTAAAAGTCTGAGTGAATTCATGACGATGTTTATGTGAAGCGTTTGGATCTTCTTTTGCTGCTGGTTCGGTCAATATTGTTTGGAGAGACATCAAACTAACAGCTTTAGAATCGGCGCATAAAGGGCGTGCACACAAAGCGCAGATCCGCCGACAGATCAGAGTCAGCGAGCTGTCGGCTTTCAGCCCCGACTGTGAGAAAAGCGACATCTAACTGATTCTGATCCGCGGGTCCCGCTGTGTGTTTAAGTCTTTGTGCAGAATCCGTGTTCCTGCTCTCATTTACTGTCTTAACTGTTTGGTGGTTCTTGAAATTTTGTGAGATTTCACCTGAGATTCTGGCATTTTGGGCAAAATAAATTTATATTAAAAAATCGATTCAGGATTTTAATGAATCGATTTTACGTTATCCAAGCCAGAATCGATTTTAATCGATGAATCGATTATAAGAACCCACCCCTAGTTTGAGCTGAGCTCGGCTGTTTAATTATGATTGTGATCATATCAGTCATGCCTTAGTAGCGGTGAAAAAATAATGAGTTTGTGCTGCGTGAACTCTGTGTTTAATTGAATCCTCTCCACGTACAACCTCTTGGAAATGTAAAGCTAGAGTGAAGGACTAATTTACTCTGATAAACCGGACTGCACTCTGCACATAAACACTGTATCATCTGGATATGGATGCACATTTTTAAAATATTTTACCCACAATGGTAACTTACGAACAACATAGCAGGGCTGCATTTTAAGCAGACTGAAAAGGACCAATGATAAATGACGCCTATTGTTGTCAAGTAATGCCAGGAAGGAAACTGCCTTTGAGTGCCCTTAAGGGAGCATGCAGGTGTGAACCTTGAATAGAAAACGCTGCTGAGAAGAAGAAGAAGAAGCAAGGAAAGGGGGGAGATGTGGTTTGTTGTGATTGTTAACAGCCAGTCCTCTCCCAGCTCCCCCATCTCTCTCTCTCCCCTCTTTCGCTCTCCCTTACATACTCATACTGGTAAAAGAATACACACTTGCTCTTCAGACACTCTCAGCCTCCTTTCTTTCTCCTCCGCTCCTCAATCTGCCTCGCTTCTGTCTCTCCTTTCGTCTCATAAAGGGCAGCGCGATCAGCAGAGCATGACACTTTTAATTGAAGCACACATGTGCCGTGCTTTCGCTGCGGCACTTTGGATCATAGCCAAGACGTGTCACTGACTGCGAAAGGATCGTCACAATCAAAGTGGAGAGAAGAAAGATACAGTAAAGAGACGGAGAAAATTATCTGCGACTTTGTTGGGGTTTTTTTGGACAACTTCTGTGATGGGAGATCAGCCAGCAGGAGAAGCCTGAATCAAGAGCAGAAGAAAGTGGCAAACAGAGGAAGCTTAAAACACGTGGAGATGCTGTTAGGTAAGGCTGTTACTTTTAAGATTCGTGCCAATACTCCTAATTTGTGGGAAAGTAACTGAGGACTTATCTTTTTTCTTTTGTGCCTCCATTTGCCTAAATGCATGCGAGCGCTCTGCTGTCAATGTGTGTTTTACAACAATGACTTCACATCACAGCTCAAGGGCAGGCTCGGTCTCCTGCCTACCATCTGCCCTCATTCAGTTCCTCTGCATCCAAAATGAGTCCCCGGCCTGTTTGTTTTCATAATTGACCCCTTTTGATGGAGCCAAGTGTGGAGTTCAGACCAATACAAACCTGCCGTTCCCAGATGTGTCAAGTCATTTTAAAGCCACACAAGAACATTGCTGATATCACGGTGCAGATTGCTGGCAATTATGTCTTTGCGTCCCCAGGGAAATATGCCCAGATTAGCTTGCATAATTGGAGCCTGTTAAAGATAAAGGCAGTGTGGGGATTTTTAGTCATTTGTGTTTGGGGTTTTTGTTTTTTGTTTAGATAAGGCATCAAATTTATTGCATTTAAAGTATTTGAATTCAGGATCTGTTTGGTGCGATGTTAAAGTCCATCTGATTTACCATCTGATTTTTAAGTAGGCAGAGGAACTTACCTTCTCACGTTTTACTTGACCTGTTAATAAATGTGTTTATTTTTTTTAATCTACCTTAGAGCTTATTATTTCAGTTAAAACCAAATTGATTTGCAAGTCTGTCTGCGACACGAGGCTCACTCATTTGTGGGTTTCCCCGCAGCACAGAATGCCAACACAGTCCTTCACAAACTGTTTATTTTAACGCACACACTTGCAACACATTCACAGAGCTGCCGCTTTACAAGCCCAGCTCTGCACAAGCTTTCTTAGCAGTCCCCTTTCTCCATGCCGAATTCTCCCTTTGCCGTGTTGTGCACTCCTGTTACTGTCCCCCCACACCCCAGCATTCTGCTAAAATAAAGAGAGAGGAAGTGATTAACCCATGCACAATAGGTGCACCATTCACCCCAATTGACAATGCCTTCTGAGCCATCAGCTCCACCTCTTCCATCTGTACCCCTTACTACTTTTCTCTTGGTTATTTCTGGGCAGTTTGAGGTAGTTTACACTATTTTTCTCACAAGTAACATAACTCATTTCCTGCCTTTTGTGTTTATAATAGCTTTCTTATCAGGATGAGACATAATTCTTTAGCCAATAGAATTACCAGGAAGGCTACGTTTAAAATTATGTGTATCCACGTATTTTGGAATTTCTGCAGCTTATGGATACACACAACTCCGTGGATGAAAATGCAGAGCATGTCTATGTGGTTGCTTTAGGCTCTTTCGCCTTTAAACAGCAGATTAAGGGGATCAAAGGGAAACAGCTGAAGAGACGATAACTATGAGAGTTTTGCCTGGTGGCCATACTGCATCTGTTCTTGCCTCTCCACCACTTGTCAAAAGCTCAGATTTGAGCTTGCAGTGACATCCTGTATGTGTAAATCTGATCTCTGTGCACCATTACATCAGTCTGATACAAAATCCTAGAATAAATTTTTTGAATTTTTCTCAGCTTTCAATTTTATGATTATTACTTTTCTCTGAGAGTAGTAGAATATATATAGAATATAAAATAATCATTTTATCATTGCAATAAGAACTTGTGTAATAAATATACAAATGCAATGAGTAAAATTTTTTAACTTTTTACCTTTTAAATAAAGAGGATTCTACTGATACATCCAGCAAGCTTCACCCTGACCATCGTTATGATTTTAGAGGATCCAACATCCGACTGATACAATCTCATGTTTAAAACCTTCATGGAAAAAATAACATAGTGTGAGCTCAATAGCTAATATGTACAATTCAATATTTGGTTATTTAGTGCGCATCATATCATAAATGCTAAACTGAACAATATTTTCACACATTAAGATTTTATTGATTTCCCTTAGGCAGGATTGACATACCGTAAATGTCGGGCTATAACCCGCTACTTTTTGCACAAGCTTTGAACCCTGCGGCTTTTAGTCAGGTGCGGCTTTTCTATGGATTGTCCGTGATTTTTGTCATATCGTAAGACGATTTGTTTTGTGTGTTCCGCTGTTGTACGGCACTACGTTGCCTGGCGGAAGGATCGGGGTTCAAGAGTGGTATGTTAGTCACATGTCCATCCGCCAGGCAACGTAGTGCCGTACGAAGTAGCTCGAAAAACAAACTTGAAAGTAGCGCTACGCATTCAGACTTGTGTCAAGCCAGCCTCCAATTCGAGACTTGCAGTCAAGCCAGCCTCCAGTTGATTTTACGTTCCCTGTGTATTCAAAGTATTACGGGAATGGATGTGGAAACTGGATTTCAAAATAAAAGCCAACTTCGAGTGAATTAACAGATATGTTAAGAACATAATAACATATAATTTAGGCTTTTTTTTTTTTTTTTTTTAGAAACTCTAATGTTACATCTACATGACACAGCCTTGTACCCTAATTGTGCCCTGTCAAGGCCATCTTATTTTGGATTTCAAAGTAAAAGCCCTGTGAATCTTCATTTTTGAACTACTCTTTCAATGAATTCATAATGCTCTTAAAAGCAAAAGTCGTATTTCCAAATACTATTTGAACTTTGTATCAACACTTTCCAACCGCAGTCTTTTTCACAGTAATACCATATCAAATAAATTCTTTCTGATTTTGCTTTTCATAGTAATGGCCCTTTGAAATTGCCGATATTTGACTTAATCTTCTAACGATTCAAAATGCTCTAAAATGGAAAATTCCTGTTTCCACAGGGTAATTCCACCTTAGATCAACAGTATACAACCCCACAGTGATACCATATCAATATCAAGTCATTCTGATTTTGCTTTCAAAAATAAAAGCCCTTTCAAATTGTCCATAATTGACCTAACTTTCAGTGATTTCAAAATGCTCTAAAATGAAAAATTCTTGTTTCCACAGGGTAATTCCACTTTAGATCAACAGTATACAACCTCACAGTGACACCATATCAATATCAAGTCATTCTGATTTTGCTTTCAAAAATAAAAGCCTTTTCAAATTGTCCATAATTGACCTAACTTTCAGTGATTTCAAAATGCTCTTAAATAGAATTTTGCTGTTTCCACAGGGTAATTCCACTTTAGATCAACAGTATACAACCTCACAGTGATACCATATCAATATCAAGTCATTCTGATTTTGCTTTCAAAAATAAAAGCCTTTTCAAATTGTCCATAATTGACCTACCTTTCAGTGATTTCAAAATGCTCTAAAATGGAAAATTCCTGTTTCCACAGGGTAATTCCACTTTAGATCAACAGTATACAGCCCCACAGTGATACCATATCAATATCAAGTCATTCTGATTTTGCTTTCAAAAATAAAAGCCTTTTCAAATTGTCCATAATTGACCTAACTTTCAGTGATTTCAAAATGCTCTTAAATAGAATTTTGCTGTTTCCACAGGGTAATTCCACTTTAGATCAACAGTATACAACCTCACAGTGATACCATATCAATATCAAGTCATTCTGATTTTGCTTTCAAAAATAAAAGCCTTTTCAAATTGTCCATAATTGACCTAACTTTCAGTGATTTCAAAATGCTCTAAAATGAAAAATTCTTGTTTCCACAGGGTAATTCCACCTTAGATCAACAGTATACAACCCCACAGTGACACCATATCAATATCAAGTCATTCTGATTATGCCTTCCAAAATAAAAGCCTTTTCAAATTGTCCATAATTGACCTAACTTTCAGTGATTTCTAAATGCTGTAAAATGGAAAATTCCTGTTTCCACAGGGTAATTCCACTCCAGATCAACAGTATACAACCCCACGGTGATACCATATCAATATCAAGTCATTCTGATTTTGCTTTCAAAAATAAAAGCCCTTTCAAATTGTCCACAATTGACCTAACTTTCAGTGATTTCAAAATGCTCTAAAATGGAAAATTCCTGTTTCCACAGGATAATTCCACCTTAGATCAACAGTATACAACCCCACAGGGACACCATATCAATATCAAGTCATTCTGATTATGCCTTCCAAAATAAAAGCCTTTTCAAATTGTCCATAATTGACCTAACTTTCAGTGATTTCAAAATGCTCTTAAATAGAATTTTGCTGTTTCCACAGGGTAATTCCACTTTAGATCAACAGTATACAACCCCACAGTGATACCATATCAATATCAAGTCATTCTGATTTTGCTTTCAAAAATAAAAGCCCTTTCAAATTGTCCACAATTGACCTAACTTTCTGTGATTTCAAAATGCTCTAAAATGAAAAATTCTTGTTTCCACAGGGTAATTCCACTTTAGATCAATAGTATACAACCTCACAGTGATACCATATCAATATCAAGTCATTCTGATTTTGCTTTCAAAAATAAAAGCCTTTTCAAATTGTCCATAATTGACCTACCTTTCAGTGATTTCAAAATGCTCTAAAATGGAAAATTCCTGTTTCCACAGGGTAATTCCACTTTAGATCAACAGTATACAACCCCACAGTGATACCATATCAATATCAAGTCATTCTGATTTTGCTTTTCATAGTAATGGCCCTTTGAAATTGCCGATATTTGACTTAATCTCCTAACGATTCAAAATGCTCTAAAATGAAAAATTCTTGTTTCCACAGGGTAATTCCACTTTAGATCAACAGTATACAACCCCACAGTGATACCATATCAATATCAAGTCATTCTGATTTTGTTTTCAAAAATAAAAGCCCTTTCAAATTGTCCACAATTGACCTAACTTTCAGTGATTTCAAAATGCTCTAAAATGGAAATTTCCTGTTTCCACAGGGTAATTCCACTTTAGATCAACAGTATACAACCCCACAGTGATACCATATTAATATCAAGTCATTCTGATTTTGCCTTCCAAAATAAAAGACTTTTCAAATTGCCAAGATACGACCTACTCTTTTAAAGATTTCAAAATGCTCTAAAAGTGAAAATTGCTGTTTCCACAGGATAATTTCACTTTAGGTCAACAGTATACAACCTCACGATGTTACCACATCAATATCAAGTCATTCTGATTTTGCTTTCAAAAATAAAAGCATTTTCAAAATGCCCATATCTGACTTGATCCTGGAACAATTTCAAAATGCTCTAAAATGGAAAATTCCTGTTTTCACAGGGTAATTCCACCTTAGATCAACAGTATACAGCCCCACAGTGATACCATATCAATATCAAGTCATTCTGATTATGCCTTCCAAAATAATGGCCTGTTGAAAATGCCCATAATTTACCTAACTTTCAGTGATTTCAGAATGCTCTAAAAAGGAAGATTTCAGTTTCCACAGGATAATTCCACTTTAGATCAACAGTATCCAACCCGACAGTAAAACCATGTAAATTTCATGTTGGTCTGATTTCGCCTTTCAAATTAATGGCCCGTCGAATTTGTCCATATGTGATATACTCTTTCAATTATTTCAGAATGTTTTAAAAATGAAAATTGCTGTTTCAACACATATTGTGTTTTCATTTTGAAAAGCAAAATCAGACTCAATTGATTATGACAGAATTGAATCATAAAGATGATGTAAAAGGAAGCTGAAATTGCCACTAGGTTGTAATTGATAGTACGTTTATATTTTAAGTCTGTGGAAAGATGTCATTCTAAATAAAGAAATTACAAAACAGCTTGCAAACCAACCATGACATCTTTCCACAGACTTAAAATATAAACGTACTATCAATTACAACCTAGTGGCAATTTCAGCTTCCTTTTACATCATCTTTATGATTCAATTCTGTCATAATCAATTGAGTCTGATTTTGCTTTTCAAAATGAAAACACAATATGTGTTGAAACAGCAATTTTCATTTTTAAAACATTCTGAAATAATTGAAAGAGTATATCACATATGGACAAATTCGACGGGCCATTAATTTGAAAGGCGAAATCAGACCAACATAAAATTTACATGGTTTTACTGTCGGGTTGGATACTGTTGATCTAAAGTGGAATTATCCTGTGGAAACAGCATCTTTCAATTTAAGAGCATTTTGAAATCGTTAAACGAGTAGGTCGTCTATGGGCAATTTGAAAATACTTTTATTTTGGAAGGCAAAATCAGAGTGACTTGATCTTAACATCGTATCTCTGTGGGGTTGTATACTGTTGATTTAAAGTGAAATTATTCTGTGGAAACAGAAAATTTCCTTTTTAGAGCATTCCGAAATCACTGAAAGTTAGGTCAATTGTGGACAATTTGAAAGGGCTTTTATTTTTGAAAGCAAAATCAGAATGACTTGATATTGATATGGTATCACTGTGAGGTTGTATACTATTGATCTAAAGTGGAATTACCCTGTGGAAACAAGAATTTTTCATTTTAGAGCATTTTGAAATCACAGAAAGTTAGGTCAATTGTGGACAATTTGAAAGGGCTTTTATTTTTGAAAGCAAAATCAGAATGACTTGATATTGATATGGTATCACTGTGAGGTTGTATACTGTTGATCTAAGGTGGAATTACCCTGTGGAAACAAGAATTTTTCATTTTAGAGCATTTTGAATCGTTAGAAGATTAAGTCAAATATCGGCAATTTCAAAGGGCCATTACTATGAAAAGCAAAATCAGAATGACTTGATATTGATATGGTATCACCGTGGGGTTGTATACTGTTGATCTAAAGTGGAATTACCCTGTGGAAACAGCAAAATTCTATTTAAGAGCATTTTGAAATCACTGAAAGGTAGGTCAATTATGGACAATTTGAAAAGGCTTTTATTTTTGAAAGCAAAATCAGAATGACTTGATATTGATATGGTATCACCGTGGGGTTGTATACTGTTGATCTAAAGTGGAATTACCCTGTGGAAACAGGAATTTTCCATTTTAGAGCATTTTGAAATCACTGAAAGGTAGGTCAACTATGGACAATTTGAAAAGTCTTTTATTTTGGAAGGCATAATCAGAATGACTTGATATTGATATGGTAACATCGTGAGGTTGTATACTGTTGATCTAAAGTGGAATTACCCTGTGGAAACAGGAATTTTCCATTTTAGAGCATTTTGAAATCACTGAAAGGTAGGTCAATTATGGACAATTTGAAAAGGCTTTTATTTTTGAAAGCAAAATCAGAATGACTTGATATTGATATGGTATCACTGTGAGGTTGTATACTGTTGATCTAAAGTGGAATTACCCTGTGGAAACAGCAAAATTCTATTTAAGAGCATTTTGAAATCACAGAAAGTTAGGTCAATTATGGACAATTTGAAAAGGCTTTTATTTTTGAAAGCAAAATCAGAATGACTTGATATTGATATGGTATCACTGTGAGGTTGTATACTGTTGATCTAAAGTGGAATTACCCTGTGGAAACAGCAAAATTCTATTTAAGAGCATTTTGAAATCACTGAAAGTTAGGTCAATTATGGACAATTTGAAAAGGCTTTTATTTTTGAAAGCAAAATCAGAATGACTTGATATTGATATGGTATCACCGTGGGGCTGTATACTGTTGATCTAAAGTGGAATTACCCTGTGGAAACAGGAATTTTCCATTTTAGAGCATTTTGAAATCACTGAAAGGTAGGTCAACTATGGACAATTTGAAAAGTCTTTTATTTTGGAAGGCATAATCAGAATGACTTGATATTGATATGGTGTCACTGTGGGGTTGTATACTGTTGATCTAAGGTGGAATTACCCTGTGGAAACAAGAATTTTTCATTTTAGAGCATTTTGAAATCACTGAAAGTTAGGTCAATTATGGACAATTTGAAAGGGCTTTTATTTTTGAAAGCAAAATCAGAATGTCTTGATATTGATATGGTAACATCGTGAGGTTGTATACTGTTGATCTAAAGTGGAATTACCCTGTGGAAACAGCAAAATTCTATTTAAGAGCATTTTGAAATCACTGAAAGTTAGGTCAATTATGGACAATTTGAAAAGGCTTTTATTTTTGAAAGCAAAATCAGAATGACTTGATATTGATATGGTATCACTGTGGGGTTGTATACTGTTGATCTAAGGTGGAATTACCCTGTGGAAACAGGAATTTTCCATTTTAGAGCATTTTGAATCGTTAGAAGATTAAGTCAAATATCGGCAATTTCAAAGGGCCATTACTATGAAAAGCAAAATCAGAAAGAATTTATTTGATATGGTATTACTGTGAAAAAGACTGCGGTTGGAAAGTGTTGATACAAAGTTCAAATAGTATTTGGAAATACGACTTTTGCTTTTAAGAGCATTATGAATTCATTGAAAGAGTAGTTCAAAAATGAAGATTCACAGGGCTTTTACTTTGAAATCCAAAATAAGATGGCCTTGACAGGGCACAATTAGGGTACAAGGCTGTGTCATGTAGATGTAACATTAGAGTTTCTAAAAAAAAAAAGAAGCCTAAATTATATGTTATTATGTTCTTAACATATCTGTTAATTCACTCGAAGTTGGCTTTTATTTTGAAATCTGGTTTCCACATCCATTCCCTTAATACTTTGAAAACACAGGGAACGTAAAATCAACTGGAGGCTGGCTTGACTGCAAGTCTCGAATTGGAGGCTGGCTTGACACCAGTGCATTCAGCGGGAGGCGTGGATGATGAGCGGCGATAAACTTGCAAGTTATGCCCAAAAAGCAAGTTATGCCCAACTCCACCGGTGGATTCTGACAGCGTGGAAAAGTGTGAAAACATCCACGATCACCAACGGATTTTGAAGGGCTGGACTGCTGCATGATGGAGAGGAGGACACCGCCACGGCCCTTCTGAGGGTGTTGGACTCTGACACTGACAACGAGGATTTCTTTGGTTTTGAAAGTGACAACGAAGGAGAGAAGAAGAGTGGATGACGAAGCCATCCTGAGCCTGTTTGTATCCGACACTGGAGAAGAGGACTTTGGTGGTTTTAGTGCGCAGGAAGAAGAGAAAGATGGTGGTGAATGACTGACTTTTCTTCTTGTTAAAGCTGTGTCACTGCACCTGAGCCTAAAAGGTAGTCCGAATCTATTTTTCTGGTGTGCTGTAGGCTACTGTTATGTACTACATGTGCAAATATGTACCCATAACTTGTTTTTCAAAATATTAATAAAAGTGATGTCTCCAAACAGCCATCTCTTTCCTGACAATTCCCTTTGTGCATATTCTCTTACATATGATAAGTCAACATTGAAACACCTGCGGCTTTTGGTCAGGTGCGGCTAATGTATGTACAAAACAGGATTTTCCCCTGAGTTTAGCTTGTGCGGCTAATATTTAGGTGCGCTTTGTAGTCCGGGAAATACGGTACTCTATATGGACAGACATACTGGGCCACTTACAGATTACAACTGCAGGAACTGTTGAGCCATGGAAGTCCAGGCACACAATTTTTGTGCTAATGTAAATACCAGAGTGGGTTTCCTGTGGTTTCTAAACAATAGAGTTGATTGTGGAATATCTAAGAGGGAAGAAATGTCATGATCTCACTTGTTGCAGCTGTGGCATCTATTACAATACCGCACTCAACTTCAGTGAGATCTTTACAGAAGTGTTTACAAAGGCAGATTTCATGGCTAGCTTCTTTATTTTATACAACTGTGGTAATGTGGCTGAAAACACCTGAATTAAATGGGTAAGTTATGACCTATATCGTCTACTTATGGTATCACCCTGCAACAATCCAGTGCAATAGCACTGGTCCTTGTTTCATACCATATAATGCAGTTGTTCACATACTTCTTATAGTAGAAAACACAAGACAATCAACTAATGAGCTACTCAAGTCATGCAATAAAAAGGCTGATAAATCTTTGGTAGAATTAGGGGTGCACATTGCACATACCAGTTTATATTATTGCACTGCCAGAAAGTAGTCCTGTGACAGTGAAACTATTGTATTATTAGGTTTGTCCCCTACATAAAGTGTTGGAACACAATAATCAAAGTGAGAAAAGAGTCCCTGTGGTGTTTAGTCTGCACCTGAGAGCAATGACTGTTTTGCTGAATGTGCTGAAAAGTTTCTTGAGCATCTTCCCATTAGACTCACCTCCACCAGCTCCCAGAACAGAACTTGGGATCCTAATCAGTTTAAGTCTGGGGTTTGCTGCCTTTACCCTGCTGATGCAACTCAAAAAGACCACGCTCACAACCCCACTGTGTCACATGCTGTTGAAGGACCTTTATCAGTAAATGGAGTCGATTCTGCTTCTTTTTGAATCAGTGTCTGTCTCCAAGTACGTCTCCTCCCAGCTTAACTTTATACAGCCAACAATTGCTGTGTCTTCACAGAATTACTGCAAATATAACAACTGTGATCATTCCTTGATGCTCGACACACACACAGTGAAAAGGAAGGGCGTTAAAGCAGGCCCCTGCGGTGCTGCTCACTGTGCTGTCAGAAGGGCACCTCTGCAGCCGGACGTACTGTGCTCTACCCTCAAGGAAATTTGGAATCAAGGCTAAAAGTATAGCACCCACCTTCATGTCTGAGCTTTATAAGAAGTCAGATGGTATTTGAAGTATTGTAGAAGTTGCAAAATTTGACGCTCGCAGTATTGCCTGCCACACGTTTTTGTTTTTAATGTACTCTTAATTTGATCTGTTATTGTATATTTTACACATGTTGGTATGGGATATTGTATTTGTTTTAACTGTTATATACTTATGTGGCATGTGTATTTTGACTTTTGTCGCCATGATGCCAGGTCTTTCTTGGAAATGAGATTTTTAATCTCAATGAGATTTTTTTTACCTGGATAAATAAAGGACTAATAAATTCAGATGGTGAATGATGCTCAGCCATAGCCTTGTAGTCATAGAGGGTGGAGAGATTCTTTAATTCTTTAAGCCCGGTTAGTTCTGATATTTTATTGTCTCAATTAAAATGGTTAAATATGTTTATTAATAAAGTTTTTTTTATGTGTAGAGTAGTTTGGCTACAAGCTACCATGATGCAAATTGGACTGCTCTACGTCTGCACAGCTAAAGAAGTTTCTCACTTCACCTTTCCTTTTAATCACTGGAACAGAGAAATTCCCATTCATGCAAATTAAGCGTGATTTTACGACGCATCATATTAGCTACGAGACATTAATCTGTGTTCTGTGTGGGTGGCGAGATTCAAAATAAGCTAGTCAGTGTTTCTTTATGTTACAGGAAAAAGTTTCTCAGTATGTTTGCAAAGCTCGGCGTTCGTGAGTCAGTTTAAAGGGATCATTAATTTTCCTGTTGGGGGACATATTCAGAATCCAGCAGTGATAATGACCTATTATTATAATCGAAGGGTAATGAGTATGGAACAGTAAGGTTTTAACTGCAGTATAGATTGTCTTAGAGAACAAATTTAATTAGTCTACTGTACTGACTTGATACCTTTTGCCATTGAGAGCATTTTAATTTGCTGTAGCTGATTCACAGCAATATTTGAAGCACTGTTTAGAGCATAAACAGCTTGATTTTTATATTTTTATATTTTGATTTCTTTGATTTTACTTTTATGTGTGTGAAAAAACTCTGCCAAATCATATGTAGCACATGAAAGCAGTTTTAGACATGGTCAGGATGGTGTGCTGAAGTTCAAACTGGCATAATTTGGCATGGTTGTGGGTGCCACACAGGCTGGTTTGAGTGTCTCAGGATCTGTTGATCTACTGGGATGTCCCTACACAAACGTCTCTCAGGCACAGAGGCTGCTCTAAGATAAAATATCCATTGAGCTGTGGTTCTCTGGGTAAAAATGCCTTGTCAGAGGACAATGGCCAGACTACTTGAGCTGATAAAAGGGCAGCCTTAAGTTGAAGAACCACTCGTTACAACCCAGGTGTACAGAAGAGCATCTCTGAATGCACAACATGTTGAACGTTGAGGCAGATGAGCTACAGCAACAGAAGAAGAGCACATCTGTGCCACTCCTGTCAGCTGAGAACAGTAAACCGAGCCTATAATTCACATGGGCTCACCAAAATTGGAAAGTAGAAGATTTGAGAAACACTGCCTTGTCTGAGTGTTGACTTCTGTTGCGTTATTCAGATGGTAGTGTCACAATTGGGCATTAACAAGAAAGGATTTGATCCTTCCTGCTTTGTATCAACAGTTCAGGGTGGTGGTGTTGTGATGATGTGGAGGATATTTTCTTTAGGGCACCTGTCACTATTCTTCTTTGTTTTCTTTTGCCTGACCTTGTTTGAGTCAGTTAAATTTGGTTCAAGAGGAATACAGTGTAGTATTCATCCTAATGTTTTCAGGGTTAAATTGGAATCTGTGTGTTACACAGAATAAAAAAAAAGTGTTCTGCTTTAGTAACAGTGCATGCGTGTTATTTTTCATGTGGTCACACTGGATCTGTTTTTCTGTTGTTACTAAAGAATCTTGCCACGTAAATGTGGCAGGTTGTCTAAATCTGTGTCAACTTCTGCATGCGTGTACATTTCATGTTTTGGAGGGGCAAAGCATGAAATGGACACGGTGGATCGGCGTGTTTATTACACGCTTTGTCGTGATACTGGGTTAGCTAAATCACAGGCTGGTGCAGTAAAAAAAAAAAAACTGGCACGCATCACAGTGACTGACAGCCCCAATCAGTCATTGTGGTTTGCTGACAGTGTGAGTTTGATTAGCCAGACTGGTAATGATTGCAGGAGTGCAGACACTCACATGTTCACTTGTGAAAGCATTGCACTGTTTCCTTCACCAAATCTAATGTAAATCAAAAGATTAGCAATTAAAACTTTATATTAAGTCTTGTGAGGACCTTTTTTAAGTATAGTTCTTGATTCTTGGAGCATTCAGTCTCCCAGACCTATTGTACAGTCGGTGGGGTGTTGTAAAAGGCATGTTGTGAGGTTGAATGATGGCTGATTTTAAATTGTAGGTCTCTCTCTAGATATATAATTTTGTAACTGATCACATCAGTAAAATGTGAGTGAGACACTTTATGTTTGAATGATTATCTATGAGGGCTGATTAATGTTAATTTGATAAGCTATATGTACAAATCTGTATTAAGCATCTTGATAATGGCACAATTATTATGCATAGGGGAAAAGCATTTAAATGATGATGAATTACACATTAATTTCCTCCTTCATATAATATTGGACTTTTAGCTGTACATGAAGAAGCTTAGGGTGACTCACATCCTGCATCATCAGGAGGGCAATTTTTTCCAGATGTATCCTGGGAATGGTGCTGCATGCCAAGACCAACTACATTAAGGCATTTTAATGGCTTAGGCACATGCCACGGATTTCTGTCATATTCTGGATTTGCCAAAAAGTCATGCACCCTCAGGATATCTGCTTCTGCAACCAGGCTGTGAGAAGGGGACGTGTGCGACACACATCACAGGACTCCTGAAGGCCTTCTACTGCATTACATCACCTGCTGCGTGACTCCTGTGATTCAAGTAAAATCATATTTTTTAATTTTTTCAAATAATTACCTTCAGATTAAAAGTGACATTTAAATCCCATAGTGTGTGTGTGTGTGTGTGTGTGTGTGTGTGTGTGTGTGTGTCATCAGAAATAGCATGAGTGACGCAGGAACTGTTTTCTAACCGTCGGCTACCAATACATCAGAGAGGCTTGAGAGTGATTAATCATGTTCTTTTGATTTGAGCCTATTCTTGTGTAATCTAAGGAACATTTTTTATTGCTGTCAGCTTTATTGAAAATTCACTGGAAACGATTACTGCTTACCTACGTAATTTCTATTGGAACTACACCAACTACAGATTACTGGTTACTGCCCGTCTTCAGACAGTCAACAGACAAAACATGACAGCGATTCCTGGGTTTTCCATTTTATTTTTTTATCTGCATTTATTGGGTTATATTTAAATAGAAGTATTTACAAAATATGGATTTTTTTTTGTGAAAAATGAGTGAAATTTAATGAGTTCTACATTTTGGTTATGCTGCCCCTATGAATAGAAACAGGTTATCTGAGGGTCTCTGGTACTGTCTGACATGACATAATTGGTAGTGTAACAGCTGGGCCTACTCCAAACAAGGACCCATGGGTTGGTGAATAAACATATAACTAATTGGTGAAGGGGAACAGGTGTGAAAGGCACCACAGGTGAAACTGATCAGGCGGTAAGCAGTTAACAAGAGAAACCTCCAAAGCAAGTAAAACTAACAACAATCGACAAGAGCCAAAGATTACAAAATTTATCAGGAATTAACCAAAACAAAACAGCAATCCAGTAATTATGTTTGTTTTGTTCCTTTAGCCAGTTTTAGTTTCCCTTTATTTGACACCATAGTATAGAGCAGGGGTTCCCTATTGATCGTTTATTGGCATGCAACACTAAGTTGAACTCAGTTCTGCTCAATATTCATTTTATCTATTTATAAACTGCTACTGGTAAGAACTGACATTTCTATTTTGTCCAATTTCAGCCCGGCCTTTCCAAGCATGCATTTAGCATTTAGCTTGAACAAATCACTGTCATACACGCTTTCATTCAGCGCATCGCAGCCAACTCCTCCATAATCTCAAACTCTTTTGCTATCCCACTTAAAGAGATTAGTAACTGGGGTGTGTCATGCACATCACAGCTTTCATCCAGGGACATATCCCCAAATGCTTCTTTTCTTTCAGGGCAGAGTCCAGCAAGCACCGTTTGATAAACTCCTGATCAGAGAAATGCTTACTGATTTTTGTGGGAAATAACAAATCTGGTCTTTACTGTGTTTTACTGTGTCTTGGATGTGTAAAGCTTGAAAAAGTCTTTGTTTTTTTGCACCGTTGTTAGCAAAGATTCAGATGTCCCACTCTGCATCAGTTAAATTCTTGTGTTACTCTGCGTGTTTAGTTTCATAAAAGCGATTCAAATTGTAATCCTTAAATGCAGCATTCTGCTCTTTAAAAACTATGTGCACCACTTTACCTGTGACCAGTAAATGAATGAAATTTGTGATTTCCCATTGACGCACAGGCCAGTTGTGAACAACCAATGGGCTACTTTGGCTCCAAATCTGTTATAGAGAGTAGACATGCACCAGGAGCAGGGGCAAGGTGGACACACCAGAAATGGTCTCAGTGGGGCTCAAACTGAGGCCCCCCTGCCGTAACCATAGCGGTCCCCAACCCCTGGTCCACGGACCCATGCCGCTCCGTGAGTCGTTTGGTACCGGGCTGCGAGAGTTGAGGCTCAGGTGTGAAATTTTTGGTTTTCAGGGTTTTTATGGTTAACTCTGTTTCCCTGGGTCTTTTCCCGTGTTGTAGTTGTGTGTCTTATTTTGAAAGAAATATTTAAGCGTTACCATAGCGACCAGAGAGCATTAAGGGGCAGAGAGGAGGGTGTTACTCTTAATGTTGTTGGTGCATTTCAGGAGGACGCTGCTAATAAAGTTACACAATTACACAGTGAATTCGCGTTTATTATTATATTTACAAAATACCACTGTTTTTGTCTTGGTTGTATCATTTTATTTTTTGTATTTATCCACGACACCTTAAAGGCCTGTCAGTGAAAATATTGTTTGACATTAAACCGGTCTGTGGCGCAAAAAAGGTTGGGGACCGCTGCCGTAGCCTTTTGGTTTCCTACTCCTGTTTTTGCTCAGGCCGTGTGCTGGTGCTATTGGTCTACATTCATGTTTACGTGGGTGGTATGTTCACATGCACCCGATTTTTTTTTTTTTTTTCCCCCAGCAGAATATTGGGTTATTTACTTCACCAAACAATGGGTCTACTTTTGTTGCTGATTTGCATAATTTGATATTTGTTGTAGCTTGAAAATATTAATGAAATTCTGAATGCAATATTTACAATTTAAGGCCTTTTTTAAATTTAATTTGTGGTGGATATTCATGCTCCAACAAGGACAATTGATTAGTGGTACTGTATCACAGCTGTTTGGTTTTCATTTACTGGCAAAGTCTGGTATTCTGCCAAATCAAGAAATGCAGACAGTCGGTCTCAGAGTTATCCAGCACTCTGAAGCTAAATAACAATGCACTCTGTTTTCTTCTCTGTTGTCCGTGACTCTTGAGGACATTTGCATTAATACACCTTCCGTGCCCTCAACACAGCAGTTGGTATTATGTGGTTATGCCTTTGTCTGAGACCTACATAAACTCTAAGGAAATATATTTTAATTATTTTTAAACTACTGCTTGGGTGTGAAACTAGAACAACCTTTTCTACCACCCACTGGCTACTGCTCATGTCTGGTTGCTGTCTGAAGACATTTTCTGTTTGTCTGTCATTGGTTTTTTTTTTAAACACTTCATTTAAAGATACAGCACACATGAGCGCACAGTAGCAAGTGAACACACATACACACACTCCAGGCATTTTGTCAGCAAAATGGATTAACGTTTTGGTATTTTGCTGAAATGCTGACAGGAATGAAAATATTGTGTCTCCAGTTCTGACAACGTGCCTTGGAAATCAAGCAGTGAAATGCAAAACTTGCTAAAATATGCAGCTGCCAGGAGACATGACATTGCCCACAAAAAAAGGTTGACTGCAAATTAAGATACTCTCTATCTGAATTCATGTAATAAACTGGTACAATTTGTGCATGATTAGGTCAACTGCAGTGAAATGTAGTGGGGGAAAAAAAGCATCACATTGTTTTGAAGCATCAAGTTGAGCTGAGAAGCAGCCATGCAACCTTCATAGGGATAGGCCGCAACTCCCCTTCATAGATATTCTATTAATGAAGTCGGGTACAACATAAAAGGAGGGGCTGGATTAGAGACTGGTAGCAAAGCTGTCTGCAAGTCAAAGCAGTATGAATAGTGGACCCCAAATGAGAGTCATCCACACATTCACACACTGGTGATGGCAAGCTACATTGTAGCCACAGCTGTCCTGGGGCGCACTGACAGAGGCGAGGCTGCCAGACACTGGTGCCACCGGGCCCTCTGACCACCACCAGTAGGCAACGGGTGAAGTGTCTTGCCCAAGGACACAACAACTGAGACTGTCGGAGCCGGGGCTCGAACCGGCAACTTACTGATTACAAGACGAACTGCCAGCTCTTGAGCCACGATCGTCCCATGTTTATATTTTTTACCTCAGCCACTGTGCATGTGTGTTATTTAGTGTTACTGAGCTGCAGCCCAGGAGGTAGAGCAGGTCATCTACTGTTCAGAAGGTTGCCGATTCAATCCCTGGTTCCTCTAGTCTCTATGCCAAAGTATCAATGGGCACGATACTGAATCATAGATTCCCCCCTGATGTGAATGTTGGATACAAAAAGTGCTTGTATGAATGGGTGCTTTGAGAGCTCAAAGAGAGTAGAAAAGTGCTAAGAACCAGTCCATTTATTCACTGGACCTGAGCTAGATAAATTTCAGTAAAAATCATAAAATGGTGGCTTTGTAAAAGTTTTGGCAGGTAGTTTTCACATTCTCTCATTTTTCAGCTGTTCTTATGTGTAGCATTACATATGGATCTTTTGCAAAGTGGTAAAATACTACAGAAGTACTGTAAATGTGTATTTTGAGCATTTGTTTTTAGCTTTCACGTAAGCAGATTTGCTCTCTTGTTTTTGTGTTTTGGGAAGGCTAAAGAAAATACATCAACCTTTACATTGCCAACTGAAGAAAGCCAAAGCTTGTCTGCTGCAGTTATCAAGTTGTGACTCTACAATGACTGTTTAGTTGCAGGGACTCATTTTCTGTGACAGTTAACTTTGCAGCATTGTTGTAAACCTATTTCCTTTTAATTAAAATAAACAGCAAAACCATAAAAAATATTACAATAGATCTGTAATAAATTCAGCTGCCGTCTTTAATGCAACATTGATGAAGATCTCTCGAAGTTAGATTGTCCTCTCTGAAGCCACTAAGGCATCAGCCTTCAGACTCACTCCATCAGGCAGACACCCACATTTACTGCAGCTCAGAGAGGAGCATCGAGATAGAAAGCTGCTAATTACTAAGTTCATGAGGCGGATAAAGCTGCGCGCAGGCTTTAAATATCAATAAGTATGTGCTACACATTTGCTAACTGCTATTCAGCTGGTCTGATTGGACGGAAGCTTATCTCAATTCAAGCAGATGGTGGCAGTTTATTTGATAATGATGTGCAGAATGCATTGTAAAGGGCAGAGGGTCAGTGAAGGAAACAAAACACACTGAGCAGCCCTGATAGTGCAATCATGTTAATTTCCCTGTAGATTAGCTTTATCTCCTGGTGCCTGTTTATCTTTCGTGGTTATTTTGTAGAATACATCATTTAAACAAAGTCTGTGACGTAAAGATAGCAATTCAAATAATCTGTCACCAAAAATCAAACCTGTAATAGTCAAAATAATACCCACAATTCACCAGAGACCCTGATTAGTTATATGTTGCTGTAGTATTAACATTATACCAAATAAGATGCAAAAAATCTCAGGAAGTGAATCAGCTTCAGTTAAGTTGTCTGATGAAATTTGCTTGCTGGTTTGCTGCTTTGTGGATTAAAAGGTTAAAAAGGTTATGGAGACATTCTTTTTCTTTTTTCTTTTCCACATGCGGATTTTACATGCTGTTGAAGCTTCCACAACGGTATCCTGTGATTTTCCTTTGACCAGAGGACACTAGTCCCGAATTTCACCTTGAACAAATTCAATAAGAGTTTACGGACCCTGGGGTGAAAATGGGCCCACAGTGGTTTAGCTGAAAGTAGGACAGATTACCACGGGGAGCCTGATCTGGGTTGGATGGTGCCCTGCAGGTAGAAACTCACATGAAGCCGCTGGCTCTGCCAGCTGCGTCTGTATGACTTTAAATAGACGTTGACAGCCAGCAGGAGAACTTGCCTGTTGGCTGCCAGTTGTGGCCTAAATGTACTTTGTCACAATAAAGATGATTTATTTAAAAACCACACAGAGCATGGCGGGGGCAGTATTTCAAGCCATCATGGAAATTAGGCCTTCACTTTCCACTTTTTGTTTCCAGCGGCGAGAGCTTAACGGAGCTGTCAATGGCAGTCCTAATGGATGCTAATTCATCCTCCAGAGCTCATCATAAATACCGAGCTCTCTGCCCGTTGTGTAAGCAACGAATGGCATCATCATTACTGCAAAAGCGCAGTGCACTAACCACTTCTGTTTTATGACTCAGAAAAGCTGTGTGCTTCGTGCCATTATGGACTGGAAAACATACCATTCAATTTTCATTATTTGACAATATGTTTTGCAGGCTTGCAGCAAACCTATCAACAGAGGATACTTTTTTTTTTTTTGCCTTTTTAGCTACACATTCCTAATCCTGCCTTTTTGATTAAACTAATGTAATGACAGAGTTAACTCAAAGATTAATGTTAAGTATAGGAAATGTCTGTGATTTTAAGATCCCACCATATAGAATATGAAGCACAGCTGTGACTGTAATGTTTGATTATATGTATAAAAGGGGCCATAGTGACATAGTTAATTATGCTCAAAGATTTTGTGTTACACAGGAGATGGTGGTCACCATAAAAGTGTTTTAAGTACATTCATTTAAATTTAATATGTTTGCAAATGCTCATGTTATGGTGTCAAACACTCTGCATAACAACGTACAAAGTGTTTTAAAATGCTTAATGTCCTAAATAATAAAATGTTATATTATTTTAAATTATTAACTGAAGCACATTAAGTAGTGCGCCTGTCATCCTGCTCAACAGTGTGTTAAAATTTAACTCGGGTAATTCAGATTTATGATGTGGCGAGGTACCGATGTCTGGAACAGGTATTTGGAAAAAAATGAGGAAACGTGTAAATTGCAGGAGAGATCAGGCCAAAAGACACAGATGTATCAATTTAAAACAGACAAATAACAGATGTGCAGCAGAAACTCACTCCTTGTACCAGTTCAGAAAGTGGACCTGAACGCAGAATATGAGTCAGAAATGTGTAGCCATTTTTTTCTTGTTTATTTTTTTTTAAGAGAATAAAGATGAGATAAAATTTCAAGCTCACCTTTAAAAAAAAAAATTCTCTGTGTTTTTTTTTTCTGTTTACAGACACAACTATGTTAATATGGATGATGTGTTAGGAACAAAAAGATAACAGAAATAAAAATTATCATCCCACAGCGGGCTGAATTCAAAGACACCCCAAAAACCATAGTGAAAAAATGATGTGCAAGGCTACTCACAATGGTACTTAATAGTTTGTATGGCCCCCACGTGTTTGTATGTATGCCTGAAAAGTCTGAGATGCAACCTGATGGTGTTGGACAAAGCGAAACATAAAGTCCCAGAGGTGGATTTAGGTGGATTTAGGTCAGGCGAGCGTGGGACACACTGCACCAGGGAAAGGTTTGACAATGGGCCCAAGAATTTCATACCAATTCCTAATGGCAGCCAGGGTGCTGTTGTTTAGCCTGTAGAGGTCAGTCCATGCTACCTGTAGTGACACTGACCCTAGCTAAATGCATAACTAGTGAAAAAACAACAATTTCTTTTCAAAAATGTAGGTGTTTTGGAAACTGGAAGTGCAAAGCAAAAGATGGATCTATCTGAGAAACTAAGTGAGAGTGCACTCTCATATGGTAGTGAATTCTAGGAAGCCCCAATCTAAATCTCAGTTTTCCTCCATTTTGGCTCTAATTGGGGTCATAATTAACAAAAACAACATTGTTTCATTCAATAATCTATAACTCTATAATTTGTATAATCTAGCAACTGAGATCTTAAATTCAAACGTAGATTAAAAGAACAGTGGGTTAATTTTCCTATAGACTTAGGTAGTTGGCCCTACTCTTCAAACAAAAAAGACTATTCCACTACTAGGATAGGACATACAAAGAATAAAGCTACACAAAGAAAGTGTTTACCACAAGAAGACACAAAATGATCCAGCAGACACAAACACCGAGGGGAAAATGGACAAAGGAAACACAAAGAAAATAGGAGGGAGGAGATCTTACAATAATAAGAATAAGAATGAGAACAACAACAAATTCCTGAAAACCACGGCAATGCTCAGTTCAAAAATATCTCCAATTGAATTTTCAGATAAATGAAGGGATTGAGTGAGATTTTCAGAGCTAAGACAAATGACTATTCTGTTTAGCTTTTAAAATGTTTACATTTTGAGATGCATAGTACTTGATAATTGTTTAAACACCACAGCTGCATACTGTAAACTACATTTATCCAACTTAGAAATAATAAAGATCACCAAGAAAGCCAATCTGATTCATCATGACCCCATTAATTTAAGGGGTGAAGATGACTTTAAGCTCATACCTGCAAGCTGACGTCAGGACAGTTCAAGTTTAAATTTTCAGCAGTTTATTCCAGTTTTCATACCTCTTTAGATTCAGCTCACAACAATGACTCTGGTCTCCCTAACCAAATCAGATGAAAACAGTCTAAAAGCCTCCATAATCCATTAAATGTAGTTTGAGAGTGGTAAAACAAAGAAATCTGTGCTTTTTGAATTAAATGTTGCTAAATTAGGAAACAGCCCTAATTCAGCCGTTAATGTCACAAACCATTAATGGCACGCAGAGAAGGGATGTTTTTTTTTTTTGGTGTCAGGAATGAGAGCGTGCCTGCACTCCACCATGTTGGTTCAGAGTGAACACAGAGAGTCTGGCTCAGACAGATAATCCCAGGAAATGCGTTTGCCATGAAAAGAGCAAAGAAGCCTTTCCTCTGATGCTTTTACTGTGATTTGCCTCTATGGAAGTCTCTCACCCCTTCCCCCCTTTTCCTCCACTCTTCATGAAAAGATGCCATTCCCCCCCCCTCTGTGATTGCTGTGATATTGAGTCACCCAGAGACTAATCTTGGAAATAATAGAGATTAAGCTTTTCCTCGTTTTTTTTCTTACCGTGCTGTAATTTCTTCAGCTCATAATCTTTTATCCTGTCTCAGTATGGGTTGGTTGGCTGCTGTGACCTACACTTTTAGCTTTCCTGCATAGAAAAAGAATGTGAATGCTGATTAGCGAGCAGGGATTGGTTCATTTCGAAAGGTGGATTTACATTTATAGTATCAAGAAAGGAGTGAACAATACTTGTGTCAGTGTTGAGCTTTGAATTTCTCCACATGCTGCAGTGTATGTGTGCACAAGGCTATAGGAGTGAGGCCCTTCATTTAAGGATTTAATTTGGGGAAAGGAGAAATGCATACCAAGATGCTGCCCGACTCCCAAGAACAATGCTGGGCTGTTTGATGCAACAACTGCTGCTGTCATTAGATGATATGCACTCACCCAAGAAGCATTTTAACTAACCACAATGATAGGAAAAGGGTTTAAATGAGGGAAAATGTTCTTTTGAGTGTTGCAAATGAAGCAAGTTAGTTATCAAATTTGACCAAAATGTTCTAGTAACACTCGAAAAGCTGTGAAGAGCAATATCGTCACTTTATTTCACTCCATTCATGTGTAAACACAAAGATGGCTCATTTGTTTTCTGCCTTGCATGTTCCCGATGCTCTTGGCCAATAAGATGCCAATCCTCTATGGTCCTCTTTATGCCTAGAATTGCGAAAGCATGAGGAAAATACACAGGGGAAGCTCATAAAGCTTGTCTGCATACATGCTGCTGATCAGCTTTCATTTGAATGAATTCAATTTTTACTCAGTATATCCATGATCAAGTTTAAGGGTATATTCCCCTTACTCATAGGTGTGATAAAATAATTTAATCATGTTTTTTGGTTTATGTAAAATCTTTTGAAAGCTTTCCTGTGGTGTTTGTCCAGGCAGACAGTACCACCCTCTTCCATTCTGTCAAACAATTCAATTTAATTTAGTTTTATTTATATAGGACCAAATCAGTCATCTCAAGATTTATATTGTAACAGTAACAGTATATTGTAACAGTAATAGAGAGAAAACCTCAACAATCAGACGACCCCCAGTGAGCAACCACTAGGTGAGAAGGAAAAACTCCCTTTTAACAGGAAGAGACCTCCAGCAGAAACAGGTGCAGGGAGGGGGCGGCTATCTGCTATGACCCGTTGAAAGTGAAGAGGGGGTGCCAGAATTTAATAATAACAAATGATTTAAAGCAAAGTGGTGTATGAACACAGAAACGGTGAAAAGAAAGATTCCTGAAAATCAGAATCTGAATATTTTGTTAATCCCAAGGGGAAATTGCTACATAATAGCCTCCAAATTTAAATATGACCGATAGAAAAAAATATGTTAGAAAACGGTAGTATAAATATGAAACCCAGAAAAATATCAACTGTAATATTTTGAAATAAAAACTGCAAAACTGTATAAAGTTAAGCAATTTTATATGCAAAACATACAAGATAATGTAAATGAAAATAATTCAGGTGTCAGTCTGTAATCATGACTGGAGGACTTTTAGAGTTTGACAGCTACACGGTATCCTGTGGCTTCGTGGTGGCATGAGTCTTCTGCTTAATGTGCTCACAGCACAGCATGGAGATGTTGTGAAGGGTTTTCCAATATTGTCTGCGAGCTCCACCCCCAGTATGTCACTGGCCTTTTGTTGAGTTTGTCAAGTCTGTTGGTGTCTGCTGCCCCAGCACACCACAGCATAGAAATACTGGCCACCAGAGACTCCTGCGGATCCTCAGGAGCTGGCAGATTATTAAGTATCTCGGCAGCCTCAGAAAGAGACCCCTATGCCCCTGCTTGTACAGGGCTTCTGTGTTTTTTATGAAGGCCAGTTTATTGTCCATGTGAACACTGAGGTATTTGTAATCCTCTACTGTCTCCACACAGACCCCATGAATGGAAATAGGTGTCACTGGTGTTCTGGTCCACCTCATCCTCACAACCAGTTAACAACAAGGTCATCAGTGCAATAACTGCACATCTTAAAATCTGCTAATAAGTTGTATGTTCTTCAGACCAGAAATGCAGGCTTTGGGGTCGATCTCGAGTCTGGCTACCTGGTTTGTAAAACACAGAGCTGATAGGGTTTTAAAAAAAATGCTGTTTAGATATCAAAAGACTTATTTTGTATCAAGTAAGGGATATATGAATATTAATAGCATATTAGTGCCAATGTAAACATAGTCACTGGTAATGATGCTTTAACTGTGTTTATTAGAAGTGTTTCATAAACTAAATTCTTCTCTGCCCAACCTAATTACACAGTAATTGAGTTCACGAGTTTAGGGTTGTAATTTTAAAGTTACGGTGTTTTATTTCTTAACGCTTACAGAGCCATACTGTTTAACACATTCCCATTATGACCGGATGAAACAATGTGAACATGGCATTCGTTTGTTTTGTCCAGTCTGCCAGAGTGAATCTTTTGAGATGCTCTCTGGACGTAAATGAGATGGGTAATTTTGAAACAGACAGGTCCCGTCAAAAGCACGTTCTTCTTGTCGGCAGATGTTGTACAGATTCTCACAGCTGATGGCAGTTTCTAGCTTGTTCAGCACCAAACGCAGTTAATTAAACGTCTCGCCCTGATGTGTTTTGTGAATATATGCATAGGAGATTAATAAGATCAATTACAGATTTGTGTAGGAGAGGGAATCGTTGTCCCCAAAAGTCATACTGACAGGGAGATTAAGCACATCAGTCTACTGGAGGGGGGGAAAGGGTCTGTCCTCTGCCTGTGATTGCCTGTTACTGTTCTTCTTTCGCTCTCTCATTTGTTGCTACTTTGTCATTCACTCTCAATACGGTGTTAATTCAGTTCAAATCACTTTATTGACACCAGTGACACAAACAGTCCTGGTGGAGCATGTAAATGAATTTGGAATTAGAAAACAAAAGTGTGTGTTTTATGCATGCATGATATTCAGGGAGATTAGCACATTAAAATCGCAGGATCAAGTAAATAGTGACAATCAGCTCTAATCACTCCTTATTTCAAATTCTAATTCCAACAAATACCTGGCGCAGTGGAGTGGCTGCAAAGCATCAAATAAACAGAGGGTGTGGTTGGTGGTCGTTGTCAAATTGTATGTTCGTTTGTTGGCTTATTGTTGATTTTTTATTTTTTTTAATTTATTGCTAATTCAGTGCTAATTTGTGCTGCACCTCTATATTTGTCTCAACACGTGGAGTCATTTGGTAGCCAAGACTTGCTATTCTCTGCATCTTTACTGAGTTTATTGTGTTCACTTCTCTTTATGTTTATCAGTTTCAGTTTGTTTAGTTGTGTTTCTGTCCAGCTTGATATTGCATAAGCATCTGAGTACCTCAGTAGCTGCTGATAAGATGTGGGAATTTAATCTTTAAGCAATGTGGTTATCATTTTCATTTCAACTTCATCCAGGCGGGGTCCACCTTGACAGGTCGCCATTGTGTTACAGGGCTAACACAGAGAAACCATTCACATTCACACCTGTGGGCAATTTTCAGATTAATCATCAATTAATCTAACTGTGTGTCTTTGGACGGTGGAAGTTAGAGTAACTGGCCAGATGGTGGATTCAAACTCAGGATATTTATGCTGTAAGGCGACAGTGCTGCCCCATTTTTAATTTTATTTGTTATTATGATAATAATTTCAGTTTGATGCTTCAAGAGGGGAAAAAAGTTGAGATTTTCTCAACTTTAAGGCAAACAATTGGAGCAACTACCAATGAGAATGAAGGACAATATTGATTGACATGTGATGGGGCAGTAAATACATTAGTGTTATTTAATGAGCCATACAACTCTTCACTAGCAGCCAAGCAGCATGTGATGACTGGATTGCCTTCTGTGTGAACGCAGTTTATCAAATGGGTACAAATATGCACATCATTTCATGCTCTGCTAAGATCATGAACAAAGACAGTGTTTACATTGTCACTGTGAGCAGCTGACTTTTTAATTTGATAGGTGGTACCTGCACTACATGACACACCAACATAAGCAAGAATTATTGTCATTATTGGAGTATTGTTGCATTGTTGCAACACCCGCCAGCCATCGAAATTTGCAAATAAATGTTCTGATAGTTTTGTTTGGTTTGTTTTGGGGACTGGAAACTTTGTGGTTTCTGTGATCTGTTTGAAGTCTGAGTTTGAGTGAACAGTCATGTTTGAGCTGGCTTTGGCTGAAAAGGGTAAAAAGTCTGTATGGTGAGCGAAACAGAGATTGCCAAATTGATATGATCTGAGAACGATTTAGTTGAGATTGCGCGGTCTCTAACTAGGCACCGATTATCCAGCGCACAAAAGATTTCCATGTCTTAATATGTTTTTACATTTGCAGATCCTGTTGTGTGCAGCACTAGCTGGCCCATTTTATCATGCTTCTGTTTAGGGCTGCCACAAACGATTATTTTGATAGTCGACTAGTCACCGATTATTTATGCGATTAGTCGACTAATCAGATCATCATCCACTGGACGTAAAACTACAGCTTATTGCACCAGCAGCATCTGCTCTTCTATAACTATCATTAGCTTACAGCTTTAAGCTTTTAAGGTGCTAACTAAAAATAAAGACAAGATGATAGTTTATTCAATTTTAATGAAATTTGCAGATTGTTTCGGTAAAGTTGAATAAACTCCTTGCTATCTAAAATATAACAGGACACCGGAGTATATTCTCCAGCATCTCACACTTCTGATAATCAGCTGTCTGCTTGACATTTATTCAGCTGTGTAAAAACTATAACTTTAATCTCAGCCAAACCGATTTACTCAGGAACAAATAAAATACTAAAAAAAAAAAAAAAAAAAAAAGCCAAACAACAACATTTTTAATTTATCTAAGTGACTCATATATATTTAACCTGAGTCGCGAAAGACAGCAGTGGGTTTGAAAACAATTTGCCGGGAGTCCGGTGTTCTCACGGCGCTAGTGACCTAGCCCCCGGCTAGCTATCGAGCTAGTGGGTAACAGATGTCTCCGAAAACGTCGGAGCGCTTTTGAAAATATGTGGTGTCCTGCTAAACTGAGCCGATATTTGAGGTTTACACAGCTACATTCTCGCCTGAAAATATGTTAAACGTTTATTTTGTGACCCAGAAAGAATAATAAGAGTAATATTAAAACTAACTAGCTACCGCCATTGTTGGAAACTAAGCTGGGCCGCGCTATGAATTCTGGGACACAGCTGCTTCTTCTTCTTCGGGGTTTAACGGCAGCTGGCATCCTTGGACATGTAGTGCTGCCATCTTCTGTTTCAGTCCGTTATTACACTCTTAAATCCTGCTATTATTCCTGCGTCTTTTGCGATCTTACAAAGCTTCAAACGACACGTCGACTATTAAATCAGTCGTCGACGATTTTGATAGTCGACGTAATCGTGACTAGTCGACTAATCGTGGCAGCCCTACTTCTGTTACTGTCCAGTCTTCATAGAAACTACTGCTTCCACAGTACCACAGAACAAGTACAGTGCATTATTAGAATTATAGTATCATCTTGGGCCTCAAGGATTTCTTCATGAGACCTCCCTGCAGCATGCAGTGTATGTGCAAGCATGAACTTTACTCTTTCACGTGTTTATAGCCTTCATTACTTTCCTATAAAGTATCTAATTATATCCAAACAAATTCTGGCAGGTTTCTTTACTTTAACATTTTCACAGTAAGAAGAAGGTGCCCCGAGGCTTTTGCAGTGGCAGGCAATGATAAAATAAGACAGGCTGTGGTGTCCACTGCTTCTTTATTTTCTGCCGTCTTCATTAAACACTTGGGCACCTGTGCAGGACAATAAATCACTCCCTAAACTCTCTTTACATGCCTACTAAAAGCTTTCCTTCTGCAGTATTAGTCATATCATTTCTTTTCACATATCATTCTCCAGTTTGTTTCTCTTTCCAGTCTCCCCTTTGGTTTCCTCTGCTCTTCTCAAATACTTTAGAAAATAGGACCAGATTAGTAAAAGCATGCTAATGCTCAAGGACTCTCAAACCGCCTCATCCCCAGAGATAAATCCTGAAATTTAGACTTAAAAGAAGCAGAAAATTGAGGAAAATTGCCTTCTGGTTGCTAAGCTTTTACTGAAATATAACATCATTAAACTCCAACATTATGATTGCATCTATTTAGAGAAAATGTTTAGGTGTTTATGAATAAGAAATTTTAAGGAAGTTTCTTTTGGCGTTATGTCACAACAGTCACTCACATTACATTTTATATAATTGCCATTTATTTAATTCCTTTCTTCAGATTCTCTGTCATTCAAAAAGTTATGCTTAATATGTGTTATCATCATGTGCTGGAGATAAGCCTAATGTACATTATATTTTACTTTATCTTCTCTAAATCCATAATTAGTCATTTCTCTTAATCCTCCATCCTCAGTCGTGCAGGTTGATCATTTTCAGTCCTACACAGGCAAAGCTCTCCTTTTTTCTTACGCTATATATAAAAATATTGTGTTTTTAATTTTGCCTTTTTTAAACCTCTTTGTCAATAACATGGTTTATTTTCATCACAGGGTAAAGTTTCTGTAACAAAGTTCTGAAGCCAGTTTTATATTACATTCTAATATTTTACACACAACCTTTTTAGCCGAACAACCTCCGGACTTTCCATACACAGCCACGACAAACGATCTGTAATCACCATGCTTATGTAAGAAACTGTGGCTTTTAATGCGAACACACTAATGTTACTCTGGGGCTAGACAAAGGTCACTGCCATGTTGCTCTTTAAAGAATGTGCAGTCTTAAAGCATTTAGGCCAACTACAGTTAAGTGTGTTGAGACAAGAGGTCACGTGGAAGGAGATTTTAAAGCAGAAAGTGCTGGTGAAATTCCAGTGAGATGTAAAGTAATGTATGCATAAGATGGTGAACGTGTACATCAAACCTCATTACGATTCTTTTTCTCTGTATGTTGACTGAGCTGTTTGCTTGTTCAGACAAAGAACCGAGACAATCACAGATACTAAAGGGCAAAGACATTTGTCAGGATAAACTATAGACTTGTAAAGCAGGAAAAGGCCACACAAAGCATTTCATCATTTGTCCCTCACTATTACTAAAGTCATTAAAGCTTTACCGAGTGAATCATTCACTGTGGATAAGCGTCTCAGTCTCAGATATGTGCTAAAATCACTCTTTATCCTAGTTTGTGTAGAACGATGTGCAGCTTTGGGGGCCTAAAATGAAAAAGGCTGAAATAGAAATTTGTGTCTTTTCAGAATTTATTCTGATTTAATCATCCCTGCTTTAGGAGCACTATCCCAGAACCAAGTCCACCCTCTCTTGGGCTCCCTGCCCATGCCAGGTCGATCCCTTCAGCAGCACACTCATGCCCAGCTGGAGCACTTCTTGCCGCTCAGGGTCAACGGCTCCTCGCCGCTTAGCCTCTTCCCCAATTTTAACACGGTAAGAACCCATTCTGCTTTTCTCTCTTACATGTATCACATACTGCAACTTTGGCTCCTTGACCATTTACATCTTTAGGTTTATCATTTACCATGCATTTGTTATAGAAACAGTCATTAGTCACAGTTTGCATATTATATTTTATGATGTTGTAGACAGTGCTGGACATATGCTTATTTGCCTTCTTGCCAAAAGTTGCCTGTACACCACCACAGTGGATTTGAAATCACTATGTGATTGAAGTGCAAGCTTTAAGCTTTAGCTCAACGAGGTTAACAAAAAAAAACTGAAATCATTTTCAGGAATCGACTCAAACGAATATTTAAATATAAAGATTATTTTGAATATTTAAATGATAATCCCCGCAGTTAATGACTGCATGAAGTCTAGAACCCCTGGACATCATCAAAGGCTTTTCTCTTCTCATCACTGCAAGTTTCTACAAGGTGCAAGTTAATTTTGATTTTATATAACCGAAATAATCATTTTTACAACTGTGCGGGCTCTTTTAGAGAATTTTGGAATAAGTCTAATCCGACCAGTGCTCTGCACCTTGCTGTAAACCCTCTGTATGTCCATTCTTGCATTTTTGCTGTCTTCTGTGGTCTTTCTGATTTTGGTTCTTCAGCCTAATGATGATGATGGCCTCCCTTATTTACACTGATATCAATTTGAGCCTTATATTAAAAATGACTATTTAAAGCTATAAAATACAAATTCAGTACTTTGAATCAACTTCAGATATTGTGTTTGTTTTATTTGTTACTAAATAACAACGGGACAGGCCTCACATGAGTATGAAGCTGCTTGCTGGGCAATTGTAAGATTATTTTTAAGGTTCTGAAAATGTTGGACTATTTATAAAAAGTTAATGCTAAATTTTTGTAAAAACCCTTTGAAATAACGGTGAGAGTCTGCACTTCAGCCACACTGAAATCATGTGTACAGAAGCACTACAGAAAATGTTTTTTCTTTTTTGGATCTAACTTTAGGTGGATTTAATATCTTTGCTGCAGACAAATAAAAGGGATGAACTTTTATGTAATTAGTCACAAGAAAGTGAAAAAGTGTATTTTTTCTACAAGGTCTGAATATAACTTTTATACTTTAAGTAAAAGTCTGCAAAAATTTAGAAACTCAGGACAGCCACTTGTGATGTCAGCATACAGGAAAAAAGCACCAAAATTAAGATGAACAAATACATTCGGATGATTTTTTATTTACCATGTTATCATTTTCTATGTGAAATACTTAACATTTTTTAACAGTTTAAACAGTTATGTGAAAGCTCATGTCATCATCAGGTCAAATCATCAAACATAACTCAGAATTCTAACTGAATTTTGCTTGAGCTTCACAGCCACGTTATACTTTATTTTTAACTTGCAATCATAAACATACATGAGAAATTCCAAATATAAAACCTCTGTCTGGCACATAAAACACGTGTTTTTTGGGGGCGGCTTTTATAGTCACAGCTTAAACCTGTAATGAGTAAAGTCTGAGGAAAGTGCTAAATGTATCAGGCAGGTGGGAGGCTGGATAAATATTCATCTCTGACAACTAAAGCTAAAAATATGGCTGAAATATCACAGCTTTACTGTGGGGATTAAAAACGTGCTTATATTCAGCTCGTATTTAGAAAAATATACACAGTTTGCTGCCTTTACATAATTTACACAGAATGTTAAAAACAGACTTACAGCTCTTTCTATCAGAAATCTACGTTTATCACACGCGGCACAGTATTTTTTTCAATCACAGGAGGACGCTAAGCAAAAATCTACAACCTTATTTAATCAAAGTAATCAGCAAAATCAGCACTGATTCATAGTTAATCTGAAATACGGAGGTAGAAATGTGGGTAGTTATTTTGTACATCTGTGCAGATTTAAATCCTTGTTAAAGGAACACATTTTAACAACAAATAAATATGCTCCATTTTGCAAATAAGATCATTAGGAATGCCACCTTTTAAAGGAAATATGCAAAAACATATTTATTTATATTTAATTATTGCACATACAAAACAAAATCTCAGGTCCTGGATTATAAAATTCAATAATTTGGTGTATATGTGTATGTTTCACCTTATAGATGGACCCAGTGCAGAAGGCAGTGATCAACCACACTTTTGGCATGACTCCACCCAAGAAAAAACCCATTATCTCCTGTAACATCTGCCACCTGCGCTTCAACTCTACTGTAAGTGCTGTAACTCTACTTTTCCTCGATGTCACAAAGGAAAGTTTGTTAGCATCTAAAATGCAACCTTAAAATAACCTGAAATCATCTCTCGTGCACCACAAGAAGATAGAAAATCTCCTCTGACCACATAGCTGGAGGTTTTTTTAGCCATTAAAGATAGTAAATCATATAATTTTTTGCGGCACGAAAATACATTTATGCCCATAGCTTTTCCAAACACTCCTCTGAAGTTCTTCTTTTTACCATTTTTTGCAGTCAACACAACATCTACATATTTTCAAATAATGTAATATTTTTTGCATCCCAAAAATGATCTTATTCCTGCCTATCTGTCTTATCACTCTGCTTGTTACATTTCTATCCTCTCTATTTTCAAATCACAGGCCACTTTAAAGGAAACCAGTCTGCTAGTTCTATTGCCTTTTATTCCTTATCACATTTTATTCATATTCATTTGACTCCAATGCCTATGGAGTTCATTTATACATATTTGCATTTATATTGTTAAGCGGTAACAGGGAGAATGACAATGACTCTGCTTTTTTGTGAAACTTTAAAGAAGCAGGACACTGGTCCAGGCTGATTATCCTACTACTCTTGCTTCCTAATCTCCTTTTTCTGTCTCTGCTCTTTACTTTTGGGTGCACAGTGATGGAGTCTGTTTTCTAGCTAACAGGCTCTCTCCTCCCTTTGTGGTACCTGCAGCTGTGCTGAGAGTGCTGGTTGACCCAGGAGTTGGATGCCAGGTTGCAGGCAGGTACCGGATCCCAACAGGGGGCAGAACAGTCCAGCAGGAATTTGCACTTCACAATTAAAGAGAAAGTCCAGAATAGCTGTGTAGCACTTTTTATGCTCATTGTTTGTGTAGTGCTTAAAAAAGTTACAGCTGAATAATTTTTTGCAGTTTTACATCCTACTTTTCATGCTGGACACACAGCTTCAACTTGCCATCGGAAAATGGGATTTAGCCACACCCAGTTATGCTGGTTAAACTGTTATTTTTACTTGCAGTTGAATTTCTATTGTTTTACTGATTAGATGTTGCAGTAAATTGATAACATCTGCTAAGCTTTGTAGCTTTTCATTACCTGTGCACGTCTTAGCATCTTTTAGCCCATTGTTTTGGTTTTCTAGCATTTTGGATTGCTCTTAACAGTTTCATATTGTTTTTTTCATACAATAACCTTTTTTAGTTAACAAAGAGGCTTAAAGGTCAAGATCTGCAACTAGCTTGTGGACATGGCGGTGTATTCAAATGCTAGAGAGCTTTCTCAGGAGTTGGTGGAGAGAATTCAGTGTCTTATGGTTCCTATGTCCTTCTTTTGCACACATTTCATGGTAAGGTCTTGCTAGTAGAGCGGCTTTTTAGCACTAATGAGGATGTGAATGTATCCCTAATGGGAAGCTCAAGCAGTTTGTCCAGTATGAAGTCAAATAAGGATGACTGTGAAAGTAAAACCTTTGTGGGATTGGTGTAAAAATTCCAGATTATTCCTTTAAAGCTGCTGAACTCACTAAAAAGCATGAAGGTCTGACAGATCAGCAGATCATATATGATATGACCTAATTTTTCTGCTCCGTAGACAGTTGCTTGTTGTGTGTGAAGAGCATCACTGATGTGACAAATGCATAAAGCAGCTTGAATGAAGGTCATCGGTCTCCTTCAGGTGTCTCTAACTGAAGATCTTGGTCTTGCAGTCCTGGGATTCTTATTCCATGCGTTTTTCTTTCAACGATGCTATGGTGGAACATGGTGAACTCATACTACACTGGCATGCCAGATAGTATGGCAGTATGCAGATGACAGCAGAGTCGTCCGCCTGACTCAGTGGAAAATCACGCTGAATGGTTGGTGTGCACTGACATTCAACGTAGCCAAAGGGCTTGTATACCCTTTGCTCAGCCCTCCATTCCCAACCACACACTTTGACCCATGGTGCCACCCTTTCTGTTTGTGTAGGAGTCCAAGCTTTATGCAAAGTGTTGACAGGGAGACCTCTACCCCACCACTCTATGCACAATCTGTGCTCACCTAAAGATCATGTCTGCGCACTATGAATTTGAATGTGCATTAGCAAGGGATGTACAGTGTGTGCCTTGAAACTGGTATGGATAATTTGAGCAATTACAAATTATCTAACAGCCTTGTGTGAAGCCAGATACTTGAAGTCTTGTCTCACTGATTCTCCGTTCTTTAGGAAGTGCACTCGTGTCTTTCTTATACAGAAAGGCACTGGGGTTGCAAAAAAATATGTGCTCTTAAAGGATAAGTGTGGTTATGTCATCATATTTTTCTTATTGTTATATAAGTCAATGCCATGAAAAGAACAAAACCATTAAAGGTTATTTAACTCCAATATCTCAGCACTGACCCATGCAGTTTCATTCTGTCCTTTTTAGAAAAGGTTACTTAAACAGCTTTTATTTTATAGAGTCTATTTTTATTTGTTGTATTAGGTATATTGTATTTAAAACACATGGTATGCATACATAAAGAGAGAAAAAAGGATTTTATGTCTCATATTATCATTTACTCATCTAAATGCCAACTTTTAGTATATTCTTATGCAGTATAATTATAAGAATTAAGTATGAATCATGTAACTATTATGCTGCATGAGGAAAATGGCAAATGCAGACATTTAACCTGTTGAAAGCCTACTAGAAGTAACCCTTGAAGCTCTTCTCTGAACTGAGAGGTTTCGGTCATATTTCAGGCCTGCTTAAGGAACAAAATGACTCCATTTGCATCAGAAGTTAGTGAGGGTGGTCCCTGCCTATGCAGCTACCCTTGGAAAAACCCAAGAAACTATTCTAACTGTGGTCAAACCATGTCTTTATTGATATATACTCAAGTGTCAACACATGGGAAAAGGGGAGGTCGTCAAATGTCATCTTTATCAGGGGAAGAGGTAACAATTAAATCACATAATTATTCCGTTCATTTTCTTCCACTTATTCAATTCAAGGTTGTTGGCTGAGGGGATGAAGGGGTGAGCCTGTCCCACCTGTCATGTGACCAAAGGCAGGTACACCCTGGACAGGTCCCTAGTCTATCAAAGGGCTAAATTAAATTACATGTTTTTAATTTGACATGTCAAGAAAAGTATCGGCTGTCACCAACTTATCCTTTGAGTACTGCTTGTTCTGTATTCATGATGTTTTGGATTGTTTGGTTAAGTTGCTGAAGCAATATTTTGCCAACTAATCTTTGGTAATTTACCATCATATATATATTTCACAATCTATGTAAATGACTCACAGTTATATTCATAAATAAATAAAATCGAACGAAGTTTCTTTTGTCTCTATTCAAAAAATAAAGTTTGCAAATCAGTCGTCATGGAGATGGCTTGGTTATAAAAGATGTCATGTAAATATTCAGCAGGACACCTATATAAGATTTATTGTATTTATTAATGAAATAATTAGCAAAATTGTTTTTTTCCCTTTATTTTGTTTCCTAAAGATAATTCTTGTATATTAAATACTAAAATTTAATGTTGTTTGGACGTACAAGTTTTTTTATCCTGCTTCGGCTGTTTTCACTGTTGGTATACTCTGACATGAAGCTGGAAGCAGATCTTCTTCCGTAGAGCTTTGTCTACAGATATCCAGAGTCATATGGGGATCACACATATCTGCATGTGTCTGCTGTCTCGTTGCCACAAATGTGTTTTCTCTTACAGAGGGAGGCACAGAGGTCATTTTGTGTCACAGTGTAACGGACACGGGCCATTTTGTGTCAGAACGAATCAGTGGAAAGATGAGCCAGTGAGCTCAGAGGATGCTCATGAGATGCCATTAGTCCAACTGATGCTCATTTGTGCATCATCATGACAATGATGATTATCAAAATGGTGATGTGATTCTCCCTCAGAGTCAAATGCTTAAACGCATATTTTTTCCCCTAAATTTATAAGAGCATGTGAAGTCAAAGCAGTGGAACAGATGGAACTATTACAGTTTACTGATTTCGTGCTGTCCTTCACTAATTTAATCAGTCATTCTGTGCATATACTCTACGCTGACTTTCCCCTTTGCTTGTTTTGCCCTTGTGTGAACATTCCTCTGTGTGTGTGTGTGTGTGTTTGCGTGCGCCTCTGTGTGTATGTGTGATTGCTAGACCCAGGCAGAGGCCCACTACAAAGGTCACAAGCATGCTCGCAAGCTAAAGGCCTTGGAGACCCAGAGGAATCGGCAGAAGAACGGACAGAGTCAATCAATATCAAGCAAAGACAGAGATAGGGACAAGGGTGTGATGGGAGGAGTAACTGGGCCAACAGACTCGCAATCGAAAGACAAAACAGGTATACATTTTTCTTTTCTAAAGCCAGTCCTCTTGCCACGCTCTGAGTAATTAGATGTAATTGGGGAGACGTAAGCACTAAGGCTTGGTAGCTGCCACTCAGCTGGTTAATTACCAGCTATTACCTGTCCTACTATCATTGGATCCGTCAGACAGGTAATTACTCCCATCAAGCTAAGACATTCGGCAAGATGAGGAGCCTTAAAGCACCTCAGCAGAGATTCCATCTACAGAGAGATGTGGTAGTGTTACTGTCAGCTTTTTATTCAACAGTGATACGAGTCCCACATCCAAGTTCCTTATTCCTGTTATTTAATGAGGTGCTGTCACTTTGGACATGTCAAACAGTGTAGAAAATTATGGAAAATCGGTCAGAAGTACGGGTAATATTTGCCCACGAGTATTCTTTTCAAAATCAAACAATGGTCTGGATGTAGCCAGCAGTGGTGGCTAATGGATGTAGCAAAGAATAGCATAGCAGGGTTTCATTTCTTTCCAGCTGCTTTTTTTTTTTTTAAGATTTACTGCATAGATGGTAGAATTGAAATGTGTCTTTTAGAAAAATTTTTTTTTTTTGTTTTGTTTTGTTTTTCATATTTTTGCACTGAAAATGGGTTCTGATCTGATTAATTAACTTATTTGTGCTTCAGTAGATCTTGGAGTTCTTCAATGAGAAGGCCAGCAGAAATCATTACCAATTGATCTTTTTTTCCCCCTGTTAATTTTTCACTTATTTCTTCAATGAAATCCACAGACCACAAATCCCCAGAAAAAATATGGGGACATTAGTGCTTACCAGTACTGACCCATGTCCTTTCCATACTGTTAACTTTATAGCTATTGGCTGTATAGTTGCATTAACAGCAAAGACTAATGACTTTGCTATTTGCTTTTTTACTTCTTTCTAGTCATTAGTCACTCAACTTCTCATTCTTCCTGACTAAAAACTCACCATCTTTTTTTCTCTCCTCTGTCGGTTTTCCTTTTCATTACTGATCCTCTCTCTTCCATTTTCTTCCAGCGCCTATCAATTTCCCTCTAACCACATAATGATAAGCTTGTTACATTCGGTGGTTGCCATGGTTGTTGATTGATGGTGACAGAGGGAGCTTCGGCAGAGAGAGCGAACGAATGACAGCGAGACGCAGGGACAAAGGAAGAATGATTGAGATGGCAGGGGGGAAAAGCAGAAAAGATATGAAAATTAAAGAGAGATGAGTGTAATATAAGTATAATAGCAGGATTATATGAAAGGATGAGAACAAAGAAAAAGTTGCACAGGGAGGTCAGGGCCTGGTTCTTTTCTAAAGAAATAACTTAAGTCAAGAAAATGCATTATTCATACTTTGACTGTGAAGAAATCATGTTTCATGTAAATCAAATAATTATGTAAGTTTAAAAATTACACGAGGTGTGGCCATAAATGCATAAATAAATTTACAAAAACATCTAAAATGTATTTGAAATTTAAAAACAGTGAGTCTAAGCATGAAACCCTCATGAAAATGGGATTTTAGTGATACCTTTACAGACTGGTCTCAGTCTGTAGCTTAATCTGCTGCATTTAGTCTCTTATATTACAATAAAAATATATCTTAGCATTTGCATTCTTTGTAATTAGTGGTAATATACTCTATTTTTCATACCCCCCAGAAAAAGTCTGGACTTTCTGTTAACTGTCTGTTTAAAATCAGATTAACATTCAATTAACATTGGATCAAGTTTAATTTAACATTACAGTATGTGTTATCTTATAATTATTTTGCTACTTCTATGTAAAATTGATGGTCATAATGAGAAACCAACAGAGACGAGAGAGTAATCACCTGCCCCTGCGTGATAGCAGTGCAGCTCTTTGAAACATTTTGACTTCTGGCATCAAAAAGGGGATTGACCCCTCATTTATCCTTTCAGCATCTCAGTTTACAGCTTTATGGACTCTATAGGAAAGTATTAGTGCCAAACAACAAAAGATGTGCTGCAGAGAAGAACTTACATTTTCCTCTATAAAATACATTATGCTTGCGGTCTAAACCAGTATTATTTTCATTTGCATGCAACCTTGAGGCCTTTGGGAACAATTATGTGATGCTTTCACTGATAGGAACTTGAATATAAGAATCAGCGCCAGTATTTCTGGTTTTCATGTTTCTGAATTTTGGGGTGTACAAAATCCACTGTAGTCCTACAGCAGTTTGCTGGATAATTGCAGAACTCACATTTGTATTCTCATAACAAGGTCAGCAGTTGTTGCCTGGCAGTTTGGCCCAAATATTAATTTAAATAGTGTGACATAAGTCAGGGAATTGTATTTAGTCAAAATGCTACTGTACTTCCATTTGTATCATTAATGCATAATGAAGGGGTGAATCTACATAATAATATTCACCCCTTTGCCGTTCTTAACTTCCCCTTCAGTCACCTTGTCGTGGTACCTTGACTGCTCTCAACGGATTGTTTTTGCCACATTAGGCAGCTGTAGCCTCGTAATTAATGACTCTCCACTGGAAAACAAATTAGATTCTAGTATTTCCTTAAAAAGGCTAGTTTGGTCAGTATACCCATGATGAAAGGCTTTCTTCTTATGTTTATGTTCATTTTGTATAACCTGTGCAGCACTTTGGTGAATTAAAGTTGTTTAAAATGTGCTATAAAAATAAGCCTTGGCACGACTTGATGTGTTAACAGGCCCAGTCACGTCATCCACTTCTGCACAGCAGCAAATGGAAATCAGCAAAGGGAGCTCACTGGCTGCCACTCCCTCTTCACAAACTTCATCCACGGACTGTTCGTTGCTAGCCTCTCCTCACCTATCCCCCCATGTTTCCCCGGGCTCTCAGTCTTCTGACCTTCCCTCAAACGTTCCACATGTGGAAGGGTGCAGCTCAGCCACCAGTTCAGCACCACAGTCTGAGCCTCAGGGAAGCTCCACAGGAGGTGAGGAGGAAACAGTGAAGGTGGAAGAGGTTAAAGAGTCCAAGAGCAACAAAAAACATCTCCACTGCCCTACATGCAAAGTGACGGTCAATTCTAGCTCCCAGCTGGAGGCTCATTGTAGCGGTAGGTAGTTCATCTCTTTGTTTTTTGCCCTTTCAATGTTTTTATTCTTTATTAATAATATTATTTAACATTCTGTTCTTCCGGTCTGATTGGTACTGATTGAATCAGGCTCTAAGCACAAGCAGATGCTGGACGGTCAGAATACCAGCCAGCCACAACGTAGGGTCAAGATGACATCATCATCCAGACCCGCCTGTCGAATTAAGCAGCGAATGGGCAGCAAAGCCAGACCAGCAAGACCAGTTGGTGTAAACAATCAGCCTTTTCACTGTGAACTGTGCCAAGTGTCTGTCAACTCAGAGTCACAGCTGAAACAGGTACGAATGCTTATCCTACTATTTTACTTTGCTAATTTTACTGCTGCATAAACCACCTGTCAATGTCCAAATGCTAAAAATGCAGGATGACTACTCTTTATACTCTACAAGGTAACTCTTTGGGAGTTTGTGTGAGCTGTCTTGACAAAATGACTTTATTCCTTCCTTTCTGTCCTTTTTTTAGCACATGAACAGCAGGAGACACAAAGAGCGTTTGGCTGGGAAGCCTGTCAAGGCGAAGTTCACCCCCTATAATAAACTACAGCCCAGTGCTGTCTTAGCGGTGAGAATTTCTCTCTCACACAGACACATACAGACACACACACACATTTGTCCACTTTTATTTTTGTCTAAATCACAGATGGCCATCCAAGATCACTTACAGCACAAACAAAACATACACAAACTTGTCAGATGCAAATTAAGTGCTGTCTCTTGCACCTGTCAGCATTTTTTGCAACAATGCTGACATGTGCATTTAACTCTGAGCATCACTGTGTGTAAGTACAGCTTTACAGATGCTTGTTCAGGCTGAACACTTTTTCTTGTCTTTGATTTCAGACTAAACTGGCCCTACAGAAGCAGCTATCCAAGGCCCTGCCACCGGGCTTCCTGACCAGCCCCCTTAATCCAGCTGCCCTGTGCGCCATGGCGTCTGGACCGTTGGCACTACGGCTGCCACCGGGCCCTACAGCCATAATCCAGGGTCCCCTGATCAGCCCCACGCTCTTCAGGCCTGCCCCAGGACCGCTGAGGGCCACACATGCTCCTATTATCTTCTCTCCTTACTAGCAGGGAGCATGATGCTGAAGGACCAACAGCACTTCTGACCTAACCTAGCCAAAACTGGGAGAAAAGATTAAACTGGTCTTCTGAGAACAAATCACAGCCCCCTCTGAGTGACAAGGACACTACACAGAGAGAGTGGGGACAACATATTATGTCAAGTTTGCCAAGTCATAAGAGCAAAAGGCACAATCCCCTGGTGTGGATTGAGATTTTGGCGCTGACTGACCAGCGTCTCATACTTAAAAATGGAAGGACCATTGCTCAGCTGTCTCCTGTCAGCAAACTGTTGAGTGCATGTTCCCCGGGGTCTGGACCCCTCTGGAAGCCATAAGAATAAGCATCCTCTAGTTTTATTTATAAAATGATAAGAAACTAATACACTAGGGTGTTTAAGTGTTACACAGTGTTTGTTGCCAAAAGAATTCTTTAATTTTGGGAAGTTGTACTCTGGGAGAAGAAGAAAAACACTTTATCTTTGCTTAAGTTTTCATAACTAAATCTGAAACTCCCAGGAAAACTGTTGATTTCCATATGCCAACATATGACAAAAAAAGTGCAGATCTGTAACTTGTCAGGCTGAGACGACGACAATGACGACAACGAACCCTGACAAATGTTACAATTTTACAGCCATCAACAAATACAAAATGCCTTTTTTTTTATAATTTATTTGATACTGAAGGTTGTAAGAGTGCTGTGCTTGAAAGCATTTTACATGGAAAGTGTGCACTACTACCGTCCATGTCTTACCATTATACATCAGAGCAAAGGATCAAGGGAATGTTTCTTTAATTGAAACTCTGTTCTGGCCATACTAGAAGAATAAATCTTCATAACACTGACAAATACCAATAGTTTAAAAGTTCTAAACCAGTTAACCACCATCCTTTGAATATACACATAAGTGTTACAAGTGTTTGACACGTCGGTCTTTACTGTGCGACCCTCAATCATAGATTGGCTCCCTAAATTGGAACTCGGTAATCCAAAACTCTGATGACAGGAGCCACTATGATGCATGTTTTTTAGGAGAATTTTAGATGGCTTCATAGACATTAACACTTAAAGTCCCCAGAATTACGGTAGCGGGTATAAGCACTATTTAAACATAAATGGTTTAAAACACACTATAATGTAGTTGTATTTAGATATAAGAGTGTTTTGTTTTAACAATAGTGCAGTGTATTTGTAATAATCAAAAATCAAAATTAGAAATCTTGATAAATACAATCCATTGAACAACACACTCCTTATATCTAGCAACTTATCTAATGTTTTTTTTATGCTGCCTTAGAAAAGCTAAAGAAGGGGACTTCAAGTATTTCCAGTGAATTAACAAACTGTAGCAGCTTGATGCTGTTTGTGCAATATGAACAGATGGATGGATGTGTGTTATTCATCATATCAAAAGGCTTTATCCACAAGTTTTTAAAGTGTCTTTAACATTATATTATAATTATTATTTATAGAGTGTATTTAAAAGAAAAACAGTGTCCTCTCATTATAGAAATCTCTATCCTACATGGCTGTGCTGAATCACCCTAAGCAATATGTATTTTTAAGTGTCACCCAATACAATTAATGACTAGTGTAACTGTGCATCAATTGCAATAATGTAAATTATTATGTGGTAAAAAAAAATGTTGATACTGTATTCTATATGAACTTATAAATAGCCCTGGTTTTTAAACCGTTGTTCTTGTGTTTTCTTTACAGGCAAACAAGTGTCTTTTTCTTCTTTTTATAATTTCATAGTGGATACATGTCATAAAATAACACAGTCGATTGATACAAAACGGGGTTCAGAATTATTGTATTTATAATCAAATAAAATGAATGCGTCATATGACATGAGTCTACGGGTTGTAGAAGAAATTACACATGTGGTGAATTATTGACCACTGAGGATTTGAAATATTTTTACCAGATTAAGTCGCAGCTGATCTGTTCCTTGTGCCTGTATTTTAATAGCTTAGTGCCCTCTAGTGGTGGGCAAAAAAGTATAAAATAGTGTAACCTAAGAGTACACAGATGTTGGTACCTTTTTTTGACATAGAGATTGGTTTAAAAAAGATTACAAAGAACTGTGGCTATCGGGATTTTTATAATGATGGCATATAATATTTAGAAACGACATCTAATTACTGGTGCAATAAAGTATTTACAGTCATTCTTGTTACCTAGACCTTATAGTCTGGAATAAATGCTATTGTTTGCATATTGAGCACTTTCATAAGCAGATTTATAAGATAGGAAAATCCATATCCACACGTACAGTTGTGGGTTATTTTATCTGGAAAAGTCTGCATGCTCCCGGGTGAACACAAAGAAATAAATTAATAAGTAAAATACAAGTGAAGGTATATAGATGATTTGAAGGTTTAAAGCTAACAGCATCATATTACTGGTTAATTTATTTTTATTTTTATTTTCTTTTTTTTACTTTTGGTAACATAAAAAGACTATTTTACTTTTAGTATTGCCAGAAAATAACCTACATTTAGACACATTGATATGTATGAATGTTTTTTCGGCACTTCCTAGGAATATTAACGAGCCCACTCCTGGAAAGTGTGTAGGGATGTGTATATATTGTAAATACAAATAAGAGAATTAACACTGATAACAGCAGGGAAGCAAATAATGAAGTTATGAAACCTAGAATAGGACGTGCCTATATACATCCTTCAAAATAAAAGTCCAAACCACCAATCGCACCGAATTCTCATAAATCTATAACATTTTGTTCATGAAATAAATGGACATCATTACTACTACTACTGCTACAGACACGTATCCCGCTATAAGAACTAATAAAACCTCGTGTTGTACATTTTACTGTTTTCTTTTCTTTTTATGGTGACCTATTTTTTTTTAATTGACACAAATAGCCATTTCCGGAAATTACGTCAATTCACAGCAGTATTTTCCAGAAAAAATGGCAGCTGTTGACATCGACGTGCCGGTAGAAACAGAGCCACAAATCTGCAACCAGGAGGACCTTGAACGGTAAAAGTATACCTACTCGTCGGGTTTCACTGTGATGCGTATGTGGAGTGAAAATAACCCGAGTGATATTAGCCGGTTAGCTGACAGAGCTCGGAAACATCAGTTCGGTCACCCCGGAGCCAAGCTAACCGTGCTAGCTTAACGCGATAGCGTTCTTAAATCTTGCTTTTTAGAAATTTCGGGTATTTGCTTTGTTATTGTTTGGGGAATTTACATTAAAAATAAAATTGTGAACTCAAATTAGACAGCCGGGCAGCTCGCCAGATTGTTCGTTAAGAGAACAAAACAAAACCAGGTGAACTGGCGTGCTTTGCCATGGTCAATGTGAGGTATCCGATAATTCACGTGCGCCTAACCCCTTTGGGCGTCATTGAGCTGTATGTCAATATGTGTTTAAGTCTCATCCTTAAAGCATCTTATTTATTGCACACTAGCAGTTCCAGCTTTCATATTCGAGAAACTTCCATAAGAGACTGTCAGGTATGATCAGCAAAAGCCTTCATAACCTTAATTTGAAGTGATTACTTGTTTTCAATACTTTCCCGAGAGGTTTCATGCCATTTTACTGTATTCAAACAGTAACGAGACTATGCCGAAGGTTCTGCACCTAAAGGGAATCGAGCATGAGCGCCTCGCACCCTCAGCTCACCCGGGTGAATCGCATCGGAAACGAGTCATCAACGTGCGCTTTGCACGCAAACATGTTTTTTTTTTTGGTCTCCTTTCGTGCAAGCGGCCTTTGTTGCATTTCCGCTTAAATACACCGTAACGCACCTGCGTGGGATAATAAAAGTACTGTTAGGTGTTATACCTTGTCTGGCTTACGTAACGATGGACTTGAAAGATTAAAATGTAGGATTGAGTGAGACCTGGATTAATCGTACCGTAAATGTAAAATGTGACTTCAGTGTGCGGGAGGAAATTATTTTCAGGATTGTAATAGAAATATTTTTGACCTGTTTTTAAGTTGGGTTTCTTTAACTAAAACTTGTAACGCATTATTGTTATCAAATGGTCGCAAGAGGAAGCTCCGTGGACTTTATATCGAACACAGTAAAGCCACCTGATTCCTTTAATGATTTGCGGGCATATTAATGAGCAAAGTCACTCCGCAAAGCCTAATTTTGCTTTAGTAGAATTATCCTAATATTAAAGTTTGATAGGAAGAAAACCGATTGGGCAAGTAATCCTTGGAAAATCATTTATAACTCTTGTGGCTAAAAAAGTTAAACAAAAAAATAGCTAACTGTTGCCCATCGTGTCTTTTTCAGAAATCTAAAATTAATTATTTGGAATTTCAAAATCGGGGATCAAAGTAACCAAAATATTTGGAGCAGTGAAAAAGAGTGCTGGAAGGGTGGAGCAGTGACAACAAAATGGTAGTGAGACAGTGATGATGTGTGGTTTGGAGGCGGTGGCACAAACAAAAAGAAAGGAGGCAAACTTAAAGCTGGCAAGATTTTCACTGAGAATGATCAGAATGTACAGGAATGAGTACACAGGGACAGTTTAGGTTGAGCGATTTGAAGTTAGACACCAGGTTTATTCACGTAATTTAAAATTTTGAGTTGATTCCATTTTCACTGTTAAACTGCAAAAATCCATAGCTCAATTGAAATGGATCAAATTATTCCATTGTTGTTGTATGCCTCCAAGCTTCTTTTTTTTTTTGACGTCAAACTCGGAAAGAATTCAAGCTTTTTCTACATTGTGTAGACTCAGAGATAATACAACTTTTATGTTTTCCCTATATACAGACCATTGTCCAAAAATAAATCAGGAAATCCATTTAAAAAGTAGGTTCTATAAACATCTATATGGTCTTATTAGTATCCATCGCTATGTTGGACTGTTGTTCACAGTTAAGGCATGCAGGTTTTCACAGGAAGATAGAAACGCCACAGGTAGAACTTAAACATAACTCTGGTTTGGTGGGATCCTGGCTTTAACACATCACATACTTCTAAAGAATTTTTTATATTTCATGAAGACATTTAATGGCTTTGCATTATTTCTTTTTAAAAATATAATGCTATCCTTTTTCTAAATGAAGAATAGAATACAGATAATTGATTTTATTTTGAATTTACACCAAATAAGAATTCTCATTTGTGTTTGTTCACTTTAAGTGAAACAACAAACTGCAGACACTATCACTTAAAAAAAAAAAAAGACTAAACCCTAACCCCTAACTTAAAAATAATATAGTAACTATAGCAGGCCGTTTGAAAGTAATTATTAGTTTCTGATTCCTCATGAAACCTAGTTCATTCAGGTATGTGTGATTTGTGGTTGATCCACTTGTGAGTCACCTGGACTTGTTTCATCTCAGTTAAAGTGGTTTAATATTGTTTGCTTGAGTTTGTTGCATGTTGGGGTTTTTGTGTCTGCATTCTTAGGTGTGGCTAACAAGTGTCGCAACAGCACCCACATTTACTGTATCGGAAAAGTACTTTTATTGTACCTGGGTACATTTTGGGCTACATAAAAACTGCTACATTAAGTCATACATGAGAATCAGTATTGAGTTCTCCTTTAACACTTGGCACTTATGAAAAGACTGCAGCCGGTGAATTTCATGGCTATGTTTAGTACTTGAGCTATCAGTAGTCAGGACTGTATGTACCCAGATCTGCTGTCCTAGTTCTAGGTGAAGGACAGTCGAGTCCTTGTGGACACTTTGCAGGCTGGAAATTCCCTGAAAAGTGAAAACTGGTACTAGAAGAAGTATCACTGTTTTATAGTCAAGGTCATTCATTCAGTTACAGTCAGGAATTTCAGCCATCAGTGGAAACTACAATAAAAAGGTTTATAGGGGGGTTCGGGGGGACAGTAGTTTGTTTAAACGCTTCCTGTATATCTCCACCTTCAAGGGGGAAATTAAGTGGTTTATTAGTTTTCTGGTTTATTGAGTAGTTTTAATTAATTATGTCTTTTTCTCCACTCTCCAGTCTGGCTGAAAGTTTCAAAGAGCAAGGCAATGCATACTACAGCAAGAAGGATTACTCTCAGGCTTTCAACTATTACACCAAGGCCATTGGTGAGTATACTCGGTGGCTTGATTTTAAGTTGTCACATTGTTGACTCTAAACACCCAACGACGCCCACTCGACATTTCTTCATACTTTGCTGTTGAGAAATGCTGCCAGTGAACAGTCCCAATAAAGGCCTGCGGTACAGTCATGCACTGATTGTTGGCACATGATTTTAGTTTGGCAGTGGCTGATTCAGCTGCACACCATCCTGTAATCATATAAGTTGGGACAAAAGAAAAACAAAAAATGGGGAAGTCAGAGTTTACCTTCTTATTTTTATTTTCTGATGATGCTGAAACACTCCAGTTGTCAGTGATGGCAAGCCCAGATGTTGGTCTCTGATATGCACCTGTATCATTTTGTTTTTGTCACATAAATGATTCTTTTTTTTCTTTTCTTTTTTTAAATCTGAAGATGCATGCCCCAAAAATGCCAGTTATTATGGGAACAGGGCAGCCACCCTCATGATGCTCTGCCGCTTTCGGGAGGCTCTAGAAGATTCCCAGCAGGCTGTGCGTCTGGATGACTGTTTCATGAAGGTGAGTTTGAACTGCTTGTGACATATCGAACATCACTTGTATTGTCCGCTTCGCACATCATGCAGTGCACGGTAATGATGTTCTGAGAAATGTCCGTTCCATCTCATAGGGGCATCTACGTGAGGGCAAGTGCCACCTGTCTTTGGGAAATGCCATGGCAGCCAATCGCTGCTTTCAGAAGGTTTTGGAACTGGAGCCGAGCAATAGAGAGGCCCAGCAGGAGGTGGGAAGCTTTAATCATTTAATTTAATTACTATATAAAAACAAGCATTGAGTAGGATCACATGCTGAGCTAAATATTTGAGTGAATCCATTGGTTAGTAATTATTGTTGTTTTTATTAATTTTAGAAAAATAATGCAGCAACACTGTTGGAATATCAGCGGATGGCAGATTTTGGCTTTGAAAAGCGGGATTTCAGAAAGGTAATTTATGCACTTTCTCTTGTTTTTTAGCATTCTTGTAAATTATAAATTGAGTTTTGTTTGCCACTGTATGAGTGTGTGGTTGTCACCAAAACATAAATATGCTGGAAAAGGATTTTGTCATATGTCTGTGTGATTAGATAAAATTTTAGCGTTTACATGTTGGACTTTGCTATTACTCATATTTATATGAAAAGTACAATTTTGACATTAAATGATTATGAAAACAAGAAAATGGGCTCTCATCACAAAGCCTGTGCGTGCGTGCGAGTTTGTGTAAATCCTTTCCTTTTCAGCTCTCCCTAAACACTCAAACTCACTCGCTGTTGAGTACAATATGATTCTAACAGAAAGCCTTCAGGCAACAAAATCTTTGTAGAAGAAACAACTGTCACAGTTTCTGAGGTGAACCTGTGGAAGTATTAACAGTTGCCTCTGTCTCTAGATTACTCAGTGTCACATGCAGACTGATATCGGTGGAATGCGACAATTGGCTGGCGACTCCGGCTAGCTACCTTGCTGGTCGCTGAGGCACGCAAGTCTGCTGCCGCCGGGCCCCTCTCTACGTTCCCATCTCCACTGCAGAAATCCCGCGGTGGTGGCAAGCCAGCAGGGACCGGCAGTTGCACTTGCGAGATGTGCTATAGTGCCAAATCTCAGAGTCAGAGCCTAACTCCGACCGGATGAACCTGCGTCCTCCACCACCTCCACATCGCTTTGTTTTTATTCATTTATTAGATTTTTTTCATATAAATTTTAAAGTTAAAGAAAATCCCTCAGTCTTAAAGTTAAATAACTTGTTTCTTCAGGTAATTAAATCAAATATTGAGCAAAAGAAATTGCTGTTTTTTTTTTGTTTTCTTTTTTATTTGCCATAATGTTAGCTTATTACAAAGACAACAGCCACTGCGCGCTGTGATGGATGGTGACCTATCCAGTGGATGCATGGATTGTTAGTTTTCACAAAGCTCCAAATATTTCAGTTTTTCCAGTTTCTGAATGTAATATGGGGGTATAACTGTGTAGTATTTGGTTGTGGCCCTGATTCAGGTGGTGTACTGCATGGACCGGGCCTTAGCTTTGGCTTCTGCCTGCCACCGCTTCAAAATCCTCAAAGCAGAATGTCTCGCTCTGCTTGGACGCTATCCAGAAGCTCAGTCTGTAGCAAGGTAAGAGCAGCTGTGATGGACAGTCATTATTTTTTATTCCACTTCTTTGTGCCATTCTTTAAAGCCAGCCTTTTCTTTACAGTGACATCCTGCGAATGGATTCTACAAATGCAGACGCGCTGTACGTTCGAGGCCTGTGTCTTTATTATGAGGACTGCATCGATAAAGCGGTGCAGTTCTTTGTCCAGGCTCTGAAAATGGCACCTGACCATGAAAAAGCCCGACTGGCCTGCAGGGTAAGATTGTTGATAATGCCACCTACAACTCAATGTTTGCAAGTTCTTTTTGTATTGAAGTTCCACAGTTGCAAACTAAGAATGCAAGACAAAGTTAGAGAGGCAAGCTGAGATGGTCTGGACTTGTGCAGAGGAGGTATACCAGATAAAGGATGTTGCCAGGCAGGAGGAAAAAGGGAAGACCTCAGTGGAAGCTTGTGATTGTAGTGAAGGGGGACAACCAGATGGTTGATGTGACAGAGTAGGATGCTAGTCATAGGGTGAGATGGAGGCAGATGATCAAAAGAAGATGATTGATTAAATTCAAGGAGCTTTGCTTTAAGGTAAAACACCATATGACCTTTTTCAAGGTCCTTCTAAATGGGTCCCCATATTTCTTTCTATGTGTGTACAAGCACAAATGTTGTTGACACTATAGACACTTCAGGTGATTATTTTGCAGTCATTTGTGACAAGATAAGCAACCTTGGCCGTGTGTTTACACGGCAGAAGAACAAGGGTACAGAGTAAAGTAGTCGGTGCTAAATTTAAAATATAATCCAAAAATCAGCTTTCAAAGGATGAAAAATGATCTGAGATGTTTTTAGACTTCAAGTTTGCACACAATATGTTTTGAAAAAAACATTGAAAATACAAATAGATTAAAGGATTTTTAAGAATGTTAAAACAAAAGGCCTGAAAAGTATCGGTGCCTTCTTTGCTCACCAGAATGCCAAAGCATTAAAAGCTAAGAAGGAGGAAGGAAACCAGGCGTTTAAGAACAACAACTATGAAGCTGCCTATCAGCTTTACACCGAGGCACTCGCAATAGACCCCAACAACATTAAGACCAACGCTAAACTCTACTGCAACAGAGCCACAGCAGGAGCAAAGGTAAAAGCTTGTTTCATTATACCACAGTTTCCTCTCGTTGTTAGCTATAATTTGCTTAATATTAGTAATCGTAGTATTCTGGGTCTTCTGGTTCTTTGTATCCTGTCAGCTCACTGTCATTATCTCTTCATCAACAGCTGAAGAAAGTTGATCAAGCCATTGAAGACTGTACCAGTGCAATCAAACTAGATGACACTTACATCAAGGCATACTTAAGAAGAGCTCAGTGGTATGTTACAGGCATTCTGAGTCAGTTTTCCATGCTTTGTGTGTTTCGTTGTTCAGCATTGTAAAGTTTGTGTCTGACCTTGTGTTACCTGTAGCTACATGGACACAGAGCAATATGAAGAGGCCGTACGGGACTATGAAAAGGTTTATCAGACAGAGAAAACCTCAGGTGAGCTGCTCTCCTTGTTTTCCTAAGCTCTGATTGAATTTAATGTTCAGTTTTTCTCACATGGCTTGCATTTCTCTTTCCCTCCAGATCACAAGCAAATGCTGAAGAAGGCACAGATGGAGCTGAAGAAGAGCAAAAGGAAAGATTACTACAAGGTGCTCGGGGTCGGGAAGAATGCTACTGAGGACGAGATCAAGAAAGCGTATCGCAAACGAGCCCTCATGCATCACCCAGGTAGCTGTCCTAGTCTTTCCACACAGTTCACACTAGTACAGCTCACAGTAATCAGGGCTCTGCCTAGAGTATTGGTCAGATTTAAGTGCAGTGTGCACACAGTAGGTCAAGGCCTACCAATGACAAGACAACGCATCACTTTTTCTCTGTGCTTTACACATTACAATAACCAGTGAATTAGGTTAGGATCATGAGCCAGCTGAGCTACAACATCACTTAACAGTTGAGTCTCACTTATCTCGAGGATTTATTGTAGACAACCGTTGAAATTGTCTTGCAGACCGTCACAGTTCAGCAACACCAGAGGTGCAAAAGGAGGAGGAAAAGAAATTCAAAGAAGTGGGTGAGGCCTTCACTGTCCTCTCCGACCCGAAGAAGAAGGTCCGCTATGACAACGGGCACGACCTGGAGGATGACGGCTGTTTTGATGGCGGAGGTACATTTATATTCCCTCTGTGCTCTATCGGCTTTTGAAACGGGTGCATCTAAAGAGAAGAGTAACCCAGAAGATATTTTGACCTGTCATAGTGGGAAATAGCAGTGGCTTTGTCATTTATTATAAGGCATTTGTTTGTACTTGGGTAATTAATAAGACCAATAGATCTTTTAGACCTAGTAGGAAACCCAGGAGATCATGATTGTCTGAACGATGGTCGTGTTTACATTTGAAAAAGGGCAAAAACCTTTTTAAGGGTTTTGGGTTTTCTGTAGACTTCATATATGATTATTGCCCAGTTTTACATGAGAAAGTTCCAAGATTTTTTGGGATCTCATTTAAATTAAACACTGAGACATGTCAACACAGAAAAAAAGTACAAAGTACAATTTAATTTCCATAATTTAGTTTCTAGAAACTCATTCCATGTTTCCATGCAGCAAGTCCCCGTGTCCCTGACTTGCTGTCAAACTGTCAAGACCTAATGGGACGCTTTAACAGAACACGGGCAAATTTTCATACATTATTAACCATTTTCTGCAATGTCAGTTAAAATGTCTGCTTGTGTAAGAAGGCCTTTTATAATGTGGCATCCCATGACAGTCCCTACAAAATCAAGTGTCAGTCGCCTTTAGGTGATGGGACTGAGTGATATGGCTAAAAAAACCAAAAACTTTGTATCTCAAAACTAATATCTGTGTGCCTAAGAGAAACTATAATATATACTACAAAATAAAATCGTTAAGTTTATTGTTAAAGTTTTACTACTAATTTTTATCATAAAAACCTTGTTTCTCAACTAAAATGAACAAAATATTTAAATAATTAAAAGAAATGGTGTAAAATATGTGAGAAGATGTGCGGAGACGGTGGAGTGCTGGCGAAGTCCCTTGGCTTTGTTGGCCGTTGTTATTGGAAGTGAATGACATACTCTCCATCGCCAGTTTATAAGAAGCTGCAGCTATCAGCAGTGATTGAGTCGCTGAAATCAGCCGCAAAGCAGCAGTAAAGTAGTAAAGCTGATTGGTCCAACTCACGCAAAAATTTTCAACCTTTTCTCCTCCAGAAAAGGAAATAAGATGCATTTATAGCCAAAATGCAGACAATTACAACATGTACGTGCTAATCCACATAGAAACTATGAATCAGCTTTTACAAACACGGTTATTATATATATCTTCCACCTCAAATAGGTTCCACTGTTTCTAAGTCTCATCTTAGAGCATCACTGTATGTGATTAGAAAGCTGTGATCCAGAAAGCTGGCTGTAAAGTTTCAGAAGATATTAATTGTTTTGAATATTTCTCACAGAATACAACAAAGAGCAACATACCTTGTGAAAAAAGCAGAAGTCCAATTCATACTGTGACGTACACGATTTATCAGCAGGCTGAAATTACTGGCTGATACTGGCTAATTGCTGATCAGCTGGTATCACATATATAACAGCTGAGATGGAAGAAACCCTTTGACAAGGTTAGGAGTGTTGATGTTGCAGTTTGTCCACCAGAGGGCGCTTTGCAACTTCAAAAGAGCAACAACCAGCTGATCAAAGTAGAACTAAACAAGTAAATGTTTGGGAATTTTTTTGCATTGTGTGTCTGAAAAGGAAAAATATTGGCTGATATCTGATTTTTAAATCGACAAATATCTGTACTGTTCTAATACTGGTTTGCCAGTATGAGGCTGTACATTTAAGTCCAGTTATCTGTTACAGATTGGACCTGTACTAAAAAAATAAATAAAAATTTAAAAAAACCCAAAAAAAACACTTGTAGTTCCTGTTTCTCTTTAAATTATATGTGCAATATATCACATAAATTGTTTTCCTTCCTGTATTTCCATTCTTTTCCCATCTTTGGCTTCCTTTTATCCTCCATGTTAACCTTGCTCTACTTCCTGTTTCTACAGATTTTGATGCAAACAACATCTTCAGGGCTTTCTTTGGTGGCCACAGTGGAGGATTCACTTTCGATTCCAGCCCAGGTACGTTTTCTCTTCACTCCATGGTTTTTATATATACATAGGTTTATTGAACACTAACTGAATATTTGTTTTGTGATTTATTACAGACTCTGGACCTGGAAATTTCTTTTTCCAGTTTGGCTAAAGCAGTGGAGCCATACACTGGACAAAGTCAAGTCGGACCCACAGTCACCTCATGATGCTCATACTTATGAGTGTCCTGTTAAAATCTCACTTAAAAAAAATCTTCTTTTGAAATACCGCATACATTCCTAAATTAACTCCCTTGCATTGATGCTCAGCCTTTGAGAAGGATTCAAACATTGATGAAGTCTTTAAAAAGTCTTTTAGATGCAGTTTGCATCAGCTGGGCAGAGCTTGTCTCTATTGCCAAAATTGACATTTATGTTCTATGAAATTTCATGTTGTTAAACTGCCTCAGTCTCTATGAAGGGGATGAACAGTGAGGACATACTGGCCATCATGTCTTGATTATTTTGAGAAGCGTAACGATGCATACGTGTTTAAAGTTCTCCTTGGACTGCACGTCTCTAGTGGAAGAGCTGATGTTCTGTGGAAGTTCAGTGACAAATCTGACCTCAGGACAGCCTGTTAATGACAACGCTGTTCTCTTATGAGTGTGCGTCCAGATTTTACCGGCTCTCTTGCCAAATACAGAATCCAGTTGCAGGGTTTTTATTTCCTCTCCATTCTTCATTGTATATTTGACTCGAATGTAAAACATTATGTGTCCACACATTGTCCTTCAGTCTTCCCTGAGTCTATTTATATTTATTGTACTGTATATCCTAAAGTGTATGCAGCAAAATCCCAGTGATGTTCGTCTTCCTTTGTTTGTAAATGTTTTTGACCCCATCCTTTTCACTCATTTTTCACCTGTCTGAAACGGACCCACATAGGAATACATCCACACTTTGTTTTTGTTTTGTTCTTTTCAAAGCAACTTCACAAACGTCATCCACATGTTGCACTGCCCCATTCAAATTCAAGTGGTGCCTTACTAGAATCAGTGAAGCGTCCTAAATAAATCCACATACTAGTTCAAAAAAAAAGGCAGATGTTACACTTGTATAGCAATTTTTTGGTTTTATGATAATCTGGAGGAAAATCTTTTCATCTTGGACCCGTGTCATCAGTCACACTTTGCTGTCATTCATCCATTCATCAGTACAACCCTTCCCCTACTTGTTCCACCTGTTTAAAGGGGCACTGATAGCTTCCACTGTTAACTGTTCTGTCACTGATGTGTACATTACGTTTAAAAACTTGCTACGGTATTAACAAGACCTTTTTTTTTTTTCTTCCTTTTTTTTGGACTTTTCTTTTTTAACTGGTAAAATAAAGGCTTGTCTTTTACTGTAATGAGTTTTGTCTTTGACTTTGTTCCTGATGATTACTTTTAAAAGACAGGATATCATCTTGTCCAGCAGGTATATGTAATCACTTTGATCACTTACAGATTCATATCACACTGCATATGAATAATGATTCACTGCGAAAATGACTTTGTTTACAACTCTGGTTTCACTGAGTGCTGAAGTGAAGCTCTGAAAAAAGGAGTGGTGTTAAGAAAGTTCCTCTTTCTTTTATAAGTTTCACAGGGACTTCTTTTTATAACGATCTATAAAAATTGGAGACCTTCAAGCTTGTTGAAAGCTCCTCGGCACATTTTAAATCAAATAACCAGCTATAGAATGACTCGAATAAAACCCCCTTTTGGGTTTTTCTTTGTAAACTTTAACCAACGTGCTTTTCACCTTTGTTATTGATTTCAGACTTCCCTGGTAACTCCAAAGGAAGTAATTTTTAAAATCAATATTTATAAATATTGGCAAATTCTGATTTTTTTTACTATAACTATTTGTAGTGCAGGACCTAAAATAAGAGTTGTTTAAAGAGAAGCGGGGAAGGGGCGTCAATAACATTTTCTAGGTTGGCCAATTTTTAAAAAAAAAATTTTTTTTAACAATGCCTTGGTCGTGACTGACGTCACCACGTGACCTGTTTTAAGCCAATCAGGCACTCGTAGAGACGTGTAATCGGTCGCCAGATTATGGTTCGACAGGAGCGGAGTGAGGTGGCAGGGACTGGCAGCAGTTGACTCCGGTATAATAAGAGCTGGCTGTTTAGCTGTGTCATTTTTTGGCCTGGACACGATCCTTCAAGAAGGTGTGATTGTCACTGACAAGGTAACAGCTTTCACTCAGCTACTTTCTACTCCAGCGTTAGCCAGCTCTTCTTTGTAGCCTTTAACTGGCAAGTGTCCGCACCAATGCGAGGCTACAGCAGTTAGCCGTAGTGTTAGTCTTCAGGGTAGCGGATGTGAGATGATGTGAGGGCTGTCTGCCAAAACTGCAGCAAAGTGCTAGCTCGGCAGAGCAAGAACAAGTATGGTCTTTATTGAAATTTTGCCCAATTGTTTTGCTTGAAAACAGCATATCTGAAGTGATGTGCTTTACTTTTTCAGTGATAAAAGCAAGCTAGCTTATCCTTGCATCATCCGCAGAGAGGGAGCATCCTCCTGTTTTATTCCTTATCGTGAAGGTTTTCGTACTGCATTTATTTCTTCTCTCCCGGAAGTTCTTTCTCTATTTACCCAGAGTGAGCTAGCTAAAGTTGTTGTCAGGCTTGCCTGGCTGGCTGGTTCAGGAGTGGGTGTGGTGGCTGCAACAGGAGCTTCATTCATAGGATAAGTGATGCTAACCCCTGAGTTCGTCTGACAGCAGCTGTGTCTGAAGCAGAACCCAACCCCCCTTGGTTGCCACTCTAACAGCCATCAGGTCCAGCTTCTTCATCCCACAAGCCTGGACAGCACAACTAATTGCACGGCAAGGTAGCTTCATATAATACACTGGACCGGTGGATTAATCTGGCTAAATTCTGGACATCCGTCTCTAAAAGTGGAAGGATAGCCTGCTGTGATGAAGCTGTTAGATTTCTTGATTTCTCTAAGCGCTGCCCCTCCTTAGGTTACCAGAAGCTCAAATATAAACCACCATAAAATGTTATCAGTGACCCGGAGGTAGAGGCGATAAGATCCACGTAATCAAGGCTCATTACTGCTCATTACAACTTTGCTTGGTTGGTGGGTGACTTGGTAAATGTACAATTTTTAGGCTTTTTAATGCATTTCTTTTTTTATACACCATAGTGTGCTGCATCTTATTATACTGAACTTTAGGCTATGAACCCAAAAAAACAGTCACCTAAATATTCATGATTGTGTATATTTGTGGTGAGGCAAAGTTGGTTGAGCACGCCCAACAACTTCCTGGGATGTTAAAACAGGAATGACAAGGTCATCAGTGCAGGCTGTTGTGATAATCCGTCACGTGTTTACTGTAAGATTGAGAAACGAGTTTGACTGAGAGCTTGTTTAGTATTTGGTTTATATACATTTTTGATTTTCTAATAACTTGGTTCTCTACTTTTGTGTTTAACTGCACTTAATCTGCAAAATAAGTCTTTTTAGATGTGTGCATACAGAATTTGACACTTATCATGGGCATGAAGGTCATGGGCTTTTAATGGTTTATTTGAACTGCTCCTTCTCCACAGTGGAATTGTTTCTTTATTGACATACACCCCTACCAATATTTGGCTAAATGTCCTTTTGCAAGTTTTACCTAAACACTTTTGGTATCCATCAAAATGCACCTGTGCATTGTTTTAATTTTTAACTTAAGTTTGGACTCTATTCCCAGTTATCAGTTTTCGTCCTTTCCCAAAGGTCCTGCTCTATCCAGCGCTGCCATGTCGGCGAAGGCCATCTCAGAGCAGACAGGGAAAGAGCTGTTGTATAAGAACATCTGCACCTCGGCGGCCGTGCAGAACCGTTTCCATTATGCTAGTGTAACAGCTGAGACTGACTGGGCCCGCCTCACACAGGACCATTCATGGCTGCTGACAGAGGTAAGACTGTTTTTGTCCAGCTCATGAAGCCTGATTACAACCTTCAAAAGTTAATTTACCTACATGTGCTGTATTATAACAATCAGAGTGATTTGCATAGACTGTATAAAAGATGCACACAGCTTTCAGGTCTGAAAGGTGAAGCCATTTTGCACTGCCTTTAATGGTCACCAGGGACACATTAAAAACAATGCAGGTTTTAGACATTTTGCTATCACAGATTACAAAAGATTTAAAGTCCTAACCCTCGTTCTCAGTGTTTCAAAACAGGACTTTCACTCCAACCAGTGGGTTATGTCACATCAATCTTTTATAGTATCAGTGGTGACTGACTGGACACATCTGAAATGTGTCTGAACCTTTGCTGTGCCCATGTGTCAGTGCAACAACATGTCTGGCTCATGCGCTTCCTGTTTCGGCAGTTGATTGGCTCTCTCACAGCAGGGCTGGGAAACCCTACCCATCTTTATTGTTTCTACCATAGTCATACCACACTATCATACCAAAAAAAAACCCACGTGTGTCCTGTTTCTTTGCTCATCCCAAAAGAGGCTGGTGGTGAAGCCAGATCAACTGATAAAGCGGCGCGGGAAGCTCGGCCTAGTGGGCATCAACAAGGACCTGCAGGGCGTCCGGGAGTGGCTCAAAGACCACCTAATGAAGGAGACAACTGTGAGTTAACTGTACTCTCTCTTAGTGAGCATAAAACCCAGCCATGACTGTCTTTGTGGCAATAAAGCAAATCCACGTGCTGCAGTAGTTGGAACCACGAGAAACACATTGCATCATTTTCTGAGGAGGTATTTGATTCGAATGCAGTGACTGTTGCTAAGTAGAACATGACTGACGTGCTGTTCATGTTTAAAACGTCATCAACCAGAACCATATGTGAGGATGACTTTGCTTTGCTAATACAGGGCTGTTGTTGAGCAAGTTAGTTCAACATTTTTGTGAGATGATCAAGTGTCTTTTTTTTTTTTTTTTTTTTTTCTTTCCCTGCTCTGTGTGTCTAAATACACTTGCTGCATTGTCCTCACAAAGTAAAGTTACTCTGAACCTAGATTAACTGGTTATTTATCTGTCTTGAACAGCCAGAGCTGGCAAGTCTTTAAATAAATCAACATTTAAAAAAGTAATCCTCACAGAAACTGTAGTATTAATACTATATTTGGTCTCTGAAACACCACAAAGGATCCTCATTTTGATATGAGAAGCACATGGAGGATTTTGCCTCAGTTGCCCTGCTGCTGCCTGTTTTTATTTGATATTATTTGCCCTTCTCTACTCGTAATAAGCTATTTGGATGTGAAATGGATGAACTAGAACTTTGAAGGTAGTTTGTAACGATGACAAGACCTAGTAAATGACAGGTCAATTTACATTTTTTTTTATGTTATTCTTAAAGTTTTACTTTCACTTTAATATATAATACATGTAGTTTTCCTCTCAGTGTAGTGTTTGTGACCAGGTGTTTTTCTTGAATAGGTGGGAAAGGCAAAGGGTGTGCTGAAGAACTTCCTCATTGAGCCATTTGTCCCACACACACAGGTAATGTATGCCAGTATCTTGTCTTTCAGTCTAACACTCTCTAAGCTCCTCAGTTTGGAGAAGTTTTGTGGAGCAGTTCAATTTGTGTCATCAGTGGTTATTTCTTCTGTTGTAACTTGAATTTGCTGAATGGTCTACGGTTTCTGTGGTCTCAACTTCACAGCTAATCCCTTCTTGTCATGTCTTGTGTCTTGTCAGCAGGACAGATCCTGTATTTACATAAATGTTTTATTTTAATTAAGATTTGGTATCATTCTGAATTTCCCTGTTCAAACCAGGTTGTCACAGCAATATATAGTTAAGCTCAAAAGTTACGGTTATTTTTAGTTTAAAGTATTGTGTAATGGTAACTTTTAGTGTCCCTTTACACTTTCGTAGAGGTAGCCTTAAACTTCTATCATAGGGTATAATTCACACGTGTACTTTGCACCTTTTGTATTAAGAGCCAATGTGATATTTCCTGCAGCTGCCCTCAAAGAATTCTGAGCAGAATGAAAGTATTGCATCACAGGACCTCTGATGTGAGAAGAATTTGTAAAAAATGGCTTCCTTTATTTTAAATGAAGCACACTGCTGCATCCTGTCAGACTGAAAGAGGAAAATGGGAATCAAATTCTTATACAAATCTGCTGACGATGTTGGCAGGTCATCAGCTGGGGTCATGTCTGACCCGGATTATCCTCCCCCCAGATGATTAATTAAATTACCTTGTGGCGTTTAAAAAAAAAAAAAAAAAAAAATTGGTCTGTAGGAAAACCCTTCATACCTACTTTAGAGAGTATTTCTTGATTTTTATTTATTTATTTATTTATTTTTTTTCCCTTGGTGTGCTGTGCTTCTTTAAATATATAGTAATAATTGATAAGCCCCAAGTCTGATAAAACTTAATTGCAGTGGAAAGTCAAGTTGTTGTTGTTGTTGTTGTGGTAATAAATAATAAACCAAACTACAAGAATCAGTTCCTCAGACTGGGATCTCCGTTGCCTCAGCCATTCTCATCAAATCCTCTCAGAAAAATGAAAAGGAGTAGAATGACTTAACCAGGATCAGTGCCTCCTGGTTGACCCAGTCGATCTAGGACCTTATAAGTGAGAACAAGCTCCAAGTTATGTGTGTTCTGTCTGTAGGTCAGTGTGCATTTGATTAGTTTGTTGATTTTTCTTAATAATTTCTCGCAGAGAACTGAATGTTGAAACCACTTGTTGGCCTTATGTAAATATTGCGCAGCATTTCCAAACAAAATCAGTAAAGACGTATTTGCGTGTCCTTGCATGTGGCTGAACTCCCTGTTTACTCACTCAGGAGGAAGAGTTTTATGTATGCATCTATGCCACACGTGAGGGCGACCACGTGCTTTTCCACCACGAGGGAGGAGTGGAGGTGGGTGACGTGGATGCCAAGGCCCAGAAGCTGATGGTTCCAGTGGATGGCAAGCTCACTGAGGACCTAGTCAAAGAGCAACTGCTTACACAAGTTCCCGACGACAAGAAGGAGTACGGAAACCTTTTTCTAAAATTGTCTTTATTATTTAAAGACATATAAATTTCATTATTTAAATATTCTTTTTAAGTATAAAACAAATGGTGACATTTGAATCTGAGTCATTTTGTGCTTTGAACCTAATTGGATCACTTAGTAGTTCACAGTAGTAGTAGTTAGTGATCAGGCTCTCTGTTAAAACACAGAGACATTTGAGCAGAGATGTGATTAGCCAGATATTGAATGAAATATAGAAAATAATACAGGAATAACTGTAAAATCGCAGTATATTTAGTTTTCGCACCTTCTTGTTGCTTTTTATTTTCTTTCTTAACCAAAGAGGCTCTCTGTATTCAGAAAATCTTTTATCCTTTGCTGTTTTGACCTTGACTAATGTTTAGCTTCTTTTATGTAAACTTAGCAGTGTGCTAAGTAAATACTCTTATCTCTTTTAAACAATACAAACTAGAAAGAAACATAAAAGATACTCTCTAAGTATTCAGCGTGGCTGCTTAGCAATACTCTACCATTTTGTTCTTGCCTAGTGAGACACAAAGCTTCACAAAAGTTCTCTTATGTGCTGATTAAGTCTAATTTTGTTTCCCTTCTCACAGTGTTTTGGCCAGTTTTATAGTCGGCCTCTTCAACTTGTATGAGGACCTCTACTTTACCTACCTTGAAATCAACCCTCTTGGTAAAGCTCTTTTATTCTGAAATATTACACTCTGCTCATTATGTATTGCAGAAACAAAAATGCTGATTTAAAAAAAAATAAAAAATAAAAATCTAGATTGCTACCATGCTATGTTAGTAATTCATTGGTGGAAAACATACAAATTAACTCAAAATTTCTGCCTTTTCACAGTCGTCAATCAAGACGGAGTATATGTCCTTGACATGGCAGCCAAGATTGATGGCACAGCGGATTATATCTGCAAGGCTAAATGGGGGGACCTTGAGTTTCCTCCACCCTTTGGCAGAGAGGCGTACCCTGAGGTGAGATTTGAAGAGCTGTAGTTGGACAGGCTGTTTGTTTATAGTTCTCTGGATCCTTTAATTTTCACTGATTTGATTTAAAATGTGACTTTAACTTAGATCTACTCATATGTACAATGATTGGTCAGTCCATTTCTCCATCCTTGTGCACTTACTGACCACAGTTTGGTATTCACCACTCTGTCTTGTTACTTGTAGGAGGCCTACATAGCTGATCTGGATGCAAAGAGTGGTGCAAGTCTGAAGCTGACCCTGCTGAATCCCCGAGGCAGGATCTGGACCATGGTGGCCGGAGGAGGTGCTTCTGTTGTCTACAGGTAGTCCATCACATACAGCATACATTTGAACTCTATACCACTTCTTTGCCTTTATGGCTTGAAGTTTCAAAGCTTGTTAGACTGAAGTTTTGCTTTCTAACAAACCCCAGCTTGACTTTTCTGTTGCCAGCTTAATATTTTTTTTAAGGTTAATTACAGCTGATAGAATCGCATCATTTCTCTTCTTCAGCGACACCATCTGCGATCTGGGTGGGGTGGACGAGCTGGCTAATTATGGCGAGTACTCAGGCGCACCCAGTGAACAGCAGACCTACGACTACGCAAAAACCATCTTGTCTCTCATGACACGTGAAAAACATCCTCTAGGTGGGTGAAGCCTGGACTTGATTACATTAGAGCTTATTTTCCTGAACGGGATGAAAAGCTGGTGGGAGGAGGAGGCTACAACTGTCAGATAAAGTCTGCGTTTGTTTGCTGTGTCCTTGAAGTGTAGAAATACTTGGTGGATCCTTCCTCTGCTGTGTGAGCTAATTGTGCTGCTTCGGTGTGACACACTGTTCACTATGTGGGGAGTTGCCAGCAATAGACTTCATGTATGTTACTCGGGTGTTGAATTTCAGTCATGAGCATTTCGTAACACCTTTCCTTATCCTACAGGGAAAGTGCTGATCATTGGAGGAAGCATTGCAAACTTCACCAACGTAGCAGCCACATTCAAGGTGAAACGCACTGATATTTATGATATTTATCTGAAAATCATCTGCACAGTTATAAAGAATCACTGTAATGTTTAAAGAGGAAAAAATGGCTTATACACAATATTTAATTTCTTAAACTTTGAAAGAATGATGTCACTGTATTTTCAGCAAGTCCTGAATTAGCAGAGATTTGTGTTATGTGTAATATCAAAACATTTATACCCATAGCTGCTCATACATGCAATACACAAACTAGACTGGTTCCTAATTTATGTTCAGAAACATGTTAAGGCAGTGTTAGCCCTACCTGCCTTAACATGTTTTCTCAGATTACTTTAAAATCTGAAGGCAGGTCAGAGTAGAAAGCCATACTAATGCTTTGAATTATTAAATGGTCTCAATAAAATTTCACTCTTCCTGGTTGATATACTTGTACTTTTTGTGCATAACAAAGCTGATCTGCTTGTCCTTCCTCAGGGCATTGTCAGGGCCATTAAAGATTACCAAGGCCCTCTGAAGGAACACGAGGTCACCATTTTTGTTCGACGTGGCGGTCCGAACTACCAAGAGGGACTCAGGGTGATGGGGGAAGTAGGTGAGTAAGACTGGACTAATACTTGGGCCTAACTCGTGAAATACATGACATCCATCCAGTATACATCCAAGTCGAGTTCTTGGGTCTAGATTAAGGAGCTTTTTTTCTTTTCTTTTTTTTCTATGCAGGGAAGACCACAGGGATCCCCATTCATGTGTTTGGAACTGAAACCCATATGACTGCCATTGTTGGGATGGCACTGGGCCACCGACCAATCCCTAACCAGCCCCCGATGGACGCCCATACAGCCAACTTTCTCCTCAATGCTAGCAACAGTGCAGCGGTATAATTATTCACTAATTCTTGGGTCAATATCGGATGGTGTGTCAGTCAGTGCCCACTCTCTTAAACAAATTAGATGTTAGATGGGGTTTTGTTATAAGTTAAACAGTAAGTGGTTCACACAAGTACATTTCAGTGTTTGAGAAAGGAGAAGAAAAGGGTTATTGCTCCAAATGACATGTATTTATACTGTAGTTGTCTCCATAATGCAGGGTCATGACTAGCAAAAGGGTGTAACCTAAATTGGATTTATTTACTTTATATGCAATTGAGAGTGACGTGTTTAAACACAGTTTAAGCTCGTTTAGCGCCTCTATAGTGTGTGTGTTAGCTGTATGAACTTATGACCTCGTTGGGGGTGAAGCCACTGTTTCTAACTATGCTATGCATGCTCTTTGGTAACCTCTGTCAGCCTGTCCTGTAAATCTTTCCCTTTTCTTTGCCAGACTCCAGCTACAACAAGGACTGCTTCATTCTCCGAGCCCAAGTCGCCCACTGATACCTGCCCGGCCAAGAAGTGTAAAGCAGGGCTTCCAACAGGTAACGAACAGTCATTCATGCTGAACTGCTTCCTATCAGCAAGAGCCCATATTTACTCATGCACCTCTGCTTTTTTTTTTTTCCTTTTTTTCCCCTCTCATCCTGGCTTCTCCTTTCCTGCTGAAATACCACCACCAATATTCTGCAATTTATTTTCCTTCTCTTTTCCTCCTTTTCTTATTTCACACCAACTTACATCCGCCCTTTTCATGCTTGTTTCTCTAAGACTCGCTCCATTCTATACTGTGGCCTCTGAAGAATGTGGTCACAGGCGATTGGAAAGGTAAGTGATAGGTGTGCCATGGCCTCACTGCTCTGGGCTTCCTACACATTCATCACTGGTTTGAACTTTTCCCCCCTTGTTTGCTGCTCACCTTTCTAGTCTTGGTGTATATGAAGGACATATGTTCACATCACATCAGGGCATCATATTCTTATGAATGCTGCATACTTTTTTTAATATGCTTTTTTTTTAAACTTTTTATAATGAATAAGTATGGTTTGTAATAAAAACTAGAAATTAAGTTTAAGCATATTGGGTTTTTTTTGTTTTTTTCTAAGGCCTCTTCACACTGGATTTTGTGTTCTTTAGGATTAGTAGTGTTGAAGTCAAAAGCAGCCATGCAAACATGAAGTTTTGATTACTTAACTAAACTGTTCATATTGCCTTTTACAGCAGTACAGTAAAGGCATGCTCCATAGCAGCTGAGCACGCATGGTCTCTTCCTCTGCTGTGCTTCTAACGCAGTGTTTTCAGTGATGACACATGGTTGCAAAAATGCGGTGAAGTGTGTTGAGTGAATAACTTGCAGCAAAGACTCAATTTTTGTTCTCTTCTTGTGTTTGTGCCTGTTTTTTGTTGTATTTTGTGTTTCCGTCCTGTGGGTGTCACAGAAGCTCAAGCCTCTTCAGGCTGCAGCGGAGGTATGGAAGGGTGTGAAAAACCTGTTTTCCTGCCCTCTCCGTCCTTTGTCCCTCTGCTTTCCCCTCTAACGTTTATCTTCTTTACACTCTTATGGCTTACTCGTTTGACACTGCCTTGTAATCATTATTTTAAAAAACGTAAAGCAAAAACCTTGAGCTATAACTGTTAGTAGAAATTCTTCAGTTCAAGACGCAGGCGCAAGAATCAGTTCTGTATTTAAAATATTCTGCACATCTCAGAGATGTAACGACAGAAGGCAGAGAGAGAGACTTGGAAGGACTGGAATAAGTTTGAGAATGTATTTTTACTAAACAGTAAGAGTTTTAAAGCACATGCACTAACGTGATCTCTGCTTTCAAGAATTTGTTTTTCAAATTTTTCAGATGCTCTGAACCTTTCTTTGTAATGTAATCATTACAAAAAATTTGATCTTTATCGGCAGTCAAGGATCTGTCAGACAGTATTTTATATTTCCATGTGGCAACATACCACAGATAGCACTCTAGTCTTTTGCCGAATACTTCACTTTGAAAATGATGGCCGTATACTGCCAGCAATGGAGGAAGTGAAGTTGCTGGTTTTCTTATCCGGGGTAAAAAATGGCAGCTGCATATGTGGTGTCCATATTCTTTTCATGCAAATGTCCTAGTTTTTAATGATGTTACATTGCAAATTAATGTTGTTAACGCTGTGGCTTGGAGAGAGCGGACAAAATAAATCGTGCAGATCCTGTGTGGGGTGGTATTTTTCTCTTCCTGGTCCATCTGTCCTCAGTGAATCCTGTCTTTATTCTAATTCTTACCATCCCCATTCCTGCTGTTTCCCTGAGCCAGAATTCCCTCTTCATCTGTGAATGGGTTTTAGTTCAGTTTCCACTTCTGACTTGTCTCTGTGTAATTTTTTTTTTTCTTCTTTTTTTTCTTCCTCTCAGCTAAAGCAACCACTCTTTTCAGAAAAAACACCAAGACCATTGTTTGGGGTATGCAGACACGCGCCGTGCAAGGCATGCTGGACTTTGACTACGTATGCTCCCGGGAAGAACCCTCTGTGGCAGCCATGGTCTACCCCTTCACGTAGGTTGCGCTATTTCCCTCTGAATTAAATTAGAAGAGTGTGACTGTAGAATACTAAATAGAGTTAACTGCACAAATCAAATGATTTTTTTTTTCTCTCTCTGCTCGAAATCTCTAAATCTACTCTTGCTGGTGTTGTTTCTGTTTTTATCTTTGTCATATTTGTAAAATATGAGCCTTTTTCTAAAAGCGTATTATCAGTTTAGGCAGATTGTAAGTCGTGTACACATACAATAAAGGCTTATAACCTTCCATGTTTCCAAGTGGCAAATTCTTGTAGAACATCTTAAGCTGCTTAAGTCTTCCCAATGTTCCTCTGTATCTGTAAGCCACTTTGCAACCCACTTTAAGCCCAGCTCTTCCTTCTGATCTGTCAGAGTTTGTCAGTGTTGTCCGTTGCCATTGTCTGATCTGTGCTGCATGGGCATCGCCTTTCCTCACCTATAGAGGTGTCCATATAGTAAGTGATTCACAGTGATGCAGCAACCAAAAACCAGACTTATCAATTGAGCTGAATTTGAGTTAAACTTCTGTTTTCAATAGGAAGCCCCAAACACAAATGATAAACCTTTAATTGACAGGGTTTAAGGAACTGACAAGAATTCATTTTGCAGTTGCAAAGTATCCATTAGTTGTACTGAATGGAGTTGGGGAGTGTTATTGAATTTTATTGTTTTATTTATATTTTGATATTGCTAGGGATGATGCAATGATCGGGGACTATTCTTAATTTTGTTGTTCCTGTGACAATGACAAAGTTTCTGATTTTACTGCTGTGTTTCGAAAAGTTCTTCATATTTTGCTGATATGTTTCTGTTTGTTGCTCAGCGGAGATCACAAGCAGAAGTTTTACTGGGGCCACAAAGAGATCCTGCTGCCGGTCTATAAGAACATGGCCGATGCCATGAAGAAGCACCCCGAGGTAGACGTCCTGATCAGCTTTGCTTCGCTGCGCTCTGCCTTTGACAGCACAGTGGAAGCCATGCAGTACCCACAGGTATGAAGAGCGACTGTACAGTGTGTTGAGCTTCCACTAAAATTATTCAGAGTGGACCCAGTTTATTTAATTGTGTTTTCAGATTCACACCATCGCCATCATAGCCGAGGGCATCCCCGAAGCTCTGACTAGGAAGGTGATAAAGATGGCCGACGAGAAAGGAGTCACCATCATTGGCCCTGCCACGGTACAGAGCTTCATCCCCCTGAACATCTTTGTTAAAAACATTTACACTCCTGCAGTCCTGCGTGCTGCACAACAACATTGAATATTTAGTATTTACTGCTGTTTACACTTAGCTAGATTAATGTGATGGTGTTGTGTTTAGTATGTTGCTTTGTTTTGTTTTGTTTTTTTGCTTGTTTTCTATTCTTCTCTCAACAGGTGATCCAGGAGATTTTTATTTTTCTCCCCCCCCTTTCTCACTGTCCCTCTCCCCTTCTGTTTTTCCTTTCCTTCCTCTTTCTTTCTCCCTTTCCTATCCCTCACTCATGTCTGTCCCGTCTGTAACATCTGAAAATAAAATATAATAAATAATAAAAACAAAGATGGACCAATACGGCAATGCCACGATGATCCATTTGGCAAAGTAAATCCATTGGGTATCCTTGTTGGTCTTCAGACAACAATTCTGATGGCTAAAGAACCAAATGGGACAGGCAAAAAAAAGGAAAAAAAACCCCAAACATTTACACTCATCATTAACACGGCTATAAGTTTATAGACTGTAGTGTGGTATTTAATAGCCCAGCTAAAAGGGCTATTAAATCTTTCTGGTAAACATGGTGGATTAAATGCAGATTATTCTTGTTAAATAGGTTGGTGGCATCAAGCCAGGCTGTTTTAAGATTGGCAACACAGGCGGTATGCTGGACAACATCCTGGCTTCTAAACTTTACCGTCCCGGAAGTGTGGCGTATGTGTCGCGCTCTGGGGGAATGTCCAACGAGCTGAACAACATCATCTCACGCACTACAGATGGCGTCTATGAAGGGGTGGCCATCGGAGGAGACAGGTACAAAAACTTAATTGCAGATCATTTACTTGAGAGAATTTTTTCATTTAAAAAAAAAAAAATGCATAAATCAATTCTTGACCAAAAAAAGATTCTAGTTCCAGAAATGAGTGCTTACGTTTCTCTCTGTCCAGATATCCAGGCTCGACCTTCATGGACCACGTCCTACGTTATCAGGACACTCCAGGAATTAAGATGATTGTTGTACTGGGAGAGGTGGGAAGCATTTAATATCTAAATTATTTGGTGTGTGCTACTTGTACTAAATAGAATCTTGTTTTTAATATGTCCTTTACTTTGACACAGATTGGTGGAACAGAGGAGTACAAGATCTGCCAGGGCATCAAGGAAGGCAGGATAACAAAACCTGTGGTCTGCTGGTGCATTGGAACCTGCGCCACCATGTTTGCCTCAGAGGTCAGTTAGCTCTGGAAATCCTGGCTTTGGATTTTATTGCTGCTCTTACCTGGAAGAAATTTTTTCCAGTAATATGTTTTACTGCCATCTTCAGGTTCAGTTTGGCCATGCAGGAGCTTGTGCCAACCAGGCTTCAGAGACAGCGGTGGCCAAGAACCAGGCTCTGAGGGATGCTGGAGCTTATGTACCAAAGAGCTTTGATGAGCTGGGTGACGTCATCAAGTGAGAAATACTTTTCATGCTAATTTCCTAAAGTTTGGAACTGACAGGTTTCCGGGTTCCTCACTGTTATTGTGTTTGTGGTGAAACAGGACTGTGTATGATGAATTAGTGGCCAATGGTACCATCGTTCCTGCCCAGGAGGTTCCTCCCCCAACAGTACCTATGGATTATTCCTGGGCCCGGGTAAGAACTTTATAATAGTCCTTTGTAAACTTAGAAGCCAAGAAATACTGGATATAATGGTTATTTGTGGAATTTGTTGGGGTTTTTTTTCCAGGAGTTGGGCCTGATTCGTAAGCCAGCCTCATTCATGACAAGCATCTGTGACGAGCGAGGCCAGGAGCTCATCTATGCTGGCATGTCCATCACTGAGGTCTTCAGAGAAGAGATTGGTATAGGAGGAGTGCTAGGATTGCTCTGGTTCCAGCGCAGGTCAGTATGATGTCAAGAACACTGTTAGTTGTTAAGAATGTAGGATCAATTTCACACTTTTTTTTTTTTTTCTCTGTTTAGGTTACCACGCTACGCCTGCCAGTTCATTGAAATGTGCCTGATGGTGACTGCTGATCATGGGCCTGCAGTCTCCGGCGCTCACAACACGATTGTCTGTGCTCGTGCGGGCAAAGACCTTATCTCAAGCCTCACATCCGGCCTGCTCACCATCGTCAGTACTGCTCACATATTGATCAGTCATTGATCATGTCATCTTTTGTTGTTGTAGTTTCCCCCCCCCCCCCCAAAATGTTACGGAATTGAAACGCAATTTATTCCTAAAAATCAGGGGGACCGTTTCGGAGGTGCTCTGGATGCGGCTGCAAAGCAGTTCAGCAAGGCATTTGACAGCGGCATGATCCCCATGGAGTTTGTCAACAAGATGAAGAAGGATGGCAAGCTGATTATGGGTATCGGCCACAGGGTCAAATCAGTAAGCAACACTCTTTATACAATAAACAGTGCTCTAATCTGTAAATGAGCCTCTTATTTATCAGTGTTTTGACTCGTATTTGTTAATTGCTTCTTCTGAGTTTGATTAAGATGGACACGCAGCCATTGTTTTAAATGGAGTTTGATTCGGTTTCAGATCAACAACCCAGACATGCGAGTGCAGATTCTGAAGGACTTTGTGAAGCAGAATTTTCCTTCCACCCAGCTGCTTGACTACGCCCTCGATGTAGAAAAGATCACCACCTCTAAGGTATTTTACACAGAGTGAAGTAGACGATGGAAACTTGTGTGTACAAGCAAAACAGTGAAATGATGAAATGAAATGGCAACAGAAAGCTGCTACATCTAAAGAACCTGATGACTGCTTTGACATTCAGGATTCAGAGATTGGGCTTTGCTGTCAAATAATTTGGTTAAACACTTTGAACAGAAGATTTTTCATTTATTTTTACAGCAGGCAAGCAATTATTCTCAGTTTTCTGCACAGGTGACCACACCTGCAAATTCCATGATTGACAGTGGAATGTAACCAGAACGAAGACCTGGATTTTATAGTTCTATAAATAATATTAAACATTAATCAGGCTTTTTAATCTCATTTAACACTTTTTGTTCTAATTTGTGCTGTTATTCAGGGACGTGTGTCAGAACCCACACCCAATGAAAACTTGTTATATATTTTTTTTAATTCAATTTAACCAGGAAATTCAACTGAGCTTTTAGACTCTGCCAAGATGGAGAGAAATAACTTTTTTTTTTTTTGATAGTGGGTGAAGCTGCAGCTACCAGAGAAAACCTGTGACATACAAACACCATAGCAGAAGGTCCTGAACATTCTTTGTGAGGCAACAGCGATAACCTCTGAGCCACTATTAGATCCAATAAAAAGATTGATAAGATCTAGAAGAGGCTGTGTGCTCTCTGCAGCTTTGGACTGCAAGTCCTTTCCTCAATTTCATGTTAAAATAACATTCAAGCATTTTGATTTTGATTTATTTTTTTCCCAGAAACCCAACCTGATCCTAAATGTAGATGGCTTTATTGGTGTTGCCTTCGTGGACATGCTTAGAACTTGTGGAGGCTTCACACGGTAAGAATACGAGACGGCATCGTGAGGTGTTACTTCTGTAAGCTTTGGTGCGTGTGCTTTGATTGGATGGATCTTATCACCAATATCTGTTTGGGGTTTTTTTGTTTTAATTACAGCATTACAAAAAAGAGAAATACTGTATAAAGAAATGGAAGCCAATAATAAAAGGGGCAGACAAAATGTGCATGGATTTGCACTTTTAATATCCCTTCATTTCCCTTCTCTCCCCCCCCCCCCCTCCCTTTTCTTATCTCCCTCTCCTCCTCCTTTCCTTCCCTCCCTCCGGCCATCTTTCCCTTCCTTAGATGGAATTACGCAAAAGTGTTATATGAGCATGTAAACACATGGCCAGGGATGATTCAAGTATTACACTTATTAAATTTGTCAAAATGAATATGCAGTGGGGAGAAATAGAACAGTAAGAAAATCAGATAAATAGAGACACCACTACAGGGGCCACGTGTTGTTAGTATTCCTGCTCTTTTAGATTGGCACTCTAAGGTAGTGTAAACGAAATGTAATGAGTAAAAAGAGAAGAATACTACGAAATATTATCGGTGTCAATATTATCACTGGGTGTTACAGGAAGCCTGTAGTTGTTAACAGAAACCATAATAAACACTCTGATATGCTTACAGCTACATTATTTAGATTTAACCAAAAGTGCATGTTATTCGATGGCTTGTGGAGAATTCAGATGGCTGAGATGCAATGTCTGCACTGTTGCTGTGTGTCGAGGGGACACTGTCCAGTATTGTTTCTCACATGAATGTTGAACTGTCTCCAGAGACGAGGCTGACGAGTTTGTGGAGATCGGTGCACTAAATGGGATCTTTGTCCTCGGCCGTAGCATGGGCTTCATTGGTGAGTTCCCTTTAAAATGGAGCCATGATATTCTCTGTGACAACCTTTAAAACGGTCTCTAACCTGAGTTTGTTTTGTTAGGCCATTACCTGGATCAGAAGAGGCTGAAACAGGGTCTGTACCGCCACCCATGGGATGACATCTCCTACGTGCTCCCTGAACACATGTCCATGTAATTCCCTTGTCACAGAATGGAAATCGCTTCCAGACGAAGATGTCAGGCGGTATTACACATCTCATGTAACTTGTATCTCCTCTCTAGTTATGATAGCAGCTGCCAAGGGGGGTGGAACTGGGCAGGGTTACTTTGGAAAGTGGGAAGTACTGTTTATCTGAGGAACCTGGGTAGAAGTTTTCAATCTAGTTTTTATGGAGGAAAAAGGGGAAGTATATTTCTAGGCTCAGTTTTTGAGAACTAATTTAAAAGGTCTGAGATGTAACTTGTTTAGTTTTTAACAAAGAGCCACACCAATGCAAATCTTAGCTGCAGGAGCACAAAATCACTTGGTACACAGAGTCAAAATTGAGAGATGGTTATGCTTAGTTGGGTATAGGAGCAAGATCCAAGCAAAATTTCAGTCCTTAATCCTGCAATGCATAGTCCGCATAGTAACCTCTGTTAATGGCTGCAAAGCATTTTTTTAAAATACTTAATCTGCCTGGTTTAGACCACAAGAAAAGGTGCTTAAATGTGCTTTCTGGCTTTCCGAGTGCTGCAAATTAGTTTAAACACTAGATCCCTTTTTAAACTCCTTCACCATGATTCACTCCTAACAAAAAATAGTCAATCTCATCCCAAATTAAACCAAAGTTATTTTAGGGTGTTTTGTTTATTTAATTAAAAAAAAGAAAGGGGGAAAAAAAAAAAGCAAGATGCAGTGGTAGATGGTACAAATGTCATGAAAAGGATACATCATTATGGAAATGAGAGGAATTAGACACAAGTCGGGAGTCTCTCCACCATTTGCCTTTCATGAAACCAGCCCGGGTTATAGTTAAGTTAATCAGTTTGTTAGTATTCTAATAACTGTAGAAAAAAGGAAGCTGTAGACGCATCAAGAAGAGGCGAACAAATGCTTCATGAATGAGCCCTGTGAGTCTGGAAAGCCTCTTTTGGTGAGGGACCATGAAAGCAGTTTGCTTTACTTTGGAAATAATCCGGATGTTCTCCAACTTCCAGTAAAAACTCACAACACTCTGTAACAGCCCACTGTAATGTCTGCTGTGCTTAATCTGTTTTTATTTAAATGTGAAAAAAGCTTTTTTTTGTTTTGTAATATGCTGTCATAAAGTAGTAAAATAAAGAACTTATTGTTTTTCTTTTATTTTGTCATCTTTTATTTATTTATTTATTTTTATTTTATTTATTTTTTTACTTAGAAGAAAGTTTACTTTCCTCTTGAATGGAAAATCCTTAAACTTAATTCTGAACATTTATCTCTAACATGGGCAGTAATTACATTTAAATACAAAGCAAAAAACTAAACACCCGCCTTTACCAGCATCACTGTCCATCGGCTGTATCCTGAGCTGCTGATGAGGAATTGTTTGCTCTTCTGGACTTTAAAACTTCATTCTTCAGGTCATACCACAGTATATCAATAAAAAGGTAAATTGGATGTAAATGTGTATTCACATATAGATATATAGAGAAAGATGGATATATTGGGATGTCATTCAGACTGCAGAAGTGTAGTCGAATGGTAACGAGAGGGCAGCATTACAGACATTGAGGATGGCTACAAGTACCTGGGAATCCCACAGGCAACTGGAAATCATGAATCTCCAAATACCTGTAAAGAGGAGGAGTCAGCTCCTTTGGCCAGCTTATCTGGTGATTGGATAAGCTGGCCAAAGGAGGAAATGGAAGGCACAGACATCAAGACAGGAAATGTACTGACCATGCATGGAGGGTTTCACCCCAAATCCAGCACCCTGTGACTGTACAGTAAGCGGAAAGAAGGAAGCCAGGGACTACTGAGTGTCAGAACCACTGTCCAGGATGAGACAACGAACATCCATGAATACATCAAGAAGATGGCCACAAGCAACCGTGTGCTTAGTGAATACCTCAGGCGACAGAAACCCAAGAAAGAAAAGCTCCAGGAAGAGAAACCATCATGGAAGGACAGGCCCCTGCACCTTACATCAAGAAATCCTACCAGTGGCTGGACTGAAAGACAGCACAGAGGCACTAATCATGGCAGTGGATGAACAAGCTCTGAGCATAAGATCCATAGAGGCTGGGGTTTATCACACCAGATGAGACCCCAGGTGCAGAGATGCCTCTCAAACAATCCACCCGCCAGGATAACGACCTTTCGCAAGGCAAGAGGGGGGGGGAAAAAATAAAATAAAAAATATATATATATATATATTAAAAATAAATAAATTCACAGTTGATTAATGATTTGTGTTCCTCTCACTTTTGTCATGGTCAATGCAAAGGTGTGTTTTTGCTGTTACCCTTGGATTCTTTTTCACTTCTGTCACTGCTGCATGTTATGATCTCTCCGAGGGAAAGTGATGGAAATAATCCTGAATTTCCATCCTTTTTTAAATAATTTGTTTCTAAGACCCAGGAATAATTTGCACCAGTTAGTTTTTCCTTGAGGCGATAACACCTTCTCAGTAAGCAGACTGTGTGGGCTTTTATTTTTAAGGGAGGGGCACATACAGAATTCACTTTGTTTAATTAGATATGTTTGTCTGACTTGGGTCAACTAAATGAAAAAAAGACACAATTTTACTTTTGGGTGCACAGACACTTGTTTTTTCTGCAGTGACTGTAGGTTTGTTTGTTTGTTTTTTCATTTGGACTCTTTAGATTTCATTTCAGTTTAGCGTCAGTTAGTTTCCAGAGTGTATTTTCGTATTTTAGATTAGTTTTCGTTGTTTGAAAATGTTTAGTTTTATTTGCTTCAGTGTTAGTTTTAGACCTTTTAATTATTAGTGTATGGAGAGCATATGTCAGAGGCAAGATTTTGCAAAATCTCAAACACTTCCATCAGGCAGGTTGTGCTACAATTTAGAAACAGATACTTAAACTGAGGAAATTTCCTCTGTATTTTTATTTGACTTTATTTATTCCAGGTTCACTGAAACGATTCAGTTATCCCCAACCCCAAAGACTAGTTTTAGTTAACCAAAATGTTTTTTCCACCATCTCGTTAACTATAAAAACCTGGTTTTGTTGTTACTCAAGCTGAAACACAGTTTTATTATTTTATCATCCATGTATAGCCTAACTCAGGCATGAATTCTTATTACCAGTTTAAAGCGTTATACAGTTATGACCCTGATGTTACCTCATCACAAGATGCCAAAGTGCACATCACCGGCAGACGGATAACGGGCAACACGCATGCGCGCAACAGCCTTAAACAAAGGTAAACTTATCTTGAAAAAATAAAAAGAAATAAAGACCCTTCAATACGTTATAACGCCACATCAATTAAATACGTCACACATTGCACGGTTTGCGTCAGAGATGTGGATGTGTTAGCTTGAATCTGAGGACCTCTCCCTGACAGCCAGCTAAAAATCACCGCACCTTTGGAATATTCCTGAAGACGGAAGTGAGCGCTCCTGTTTTCTCACCAAGCCTCTGAACGCAGCGCATGCATGTCAGTCTCCGAATGCTTGTTTACATGTGTTGGGTACACCTGTGAGTTATTCCCGAAGATAGTTCGGAGCTGTCATTTGCCTCTGAGTATCACCCCGTGCGGTATGGCAGCAGCAGCGGAGGATACGGAGGAGCGTGGCCGCAGCAACAGCACCAGCGGCGGGGCGGTGCAAGGAGCGCTAACAGGTGACGGCGAACCTGAGGAGGCCGAGGAGTTCACCTGTTCGGCCTACTGCTCGGAGCTCTCCCGGCGGCAGAACGAGCAGAGGAAAGCCGGGCTGTTCTGCGACGTGACTCTGGTGTTCAGCTCGGGAGCCGTGCCCGGGGTCCAGACGGTATCCGCGCACCGCTCGGTTTTATCCGCGGCGTCGCAGTACTTCATGCTGCTGCTGTCCGGACAGTTTTCAGAGTCCCGATCCGGGCGAGTGGAGCTAAAGGAGTGGAGCTCGGGCACGAGACCCGACACAGACACTGTGGAAAGTGTCGTACAGTTCATGTACACGGGAGAAGTCAGGGTGACCACTGCCAATGTGCATGAAGTGTTGGAACTTGCAGACAGGTGATTTATTCATTTATTTTTAAATTATTCCGCAGGTGAATCAGATTGTGGATTTCACTTTGCTTATATGCGGAAGTATGTAAGTCACACCAGGTGGCGTGACTTTGTATGCTGTCATTACAAGAATTAGTTAGCAGGGTCATATTAAAAACTGACGTCCAGTGAGGGGGCAAACAACGACCCAGTTCTCATCAACAGAGGAGTATCTAATAGGCTCCACAAACTGCGACCCTGAATTAGAAAAGCGGAAGAAAATAGATTAATGGATGGATGGATTGATTGATTTGAAATTTTCCCTAAAAAATAAAACAAAAAACAAAACAAGGATCAAACTGATATATTTAAATTTGTTTTGTACAACCAATAAGCGGATATATACAGCAGTTTGTTATAATAGAGGGTCAAGAAAATTAGTAACAATCATTCTCGTGAAGCTGGATGTGAGTTTTGGCATTTTGCTCAGTAATAGATGACAAATTAAATTCTGTTTCATTAAGAGGAAAAGCAAGAAACCAGCTTATCTCTTTATAGTAGATGTGGTCCACACAAGCATCTCTTGCACTGTTTTTTGGCCTTCGGGTGTGGTGGACATATTATTACTGTTATTATCAGGGTTAAGTGTTTAGAAGTTGCATGGTTGACAACTCCTATGTCGATGGACTTGTAAGGGTGTGGCAGCTTGCGTGGTTACATCTTTGCTATTATTATTTACTCTTCATTAGAGCTATTATATCCACAAAAAATGTAAATGTAACAATTTTTAACCTTCAGATTACAAAAATCATCATTGTAAAAGAACTATTGGCTTAATTTTGTTATCTGCTTCAGTTTCAAGGTCCTGATGTGGTTTATGGTGGCTCCTTGGCGCTGTGTTATAGCTTACCAGACAGCTGAATAGAACAGTGTATCGTGGTATTGATTTTATCCTGGGAGTCTGTCTCAGCGAGGCTGTTTGAACAGGTTGTCATATTGCTATCTAACAAAAAATAATTTAAGATACATTCACAGAACTCCACAGGCATGAAGCTTGAGTTTAAAGTTGCAGGTGTGGTTTGATCCAATAGTGCTGAGTAATTAGACCACACCTTTCTATTCAAAGTGCTTCCATCACAAGTCAGGACTTAAACTATTATCTTTGATTGTTACACTTGCTTGTCAGGAGTGGGATTTGAACCCACGCCTCCAGAGGAGACTGCGACCTGAACGTAGCGCCTTAGACCACTCAGCCATCCTGACACTTAAGAGTTATTCTCGTTCAACCCGCAGATTTTATTGCCTGTGCAAATTTTTATACTGTCATAAAATGCTTTACATAGAGAGTCAGTATTTTTTAATTAATTCAATGAAATTCATCCATCCATTCGCTACCGCTTATCCTTTTTAGGGTCGCGGGGGGTGCTGGAGCCAATCCCAGCTGTCATAGGGCGAGAGGCGGGGTACACCATGGACAGGTCGCCAGTCTGTCGCAGGGCTGACACACAAGGACAGACAACCATTCATACTCACAGTCACACCTAGTGGCAATTTGGATTATCCAATTAACCTATCCCCACAAACTGCATGTCTTTGGACATGCAGCACGGTGGCACGGTGGTTAGCACTGTTGCCGCACAGCAAGAAGGTCCTGAGTTCAATTCCACCATCAGGCCGGGGTCTTTCTGTGTGGAGTTTGCATGTTCTCCCCGTGTCTGCGTGGGTTCCCTCCGGGTACTCCGGCTTCCTCCCACCGTCAATGAAATTCAATTCACTTTTATTTATACACCAAATCATAACAACAATCGCCTCGAGGCACTTTGTATTGTAAAGTAAAGAGCCTAAAATAATACAGAGAAAACCACAACAATCAAAGGATCCTCTTTAAGTAAGCACTTGGTGACAGTGGGAAAGAAAAATTCCCTTTTATAGCAGGAAGAACGGGAACGGGCAGCTATCTGCCACGACCGGTTGGGAGGTGGTGGGAGGAAGACGGGATAAAAGACACATTGTGGAAGAGAGCCAGAGATTAATAATAAGTTAATGTGGCAAGGAAATATAACATTTTTCGTATGCTGTAACTTTGATATCTCACTCTGTCAGGTTTCTGCTGGGGCAGCTGAAGACCTTCTGCGGAGAGTTCCTGATGAGGAAGTTGAGCATGTCCAACTGCGTAGCCGTGCACAGCCTTGCACACATGTACACGCTGAACCAGCTCGCTCAGAGAGCCGCCGAGACGATCAGGAGAAACTTTCACAAAGTCATTCACAACGAGGAATTCTTCACACTGCCCTTTCACTTGGTGCGGGACTGGCTGTGTGATGCAGAAATCACCGTGGAGTCTGAGCAGGAGTTGTTTGAGGCAATCGTGAAATGGGTCCACCACAACCCAGAGGAGCGAGAGAAGCATTTTGAGGACCTGTTCAAACTTTTAAGGCTGCCACAGATCGCTCCTACTTACCTGACGCGTGTCGTGAGGAAGGAGCCCTTAGTGGCAAACAGCGTGGCTTGTCTGGAGCTGGTGTCCAGTGCGCTCGAGGTCCACGCTGTTCGTTATGAGAGCCCCAAGAAGGCTGATTCAGATCTCGGTGACTCCTACGAGGCGACGATCCAGCCTCGATATGGTCAGAACATGGATGTGATCATGGTAGTGGGTGGTGTTTCGGAAGGAGGAGATTATTTGAGCGAATGTGTGGGCTACTTTGTTGCTGAGGATCGCTGGGTCAGTTTGCCACACATCCACAACCACCTCGATGGACATGCTATTGCTGTCACCGAGAATCACCTTTATGTGGCGGGCTCAATGGAGCCCAGCTTCGCCAAGATGGTGGAGCGCTACAATCCTAACCTTAACTGCTGGGAGTCGGTCAGCAGCCTGACCACACGCAAGCATTCGTTTGGCCTCACGTGCATCAAAGACACACTCTACATCATCGGCGGCCATGGCAACTTCAGTCCAGGTTTCAAGGATGTCTCCATTTATGAACCTGAGCAGGACATGTGGCTCAATCTGGAGCCAGCGCCAAAGATCCTGCGAGATGTAAAAACAGTGAGCGTGGAGGATCGCTATGTGTACGTAATGGCCAGGACCCCCGTAGATATAGACAGCGATGATGGGCTGAGCACGGTGACCACCTGCTACGATACAGAAAGCCGCAAGTGGCAGGAAGTGGACTCGTTACCGCTTATTGATACCTATTGTAGTTTTCAAATGGCTGTTGCATCCAGCAACTTCTATCACACAGCTTCCTGTTGCCCCAAGAACTACACGGTAACACATGAGGCCGCCCAGCAGAAAATAAGCAGAAACATCTCAGAGGACATCCTCGACAGCCTCCCGTCAGAGGTCCTCAGCCTGGAGGGCGCAGCCATTTGCTACCTGGGTGAAGACATCTTCATCATTGGCGGGTGGAGGAACAGCAACCACGTAGAAAAGCAGTACCGCAAGGAGGCCTACCGCTACTGCGCCAAGAGGAAGCGCTGGATGCTGCTGCCGCCCTTGCCCCAGCCACGCTGCCGTGCGGCGGCCTGCCACGTTCGCATCCCGTACCAGTACCTCTATGGCTCCCAGCGTTACCCCGTCCCCCACAACCTGGCTCGCCAGCGAGACCGCATGCAACAGATGCAGCAGCTCCATCGGCGCACCCTCAGCCTGCGGAGGCAAATGCAGTCTCAGATTGAATGTTAAGAATCAGATATTCTGCTTTAAGTCATTAGCACTTCATCTGCTGATAAATGCCTTGCTGTCATCTCAAGACTTTGTTTCAGTTATTTTCTTTTATTTTACCTTAATTGAGGTGAAATGTTTGCGCCATTTTTTCTTGAAGCGGGTTTGCAGTGAAGGAAGCAATGAGTCTAATCATTTTTGGCCTCATGCCTTACTTTCTATCGTGCCAGCAAATAAGACTGCTGTTGGTTTTGTTTGCGAAACAAATCACAGCTCAGCTTTTTAAACCGCGGCCTTTGTTAGCATCTTAGATAAAGGATGTCAATGTTTCCTGTGTGTGCAAAACAAAAACAACAAAACTGTCATGAGAAAACTTTGTGTCAGGAAGCATACTTGGCAAAGTAAACGATGTCTATTTATTGTGATGTATGTTAGAAGGAAATCATGAATTACAAAAACTAATTCAATAGCTAACTTAGAAAAGAAGTATCAGCTGCTTTAACTGTTTGCTTTCCTTTCCGTTGTTGTCATTGAGGGGTTTTTTTGCACAGTATGCATTGGAATAGTGATGATCGTATACTCTGTGCCTAAACAGACAATCACAATTTCGTAGCAAGGACTGAATGTTGACAAAAAGCACACGCTGTGCGACAGCTTGACTTTGGATGTGTGTGTGTGATTTATTTTAAGCTGGTCAAAAAAACAAAACTCTATTTCATATATACGATTTCTGGAAAGATGGACTAAATACCACAATGATAATCCAAGTATCGGATTTTGTGTTTAAATACGACGCTTTCCCATTTCACATCGCAAGGACAACCGCTAACAGATCCAGCCACTGACAGCAGTAACTTTGTGAAAATGTTTGGTTTGTGGGTTTTAATGGATTTGTTTGGTGTTTGCTCTGCATTTACGCTTCTGGCAGAATCTGTTTAGTGTTTTTGTCTCGGTGAATGAAAGCACATATGAACATTGCACTGTGGAAAGATTTTTAAATGTGCTTAATACACTAAACCAGCAAGACGATGTGTTATTTTTGTGAATGGTTATCATTTCCCCACTGTGCCAATAAAAATAAGACCTGTTCCTTAGTGACACCATTGATTTATTGTTCTTACTGCATTAAAGGACCTTGAATGTTAGCTTTACTTCTGAAGAGCGTTCCTTTGAGTTTAGTGACCCCCTCAAACATACCATGCTGGGTGTAGTGAATAAAGAGAAACTCATTCAGTATTTTTGAAGCTGTGTTTAGATTTTTGTACCAGTTTGGTCAATTTTAGATCAAATGTAATAATAATGGATTGCATTTATATAGCGCTTTTCGAGAACCTCAAAGTGCTGCACAATTCCATTATTCATTCACTCTCACAGTCACACACTGGTGGAGGCAAGCTACAGTTGTAGCCACAGCTGCCCTGGGGCAGACTGACAGAAGCGAGGCTGCTATATCGCACCACCGGCCCCTCTGGCCATCACCAGTAGGCGGTGGGTGAAGTGTCTTGCCCAAGGACACAACGACCGAGACTGTCCAAGCTGGGGCTCAAACCGGCAACCTTCCGATTACAAGACAAACTGCCAACTCTTGAGCCACGATCGCCCTGTGTGACATGTGACACATTTAGCTGTCGTGTACTCTTGTGTAAAATGTCTAAAAACAGCACACTTTTATTCTGAAGATCTCCAAATGTTCTAAATATGGAAGAGTGCTCAAATACTTGTCATGTACTTTCAAGTCTTTTTTTCTTATAAGTGAACTATATTTACACTTCAGGAACTCTTAATATCCAGTCCCTGCGATCAAAGTACTTTGATTGTAGAATTTTGCACCTTTTTAAAATGTAAAGCAAAAGTCTTGAGGCACCCCTCATTTCTTTATATTTTGCTTCTCAGGTCCTTCAGAAGAAATTTTCTCTGGCCGCTGGCTGATTTTTTTAATTTATATTTATTTTTTTACTCTTCTTCCGTCCAGCTCTCGAACCTGACCATTTCCAGAGGAATGGTATTTATGATCTATGAATCTGTGATCTATGAAAAACGTTCCTAAGTCAGTGGATGAAAAATTATGTGTCTGCACATAGCAGATAACTTGGCAAACAACAGATGTCTGCTTAAAGAAATTACAGAAAAGCTTGACTAAGACAGCAGATGGTTCAATAAATAAATCGCTAATATGTTTCCCATTTTCCTAGCAAAATATAAAGATTTTTTCTTCTATCGTCACAGTATCTCTACCATTAATAACTTGGCCTCGATATTCGTCTAGTGAAATTCTAGTACTGTGACAGCTCCCTCAGTATATCCTCACCATCAAGTAGGAACAAATGCATGTCGGAACCATGGTTAGTGTGGCGTAGACGCGGGGGAGCTCTATGTCTGTGACAAGCAGAAATGTAAACAATTGAAAGCAGCAGCGGAGTATAAACTGCATATAATTTGATTTTGAAATATTTTCACATAGATATTCAGACGTTTTTAACACAATGTGCTCTTAACGGTCCCTCTGAATAGTCGATAAAACGTCGCTGACGCCTGAGCTCTCCGTGAGAAGATGGTAAGTTGTAACTGTCAGCGGTTACGTAATCGCGTCGGTAGTCGCTGAATCGGCTGTTAAAGTTTAACCGGTTGTGTTATGATAACCTGTTTTTGCTGGCAGCATAAAAGAAGTCTATTCATTCAGATGCAGCTCATATTTGTACGGCATTGTCAGCAGGCTGGTTATGAGCTGTAACCACAGTCTGAAGTGCAGTTTGGAAACCAATATTTAGGCCCAATTTATGCTTTTATTTTGAAAGAAAATAGGTACATAAGGTGTATGAGCTGCTTGAAAGGAAAACAGGAGTTTTATCGACTACTAAAACTGAGGGCTGCTCGGTTAAATCAGCTTGCAGCCACTGTTCGCTTGTTATGAATAAGCCCGAATGACAACTTTCCAATACAATGTTTAGTAAATAGCGCTATGATGGTGGGAAGCATGACTAAGAACAAAGGGGTGTTTCCACCTCACATTTCCTCCTCCATCATCTCGGTTTTGTCTAAAGGTAGTATGGTCCAAAGTTTAAACTGCTGTGAAATTTTCGCTTCACATATCAAACACTTTGCCTTGGACTGACTTTCAGCATATTTGTTTGTTTGTTTGTTTGTTTGTTTGTTTGTTTGTTTGTTTAAATCTGAGGGCATGCTTAATTCACATCAAGTATAAAATATCGAAAGGGGTACCATGTGGTCAAAACAACTTAACCTTGCAAGGCTACTCCCATGGAACAAATGACCTGTTTCATTACTCTTAATTGTCTGAGATATATACACCGTCCACTGTGCTCAACTTGGGGTGATACCATGCATGGATGGTCAGGACCTTCTGGGTCATGATTTCACTGGCTTCTACTCTCCTCCTTTGGCCAGCTTATTATCCTAGCAGCATACCTGATGACCCTCTGCAGGTACTTAGTGGTTGCAGCTTTCGTCTGTGGGATCCCCAGATACTTGTAACTCTTCGTTATCATACTACTACACCTCTCCGAACAACACTTTGTATATCCTGGTGGAGTGAAGCGATCCTATTGGCTTGAAGTTGTTGTATCTTATATACTATCTATGAAGTTGGGCCTAAAAAAAAACTTTTGAAAATTGTAGAGTTTTCTCTCATCAGTGGGTGATGATATCTGTCATCCTGGCTCCCCCTTGCCATAGCATGTGTGTTTTACCTCTTCAATATCTTTCATATTTATCTCTCTCACTCATGTCTGTGGTGTCTTACTGGATGCAGACATCCCCAGGCAGGAATCAAACTTGCAACTCCCACTCCAAAGACGTATAGTCTTACCACTACGCTGGGTACACTATAAACTGATTGACTTCTCCAGAAATTAAACACTTTATCTTATCCAAAACCATAAACAAAGTAACTCACTAGGTGTTTTAGGTAAAAGTAACCTCTTATGGCTCTGCTTGCAGATATATCACGTTCCCTGGATCTATACGCCAGTGCGGACCGTTCTGGCAATTTGGCACCAGCTGACGAAAACTGAGGTGAGGAAGCTCCTCTGAAAATTACCATGTGATGGCTGAAATTATACGGAGCAAAATAAATAGTTTTCTTTCTTTTGTTTGTTTTTTATCATAAATAACCTCCTGTGTGTGGGTGTTGGCTTTTCACTGAACTAAAGAGTAATGCCTCAGTGTAGAAATGGGTCCGCATTGCAAAATAAAAGAAGCTTAATTTATAGTGAGTGTAAATTGTAAGTCCAGAATCTTTTCTGTTCAGATCCCGGAGCTGGCCAAGTGCTCGGTGCTGATGAGGGAACGCAGCAGAGTGGAGGAAACGATCCACTGCATGCAGCGAGCAGGTGCAGGAAACCTGCAGGTAAGTGCGCTGAGTGCAGGTTATACACACAAACACTCGTTTGTAAATGCTCATTTGAAGAGTTTTGATTTCTTATGTGAAGATTGCAAACTCACTACAAGAGTCTTACAGGATCGAAAAGCCTTCACTGCTAAAATCATAGACTTTTGCACTATGCTGTAGGTGTTCTTGACTTAGTGAGATGTTATGAAGTTTTTCTTAAAAAGTGAACGTACCAGATTGTAGACCTCTAAAGTTTTTGCGATTCCACTCATAGGTTTATTTTGGTTCAACACTTGGAATCAACTTGAGATCCTTTAATAATAAGGGAACAGGTCTCACCTGACCATGAAGCTGCTTACCTGCCAATTGTCCAATTACTGAAAATGGGGAATTATGTCTAAGAATGGCTGTAAATCCTAAACACTTAATGTAATACCTAAAAGCTGAAGGTCTGCACTTCAATCACATCTTAATTGTTTGATTTTAAAATCCTGTATGATGGTGTACAGAGGTAGAATTACAGTGATTCCCTAAAAGCACATGGAGCTACTGTAACTGTGCATTTATGTGTCTGCTGTTTTCACAGGTAATCTCAGACTTTGACATGACACTGACCAGATTCGCTCACAACAGCAAGAGAGTTCCCACCACTCACAGTGAGCACAAAGACACTGAAAGTGTTCCCATGATGTATTCCAGTATGTATATACAAATTACTGGATGGATAATGCAAGTTTTACCTGTGTGGTTTTTGTTTGTGTCTTCTTTTTAGACATCTTGGATAACAGGCTGCTGATTAATGAAGACTGCACTAAAAAGGTAAGAGCTTTACAAACACATGGGTTAATGTGTTAACTTTAACTATGTTTGTTGCCATGTGGATTGGATATAATATTAATGAGTGTTCTGTTGTTGTTCTGTGTAGATGAGGGAGCTGTTAAACACTTATTATCCCATAGAGATCGATGCTAGCCGGAGTGCTGGGGAGAAACTTCCTCTCATGGTTGAGTGGTAAGAAATAAATGTGTCAGATATTAACTCATTTGATTCCAGTGCCTCCTCAGAGCATACTGAATAATATACAGTGAATTGTAATTTATATACACACTGATGTATGTTGTTAAATGGTTGATATCTTGTATTTATTCTGCTCTCTAAAGGTGGACAAAAGTCCACGAGCTGCTGATTCAGCAGAAGATCAGAAAAGACATGCTGGCCCGGGCTGTGAAGGAATCCAGTGCCATGCTCAGGTACGCACAGCTCAAATTACACAGAACTGATTTATACAGAGAAGAATGTGTTTACAGTTACAGCTCTGTTTACAGTTATGAAGCTTTTTGTCATTTAAAATATTCTTCGAGGCAGGTGATGTCTATACAAATCAATTTATTACACTGTCACAACAAAGCTAATACATTACAGCTGCTCTGCAATGAAAACATTCATTTAGAGGCGAAAATACTTATTAAAAATGAGGTGGGAACCAGTAACATCAGCTGTGTTTGGGTTTCAGATACTTTCAAAAGCAATGTTTAACACTGTAAAGATTATATGAAACATTTCTATTTAACCTCTGTGGTGTTTCTTCATGTTTCATGGTCTAATTTAGTCATGTTTGGTGTGTTTCTGTCTTAAGGGAAGGGTACAAAGTATTTTTTGACCATCTGGCTGAGCACCAGGTCCCTCTGCTGATCCTCTCCGCCGGGGTCGGTGATGTCTTGGAGGAGGTGATTCGACAGAACCACGTCTTCCATCCAAATGTCCACATCATCTCCAACTACATGGACTTTGACCACACTGTGAGTTTAACCACACTCAGCCTCACACACGTGTCATGTGATGGACATGACTGTATACATTTGTAATTTTACGTCATATAATTACTAATATATTACATACATATTAGTGCACAAGTCCATGTTTTTTTGTTTTGTTTTTAAACACAAAACATGATTCGCGGCTAACTGAGAAGAACAAACTTGTCTTTATATTTAACAAAAGCTTTTCACGCACATTGTTTTCCTTTTAACTTCTCTAATAAACATTAATCATCATGCATTAATAGGCATGCAGGAAATATAAGATTTATTATTAATATTTTCTTAAATCTATGCTCTTATAATTGCTTATTTTTGCACGTTAGCTGACTTCTGTCACATCTTGTAAAGTCTCATCATCAGTTTGTCAGTCGTCTGTGAAACACCTTGAACTGCATGTAGTTTGATTGACTGGTTCAGTACAATGGATGTAAAAGCTTGGATCACAAGCTTAAAAAAAAGAATCATTTTGCCAGGTTTAAAAGCTTTAAGCTTCTAGCCAAACCAGTCAGTTTAGACGAACCAGCATCGCACGAGGAATTACTGGCAAGTAAGTTTGCAGTTGGATACGTTTGAGAGGTGTGACAATACACACCTGGTTAGTTGAACCACCTGCCACGTAGTTTTTTGAAAGGAATTTTCAGTTTTTGTTTTGTTTTTTGTACAAATTTTCCTTACAAAGAAAGAAACTGTTACAGCTTTTTAGAAAGGATCCTTTCTGTGTTTCTTACTTTTTACTGAAAAACGTGTCATATTTCTCAACTGTTACGTGTAGTCAGTACATTCATGTTCAAGTTTCGCTCTGCTTTTTGCTAAATGCTTGCTGAAGTTGGATCCAGCCAGTGCTGTGCAATTAAGCAAACTACAGTTGTACAATAATTTACAATAATTCAAATTCAAATTCAAATTTTATTTGTCACACACACACAACCATACACAGTATGACATGGGGGTGAAATGCTTGTAGCTGTACAATGCCCGACCATTAAATGACAGAAGAAAAGTTTTACAATATTTACAATTTACTACAAAAATTTACAAATTAACTTAGGAATTTACAGTAAAGAATGTGCAAATAGCAGAAGAGATTATAAAGATAAGGATTATAAATTATAGGAATTATAGGATTATAGGAAATGTGTGGTGGTGCGTGTGGTGACGTGTGTGAGAGTCCAGTCTTATAGTGACGTGTTTGGGAGAGTCCAGTCCTACACCTGGTTCAGGGCCCGAATAGCCTGGGGGAAGAAGCTCCTCCTCATTCTCTCTGTTTTGGCCTTAAGGGAGCGGAAGCGCTTCCCAGACCTCAACAGTGAGAAGAGTCCATTGTTGGGATGGGAGAGGTCCATCATAATCTTCCTAGCTTTGGACTTGCACCGCTTGGTGTAGATGGACAGCAGGTCAGGGAGCTCTGATTGAATGATGCGTTCTGCCGAGCGCACCACCCTTTGCAGATCTCGTCTGTCCTGCTTGGTGCTGTTCCCAAACCAGGTGCAGATGTTTGACGTCAGGACGCTCTCGATGGTGCAGGAGTAGAAGTTCTTGAGCACCTTCAGTGGCAGATGGAAGTCTCTAAGTCTTCTGAGGAAGAAGAGACGCTGACGGGCTTTCTTAACCAGGGTGTTGATGTGACAGGACCATGACAGGTCCTGAGTGATGTGGACACCCAGGTATCGGAAACTGTCCACTCTCTCCACTGGCGTGCCACTGATGATGAGGGGTTTGTAATTCCTCGCCTGCTTTGTAGTGAAGTCCACGATCAGCTCCTTAGTCTTGCTGATGTTTAGGAGGAGGTTATTCTCCTGGCACCAGGTCTCCAGGTTCCTAATCTCCTCCAGGTAGGCCGTCTCGATGTTGTCGGAGATCAGGCCCACAACAGCAGTGTCGTCAGCAAACTTGACAATGGAGGTGGTGTCGGATGTGGCTACACAGTCATAAGTGTACAGTGAGTACAGCAGGGGGCTTAAAACACAGCCCTGAGGCACTCCAGTGCTGAGTGAGATGGAGGGGGAGACTTGTTTTCCTACCCTCACTGATTGGGGTCTGTCTGTGAGGAAGTTGAGGATCCACTGACACAGTGATGAGCTGAGTCCTAGATCCGTCAACTTGGTAAAAAGCTTAGAGGGAATTATTGTGTTGAATGCTGAACTGTAGTCCACGAACAGCATCCTAACATAATTCCCTCTGCCAGTGTCCAGGTGACTCAGGGGTGTGTGGAGCAGGTGAGATATGGCATCGTCTGTGGAACGATTAGTCCGGTAAGCAAACTGAAGTGAGTCGATGGTGGGAGGAAGTGAAGAAGAAGAAGTGTCTTGAATTCTCTTGTTTTGCATTTTTAGCACATTTCATACCTTTATAAAAGTCCAAATTCACACTTGCAAGGTGGTCGTCTATCTTGCTGGTCAAGTTATTCATTTCCCAGCCTTCCTCTGTAACTGTTGTCATGAGCTGTCATGCATCTTTGTTGTATTGGTCTTTTGAATAGATGTGTGATAGCTTACTTACCTTATTGTAACGCAGCATTTCTTGCTATTAAGGGGGTGCTGCAAGCCTTTAAAGGTCAACTGATTCACACCTTTAACAAGCGAGAAGGCGCTCTGTCACATGCAGCCGGCCTCAGAGAGCTGCGGGGTCGACCCAACGTGCTGCTGCTAGGAGACTCACTGGGAGATCTGACCATGGCCGACGGGGTCTCTGAGCCCCAGAACGTCCTCACCGTTGGCTTCCTCAACGACCAGGTCAGACCGGTGTAGTGCTGTCCTGGGATTTGTTACTTCGACACGGATCAGTTTTAAAAGCTCACTTGTCTGTTTGGTGTTTCAGGTGGAGGAGAGGAAGGAGTCTTACATCAACTCTTTCGACATCGTCCTGGTGAAGGACGAGACGATGGACGTTCCAAACGCCATCCTCAGGTACATTACCTCGTCGAGAGACAACAAGTAAGACGCACAAAAGGATCCGGACTGAAAAATGCACGGATTACCTCATTTACTGCATTCACCCTGTCGCATGCTGGACAATCTCACAGCCTCACTGACCTCATGACTGAATATTTGAACATCAAATCACTCTCTGGACCCGTGTTCACTGTAACGCGGTGCAGATGTTTAAAAACGTACCGTTCTGGTTTCACAGGCACGGGCTGGGCTCCGATTCAAACTGTTTTCTAGTGTTGCATCTAACTGGCCACGTGTTACCTCAGCTTAACTCACCGAGCTGCCAGAACATTAAAACCACAGACAGGTGAAGTTGATAACACAGGACTCCGCATTCTCAGAGCAGGACTATGCACTCCACTAAACACTCCACTCAAGAACCAAGCCTACAAACACCCAAGATCCCAATCCACTGAGGTGCTAACTCCATAACCCACAGGATCCAAACGATCCGCTTTATCAGCACATCCTGTTTTTATTTGCAGGCTGCCCTGCGGGTAAAAACAACAACAAAAAGAAAAATCAGTCTGAACCATTAGCCTGCCAGCCCATTTTACAAGTGTTCTTTAAATGACTAACTTTGTAACCATTTGTGCTAGAGACAAAATTCAGACTGTGCCAGAAAGACGAGAAGACAGATTACACTGGGATATTTGGTCTGAACACAGACAGCACTTCACATTACCGCAATTCCTCAGTCATGTTGGGATACAGAAAATTGGGATATAGAAAATTCAAATGATTCCTGAAAGATAAGAATTTTTTTTTTTTTAAATTTTACATCTAAAGTTACAAAATAAGTCCAGGCAGCCTGTTTTTCAATCCTAATAATTACCCTGTGATTTATTTGTTTTTTTAGGAAGAAGCTGTGTTTTATGTGTACTGCGTGTTACCTTTGTGTACGCTGTGAGTACTTGAAGTTCAAGTCTAAACATACTGTGCACATGAGTTTCTTCATAGCATGCCGCTATGACAGTGCAGCGAACAGCCTTTTACCTCTGTGTTTTAAACGTTTTGGGTCTGTGACAGTGGACACAGACACATTAATCCTGCTATGCTATGGCAGTACTTCACAGCGGGTTGTTGCTGTATGTTAAATGCAGTAAGCTTGTTGAGCTTTCTCAAACATATCGTGCTCAAAGATAAGAAGATGTACATGGACTAGCAAGCGTTTATATTTAAATGTACTGTATATTCTTTTTCTTAAATCCAAAGACAAAAAGGATTTCCTCTTGATTTTCTATGCTTATTAACTATCATAAAGCAATAATAAGACCCTGTAAGTCTAATAATAACAACAAATGCAGTTTTATGTTGTGAATCAGTCCTGCTGTAGCATTTCTTTCTATTAGGTGTCTAATAACTCCTTTATTAATATATATTTTTAAATTGTTAACAATAGTTTGCAAGAAATTGAAACTAAATCGGTGCATTTTAGTCTTAACACGTATGCTGGTGCTTTTCAAACAACGTTTTTACTGTTTTCTTGTCTGTTTCAAAGATTCCCATTAAGGTTACATCTATTATCTGGTGCAGAAAGCAGAGATGCGAGATCACAGTGAGGAAAGAAACAACAGATTGTAAGAAAAAAGGAAATGGTTTTTCTACAAACATTTTAATGAATGTGGTGTTCAGGGACAAATAAAGGTGCTTGTTTGTTTACAGCAATCAAACAGACATTTGTAACACACACAAAAAATGATAGTGAAAAAGATCTTCTGCGCTTTGTCATTTCAAAACTTGAAACCACTAAACCATGACTCCGTGTGGGGGGAAAAGTCTCTTGTTGCCTGTTTGTTGGTTGTTGCGTTTTTTTTTTGTACTGTGTTGGAGGTTTATCCCTGAGAGAGAACCAAACACTTTTGTCCTTATCACAACTCCTCGTGCCTTGCCTGTTCCCGCTCTTTGTCCTCATCCACTTTAAGTTTTAGCTCGTTGGCTGTGATCACGCCGTCTTTATTTCGGTCCTGGTTTTGGAACATGTCGGTGACGACCTGCTCCATGGTCAGCCCGGGCTTTATGCGACCTTTGCCCTCTGCCACCTGCAGCTTGATGAACTCCGCAAACTAAAGTTACAGAGATCGAGAACCATCAGTCACAAATTAGTCAGTGATCACCGTTCACTCGCCTGTTCTAACGCCAAAGAAAAACCCTTGTTTCACTATGTGAAAACAATATCGAACATGAATAATAATTATTTAAAATTACAATTTTTAAAAAAAATCAGCGTTGTTCTTAGTCTCACCTCCAGATGGCAGTAAAGTAAGTTGGGTACGTTTCCGTGAGTCGTCGTTTATCGTTAAGAAAAATCACGATTTCACAAGAAAAAAAAAAATCTTACAAAGTACAAGAATCAGTATTTTGATACATAAAACATTAACAGTAACTAATTGTATAGTGTGGGAAACAAATGCAGGCTTATACAGCCTAGTAAGTGCAGGCTAAACTGGCTTGCTTGCATCTTGCCATATACAGAGGTGTGCCAGTCCGTGCAGTCGGGGGCGGAAAAAAGTTATTAGGTTTAGGAAATTGCTTTTTCACTAGGATCAGGTAGATGTGGACATTTTCCCCCTTAAGAAATAAGTTCAACTTTTAAAAACGGCATTTTCTATTTACTTGCAGCGTCTTTGTCTAATGCTAAAATTTGTTTGATAGATCTCAAATATGTTAGTGTGAGAACTATGCAAAAGACTAAGAAATCAATAAGAGGGTCGAATACTTTTTCACAACACTGTAGTTTGCGTAAAGAAAATTCAGTAAATACTTCATAAATCATATCGTGTTCAGTGAGCCTGCAGACTAAAAAAAACAGAACAGAGTTGACAAGCATGAATTAAACTAATGTTAAATAATAATGTGATTATAAAGGAGGAACTCAGACATGATGTCAGTAGACATATTTTAAAAAATCCAACGGTTACTTGGACTACTGATGTTGCTTTTCCTCACTGCCTTTTTTTAAATCCTACTATGTGAAATGACAGTTGTCTACGTACCTCCTCCTGTGGCACCTCTGCATTCTTGTTTATGTCCAAGGCTTCAAACAGGTCTGTAGGAGTGTCCTCCAGCCACACAAACAGGTAACCAGGCGGCACGCCCTTCTCAAAGCTCAGCAGCTCTATGTCAAAGACCAACACGGCGCTGCTCGGCACACCAGCAGCTGGCAGAAAGTTAAAAACACAACTGTCAACATCTGTAAGATGGCAACTTTTACTGGTGCTATGGCCATAAACAAGCATCAGTCATACAGCAGAAATCTCACCTCCCCTTTCCCCATGGCCAAGGTGAGGTGGCACCGTTATCACCCTCCTCTCTCCCACACACATGCCCTGCAGGCCCTGATCCAGCCCGTCGATCACTTTGTCTGAGCCCAGGACGACGTCCTGAAGGCTGCCATAGTTGTGTCTGAGTACAAGGCCAGTTAGGAGACAAAACAAAAAGATGACTTATGCTGATCTAAAATTTGAATCGCTGTTAAAAGAGATGAGGATGTGCGTATTTGTGTGACCCACGAGGAAAAGAGCAGCGTCCCGTCCATGAGGGAGCAGTTGTAGTGGTAGCGGACGAGGTCGTTCACTTCTGTGGTCTCGTTACACACTTCGGGTCTGTGGATGACCTGGACAGCCACAGTGTCGTTGGGGTTGTGGAAGTCGATGACGTGGATGTCAAAGACGAGCACAGCAGAAGGAGGGATCACATCACCTGGTGAGACCATAGAGAGGTTTCATTTAATGAAAAACGCACATCAACTATGACCGTCCATGAGCCAATGATGTGATTTGTTATTGGTGTCTAGTTTTTGTGTCGTACTATAATCTATACATAAGCCAGGATAGGATTTATTAGGTATTATGTAGTAGCTTAACACTGCCATTTTACATTTTTATTATGCACTGCATTGACACCCTTAAGACATAATAAGATTTCTGGCAGTTTGAGTTGGTTTTATTTTCTGGAGGAGAGAACTTCCCTGACGCTTGGAAACTTTACACTGACTCACCTGCTCCGTTCTCTCCATAAGCCAGATGTGGAGGAATAGTGATCTTCCTCTTCTCCCCAATGCAGAGTCCCAGCAGGCCCTGATCCATCCCCATTATTACGTACCCCATCCCAATGTAGGTGTTGTAAGTGCTGTTCCTCTGGTAGCTGGGGACAATAAAAAGGCCAAAAATGAAAGTTTATGTTTAAACCTTAAGCTGTATTGGCAGTGATGCGACAGCAGTATTATTTCACATATAAAATGAAAATTAAGCTGCAGCCAAATCAGCAGAGCATGAGCTGACCTGGTATCAAAGGTGACTCCATTCAGGAAGGTGCCGTTATAGTGGTACCGAATGTAATCTCCGACCACGGACCTGCGAGTGCATGACTCCGGCACCACCTGGTTCTCAACAGTGATGTTATCCTTCGGGTTGTGGATGTCCACCAGCAGGACGTCGAACACCAGAGTCGCCTGAGGGGGAATCTCGTTACCTGGCAGACAGAAAAGTGGAGAATTTTGGATGTCACATCTACTAGTTGCAACATGCAAGTGGTTGGATATAAAGAAGAGTTTCATTTTTATTCATCTTTGATTTATTCAAAACTGCAAAGAATAAAAAGGTTTGTGATACACCACAAAAAACGTTTAACTTCTGGTTTCACAGAGTATTTTGCAGCATCCTTAAGCATCAAAATCACGTTGCCTACCTCGGCTTTAATGTTATCGTCTCAATTATTTGACTTATTCTGTTTGTAAAAATGATTTCCCTTCACAAATACATTGATCAGCCACAATCGGTCCCTTCTTGAATCAACATTTCAATCTCTTTATGAAATTCGGAGTTCCTCACCTGATCCCTTTTCTCCGTAGGCTTTGAACGGCGGGATGACGATTTTTCTGATCTCTCCCACACACATGCCCAGCAGGCCCTCATCCATGCCCTTGATCATCCAACCCTCACCTACTAGGGAGTTGTGTGTCTGTTTCCTGGTGTAGCTGCGTGGGGCTCATACAAGCGCAAAGTCAAACACACAACTTCACACAGACAACATACCTGGATGACACAGCACAGACAAATTAGAGCTGTGATTTGGATTAAAGATTTGATGACTTAGACTTAGGGATAAAATTGCCTAAAAATATTGGTCCCATTCAACTCATGCTGGTTTGAAGAAAGAGTCAATAAACATCTTATCTTCTTCAGAAAACGGTCACCAAAGTCAGAATTCACCTGGAGTCAAAGACTGTGCCGACGAGCAGAGTGCCGTTGAAATGGTAACGCACAAAGTCAGTACGCATCACGGAGCGCTTGCAGTCTTTCGGAGTGGTGATGGTTGTGGTTACAACCAGGTCGGCCGTGTTCCACAGATCGAGCAGGTGGATGTCAAACACGAGGGTGGCGTCTGGAGGAACAACGTCACCTGAAAATAAGGTTGGATGACAGTTAGGTGGAAGCTGCCGACAGATATGGGTGGAAGCAAAACAAACAAATAACTTATGGTCACTAAGGCTTTCACACTGTGCTCCAAAATCCACACAAGCATTGATTTTACATGCATTTCCGTAAGTGATACATTACAGTTGAAATGGGATGTTGGTAATTTAGTTTCCGGTATGTTAACGACTACAAATACAGAAGAATAACTCTTGTTTAGATACATTTTGAGTGCCATTAAGTTTGCATTTCAACACTTAATGATGATATTATTATTATCAAGTGTTGTATGACCCCCAAGCTGTTATTTTTGACTTTTCTAAATGTCATTTTGCTGCTACAGCAAGCCTTTGCATTTTTTATTTTATTTTATTATTTTTTAGGGCCTTTTGCAGCCGAACCACCACAGAACAGTGAAGCCACCTTAACTCTTTACCCCTTGAAAGCCTACTAGGAATAACCCTCTCCTGGCCCTAGTTCAAAATGTTAGTGAGAGTGGTCTCTGCCTATGCAACCACCCTTAAAAAAACAAAACAAATAAACACAGAAACTATATAATGGTACAATGGGTTGCCAAATAGTGTCTTTAAGGGGGGAAAGTTAGTAAGCCTGCTAAAGAAGCAACAGGCCTGTCTACAGAAACCAGAAAGCATTTCTATGCTGGACAACTGTCAGTTTGTGAAAACGTGATTACACAAGTTTGTTTGTAGATTTGAATCACATACGCATGACATCTGAAATGCAAACAGCCCACCTAGGGTAGCCAGGAAAACTATAGGCTATTTATGCACACTCTAAAACAGAAGAGCCACAAAGTAGCTGCTACGGAGCCAAGTTGAAATCCTGGATATGAGCTGTTGGTTAGAGTGGAAACTCTCTTGTGTGCTATAAAAACATTTTAAAAAGATCTAACTAAACAAGCCCAAATCATTATCATCTATGCAGTACATTGTTTTCTCTAGATTCACAGCTGCAAACTCTTTAATCATCCCACAGCCATATTGCAGTCCAAATTATTGTATGTGTCTACCCCCGTCTGCTGTGGGTTGCATTGAGTTGAGTTGAGTTGAGTTGGGGCATTTTTGCGCTGTACAAGTCTACAATGGGTATCAATAATCTATTGATAAAAACGTCCTTTGCAAATTAGTGCCTAATAATGTTCACACATGACCTCTGCACTCACCTGCCCCGGTGTTTCCATAGGCCAGCTGTGGCGGGACGGTGATTTTCCTGCGCTCATTCACACACATGCCCTGCAGACCTTTGTCCATCCCCGCAATGAGCCGACCCTCCCCGATCAGGCCGACTTTAGCTGCTCCTTTCTGATGGCTGTGAAGGAAACAAAGGAACGTCACAAGTGGGTCAAGAGAGGGCTGCCTCTGCGGAATGTGCATGTAGAGCCTCATTAACGGAATCTGCAAACTTGCTTGAACTTGTAAATCATTATCTCGGTATTTTTGACATTTCTAAATGTCATTTTGCTGCTACAGCCAGCCTTTGCATTTTGGGGATTTTTTTTAGGGCCTCTGCAGCCGACAATGAAGTAAAAACGTAAATTATAGCGTAATGTGGACCGACTCACCTCGAATCAAAAGTTTTTCCATCGATAAATGTTGCGTTATAGTGATAGCGGACGTAATCTCCGCTTTTCACTTCTCTGGCGCAGTCTTTGGGGATGAAGTATCTGTCCACGACTACATCTCCAAGCACAGGACTGGGGTTACACTCCACGAAAGAGCCGGAGATGAGAAGGAAAAGGGCAATGCAAAAGGAAAACATTGTTTGCAGAATAACTTAAAATTATTATTCAAAAAATTAAAAACATAAATCAGTTTAAGCCCTGCGTTGGAGTGCGCTCTTCACAGCGCAGAGGGGCCGGGCTGCAGATGTGGAGCTGGGCAGCGGTGTCTGAATGCTGTAAACGTGGACAACCTCCAGCTCGCTGTACAAACTTTTTTTCTTACCATGGTGGAAGGAATGTGGGAGCTGGGAGAGGCAAGCCCCTCCGTCAAACTTACCACAATAAGAAAAGAAAAGAAAAAAAACATGAACTCCTTCAAAATAAGATATAGCGGTAACTGCGTTTTACTGGGGAAACCACAAAGTAAAAAACAGTAATGATAAACATAACAGTACACAAGTCCCCGGTCATCACGTGCTTTTTGAAATACAAATCACTCCAATCGCTTCCCACTGAATGTTTTCCTCACATTGGTTTATAATTTAACCAAACACAGGCTTTGAAAATTGTTCTAAATCTCCTCATTCTGGCCTTTGCTTAAACATTATCTCTAATGCACAAAATGTCATCTTTTCAGCATATAACCACTTTGAAGTCTGTCAGTGCGTCTGGATACCTAAAAAATGTAACGTTTGCTTTTTATTTTGAAATTAACGGCGCCTGTTCTTCTAGTGTGCTTTGACTCCTCAGCACCGCTGCACACAGCTGTGGGAAAACCGAATCGCCTCTTTGAGCCGTAAAGTAGCCCGAAAGCCTCAAATGTTTCAGCTTTTCATTAATGCCGTGAAGTTCTGGATCAGTCCAACTCATCTGGTGCTCACTTCCTTTACGTTGTCAAAAAAATCTCAAAGAAACACCAACAATATAGCTCTTATGTTTTGAAAACAAAAAAGATGTCACGTGTAGTGAAGTTTTATTTATCTGTACAAATGAAAACGAGCTCTCTATAGATTATATGTACTGCTTATTGCGTGATATTACTTCAATTTGAAAACATTAAATGGAACTAAAATGAATGACTTATGAAAACGTCACCTTGGTACAACACAGTAATCGATGGAAGTGATTTCAGATGTTTCTGTGTAGTCAACTGGATCTATGACGCATCCGTACCTACATTATAATTAAGTATTTTCGGCTCGCAAACATTATTTTCTAGAACTGTGATGTTGTATTTGTTGCAATTTCTTCTGCCCTCTTGGCCAGCTCTCTTGAAAAAGATCGTTTCAAAGATCGGAATGATCTCGAATTGATATCGGTATAAGACATGTTAGACAGATTATAGGCCAATAAGTCATTCACAACAGTTTCAGTATTGACAATCATTTCATAACCAATGCTGGAAGGGATTGTTTTTTTGGCAGAACGCTTTTGGGTATGGCAGGCGCCGAGGGCGCACTGGAAATCCCTTTTACGCACGCGGCGACTATAGGGACAGCTGTGGGCCTACATTGAGAAACTTGAGACAGCCGCGGCTGAAAGGCCCAATCCATGAATTCCAACAGACCCCTAAGCGGTTCAGCAGACCACCACCACACAGTAAACGGTAAAGCATTAAGACAGAAGACGGAGGACTGCGATGTGACCTCACCATGGTGACATTATGCGCAAAAGTAGACTCGCTGGTAACACTGCTTTGTGTGACCTTTGTTTTAATGACAAAGGCACAATATGAAAACTACAATTTTCGAAATTTTTCCGGAGAGGACCTCATGCCCCTCACCGCTGCGTACGGGAAGGCGCTGGATTATTACGCAGCGGGAAACTGGACGGAATCGATCCAGTACTTGGAATTAAGCCTACGTTTGCACCGGCTTCTGAAGGACAGCGTGAGACACTGCGCGAGCCACTGTAACTCGAGCAAGCATGACGACGAGTCTTTTGCTGGATACCCGGATCTCCGCGTCTACTGGAACGTTATGATGAAGGCGACCTGTCAGAAGAAGTGCAGGGCGCTTTTCCCCGCGTTCCAGCTGCCTCCTCCCGGCCGAGAGATCCTGGAGGATTTCAGCAGAAGATCTCCCTACAGATACCTGCACTTTGCTCACTCACAGGTCAGACAACCTCCAATAAATTCACCACACCCATTTATCTAGAGGTATTTGCAATATGTTAAACTACTATGTTTTTTTTTTAAATACTTCCGTCTGGTTTGGATCAATATATACATTCTGCGTGTAGACTAATGACAAATTAAAGAAAAATAATAGGTTGATTTCACTTGGACGCGCAATAGAGCAGAAAACTTTAAACGGAGCCATGTGTAATATACCTCCAAATATTCCAGTCTGTTGACTTTCAAATGTCGGACAAAAATAAATAATTCTAACTCCTGCAGCGATTTTTGCGGTGATTTTTAGTTTGTGCGATAGAAAAAACAAAAACAAAAAACCCCACAGACCTCTGTGCGCTATTTCACAACATCCAAACTAATTTGTGTGCACAGCTGAATGACCTGCAGAGGGCGGTACCATGCGCCCACACCTTCCTCCAGAGGAACCCTCAGGACCAGCAAATGCAGCAGTTGATGGAGGAATACAAGAGCAAGTATGACCTGAGCGGCTACCTCATTGACCACGAAGAACGACCCTACGAGGTGAGAAGCGCTCAGCCATTGTTCTTAAAGTCTGGAAAAGCCTCACTTGCAATCTCTTAAAAAAAAGAAAAAAGAAAAAAAAAAGGAGTATGAAGTCTGCAAAGCAACATCTGGTTAAGTCAAAAACAGTTTGGAAATTGTTTAGATAAAGCAAAGAATGGGTTCTACTAAACACTGACTGTATTTACTACATTGATTGAGTCAGTCCAAAAACTGTCCTGATGGAAAAGTCATTATGTTTTCAGTTTCAATGCCCCAAAGCAGATCCAAACTCCACTTGGAAAAAACCCCAGAAATACAAGCCAAAGCTTTTGTGTTGGCTCACACAGACTCCTGACCCAAACATGAAATCTTGACACGCTGCAAGGACGAGTGGGTGCAAAATTTGTATAAAGCTTCCCAAACTTATGCATTCATGTGTTATTGGGGCTAACACATACAAATCAGAAAACAATGAAATACTTCAATGAGACTGAACTGCTTGAGATGTAGAAGGTGCTGTATTGGGCCTTTCTTTTATAAGTAATAGAGTGAACAGACTCTTTACTTGGATTATTTACAATTTGCCAGATAATGGTTTCTAATTTTGTTTCCAGACGTCATTTCTGAGAGGAGTGAAACTTGTGGGTTCGGGCGACTACAGCAGCGGTGTTCAAGAGTTGGAGGAAGCTCTGTGGCTCTACTTCCAGGAATATGACCTGTGTCAGGCCGAATGTGAAGGGATCACTCAACTTTTACCAGACAGAGACTTCTATGCAGTCATAGCAGGTTGGTGTGTCATATTTTAAAATGTCCAGATTATCAATATACTCACTAATGAGCATCTAAACGACACTAAAATCTTCTTTAAAAATAAATATAATGTAAAAGCTGTGATTTTAGAATCAGAAATGATTCTGGATCCAGTGTTTCTTCTGTTTTTCAGCACACTTCTAGTTTCATGTAATCTGAATTCTTTCTGCTTGTCAACAGATGCCTACATTGACACATTAAGGTGCAAACTGAGGTGCGAAGAAAACCTGACACCGAATATTGGGGGTTATTTTGTAGTGAAATTTGTGCCCACTGTTTACCACTACCTCCAGTATGCCTATTATAAGTGTAAGTTCAGCATCATCACAGATTCTGAATATTCTTTCTCAACACTTTCTGCTGTTGAATCTCTGAGTGTTTGTGGTCTGTGTATTCTCTGCACAGTGAACGATGGACGCAGTGCCGTGCCCTGTGCGCACAGCTACTTCCTGTTCGAGCCTGAGGACCCAGTCATGAAGCAGAACCTGCTATATTATAAAGCCTACAGTCAACAGTGGGGGCTTCAGTCCAACCACTTTACCCCCAGGATGGTAAGATGAAAATTGGAAAAGTTTGTTGCAGAATAAAGTTGAATATCGCTCTATAATAATCATGCCACCAATCTTTGTCTTAACAGGAAGCTTTCAAACACTACAACCAGACAATAATGCAAAAAAAGATGTTGGCATTTGCAGAAACATACTTCGGTCTGTCTGATGAGGTGAGCTTCATACAAAAACAGCTCATTCTTTGGCCACATAAGAGCTTAGATTGCCTGAAATGCTGAATGAAATCCCTTATAAACATTGATTATCCAATATAATCCAGTATAATCAATCTGATGTTTATTGAACATTCAGGGAGAAGTTTTGTGGCTGCATGTTTTAGCACTTTGTAATGTAATTGCGATCTGGATGGTTCTTCCAGGACTTTCTAGGACCAGAGGAGGTTGCACGGTCGGCCCCAGACTCTCCTGATGCTGAGTTTGAAGGTATTGGAGATTATGAGGAGTCAATTTATGCAAACTGGAAGCAACTGAAGGGCAAAGGGGATGCTGGCGAGTCAGACATCTGACGACTTTCTGGAGTTTACAGAGAATAGTCTGACTATAAGACTATAAATAACCACTTGTTACAACCAAGGTATGCAGAAGAGCGTCTGTGAATGTGCAACATAGTGCCACTCCTGTCATTAAGAACAAGAAACTGAGGCTACAATTCACACAGGATCACCAGAAGTGGACAACAGAAGCTAGACTGGAAAACTATTGTAGTCTGATGATTCCCACAATCCGGGTTTCTGCTGTGACATTCAGACAGTGGGGTCATAATTTGGCATTAACAACATAAAAGCGTGGATCCATCCTCCCTTGTAGCTACGGATCTGGGTTAGGATTATGGTTAACACATCATGTCACAAAGCTCAAATCATCTCAAACGTTTCTTTGTGAGTGCGCATGCGCCATTAGCGTGCTGCCTGCTGTAACCCCTAATTTCCCTCGGGATGAATAAAGTATTCTGATTCTGATTCTGATTCTTGAACAAGACGATGAGTTCACTGTACTCAAATGGCCTTCACAGTCACCAGATCTCAGTCAAACAGATCACCTTTGGGATGTGGTGGAATGGGAGATTCCCATCATAGATGTGCAGCAACTGTGTGACAATATGTTGATAGACCAAACTCTGTGATAAATGTTTCCTGCACCTTGTTGAATCTATGCCACAAAGAATTAAGCATAAGCAGTCCTGAAGGTAAAAAGAGACCCAACCCTGTGCTAGCAGTACCTAATAAAGTGGCTGATCAGTGTAATTAGACTTTAAAACTAGTAATATTGTAGCTGTCACAACAAACCGGGTCATTATGAATTATGAACATGAAACTGAAGTAGCAAGTTAGTCAGCGTTGCACAGATGGTCAACCAAATATTTACAAATTATCAAATACTTTCAAGCCAGATTCAGTACAGTTTAATACAGTATATTAAGCAAGTCGGTAACATTGTATTAAAATTGTTTAGCTGTAAACTTCATCTAATGTAACACAAACAATCAGCAACAAAAGTTTAATTATATCTGGATTCATAGCAGCAGACACTCATGCAGTGGATCACAGAGTCACTCGAGTTCAGGTAGGTTTTATTATGGGTTTTAATATACAGTAATATGAGTATTTACACTGAGAGCCAGGTTACCTAAAACTAGACAATGTTGGCTTTTAATAGTGAGTAGTGCCAAAGTCCTTTTAATAAGTCAAACTACAGTATGCGATCACAGCTACAGTAAACATGGTGTGACCTGAGCTTCCAGCACACTCAAGGACAGACATGTCCTAGAGATTTTTTCATGTTTCTACAGCGTTTATGGGTGAAAGAGTCCAACTGTAATTTTAACAGATATGTTAACCCTTTAAATGAAGCCTGTGGTGACAAATATTGAGCACGTGTGACGTTATATACTGTTAAAAGTCTTTTTCTTGTCTACAAAAACAATTTATTAAAGTTATTTTCAGGAGGCAGGAACCCCTTGTGTGATGGACTTCAACTCAACGTATTAACACTCCTTTAACGCTCCTGTAGGTTGGCTGGCAGTGTAACTCGGATAATTTCTTCTGGCACCTGTGCCAACGACTCTTAATGCTATTAATGATAAAATACAGCTTTGTGTGACAATCACAGGAGTATAAGCCTCTTAACCTGATCGACACGCTCTGATACTCAATTTTTTAATGCACTTATATACTGCTCATTATGTGGATCTGTTCAGTCAGAAGTATATAACCCGTAACCATTTAGAGACAAAGCATAATCAGCTAACCTTCAGAAGCCAAATTAATAATTCATGTACATTTCTGGACTTGAGGGAGATCCTGCGAGACATCTGTGTTGTCTCGTTATCATTTTTCAGTATGAAAGTCTAATACTGGCATGTATAAAACACACGGCCGTAGCCTGAGTGAGAGCCAGTGACATTTCTGAGCATTCAGAGAAGCTGAGATTTCCCCTAAGATGCAAAGATTTACATCTCTTCTCACTGATTAAATCATCCAAAACAAGCAGTTTCAGGCGGTAAGACTGTTCTCTCTTCAGGCTTGTGCTTCCAGTCAGAGCGGCAGTGAGTCACTGCTGTCTAAAGGGTCAGTACATTATATATAAACAGCACCCATGTTCAGCATACATGTATGCATACAGTATAGTTTGTATGCGGATTACAGGATCATACAGCGGGATGAAACATTGGGTGCATACATGTGCAGCTGGCCATCCAACACCATCCCTCGCAGGTTGGAACTACACGTTCATACATTAGCAATTATTATGTAGAAGCATTGATTTAGGATTAGGAAAGGAAGCATAAGGGGAGAAATTATGGCTATTACTCTGGAATGTAAAGGTCTACAAAACAAAACCCTCATCTAGACAGACAAGATGTCAGCAGCCTGATATTTTTACACTTCTATTACAGCTAAAGTCACACTTCTGAGAGGAGGTGGTTGTGCTCTCCACGAGGTTAAATATGTAACTGTTCTCTAATACAAGGCTTCATTAAACAAGTCAAGACTGAGCGAGGTGCATGGCCTACCTTCTGTGAAATCATTTAAAGGGGTGAAGCTTTTTAACAGTACAGCAGAAGACCTGCTGTGACCTGTCGAAGCGAAAAAAAAAGCAAAAAAAAAAAAAAGCTGTGTGTGTTCCAGACAAAAAGAAACAAAGATGTGGCAAAATGAAACAGGAGGAGGTGACGGCAGCAAAAGTGACTCAGACAGCTACAGCCAGACTTTATGGTCTGTAGGAGTGCCCTCAGAGCTTCCATACTCCTGATTTATTTTTCCAGGTGGCTTGAGTACCAACATAAGAAACAGGAAAAATCTGAGGGCCAGTAATGGAAGACATCTTTGTTTTGTCTCCTCAGAGTGGACTGCACACAGTGTAAGGAAGATAGGACAGCAGAGAGATATGACTCAAACTCCCTTAGATCTGGAAAGAGAAGAGGAATGGGGTGGAGAAAAAAAACAAGAGGAGAGGATAAGGAAGATAAAGAGGTGGGAGAAGAAGATAAAGATTGAGTCCCAAACTGAAAAGCCAAAGACGAGCTTTTCAGTTTTCTACAATGTAAATGACACAGAGGCAAAAACTGAGGAGAAGCAATCAGCAAAGGTTTATCTTTGCTCGAAAAACTGCTTTAATGACTAATTTAAAAACAGCTGCCAATTAATTTTCTGTTTACTAATCACTAAAGCAGACAGAAGATCAAAATATTAAAAAAAAAAAAAAACTTCATTAATAAAAAGTGAACCTTTTATTAATGAAATGATACAAATCAACACAGAAGCTATATGCTAGGAATGGCAACCAACTCTGAAGCGGCACGCAGCACAAATAAAAATGAAGCAAACTAGGATAACACAGTGAATAGGAGTTTGTATATTTTATGAATGGGTACTGCAATATGCACAGGCTATATAAAGACTGTAGTATGTGGCATTGCTTTATGCCATTGTTTCTATATAAATACACATTAATAAAAAAAAGGATCATAAATGAGGAAAAATAAGAATAAAGAAGCAGGTAACAGATACAAGTGAGAGTCCTTAGAAAAAGGTCAGATGATTCTTACAAAACAGATGGCAATACAGTGATATAATCATCAGTGGTTTAATGATGTCCCAGCTTTGGGATCAGCTCTGAAAGGTGGGATCGTACCTTCCTTTCCGGATATTTCTGGAAGTGATGCAGGAAAAAGATAAACAGGGACAGCAATATTATCAACTTTGGTGTTCAAGGAGCAGTGTGATAAAAAAACAAACCACACAGTGCAGAAAAACTGGCATTTACTTCAAATCTCACATCTTCATCTTTTGCTATCAACAAAGTAAACTCTACTGCCTGCCGGTGCAGGATCTGTCCGGGTAGATACAAGCTATAGTTATGAGATGAAGGCAAAAGATTATGACGAGCGCATCCGTTCCTCTGCATACTGCAGGCGTGCCACGGCAAAGCTAGCATGAGACAAGACAAAGCGGATAAAGCAGGCAGAAGAAAGACAATTGGGAGTCAAATCCAGCTGTGCACACTGAACTATGGAGAGACGTGCTTTCTAATATGTGCACCAGTATGCCAGAGAAAACTTCAAAGAGCGCCTCACCAATGCAGCAAAGCACTCCTAACATCACTAAAGTGAGCTGTTGGTGCCATGCAGAGAGGAGGAGAGGGCTGCAGAGGTCTGAGCATACCCAAACACACCCATTGAATTGCTGAGGTCAGTCTGACATGGGAGCTTACAGCAGTTTCACTATCTTGGACAAATTTACCCGGGAGAATAGCAACTAACTGTTGATTAATAAACTGGGGTTTTTTCTTGAATTAACTGTATTAAGTAGAAAAACATGCCCTCAACAAGTTCCTGTCCTCAAAAAGCTCAGCCAACAAGCCCAACCCTAATTTTGTTACTCTTCTTCAAATAGGAGTCAAATTCTAATCATCATCATCTCATGCCATGATGCAAGTTTCAGGGAAGATTTTATGTAAACAAAGCAAAACAAAACAAAACAGCAAGCTACTGAAATGCTTTCATTCGTGCCAAATCCCTCGACATACCCACAGATGGTGAACCATCTACTGCACATCCACCCGCTTTAAGAAGAAACCCACATGCTCTCTTGTGGTGAGTATGGATCAGGCTGCAAGCAGAGAAGCGTTCAGCAGCGAGCTGCAGGCAGGCATCTACGTTAGCTGACAGAAGGAACACGGCAGGCACACACAGACGGAGGTATGCCAGAGCTCTTACTTAAATCCCCAACCAGTTCCCCCCAGGATTATCGCCGCCAGCAGAATAGCCCCAGCAACCGAGCCTATGATGATATTGGTACCACTGGGACCTGTGGGAGCGAAGGAAGAGGCATATAGGCGTGCTGAGAACCAATAAGTCACTTTTTGGGTAGTTAATATACGCATTATGTACATATGGAAAATAAAATAGGCTTCATGTTCTGCACCACATACAGTCAGGTCCTTAACTATTTGGACAATTACACATTTTTTCCTCCTCTTGAAAATGAGGTGCTGCATAAAAATGGCTCCAATTTCCAAACAGTAAATCCAATAGTTTGCTAAAGTTGACAGTCGGCACTTCAATTAAATCTTGATGATTTAATTTAAATTAATCTGGTAGTGCACAGAGGTTATAAATTACAGAAAGGGTAAGGGTGTAGGTGTGTATGTATTTGATTTTCTGTTTTAAAACATTTTAGTTCATGTTCATAGATCAAAAATGAAACTTTAGAAAATCCTAGTACAACTCCAACCAAAGCTTAATTTTTCTGTTTGTTTATTTTAAAAAAATTAAATAAGTCTATTATTACTCCTCCAAGTTTTATTTTGAAATTTTTTTCTTTGTTCTGTCTCCTTTTTTGCAACCACATGTTGTTAAGCTCTGCTGGATTCACTGTAGCTGCAGTTTGTTGTTGAAGAGAAAACAAATGCACTAATTATTTATAAAAAAAATTTTTAATTAATTGTCGCATCTTTTCAATAAATTATTAAACAACTAAATATTATAAAAAGCACATCATTTTAAACAGCATGAAAGGTATGAACTTAAGATACGGACTTCAGATACGAAACAGACTTCTGCAAATGATTAGATGATCAAAAAGCAAATGAGCTCTGTTACTTTAGTGGAGCTGGCGGTGCGGAGTCTGTCTGATGAAAGGACTAAACTGCTCTGTGAGGTTACCTTTGTACTTCTCTGGGCCATCTGGCGAGGTGGGGGTTGGGATCGGGTCAAACACACTGCAGTCCTTCCCGGTGTAGTCTGGATCACAGATACACTTCACCTCGTTACTGCACGTCTGCAGGACACAGAGGACGAACATAGTCAAAGCTTTATAAATGAGATGACGTTCTAAAGTCCAAATTTGAAACAAAGGAAGCTCCGAGGTGGGACAGATGGCGGTTGTGGACTCACCCCGTGGTGGGAGCAGATACGCAAGGATGAGGATCCAGGGCAGGTGCTGAGGTTGAAGGTGGTAACGGGGAGGCAGCGACGCTCCAAACACATCATGTTCGGCCCACATGGTGTCCCATCTTCCACATAGCCCAGATCCAAGCCATCATCCAGCACTGCGTGACCACCCCTGTGGGTCAGACAGTTATGTCAAATCATGCTTACCTAATATAATAATGTCTTCATGTGCAATCTTTTCCAAAAGGCTAATTTTCTGAGTGCATTCATCCACTACGGACAAAGAACTAAAATTTAAAAAAAAAAAAATAGATGAAGCTGATATTTTTTCATGCCGAGGTTTTGAATTTCATCAGGCTGCCTCACCTGCAGTCCAGGTATCTGCTCTGATGGTGGATGGTCAGGCTGGTGACCTTTCCCTGCAGCTCGCCAAATCTCGGTCTGTCTGTCAGATTGGTGCAAAGCAGCAAACCACACAGAACATCCCTGATGCAGGAAACCGAGAGAAGATGGAACAATAAAAGCTTAAAAATATTCCATATAATCTAATTATAGGTCACAGTTCTGTTGTTATACACAGAAAGTTATATTCACTGACTGTTTATTGCACGGCACCCATCCCTGGCCACTGGAGTGTGGACCACAGTTTCCTCTCTCTGTGCCCTCAGAGTTCAGCTTTTCATAGCAAAATCTGTCAGCTGAGTCTGGGAAAAGAGAACAAACTCGCATTTATTACAGTGAGTGTTACAATTAACTTATTAAGAAGATGTAAAAACACAGAGGTTATGGCCAAAGAAAAGCGTTAGCATGAATAGCTATTAAAGGGCAATAAAAAAAATAAATCAAGAAATAAAGCTCATTATCAAATCCAAACCTACTGAAGCCCCACAGAGTCTTGCACTGGCTATCTCTGGTCTTGCAGCGACCTCCATAACAGCGACCCTGGCAGGGAAAAAGAGAGGAATTAAAGATGCAGAGCAGATAAGAGAGGGGGGGAAGAATGTGCTATTAAATATAACTGTAATTGAACTTTACTTGGCCATCTTCACACGTGTAGCCATCCAGTTTGTGGACATTATGGGGACACTGGAAGAGAAATAACATCATCTGCCTTTTTAGAGTCACTGTGGGTGTTAGATCTCTGAATTTCTCTGCAGGGTGCTCTTTTTCACCTGGCTCGAGTCTCCCGTGCAGGTCTCAGGAATGTCACAGTCATTCACAGCACTGCGGCACGTCACCCCTCTCAGCTCATACTGCAGCAGCAGAGGAGAACACAAATGTGAGACATGTGGAGGAATGGTGCACGGAAAATGAGATGGACACACAGTCAATCTGTGCTATCTAGTTAGCTCCTCCAAGTCCAAAGATGGTCTACAGCTGCGAGCTCTGTCAGCCTCCCCACAGAAGTCGAGCTCCATTTAAATATTTAATTTTGCCTCCATTATGGAGGAAATAACAGTCCTCTGTTAATGAACCAGCAACACTGGCTGCACCTCTACCAAGATTTTATATCAGTTTGCACCATCGTAGCATTTCCAATCAGCCTGACGGAAATGCAACCTTATATTCTCAGATAAGGTATCCGCACAGGGATCTTGGGGATGGAAAGAATTATGGTTTAATGCATTAAAACAGCTTACCTTACAATCCCTGCAGCAGAGCCCATTGCTGCACATGGCATTATGGGTAAGAGTGCACTTTTTGCAGCAGTTGGCTCCACTCAGGGTGCACTCCTGCAGGGAAAGAGTGTTTTCTTTTAGGTCCTCACATCCCAAACTCATAACTAATACCTACACTTACAATCTAACACAGTATAAAGACAAAACTAGTTAAACCATCGTTGAATTAATTAGTTTATGCTCACCACCAGTGATCCACAGTCGCATTCCTCTCCAAGCTCTACATACCCATTGCCACACTCTGATGGGTCTAGGAGCTACGTGGGAAACAGACGGTAAAAACACATTTCTAAAAGGCACAATGTGAATCCATTCAGTCTATAGCAAGAGATGAGAGTTTTTCTTATATTTCTATCCCTACAAAAGAGATTAATCTTGACCTTAAGAGCCTCTGATAGTAACTGACTATCTCTCACCTTTGTGGGCTTGTTGAAGAGGCAGCTGCCTCCACCCTGCTGGAGGAAACGCAGATACTCATCTATACTACAGCGAGAGAACTTCCTTGGCAGGTAGTAGCTGATTAACACAAGAAACAGAAAATATTTAGCAATTTATCAATTAACTGAAAAATCTGTTGAAAATCAAAAGACATCTGTTTTTGCTCAGAATTCTTACTAAATGTACAGAAAGCTTAATTTATTGTTACCCTGTATCCTCCATGATACAGCCCAGCCACGGATCTGGACACCTGCAGTCACCTGGAGAAAAGAAAAACAAGCCTGTGCTGAAACTGAGGATGTGCTTGTTATACCTGAAACAGTGAGATGATGCGTTTGCTCAGTGATAAATGTATAAGAATAAGCTCAGTGGGCAAATTAAATGAGTGCTGTTTGTTAGATTTCTTATGGTGGTGGAGGGATGATGATTTGGGCTCGTTTTAAAGCCACAGGATCTGATTATCTTGCAGTCACTGAGTCTAACATGGTCTCCTCTGTATGCCAAAGTATTCTAATCTCAAATGTGAGTCTTGTGCAAGGCTTTAGTTCAGCTCTACACTGAGTTTTACCAGCAGCTGTTCGCTCTTTGTTCCTTAGCATGCCGATGTTCTGACCAAGACTCTGAGACAATGTGATGGCCATAGGACCCACACTGCCAAACTGAAGAAACACACAATCAAACACGCTAATAATTATCCTCACAAATATCAATATTTAGAAGTTTAGTAGACAGTAGAGAGCACAAATGTCACCTCATTGATCCCTCCACCCCGAGTCAACGAGCAGATGCCCCCAATGTAGGCTGCCTCGCTGCGGCTGCTCATGAACGTCCTCCCACTGTGGCAAAGACAAGACTGTTAGGAGAGAAGGAGAGCAAGCCGGAGGAGGATGAGGACAAGAAAAGGAAGACTCACGAGAAGAGATGCACAGCATCAACGCGCTCCTTGATGCTCTCCTTCCTGTACTTCATGAAGTCACGCAGGGTGAGCAACGGGTCATCGCCGACAGCGACCCTGTTTTCAGACGACCAGGTTTCCATGGCTACCAGGACGATGCGAGTGTTGAGCTGCTCCTTGTAGATCTAAAAGAGATAATCAGCACGTGATTGTGCATCCTCACCTGGTATGTAATCAATCATTTAAGTGCCCAATTTCTGTGAACAGTTGCAGTAGACCCCTCTGAAAGGAAGAGGGTGCTGTGGGATAAGGCTGTGGACTAGTTCCTTCTTTATAATAGAGTACAACAGCTCAGTCTCAAAGAAAAATAGCTCGTCTTAGATGGTTCTGTCTATTCTTTTAATGACAGCTTCATGAAGCTGTGTAAATTAAATTTCCATATAAAATCTTTTGTCAAAGCTAAATTTGTCATGGTTTAGGTAGGAGGTCATTCAGTATTCATACATATTGGAGGAATATGCAAATCACTAATATTCCCAGTGCAGCTGGTTAAAGATGCTTCAGCTAGACCGTAACATGTAAACCATCTTTCACTCATCCTGGCAACGTTTCCAATGTAACCTTTTGCCGTCTACCTAAAAATCCCTGTCAGAGCTGGTTAACTCCAGATCAACCCTCCAGATAATTCCATCTGAAATCTTTGGATACAATCTGTTACGCTTAAATGTGCTATATTAATTCATATTTATGAATAATAATGATTTAAATTGTGCAATATTGCATATAATGGAGACAGTTGTATCCATCTACTTCAGTGGTGAAGAAGGAAGGCAACAGCTGGTTGCCACAGAAACCGTCACTGTTCCCAGCCAGTGAAGGGTTTCACAAGCTGAGGACAAAAGCATGGAGTGATTTTTTTTTTGCTCTTCAATTGGCTGTTTTAGAGGATAATCATATGCAATCAGCTCCATTCCACACACAGCAGGAAAAAGGTTTTTATATAAATGATACAAAAGGCTCACAGTGAGTGCTCTGAGGTTTCTGACTGTAAAGGTTCATCGCTTTACTCCGTTCATAATAAACATCTCCAAAATAATTCATCCTCCACTATAAGCACCATTTGTCCTACTGTGATGGCATCAGCCACACAGGGGTAAATTAGTCCATTTTTCACTTTATTAGTTTGCTTTGCAGTTTTCTTCATTAATCATTTGGTTAAACCTAACACTGATATTATGAGGCGCGCACATAGTAACATTGTGTGGTTTTTCTAAAATGTTTTGTTATATTAATTATGTTTCTCTTTCTTTGAGTTACCTGGGTTTGGGCGGTGGCTGTTTCCTGTCTGGGCAAAAGGCGTGGCTGAGGACTCTGGGGACAAAATGCCTGCTCAGCAGGACCAACCATGGGCTTACCAGGAGCAGGGGTGTTTTAGGTTTAGTTGGGTTATTCTGTGCTTAGTTAATATTAGTGTGTGTTTTTGTTTTCCCCCCTATTGTGTTCAAATGGTTTGGCCAAATCATTATAAAAGCTACCCTCATGTGTCTTTTTAATTAGGTCAGTTTGTGAGTTAAGTTGTGTCTCACTTTGTTGTTTAAGTTTTTGGAAATTACTTTTTGTAGAGTTATATTTAGTTGACCTGTTTTATGGGCCTGCTAAGTATGGTTTTGAATTTTGTTAATTTTGGACTTTTTGAGGGTTAAAATAAAGAAAACCCTTTTTGAAGATATTTTTTGCTTGTGTCCTCTTTGCTTTGGCTGCTTGGTCCCTCACAATTGGTGGCAGCAGTGGGATCTGCCAGTTGAGGACACAGTATTTTTTTCTTTGAGGCTTTTTCACCCCCAGAAAAAAAAAAGAAAAATGCATCGTGGAGGAAAGGTGGAAAAGAAGAAAGGAGTAACTGTTCAAAAGGAAGCTGATGCTGAGGAGGAAATTGGAGTCTCTGAAATGGTGGAGAGCACTGAGGTTGAAGAAAGGGAGCCATCTCTGTCAGATCTGATGTCAATATTGCAAGCTCATATGGGTCAACAGGAGGCTCGGGAAGCAAGGCAAGAAGAGGTAACTGCACGACAAGAACAAAAATTCAAAGCATTGCAACATCAGTTTCAGCTTTTACAGTTAGAGGTGCAGTCCCGGACATCACCAGTACCAGAGCTACCATTACCTACCACAGAGTCACCAGAGTCAAGGGAGCTACCTCACATTCCTAGTTCTCCTCAAGCTCAAGCTGAATCCAGTCAGTCATTATCAGGTCAGTTTTCATTGCATGAACCCAGACTGGAAAAGTTGACTGATAGTGATGATATTGAGCATTTTTTGACTACATTTGAACGCATTGCCTTAGCATATCGTTGGGAAAAAACAGACTGGGTTTTTCGATTAATACCACTGCTAACGGGCAAGGCAAGAGGGGCATACGTTCATATGGATATTGATGACTCTCTCAGCTATGACAAAGTTAAAGCTGCAATTTTGTCCAAGTATGATGTTAACCCGGAGACCTACAGGCAGCGATTCCGTTCACTGGAAGTCAGGCTTGATGAGAACCCTAAGGAGTTGTATGCTCGACTTAAAGATCTGTACGGGAAATGGATTCAGCCAAAAGGTAAAACGAACCAAGAAATTGGTGAAATAATCATCCTTGAACAATATTTGAGAATGTTGTCCCCTGAGCTACAGGTTTGGATTCGAGAGCACAATCCGTCTTCTGCAGCGAAGGCAGCTGAGCTGGCAGAAGTGTTTGTAGCTGCCAGGAGGAAAGGGCAACCTTGGACCTGTAATGCAAATAAAATGCCAAAGGAAGGCCCCAAATCAGCCCAGATGTATCATCAAAGGCCATTGTCAGCAGAAAAAACTCCTGTGGGTGAGAACCAGTTTGCTGGCAGACCATTAAAAAATTCAAAAAAGATTGTTTGTTACCTCTGTGGGTTAGAGGGCCACACAAAGCCAATGTGCCCAAAAACCTCAGCTAAGATGGTTCAAATGTGTTTCATGCCACGTTCACATGCTGAACATGGGCTCCAGTGTGACCAGACTGTTAAAATGATAAAAATTGAAGCTAATGGAACAACTTTAAGAGCTTTGCTTGATTCTGGCAGTTCTCGTACACTGATACACAGAGATTTTGTGCCCCCCAATATTGTCCGTGTCAGTGATACCATCCCCATTTGTTGTGTGCACGGAGATGAGAAGATGTACTCAACAGCTGACATGTACATTAAAGTGAATGGACAGACTTACCTTTTAAATGTTGGGGTGGTTGATAACCTGCCTTATTCAGCTATTCTGGGACGAGATTTTCCAGTGCTTTTTGATTTGTTGGAGTCAGACCAGAATCATCAATGCAATGTGGCTGTTACTAGAGCCCAAGCTCAAAAATCTAGTGAAACCTCAGAAGTTTTCAGTGCCTTGCCATTTTTTGATGAGGAATGGGAAGTTGCACTTGTGAAGCCTCGGAAAAGTCGCAGACAGAGGAGACAGGAGAAGTTCCAGCATACTATAGTACACCCAGAAATGCATACTGACCCAGACTTGCCTTTGGGACTTCAAATTCCTGGCAATATAATAGAGTTGCAAAAAACTGATCCTAGTTTAGCTTCCTGTTTTCAGCGAGCAATAGACAAGGACCAAGTAGAGGAGGCAGGCATTAACAAAAGTGACTATGTCTTGCAAAATGGCATACTTTACCATCAGATGGGCTCACTTCTGAAGCTAGTGGTCCCCCAAGAGGTTAGAGAAACTGTGCTTAATTTGGGACACTCTATTCCCTGGTCTGGCCACCTTGGTAAGCACAAAACCACAGCTCGTATTAAACAACATTTTTTCTGGCCTGGCCTCCATAGAGATGTAGCCTACTTCTGTAAGAGCTGTCCTCAGTGCCAGATGACATCCTCCAAAGTCCCTTCCAAAGCTCCACTCCAACCACTGCCTATTATTGGTACCCCATTTGAGCGCCTCGGAATGGATATTGTTGGACCTGTTGAGAAGAGTAAGTCAGGGAATCGCTATATGCTTGTAATCACTGATTACGCAACTAAATATCCAGAGGTCTTCCCACTGAAATCCATCAAGGCAAAATCAGTAGCTTTCTGCCTTGTACAGCTCTTCGCAAGAGTAGGGTTCCCACAGGAAATACTGACTGATCAGGGGAGTAACTTTATGTCCAACTTACTAAAACAGGTGTACAAGCTGCTGGGCATTAGAAGCCTGAGGACCACCCCATACCATCCTCAGACTGATGGGCTAACAGAACGGTTCAATCAGACTCTGAAGCAGATGCTCCGGAAGGTGGTAGATAAGAATGGTGCTGATTGGGATCAGTGGCTTCCTTATCTTCTCTTTGCCTACAGGGAAGTGCCACAAGCCTCCACTGGTTTCTCTCCGTTCGAACTTTTGTATGGGTATGAGGTACAAGGACCTCTAGCCCTCCTAAGAAACATCTGGGAGGGAGGCAAGGAAAAGATGGACTCTGTTAACATTGTTTCCTATGTTGTGCAGATGAGGGAGCGACTGCAGAAAATGAGTGAGCTTGCTCAGTCAAATATGACCAAAATCCAGCAGAAGTTTTGGTATGACCGAGCAGCTCGTCAGAGGTCTTTTAGTCCTGGACAAAAGGTGTTGGTGCTCCTCCCCACTGACAACAACAAGCTATTGGCTAAGTGGCAAGGGCCCTTTGAGGTTCAGAAGAAATTGGGGTCCACTACTTACCAAGTGTTCTTCCCAGGAAAGCCACGCTCCAGCAGGGTTCTGCACATAAATCTATTGAAGGAATGGGCGCAGCGCCCTGAAAAGACAGCAGAGGTGATGCTCATAAGGGGTGTGCCAGAGGAAGAAGAGGTTGGTGAGCAATACTTGCCTTCTGCTGATGTGGTAGATTTTGACCTTAGTCATCTGCCAGATGATAAACAGCTTCAGGTGAGAGCTGCATGCAACTCTGAGGTGCTTCAAGTGAATCCTGGCCGAACAGATATTGTTGAGCATGACATTGTCATTAAAGAGGGCGTCGCAGTAAAGCGTTTGAGCTACAGGATCCCTGAACGTCTGCTAATATCCCTGAAGAAGGAAATCAACCTCATGTTGTCCTTGGGGATCATTGAGCCATCAAAGAGTGAGTGGTGTAATCCAGTGGTCCTGGTGCCAAAGAAGGATGAAAGCATGAGGTTCTGTATAGACTTCAGGTACCTAAACTCAATATCACTGTTTGATTCATACCCCACACCACGCATTGATGATTTGCTGGAACGGCTGGGGAAGGCAAAGTACTTGACCACACTTGACCTGTGCAAGGGATATTGGCAGGTGCCACTAACGGAGCGATCAAAGAAGTTGACTGCCTTTCGAACACCTTGGGGTCTCTTCCAATTTACAGTGATGCCATTCGGGCTGCATGGGGCTCCAGCAACCTTTCAGAGATTAATGGACCAAGTACTATGTGGTTTCTCAGATTTTGCATCTGCATATCTTGATGATATTGTCATCTACAGCACCACATGGGAGGAACACTTGGAACATCTGCATGCTGTCTTCGACCGTCTTGGCACTGCTGGGTTGACGGTGAACCCCTCTAAGTGTGTTTTTGCCTCTGCTGAGACTGCGTACCTGGGCCATGTGATCGGGAATGGGGTGATCAAGCCTCAGGTCAGTAAGATCCAAGCCATTGAGTCTTGTCCTCTCCCACAGACAAGGAAGCAACTAAGATCCTTTTTGGGCATGGCAGGCTTTTATCGTCGGTTCATACCACGATTCTCCACCAGGGCAGCTCTGCTAACGGACTTGATAGGCATCAAGTGTCCTAATCAGATTAACTGGACAGAGGAGGCTATAGCAGCTTTCAAGGACATCAGTCAATCACTGAGTAGCGAACCAGTTTTGTACAGTCCAGACTTTAATGAGCACTTTTTCCTTCAAACGGATGCATCTCATAGGGGTCTGGGAGCAGTGCTACTTCAAGGTTTGGAAGGAGAACGTCATCCTGTTGCTTATATCAGCCGAAAGCTGTTCCCGAGAGAGGTTCGATATTCAACAGTGGAAAAGGAGGCCCTTGCAATCAAGTGGGCCCTTGATTCCTTCAGGTACTACCTTCTTGGAAGAGAATTCACCCTGGAGACGGATCATAGTGCACTTCAGTGGATGGAAAAGATGAAAGATAAGAATGGAAGGATCATAAGATGGTACCTTGCTCTGCAACCTTTCCGGTTTGTCATCAAGCACATTCCTGGGAAGAACAACGTTACCGCCGACTTCCTCTCTCGCTGTACCAGCGAGAGTCCTGAAGAGGGGGGGTGTGTGATGGCATCAGCCACACAGGGGTAAATTAGTCCATTTTTCACTTTATTAGTTTGCTTTGCAGTTTTCTTCATTAATCATTTGGTTAAACCTAACACTGATATTATGAGGCGCGCACATAGTAACATTGTGTGGTTTTTCTAAAATGTTTTGTTATATTAATTATGTTTCTCTTTCTTTGAGTTACCTGGGTTTGGGCGGTGGCTGTTTCCTGTCTGGGCAAAAGGCGTGGCTGAGGACTCTGGGGACAAAATGCCTGCTCAGCAGGACCAACCATGGGCTTACCAGGAGCAGGGGTGTTTTAGGTTTAGTTGGGTTATTCTGTGCTTAGTTAATATTAGTGTGTGTTTTTGTTTTCCCCCCTATTGTGTTCAAATGGTTTGGCCAAATCATTATAAAAGCTACCCTCATGTGTCTTTTTAATTAGGTCAGTTTGTGAGTTAAGTTGTGTCTCACTTTGTTGTTTAAGTTTTTGGAAATTACTTTTTGTAGAGTTATATTTAGTTGACCTGTTTTATGGGCCTGCTAAGTATGGTTTTGAATTTTGTTAATTTTGGACTTTTTGAGGGTTAAAATAAAGAAAACCCTTTTTGAAGATATTTTTTGCTTGTGTCCTCTTTGCTTTGGCTGCTTGGTCCCTCACACCTACTTAAAATCTAAACATGCAACATTTTCACTTCTGTTTGATGTGCAATACTCTGCAAAAGTCTTGGCTCAGCCCTCATTTCTTCATATTTTAACAGGAAAATGGGAAATAAATGGGCCATTTATTGAAACATGTGCAAATACACATGCAAAAATAGTATAAAAGGTAAAAATAAAGTTTGAGAGTGAATATGATTATCTTAACTCTTCAACACAGGCTGAACTCTACTAGTCAAGCTTTCCTGTGATTTCTTTAAGTAGCCTTCAGAAATTTATCACCAGGCTCATTGAGGACAAAAAAAAAAAGCTCCTCTTTGGATGTTGGCTGCTTTTTGTTCTATTCTGTCAAAAAAATTCCCATATTGCTTAAATAATGTTGAGGCCCACTCTGTGGAGGCCAGTCCATGACTGATGGTGCTCCTTTGTTTGCTTTTTCTATCCAGGTATGCTTTTGCTGCACTGACAGTATGTTTGGGATCATTGTTATGCTAAGAATTTAGGCCACTGTCAATCAGAGTAAAAAAAAAAAAAAAAAAAATAGCTACAAATGGCTGTAGACACTCACTGTTGTAGCTCTCTCCACCTCCTCCGTACATACTGATCATATTTTTGGTTCAAATTAACAAGATTGAATTCATCCCATTTCTTAAAGACATGACTTCCACATACTGTGGCTACTTCTTTTGTCCTCCACTTTTCCATGCCAATCCCATTTTTCAGTTGGCAGCTCTTTGAGAATCATCTTGTTGGTGCAAAAATACTATTTTATGTCTGTCAAACTGATATTTTTGACACTTTTAATAGATTAAACTAAAGAAATTATAACAAATTATGTGCTTTAGCAACAGACTGCTAGTAACAACATGCCTAAAGACACCATTTAAGATACCTCTTTGGTTTTTTGCTAAGCTGTCATGTGTGTAGACACATCCCTTGATTAAGGTGCCATTTTTTATGCTTGAATGATTTATGGGTGTTAAACATTCCTCTCAAAAAGGTCAGATACATGAAAAAGAGTGAAAAAGCAGCCAATGTCCAAAGAAAACCTATTGCATTTGAGAAAAAGAAATAATAATGGACATGGCTTAAAAACAAAGTCACAGTAAAATGGCTTGTAGGACTTTCCCCAAATACAAAACGGCAGCTGTCCAACTCAGAAATGTTTCATCTGCCAGAAAAGCCTCTGAAATGTGGCAGCAGCCATAAAGAAAGCTTGAGAGCCCCTGATTCAATATGAGGGAAGCCATGCTTAAAGAGAAAACAATCAAAACATCAAGAACTCAAAAACATTTAAAAACTTACAGATTTTTTGTTACATTTATACCATCTACGCCTGTCCTTTAAGCACTGAACATCAAAGGTTTTATCTGCTGCAGGGCTTAAAACTATTCTTATTAAAAAATATAAAAATAAACTCCTCACCAAATCTGCCATGTTCACCACCGATTTAGAAAAAATCTTCGTCTGCGTGGTCGACCGGCGTAACTGCACAAACTAAAAAGAGAAGACCATGTTACTGCAAGACTCACAATCAATTATTATCACTCCTGTTACTCGAACAAGGCAAAAGAGAACTTGTGGGAGCTGCCGGGTTCACAGATACCAGTTCATAATCGTTGACCACCATCAGCTCGATGTACTTGGTCTCAGTCTGGACGGTGCGTTGGCCTCGCCTCACCTGGAAGAGGGCAAAATAAAATCCACAGAGCCAGACGTTTGAGCGTGCTGTCACTTTAACCTTGATACAAGATAAACAGACAGAACACCACAACACACACACATCACAAAACCAGCAGGTGGAACTATTACTCACACTGCATGCGTGCACACATGCTGACACTGATGAAACTCTAGAGTGTGTCCTTGAAAAGGCAACACAACATGGAGATCATTCATTCATAAGCAGATTTTAGTTACTTGTGCCTGAAAAGATCGACTTCAGCGTGAGCATGATTGCTTTAGATGTTTGATAGAAAGAAAAAAATGGCTCTGAAAAATAAATGTGCTCAGGTGGGTTTTCTTTGTTTTTTGTTTTTTTAAATACTCAGACCTAAGTACAGCATGTTGAGCAAACAACTGTCATCACATTTAGATTCTAACTTTATTATAGTGTGATTAGTCCAGAGAGCACGAGACTGACTTATCTCAACTGAAACCAGCTTTGCACTCATGAAAGAGCCCATTGATCACAGGTAAAAATGGGGTTTGCTGCCACTGAAGGTCATTTTTTAATTTGTAGTACTTTGGATAATGTTGAAAGATGAAAAGTTACAGGCAAAAAATCATTTTATTACAGTTGTTTTTAAGTCTGCTCTGAGTTAGCCTGAAGGATGCATACAGACATCTGTGCAAAGCCAAACATTCACCCTGTGAAGGTAAAATTAATGAGGAACCATAAAGGCTGTCGCCCAGACAGACATCTCTTCAACTTCATACCTTCACTTCTTTGTACGAGTCTACAAGTCAGAGTTCAAATTTATTCCAGAGGTGTTGCCTCAGAATTTCTCTCTCTTTTTTTTTCCTAGGACTGTTTTTAATCAGAATTAAAAATGAGTCATATCATCATCTGACTTATTTGTAAAATATTAATTTCTCCTCACTGATGATTCTCTGTTGGTGACTCTCTCAGCATTGCTGCTGCCAACATGATCCCAGCGGGCCAACTGTGTGTTTGGAGGTGTGTGTGCAGATGAAGAATCAGAGCTTGAAGGAAAACTGACTTGTCTTCTTGAGCGTCGAAGACCTTCTGTGAGTATCGGCTTTTCTTCGGTAGACCAGTTGACTTCATCGCTTAGCTCGCCATCCTCTTCGCTTTGCCTGCGTGACTGCATCTTAGCCTCTGTGCTGTTCATGGAGCATCCTGCAACACATAAGCAGACACCACTGAGAGGGAAAAGTGGCTGTTATCATTCCAGTGATGGATGCAACCATGTATTTTAGTCCAGTGATCTGCAGGAGAAATCAATATCAGAGCCCGTGGTAGGGAGAGCAGAAAAAAGGGGAGCGCATGAGCACAAATGGAGAGAGTTAGGGGTGAAGAGGCACAGAGGAACAGGAATGAGCGGGGAGGTGACTCCAGAGAGGAAGAGTAAGGGACAAATGGGCGAGGTGGAGAAGGAACGCAGCCAAATGAGACGTTTAGGAAGGGCGTGGAGGACAGATGGACAACCTGAGGACTCTGAACGTGAAGGGAGTGAAGAAGCAGAACCAAACAGGGGCTTGCATTACAGAACATTTGACTGCATTAGATAACTGTCAAGGACAAAAGTGTCGTCTCCAAACAAGGAATAGCACCAGCCTTTGAGGTTTAGTAACAAACTGCGTCTCGTCAGGGTTTCATCAAAATAAGATCCAGATTTTTAAATGTATCTTTTTCCCCACCACTAACAGCTCCTCATAGTGAATTTCTCTATCATTAAACCAATGAGAGCTTATATGAATACTGACATTTGGAAATTACTGTACGAGAAAAAAAACAAGAGGACTTACCTGGACAGGGAGGTGGAAAAAGGTCAGTGTTAGGCATTCGAAACACAACGTGGTCATTGTTCTCCTGGAGGGCGACAGGGAAGAACACAGAGGGAGAGGAAGATGGAAACAATTTAATGAATGTCAATTTTTTTCTGTAGCTGAAATGCAGCAAGGGAAGCCAACAAAGAACAAAGAACCACACACAAGCAGCCAGTCTTTTTCTTGTTTTGTCTAGTTTACTTTTTTCACTAATCAGCAAAATCCTTATTTTAAAAGAAAAAAAAATATTATCGAGGGCTGAAAAACTGCCTGAATCTTCTTTGCAGAGCCAACTGGTCTCAAAAAAAGAGGAGACGTAGAAACAAAAGGTGCAAAAGTAAATGATGCTCAATCATTAAATGATTCTAAAAATCTGGAGAAATCTGTGGGGAAGTTTCCCACCCCACAATTAGTCCTGGATGCCTGTGATCTTCATACCCTCAACCAGCACTGCATTAAAAACAGATATGAGTCAGTTAAAGAAATCACTGCATGGGCTCAGGAACTCTTCCAGAAATAATTGTGAGCACAGTTCATTGTGCCATCCACAAATGCACAAATGCATATTAACACAGTCCTCAGGACTAAAGAGGAGCGGGACCTCTTTAGTTGTTATTAGTACTCAGTTCAAAAGCCTGCATCCCTGATGCTATAGGAGTGCATTAGTGCCTATGGATTTGGCAGCTTGTACACCTAAAAAGGTATATATAGGGTTTAGAGCAACATATGCTCCCATCCAAATGGCGTCTGTTTCAGTGAATGTCTTGCATATTTCAGCAACACAATACTAAATCACATACTGCATCCATTAAAACAGCATGTCTTTTCAGTAGAAGGCCTAACTGCAGCCCAGACTGCTGAGCAGCTAGAATCCCATGTCAGGCAAATATTTGATCTCATTACTCTTCCAAAACTCCAGCAACTGCTCTCCTCAGTTCCCAGATGTTTATGGGATGCTGCACAGAAGTAAACATGTTCTTTTATGACCAGGGAGGAATTGAGCTTCAATCAGGTACTCAGAGGACCTGTGCTTATGTGTATATGTCACTCATCTTGGGATTTATGTGTCATAATTTTTAATGTTAAAAAAAAAAAACAAAAAAAAAAAATTCAAAGTGAACCAGCAGCCGGTAGAGATTTGGAATAAGTGGAAATCTAAGCCTTGAAAACCTGTACTGGGATTTGATCGACAGACGTGAAACTGCAGAAAGCATTCAGTTAATGGATCTTAATGCTGCTGAAGTATTAAATATAGTTTAGAAAAACATATGCTTAAATCATAGGAAACATGAATGGACTTCTCATTGTGAACTTAAAGCTTCTGTGTGGAAAAAAAAAAAAAAGTAGAAAGTGCTGATGCATATTTAATCAATCACAGGGCTGTCATAATGGCAGCAACTCCACTGGACACAGTGGTACACTTGAGCTGGGGATAAATACTTTATGAAAATGACCCATTTGAGAGAGAGCTGAGGAGAGAGGAAGAGAGAGAGTGAGGGAGTTTGAAGATGAGCTGAGAGGCTATTGATTCATCTCTCCAGTCTATGTAATTGAGCTGTACTGCGATCACTGAGCCTTAATGGAAAAAATAAAAAAAAAAGGCTCAGCCTCTTCCTCTCTAAACACTTTTATCCCACTCACATCAGTCACTCTGTTGAATCTCCATTTATTTTAAATGCAACTCTTTTAAGATCAAAATCTGAATATTTGTAAAGGGCCAAACTTTCTTTTTGTCAACTTTTCCTTCGCTCACCTGCCTCCAGCAGATAATCTGCTTCTTTTCAGACACTGGAAATGTTTCCGTGGTGGTGGATTGTGTGTATATTCAACACTTTCCACTCAGAAACTCAGAGATAGAGTAACACTGACGGTAAGTTATGGAGAGCGGAGATACTGTGAGAAAGTGAGACCTGACAAAGCAGCTCCCAAACATGATTCAAAGTCCTCTACTGAAAGAGAGTCTATTACATGTGGCCTGCTTAAATAAATATATAAATAAAAGTGAAAGAAAAAATATGAACGCATTGTCTTTTCACATCTTTTCATGGCGTCGCCGGAAGTTACTTACCGCTCCAGTGCCAAGAGGTTCGATCCCGTAAGAGAAGTTCCCGTCAGAAAACATCCCCCTAAATAAAACAAAACGATCATGTATGATAATTGCTTCACCACTTCTTTTCTAAAATGTGTTTCTATTTATCAGAAAACAAATAGAAAGGTGGATCGGAGGAAGGTGAGACTTATTTATTTTATTTTAAACATAAATGACCCTTCAGTCTTTAATCTTGGTTCAATAATGTTGAGCTCCAGGCTCTGGGGAAGCAAATCCATAACTGCTAATGTTCTACTGTAGATCTATGTTTTTATTTGTGGTATTGCATTGTGGATAAAAATCCAATCACACTTTTCTGCTTTCATAATTAGTTAAAATTATGAAAGCAGAAATGATGAAGCCTCCAAAACCCCAGCAGAGCCTCTACCGTGTTTTATAGATGGCTGTAGAACAATGTTCCCTCTAATTTTTCATGTGTCTGAGCAAACACACAGCAGCAGACACTTGGACCACTGTGAGCAACAGCAGACGTGTGCACTGTGGTCACGCCAGCATCGAATCCATCCAAGTTACATGGTTTATTAAAATAATCAAATTACAGCATTTACATTTATGTTAGACTACTTTTAATTAACTGCTTTAGCCCACTTACAATGAAAATGTAAAAAAAAAAAAAAAATCTTGTTCATGACCTGTGTAGTATGTTAACACTACATAACTCAAACTCCAATTCAGCAGTCGCCTCATTGTTCTGACACACACAAAACTATTGACTACACTACACACTAACTACACAAGATTTGCGCAAATCTCTCACATCTCAAAACACGCCGTCATTCCTACAATTTCCCCCTTCCTAAACAATAAATGCCATGTTGCCATACCATTTTTTGATTGGTCGACATGGTACATTTTTCGACCAATAGGAAAGGGTGGGGGTTTTTTGGTTTTGTCTTTGCTCACAGGCTTTCGAGCGTTTTCCTTATAAAACGCCGTTTTTACCGTTTCTTCCTGCAGTAAATATGAACAACGATCGTATTCAGGAAGAAAACCAAACATTGCATATATTTATATCATAACTCTGGTTTTACGTGACCTATCAACACAATTTAAAAACTGGTATAAAGTCCACTCTTTTTCCATCAATTGTTCCGTTTTTCCTGCTCACACCTCCAGTGGTTGTACACGTTGTCATTAACGTGGCTTCACTCTTTTTTAATTTGCATTTATCACTCAATAAGATTAGTTTCCACTGATTTTCAGGCCGTTTCGTGCATAATTTGGCATAGAAAGTCTGGCTCATTCGAAGCAAATATAAAGAAATGTGGCTCAAGACTTTTGCACAGTATACTGGTGTGTGTGCAATTGGGTTTGATTTTAAACAATTAAAATCATTGCTTGGGTTCTCATTTGTTGTAGTGACTTAATCTGAAATGTAGCCCCACAGCGTTGGACTCACTGCAGGCCGTGGCAGGTTGACAAAGCAGCCCAGGACCCCGGCACTCCTCGTATTCGCCCGTGGTAGAAGCAGTGCTCCCCTCCCTGAAACCAAACAAGAGGTAATAGTGAGACACTGATACTGTCATCATCCAGTAACATGTACATGTCAAATTTCAGAAAATGAAGCCAACACCGTCTGCGAAGCCCTCGATGCCACTGATCTTTTGGCCCATATATACATAGGTAGGTATTTTCTGTCAGCGTGAGGCCTATGATCAACCAGGAGGGTTGTCTGAAGGAGATCAGTGACTACTGTATGATTTGGTGTCTGGGGAAACCTACACCTGCTGCAGCTGCTACAGCTGAGTAGAGTTTCAGCAAGGGAAAGGAAGTGTGCATAACAGAGTGTGAGTGGGTATGCATCAGAATTTCCTAATTCACTGGAAGATAGCGTCAACTACAGCTATCTGAAGCACAAAATTCATTAAAGTCAAGGTTGAACCCATTTAAGTTGAAAATGAACAGGTGTTTTATAAGGAACTGCTCAAGTCCATCAGCTGGGAAGTACACAGGATCTCAAACTGTACCCATCACTCACACAGACACCTGACATGGGCATATTAGACAGACACAGCGTCAATGATGTATTAGTTCACATGCCTCTTGATCCATTACATTTCACAGGTTACTGTAATGTGTAAAATACAGAAAGAAAGTGATATGCTTTTCTGTCTTTTTGTGGCTGTAATGTACAAATTAATGAGAATTAAAATCCACCAAGAAGACTTAAGACTTACAAGCGATCCTATCCAGAACAAATGAATCTTGTCGATCACCAAATGATGAACTCCTTCCGTTCAGGAGTATCATGACTTAGCACTTTGCTAATGGTAAATGGACTCAAAGCACTTCCTACTACAAGTCTTATTCACACTAAGCACACATATATTCATACAGTGTTTAAATAAATGCTTAAGCAGTTTAGCTCAAATTCACTCTCTGATGGATGCATCAGGGGCAACTCGGGGTTCAGTATCCTGCTCAAGGATAGTTTAACACATAGACCGGAGGAGCTGGGGATCAATTCGCTGACCTTCCGATTGTCAAACAACCCGCTGCACCACCTGAGCCACAGCTGCCATGAATATGGAAGTTAATATTGTTCAGTACATCAGGCACAAGTCTTAATAAAGGTTACACCGTGAAAACATGCTTTTAGTACTGATGGTTTAAGTTTTAAGTTGACTTTGTGCTAAGCTAGCCGTTATGCTAGTTGTTTGAGACAACTATGAAAAGTATTTTTTCCCTTTTTGGCTCCGTATAAATGTCAGTGATTGCAGATGTCCTGGACATGTGCTGTGGTTGTGAGCAGAGCAGCCCCACCAACCGTTCTGTTTGCAAGCGGCATACAATGAGAAGAAAGTTTAAAGGAAGGGACAGTAGCAGGGTATGCAGCAGAGGGTATTTTAATGAGGAGAAAAGCGGTCACTTCATGGAGCTGCTTTGAAATGCAACTCTGGAAAGAGAATTAATGAACTTGTCATTTTAAATCATGTGTATACATTTTTTTTCCTGCTAAAAATAATTATAAAAAAGCTATTTTGAATTGACCCTAAAAATCACAAGAACCTTTTTACCCCATTGTAAAGAATGCAATGATTTAATAAACTGAAGATAATAATGTCTCTAATTTCTTAATGCATGTTCATAAAATTAGAGACTTCAAATTTGGAGCTTGCAAGAGAGATGGAAAAAAAGGTTATATTAACACAACAGAAGCAGAGATATCTGACTTTCAGTCACTGGATCCTACATATTCAAACATGCAACTTTAAAGTGTTTCTCCAGACAGTCTGCCTGATAGACCTATACATTACACACCATCTATCAGTCAGCTGACACCACTTAATTTTGTTGATTCATCTGGAAAAATCCCCCCCAAAACTACAGACAGAATCTACAAGAGCTACAAAATAAAAAAGGTTCTAAAGGCTGATGAACTGCTTGTATGCCCCTCTAATAAAGGATAAAATTAGCTCTGATAATGAGTGACTGTCTCAATCCATAGCCAAGTTGGCAGAACCACTGGAAGGAGCAACCTGTACACCTCACTGCCAGGTAACTCCACCTGATTATTCATAATCGCCTAAAAGGATCCAACTGAACGATCATGTTTTGGACGTAGTGTTTGTAATCTGCGTCTCGCAGTACAGGAACGATCAGATTACGACAATCTGAGAGGAGACTGGCTACTGTCAGTCAAGTGACACGAGCATGGTTTTAAATGTGCGAGCTCAAAAAAGTTGAAGGAACAAAGAATTTCACAAATAATAATCATGCATGCTTTAACAGAGACAATGGAAATTAAAGTTAGGTGTTTTGTTTGCAAATACCTGGAACTCAGGTGTGCGTGTGTGCGCGCGTATGCATGCATGTGACTGCGAGAGAGTCAGTTTCAGGTGTTTGTAATGAACCCCAATAAGTCATGTCTGCTACCCGATCCTGTTGTCATCCAGCACGGCCGACAGATCAAAAAGAAAAAGGGGCAACTTGGAGCTGCTGTTCTTCATGCTTGGCCGACCTTTATCTGAGCTCCAGCTCAAAGCTGAAAGCTCACAGAGAGATCCTGTCATGTCTAAGTTATCTCTCAGACACATGACATCCTTGTTACTTTTCAAAGACAAAGGGCATGTGTAATGTATTTTAACTGACACCGAGTATTACTTTCACTGCAAGGTCATTTCAACTGATCTTCTCGAAGGTGGATTAAATCTTCACAGGTACATCTGCACACACAGTCGGGCTACTGTTGATGACAAATTAATGATCAGTCTGGTTGTCTGTCAGCTACAAAATCATCATTCAGTCCAAAGTCAGTCACACGTGTCTCTTTTATCCCTCGCCACACATGAGCTTTATATGAGGCTCGCTCTCTTGGAGCAGAATGCTGTCTGGCATTTTATTCTGATTCAATTAAACCAAAGAAGGAATGGAAACTGCTAACTCTTAAAGGCCAACAGTTACGTGTGATTAAACTAAGATGAGGTCTCCATGTAAAAAGTTGTAATCTCATAGTGTTCTGACCAGATTTATTCAAGGCTTCAGAAAAGACATTAGCTTAGAAAAGTTCTGCATCAACGTAACTAAACTATCTCGGCGTTGTCTTCACGAAACCATAGAAACACTATATATAAATAAAATTTAAAGGAAAGAACATGTCTAGGGTGGGTCCACAAGGTTAGCCATTTTATTATACTGCATGAAATGTTCCTCCCACAGTCCAAATACATGCATTTAATAGGGTATGGTCAGCTGGTGATTCTACATTGCTGGGACTCTTATTCAGATTGAGTTCAGGTTATTGATGCAGCCCTCCACAACAGTCACAGTTTCTCATGCAGATCACTACAACCGCCCCATGAAAGACTGGGACTGCACCAATAAGCGTAAAAAAGGCAAATAATTAATTTTAATATTGAGCGAAAGTGAATCCAGGTTATTAGAGAGGGATTTCACAACAGCCACAGTTTCTCATGTGGCCTGCTGGGAAAAATTACGGCCTAACTCCTCCCCTATTTACAACACCATAAAAAATCAGTCAGTCAATCATTTTCATTCGACAGCCAACAGCACGAAGAGGCCAAATAATGCTGTAGCATGGGCATGTACTAAGCGCAACTTGGGCGTTTCACTCACATGTAAACATCATGGTAGTGCTAAAAGGAAACATGAGAAATGCCGACTTCACTGGCAATAATAAGCTAATAAGGAACAGCAGCTTGCTATATAGATTTATATCCAAAATTAAGGCTGTGAAAATCAACATTAAACTTTTACACTGATATATAATTTCAGAGATCAGCTCAAAGCTAACAACAATAAATTAAACAGTGCTTCCTTCCAGACATTAGAGTAAGTCCCAGTATTTTTATGAAGCTTATTTACATGCGGCATCAGTTCTAGTCTGTCGAGGACTAAAAGAACATTCATCATTCATACCGAATAGTGAAGCAACTCACAGCACTTAGCAAGTTAATAAATAAATAAAAGGTAGGATTACGAGACTAAATGGAGGAAATCAAATTGCCTGACACAGCAGGCACACACTGACTGTCAGGGACTGAGGATGCTTTTCAGAGTTGCACTTCACGTGATGTCCACTCACTCTTCCATTTAAACCACACTGAAATTTTATTAGTGCTGGAAGGACAGCGACAAGTGAACTATGACGTTAAAATCGAGAAATTGTATGAATGAAAAAGGAAAAGAAAAAAAACAAAACTGCTTGCACTCACAAATTGAGACAGTCATGTCCTGCAGAAACAACCGTACTGAACTTGACATAATCAGCTGTAACAGAATTAGAAAAGCTGGAGTGCTTGATGTCTGGACTCAGCATTGTTCAGAGTCTGAGAGCAGTGGGTGGGTGGCGGGGTATGAAATAATAGGTACTAATGTAAAGTGAAAAAGAGGACTGGAAAGAACAAAAGCATTACGTTTTAGAGTATTTAAAATCATGAGGAAAAACAATTTCCTCCAGATACGTTAAGCATCTGGTGCTGGCAAGAAGAGACAATTTTACAGTATTAGGAGAAACATTAACCGACTTAAGAAGAAGGAATGCAAATCAATCTAAAAGACTCCCCATTTCTCCCTGTGTTTCAGAGAAGCTAATTCATCAGTCTTCAGGGTTCATTTCACATGCAGTGTTGCTAGCTGATAGTCTGTCGTAGCCCGTTGTGCATTAATCAGTCTGGCAATTATATCACCATTTTATTACGACAATTAGAGTAAAACAGCACATATCAGAGTGAAGTTAAATGAAATTTCCCATTGACAACCCATTTGTTTTCAGGTGAACACACTAACCCAGCACAAGGAAAAAAACCTTTAGTAATGGTTGATAATAAGTTTTATTTAAAAAAAAAAAAAATCTGCTGGCAATGTTAGAACTCAAAAATGCAGCTCATGTCAATTCCAACCATCGTTATTCATAATTTAATTTCTCTGTTAGCTGTGTGTCACTGAGATTACATCTGAATGAGACAGTCACCAGCTCAGCAGAATAACCAGGATCCACAGGGGCCAATGAGAAAAAGGTGACACACAAAGACAGGCAATTTACTGGCTTCCCTGTAAAACTAAATAAATCAGTATAGAGCAGATGGAAAGGGGAGGGGCCTGCATGAACGTTCTTAGTGCTGCTTGGAGGCAAAAAAATGAAGCAGTTAAGACATAGAAATCTAGTGACTAAATTAATCTGACAAAAGTACTAATTAAATTAACATTTTAGATGTTTTTTTTAACATTTCATAACATTTATTGACTACAGACCAGACGACTACTACTACTACTAATAATAATAATCCCGCCTTATGTATTATAATTTATAAAGGGTACCAAAAAAAAAATGGTGGAGCCGCTGGACAAAATAAGAAAAAAAAAACAAAACAAAAAACGAATACATTTTTTACCATATTCATAACTCTTTTATGGGCTTTTCAATAACAATAAATGGCATTAAACCTGTTTTTAATCTAAGTGTATTTCTAGATTAAATTCTAATGTGATTATTTTACGGTGTTCCCCAGGGATCTATTACCGGGCCACTATTAATCAAATTAGTGCAGTAATTATTCAACTCCATTTCTCTCATTCCGTGCTCAAATTGGATTATTATTATAAGAATTGTAATTTTAACATAGTTGGTAGGAAAAAAAAAAGTGTAAACATGTAAGGTCTGTCAGACTTTGTATCTTTGGGGTCAGCAACATTACCAAAACTCAATTATTAATATTATTATTTTTAATAAAGTCAAAATCAAAATTATAAATTGAATCTTTAAAAAAAACCCAAAACACTTAGAGTATGACATAAATTTATTTATGGAATACTGAGTCATTTAAAAAGTGATAAATGACATCAAACTAAGAGAGACATTGGTCTGGCTGTGTGGTTAATTTAATGATCTTACTTCATTTTGATTAGTGAATAGTGTTTCATATTGAGACCATTGATAAATCTTTATGCCTCCTTCCTGCACTATTTAATTATTTGGCCTTTTTATTTCTTTGATTTTAACCCGTTGAAATAATCTTCAAATGTAATGTCTGTGCCCGGATTATCCAAAGGTCATGGCAGAAGGTGGCTGTAAAATCTGATTTAATCCTTTCTGGAAATGCACATGATTTGAATTCCCCTCATGACACAAAGTAGGCCCACACTGGTACTGCTGCTGTCTGCTGGTTTCCATGGCAACCGTCTACCAATTGGTCAGGTGGTTCTTTGGCAGAGAGGATACAGACAGAGAGACACCGTCTCGCAGAGGCTGTCGAGAGTCAAGCTGTCTGCCCGTCTTGGATTTATTAAAGGCCATTTTGCTCAAATTTATAATTCATGACAGAGAGGGCCATGTCAACAATCTAACCATCAGGGCTCATGCAGCTGTAGCCAGAAAGGTGTTTTTGGACACCTTTCCACAGGTCCAGGATAACGTGTGGACCTGATAAGCTGAAGAGTTGTTATGGAACAACACATCTGGGCTAGCACATATTTTGCAGTCATTTACACTTATTTCTAGACGTTCAAACACATGCTTTTTAGGCATTTCTGGACTGGACAAAAAAAAAATAACGTTGTGTCACTCAATTACTGATTCTGCTTGGTTTAATTCAGGTGGAATACTCAAAACTGGGATGGAGAACCATAATGTTTCTACAAACAGCCACAAAAATCATTTTCAGCCTCAATTGTTTGATGTGAGAGCGTTTACTGTCAAAGCCATTGTCAGCAGGATGTTAGTTTGCTAGGTTGCAGGAGGTTGAAGTCAATCCCAGCTGACACTGGGCAGTCAGTCACATGGCCGACACAAAGACAGAAAAGAGTCATGCTCACATTCACACCTAGTACCAATTTGGAGCCATCAAAAAACCCAACCTCCAACTCCTTGGACTGTTTTTTTTTTTTTTTAAATTTCAGGGCAGGTGTAACTACGATTATTATTAATTATGAACACATTTGCCACGGTGTTAAAACTGTTTCTGTAAACCTACCATATTCTGTGACAGCTGGCCATCTTCCTCAAAGTGACGCTCGACATAGTCTGTAGACAGCAGATTGCTGGAGTGTACAGATTGAGAAATATTAGGAGCAAAAACAACAAAAAGTGCTTAGAAATGCTTAAAAAAAAGGACCTAGTACTGAAGTAATTCTTTTACAAGGGTTTCGATTTTTGCTTACTGGTCCTTTCATAGAAATAAATAAAATCAGTGTCACAATAAGTATTAATAAGTATTAAAAGAGGTGTGATGTGACTTGTTGTGACTTAAACCTCACTACAATATTAGGACACTTTACTTCAGTGTATTGCTTGACTAGGTCTGAATATGGCTACACCATCTGTTATTTATCAATGTTTAGCCAGCACCCACTTCGTGTAATATGATGTGTGAGTCTGAACATAGTTATGTCAGTAATTGCAGTGAACCACTTAAAGTGATGTTTAATGGACCTGAGGTAAGCTTTGCAGGTGTGCGGTGACTTACTGGTTGAGCTCCAGGTCGAGTATGAAGGCTGTACCAAAGGCTTTTACCAAGAAGCTGCTCTGGGCCAAATGGATGGGCTAAAAGAGAGTGAGGGAAGGGGAAGGAGTGAACACCAAAGAAGACATAAATACTGTAAAGAAAATGACGGCTGCAGTTAATAACTGAATTTAAAATCATTTCTCATTTATGGTGCCTTAAAGAGAAACAGTCTGGAACACTGCAAACATTTGATCTTAATTTCATCACTCTCAACATACATACATAATACTCTGTACACAATTTGTGCTGCCCTGTAACCCCCCCCCCCCCCCTTTTGATTTTATACCAACAAATACTAACATAATAAAACTGATATTTTATGATCATTTTACAACAACACGCTAACGTCAGTCTGGTTTTATTACAATGTAACAGCATCAGTCTGTTGTAGTGTTGTAGTTCCACTGTGACGTTCTAACACAGTGGCCACAATACTCATGGCCATTGATCAATGCTCTTTGAGGAGTAGTTGTAATCAATGGTCATGACAATTTGCATATTAATGAACAAGAAACTGACCTCACAAACCATTGTTCGCGAGTGTTGCTAGTTTCAGTCATTAAGCAAATGTACTCTTTCTAAGGCTGGGGAAACCTGCAGTCAGATACGACTGAATGAGTCACTTGGATGAGTGATGAAAATTTTTTTCAGCGGCTTTCTCCCACTGAAAACGTTACATCCAGATGAACAGAATCAACTCTTTGGGATAGTTAATAGAAACATTTTTACTGCTTTTCACATTTGGTGTGACCTAGACCCAATTTTCACCCAAATTAAATCAGTTGTTTTGTATTTACCGTCACACAAAATTTTAAATGACATCTTGAAAACTGTGGATGTTAGCCTGCTAACAAACAGACAAATCAGACAAACAGAACAGATTTCATGCTCCCTTCCTTTGGGCAAATCCAGCTTTTATGAAGCACACAGCAAAACACTTGTCTCTGTAGTCATTAAGTCATTACTCTGACTTTTAAGAGTCGACTGAAAATGAGGCCAACCACGCAGGGCAAATGAACCAAAACACAAAGCTCAAGCTAAAAGATGCTGAAGCCATCTTCCCTGTGGTTTCATCACTACATCAGTGGACACTGTCACTGCCACATTATTTTGGGGGGGAGGGGGGGGGGGAGAACCCCACTCTATTGTATAATTACATCAGGTATTCTTCACGTCACCATGTGAAGTCATAACCATCATTACTGTTGTAGAGTTGTTTTTTTATTTAGTGAGAACCCAAATCAGTTTGAATGCTTCTCAGCTGATTAGCAGTGTGTCAGTGAAAACAGAAGCTGCCATACTGCGCTAATCATGATGGGTTTAAAAAAACAACAACAAAACAAACCCAAATGCAATGTTGCTAAGATCTTAAAGATCTGATTGCTCTCATAAACATAATTCTGCTCGTTCAGGAGAGCCTCTCGAGTCACAAATGTACTCCTTTGGATGAGGGAACGTTCTCAACACCGCAGAGCGGTGGCAGCATCTGAGCCAGTGTAGCACATGTGCACATTATTCTACCCAATTAGGAGAATTGGATGAATATTGGATCTGATCCGACCAACTAATTAGCTGACCTCTACATTTGCTGATCTTTTAGTAACGTGTGCTGATGTCAAATTTAGTGTGCAGTATGGGCATTTTTCTTCTTTTTAACTTTAAAAATATGGTCAAAATCTAACGCAGACACTTTTTGCTGTTTCACAAATTCACCTCGGAGGGTTTTACATTTCAAACGAAAGATGATACCTTATAGACCCTGGATAGAGACTAAAACTTGCTTACAATAAAAGGATTATCCTTATAAGCAGAGCGGATATGCAGCAGAAGCTATAGGTGGCAGAGGAAATATAAGCAGCAAAATTACAATACGAATATCCTTTTTTACGAATGTTTTCCCAGAGGAGACATCTTATCCACCCAGCGGCGTTTGGATAAAATTCTGTGCTGAGGGCTCACTGTCTCCGTCTAACCTTGCTCCAAGGTGAGCCCAATCCATATTAAAAGAGAGTTCTGTAGTAGCTCCCGTCAGTGCTCACTGGCCAGCAGCAAGGCAGGTCTCATTAGTAATACCCTGCACTCTCAGCAAACCACTTAGTATCAATCTAAACCTCCACTGGGTCCATATACCATACAATAAAAGACCACAACGGGGCTTGTGAGCAGCAATACAAATGCTCCATTAGCACTCTCACTATTATATTTTTATTATTTAAATTTTGATCATAATTCAGGCCACACTACAGTTTAGTTTCACACGTTACATTGTTGTCCACAGATACAAATGGACCCACAGTTTTTTAAAACTCAGTACTTGCACCAGACTATACAGTCACACTAAAAAGGTTTTACGTACAAGGGAATAACAAAAAAACAAACAAAACTAAAATAACTTAGCAGGTCTAAAAATTCAGTAACTACAACCTCAGATGAACTGAGAAAAACAAAACAAAAAACATAACATTAGACTAGAGTGGAGACGTTTGGCCGTAATGCACAAAAACCAAACACAGCATATCAACACTAACACCACATACCACAAGCACAGTGGTGGAGGGGTGATGATTTGAGCTTGGACATGAGGCAATGAGTCGACCGTGAACTCCTCCGTATACCAAAATATTCTGGAGTCAAATATAAGGCCATCGGTCTGGCAGCTAAAACTTGACTGAAATTGCATCAAATGACAATGACCCCAAGCACAGCAACAAATCTACAATAGAATGGTGAAAGAGATCAACACTGAAGGTGTTACAGAGATCCAGACCTCAAGCATGACCTTAGGAAAGCCGTGCATAAATGAATGCCTGAACTTCAATGGACTGACCTACCATTGTAAAGTTAGGTCAGTTAAGTTATTGCATCTAAAGGTGATTCTACAGCAACTGAATCCTGGGGTGCACCTGGTCTTTCCACACACTGCTTCTCTATTTTGGCTTAGTGTTTCTAAACTGGTTTTATTATGTCCTCATACGCAAAACCTTAGAACTGAGAATGACTGTGTGTACTGTTACTTAAAGTGGAGCTTTACTCATTAAAAATATTCTCATACTTTCACTGGATATGAGCACTGGATTTCATAGCTATGACTCACAGATCAAATAAGAGTTTTTCATTAGGAAGGCCCACATTGTCCAAAGTCAAACTCAGAGCATCAGGTCACAAGTGCGATCAGCACTTTTAAGACTTATTTTTGGCTTTTATTGGCAGCACAATAGCAGACAGGGAAGCAGAGGAAATAACATACAGCAATTGTAGCTACATTTTGTACCCACAATTGAAAACCGCCCTATTGTAAGTTTTAAACTGGCCACTTGATCTGAACGCCAGCATTAACGTTTTTCTAAACTGGGAGAAATCCCAGACTAAAATCTTTTTTCCAGTTCGTAATTACAAATTTAAAGCTGGGGACAGTTTTACAGCAACATTAAGGGGAGTCTGCAAAGCTTTTCCTTGTTTTTGGTTTTTTTATGCTGTGTATATACTTCAAATACTCACGTCAATGTGTGTACAGGTAAGAGACTAAAGGTCAGACTTCACACGGGTCTAAACATAGCAGCCCCGTCCACCTGGTGTTCAAACCTTCTATTTGAGAAGGGCAACCAGCTCAAAGTGTGGAGCTACACCTGCACGATTCAGACAGTTGATGAACTAAAGGGATGCACAGCTGCCTGGTATAAGTTAAATAAAGATTATTTTGAACTGAGAATCATGCAAAGCTACTTTGGTAGAGCCCAAGACTGAAAATATGAAGCTGGATACAGGAATAATAGGCCCACTTTAAATCCTTACGATGCATAATCACAAAAAATAATCACTGTGCAGCGATCGGCAGCTAGCACAGTGTAAAGTAAGCCTGCTGATTGCATCTCATATCTAAATTCAAGTCTAAGGGCACCTCTGGTATCAGCAGAAAGAGATCACGAGACAACACGCTGACCACAAGGGGCACATCAAGGTCAAACCCATGTCATATCCACTGACCTGACAGCCGCTGACTGACAGCGTTTACAGCAAAGGCAACAAAAGAGGACAGGTAGAGGTGTGAAATATCATCTGATGAGGCCGAAAGGAGCAAAAGGCTGAAGTTGAGGGGGTGGGATGTGTTTTAGCTGCCTTTTTAATGCCCTGGTGTGTGTGTGGGGGGTGGGGGTGTTAAAGAATGGTGTAAATGTGACAGACAGATGACTTCAGGAGAGAAGGCATAGAGGGAAAAACAAGCTTGACAGAGAGCAGATTTATTACACAGTTTCCATCTTTTCTCTGTAGCAAATAGCAAAGGTTGATTTACACTGTCAGTGTCCAGCTTTATGCACAGTAAACTAATCTGAAATTAATACAGCCTGGTTACATATCATGAAGATGACCCACATCAGCAAAACTATAACTAAAAATGTGAAAATTTTAATTTCAGTCTGCTAAGAGCAGTTAACAGACACGCTTTCTACTCTACATTTTTAAGATTTTCTGCATCATTTATGAAACTGTTCCTGCTGGATGTTTGACTAAAGGCAGTGTTAGAAAACATCTTGGTTGGGGGGGGGGGGGGGGGTCTACAAGGTCTACTCTTGATGTCTTTCTTGTCTTAATCTGATCTCAATGTGGGGAAAATGTAGAAACTAATATTTATGGAAATCTAATGACGATAAATGACGTGTTCAGTTCTGATGGTTTGGACAACAGGTGTAAAAACAACAACAAAAAAGGCGGTAACAAAAGCAGGCAAAGCTCACCTGCTCACCGGCTGGGTGGTTCTTGACCCGGGTGTCCAGTCGGCTGTGCAGGAGCTCTTCCTCAGTGTGGATCTGCTGCAGGAGTCGCTTGGGCTGAACGACCTCCTCCGCGGGCGGCAGCCTTCCCTCCGGACTCCCCCATTCTCTCAGAGCTGCAGAGGACACGCACACAGGTGGGGCGAAAAGGTCATTTATAAGTTTTACTTACCAGAATCAACAACTGGCCGTGAGCTTCTTGATGTCCCTACTTATTTATTACATCGCGAGTATTTGGCTCTGTGTTTGAAGCGTGGGAACCTCTTACCTGTCTCGGCGTACCGTGCGTACACTGTAGCGAACAGCAGGCATCTCACCGCGAGCATGATGCTCACATAGTCCCAGTGATTTCTTCCGTGCAGCGCCGTTAAATGAACCGACACCAGCCGTGAGCGGAGCTGTAGCAGGACTCTTGTTGTTGTTGTTGACAGTGAAAACAAACACAGCAGCTTGGTGCCTTCACGTTGTACGCCCGCATTTCTCACTCCCTGTCCGCCTGCGGCGCTTACAAACACCTTGAAGGGGCTCCTCCTCCTCTAGGCTGGGGTAACATGGTGTTTGTGTGTCCGTGTTGCCCTGAGCTGCTTGGCTTCACACACCTGTCTGCCGGCCTCGTTACTGAGTGAGGCTGCGCGAGGAAACAAGCGGCACGTGGGGCGTGACGGGACCACCCACACACTAATGGATCCAGCACTCGGGCCCGGGAGCCCGAAGGGAAACACCTGATATCACCGTCAAGATTCAGGCATTATTTTAAGGACTTCAAATGCATGCCATCCATCTAATGCACTTCAAACAGTGGTTTATTATTTATAATGCAGATGAGCTAAGTGTATTTTCTTTGCCCTGTCGATTAGAATAATAAATACATTTTCTTATAATTAATATTGAATTAAAGCCATTATCCCGAAAGAATTATGTAAATGAATATATTTGAATTATATATACGCAATAATATGATTCACTTATCGGTTGGGTGAAAACTGGGCAGTTAGTATTAATGAAAACTGGGATGAGGAGAACATATCAAATACTGTTCATATCAGCTGGTCTGATGAGCCAAACGGGACACATCGACTTGCTGCTGCCCTTGCTTCATCCATCACTTATTTAAGTTTGACATACAGTCAGCATTTATAAAGTCTTCACCACACATGGAAAAAAAAGCTTTTTAAAGCACACAGAGGGGGGATATTTATGAATAAAAACATTTATTAAAAAAAAAAAAACACTGTACAAGGTTTCAATTCACATTCCCAGAGACAACTGACATATGCAAAAATCATGTTGCATTCCCTTTGTCACATTGTGACCTTTTTTTCATGTTTAGAAGCAGCAGTGAGTTCTGGACTTTATAGACCATTTCATCATATCAAAGATGTCCAAAAATGGTATTTAGTGGTAGATGACCTCATACTGTATATCTAATAAACCTGACTTGCTTCTCCTTGACAAAGCCAGTCCTCTGGCCCACCCTCAAAATGCAGGAAGAGCTTTTTGACATTAATCAGGTGATTTGGCTCACAGTTCGTCAGTCCTCCACCCTGTGAACGCCTCGTCTGTTTGACCATCAACACCAGCATATGTGGGACCTGATCCAGGCGCAGCACTTACAGTAATTGAATAATGCCCCCTTTCAGGAAGGCCTCATTAAATTCTCAGTATCGCCACAAGTTCCCGAACAGAGCTGCCTGAGCGACTGCAGTCAGCACAACACACAATACTATTAAGGGGACTATGCACAATGAGGGTTCAAGAGGAACATGATCATCAACAGGATTCAAATTCTTGGGAAGATGCAGGATAAATTAATCAGCATGTAATGCAGAAGACAATTAAATCTGAAATTAAGCCCTAATTTTAAATATTTATTCAGTGTACAAAGGGCTTTTGTGCTTCGCATCTTTCACAAAAAAGTCAAGAAAATAGCTGTCAGTGCTGAACCTCTACAATCTGTACCACAGTCCTGCTAAAAGGGTCCCTTTCTTCCCCGCACATTGAGGCGGATGGGGTTGATGGCTTAAGGACAGTATGCAGGTGTGACTCGTAGCTGGTGTTGTGCATCCAGGGACACGGCCTGTGGAGTAGTTCCTTGTCGAGCTCACAGTTCTGTTCAGTGGAAGCCAGAGGTGTAGCTGAGGTCGGGCCCAGCTGTGACAGCAGGTCACAGTCCCAGTCTGACTCTGAGGATGATGGAGAGAGCTTTGCCAGGTCTGGGATGAGGCCTGGCTCGATACAGATTGAGGTAGAGTGAGATACTGAACGCTGAGATTCTTGACTAGAAATCCCACTGTGACATTTATCAGTGTGGAAGTCGACTGGTTGAGTGGCAACCGGGTCAATTTTGACAGAGGATCGAGCTAAATTCTGTGCACTCGGAAAACAAAACGTACTACAAGTCTGTTTTAAACCAAACATATCCACAGTAGTAAATGTTGAAGAGACAGTTGAACTGAGACAAGACTGAGAGATTTCATAACGGAGCTTGTCCAAGAGTAAAGCGCATTCACTCTTTGCTGTATTGTCACTTTGTGGTTTTGGTGGTTTAATATTTTGTCCCGTCCAGCTATCACTGTTACCAGTCTTTGTTGTCCTCATCCTTTTACTGTTGCTACATTCAGGGCTGGCAGATCGACTGCGCTTTTTGGAGTTTACTGCGATTTCTGACTGACGAGGAAGGGAACGAGATCTACCAGAAGATCGCGTGGTGCACTCCAAATCTCTGTTAGAACACACAAGCCCAGCAAACTCAACAACGTTGTCCGTTTTTGCTCTTCCTGCATTGGTCACAGCCCCAGAGGTAATTGGTGGGGTGGAGAGAAAATCTCTGAATGCTGAGGCAAATGTAAACACACCATCCTCAGTTGATCCTTCCACAGGCTCCTCTGTGATGTATGGTTGGGGACTGAGGACAGGGGGGTCTGAGTAAGGACTTTGAGGATTTATAATGTAGGAATAGGGGACTTGGGGGCTGAGGACTGGAGGCAGGGAGAAGGGGTCAGAGAGGGGACATGGAGAGAGACGCTGAATTTCAGGCAGTTGATTGACTGAGTCCTGGGCTTCTACTTCAGGTTTTAATACAGGCATGACTGGACTCAAAGCCTGAGGATGCATATCAGGCAGCTGGCAGTTTGTCACATGATTGAAAGACTGAGCGCCTGGATTTGGGACGGTAAACTGAACTCCTGGTGATGGACTGGCAGGGCCTGGACAGGAAAGAGGACCCCTGGTAGGGCTGGAAAGGTGAGTATTTAATGATGAACCTCGTCTCCGCAGGGCCTGAACAGTATGCTCCGTCTCGGCATCAGAAAGAGGCTCCAGTTCACAGACATCATGGATAGGCAAAGGAGTTGGAAGTCTAGAGAAGGATACAGACAATCAGTTGAAAACAGAAAAAAAAATATATAAATAAATCTATATCAAAATATTTCATAATCCAAGCTGACCTGCTCAGTTCTTCTTGCTGGGGTGGATTGGGATCAAATTCTGGAAGCATATCAACCACAAGCTCATCCACCAAGCTGTAATTCAAAGGATCCAGCACAAATGTGCGGTGCTGATTGGACTGCAAGTGCTTCAAGGACAAAAAAAAAAAACAAAAACAAAAACCCACACCATGAAAATGAACAAAATCACCCAAAGGAACCAACTTCTATTTGCTTTAAATAATAATTAAAAAAAAAATTCCTACCTCTTCCAGATTTGTGAATGATTGTTGGCAGCATTCACAGTAAGAAGGGTCCTTTTTGCGTGGTCGCCAAGGTGAAGGGTTACAACTAAGTGGGGATTTACTTTGGGATTTTTCTTGAATGCTACTTTCAACTTTCTTGACCCTAATTAAGAAAAATACAAATATTATGAACCCTCAAAATACTTTTTACACAATAAAACACTTTCTTCATGGAGTGCAATTTATTTCCACCATCATTTCAACCATTTATTCAAAAATGAAAAATAATCAAACAGTTTGTAATATATATATATATATATATATATATATATATATATATATATATATATATATATATATATATATATATATATATATATATATATATATATATATATATATATATATATATATATATATATATATATATATATATATATATATATATTTATTAATCAGTATTATTCAAACAGTTAGCCAACCACATGTGAACAAACCTTGTTTTGGTTTCCTCCATCTCTGTCTTCTTTTCAAACCGAGGAGGAGGAGGACATTCAAAGGGACTGAATCGACCAGCGTAGTACAGATCTGGGAAGGTCATAGACTGCATGTGCAAAGGCTTGTATTTCCTGTTTACATGGCAGAATAACAGAGGGAGGAACAATAGAAAAAATGAAAAACCAAATAAAAATGTCTGTATCAATGTTTCAACATTACAACACTAAGAATATAAAGACTGACTCAGTAATACAGTAATTATATAACTGAAGCATTTTGAAGCTATATTAACCACTTTTCAAAAACTTATTTGAGATAGACTGTATCTAGCAGTCCAGATGCCATGGGTTCTATGTCATAGCAATGGCCCATACACATTAGCCAGATCACATCAATTAACTGAAATGAGAGCGCAAATGATGGGCTCTGTTAGCACACAGAGATCCCCTGCAGGAAGGGGCAGTGGAGCTTGCAAAGCCTCATCAAATAGAAATCGTATCCAGTTGAGCTCTGGCCTCCTGGGGAGCTGCCTCAGTGGGAGGGGAGCTCGTCACATTACAAGAAATTCAACTGGGCTGAAATACACACCTCCAGAACCAGCACCCAGTGGGGCAAGACGGGCAGAAACAATGGGATAGATCACTGCCCCCCACTGCTGCTTCACTGTCAGTATGCTTAACCCTCTAAAAAAGGCTCGAATCTGACACCGAACCATTAAATGAGGCTTTGCAGGCCTTGGGGGAGAAAGAAAAACCTTCCTTTGCCTTGCTAAATCCCAACTTGTCTATCTTTACTGACTAGGATTTAATTTGGGGAAGAAAAAAAATTAACTTAAAACATCGGAGTATCTTGTTATTTTAAGCTATTCTAAAACTAGGCGTGACTGATTTCTTTTTTTTTTTTTGACTGATTTCTAAAGGAAAGAAATAAACTTTCTCTTCCTTAAATATAAACTGAACTCCTCAAAAGAGGGAACTCACCTGCTCAAGTCTTCAATTTTAAGATACGGGGATCTCAAAGCCAAAGCTGTTGTCAGCAGATTTGAGAAGGAAAAGACAAATAAATTAGCCAAAGTACAAATGTGAGGAAATTGAATCAAAACATAACCACAGACTTACCCTTGACAGCAGGAGAGCCTTGATGTTTAGTGCCAGTCTTCTGCAGTAAAAATAAAAATCATCAATATGAAACCAACATCAACTATATCTTTTACTTCATTCAGTTTTAATTGGTCTCCATCATGTGTTTGCTCGCTATCGTTACCATTTTCCAGCCCTAAAATCTAAAAACCGCTACAACAGGAAATCTGTCAAATGATGTGAAAAGATAAACAGCTCAAACACCTCACCTCTGCCCTCTTGTGTTTAGTACTGAAGCTCTCTCGAGTTAAATGTTTCAGATAACAGAGGACATCTGATAACACATTAAGGAACAACTTTCAATGTGCAAAACACAAATAATGTTTATTTAATCTGGGCACTGAGTTTAAAACAAAGTACAAAGGACACTGTAGACATCTCTCCTAAAAAGATACTTTTGAGTACTGAAAATAACACAATAGTTCAAGTCCAGCCACTTTAGGAACAGTCTGGATTTGATGTAGCGCTTTGCCAAGTTTCTGATTGTTCCTTGGACAAGATAAACAGCCACAAACTGGTACACAGCAGACAACTCCAATTAAAAGCCGCATTAAAATAGCAGCATACAAGAAAACATGAGCAATCACACAATGCCATCTGCTGTGAGCATAGGCTCACTGCATGTTAATCATGGTGTGTTGTGAAATTCCATTAAATTTAGTCAAAAGGATACCATCCACATGCAAAATCTTGACTCCCCATGATCGAGCACTGGACAAAACACTGCTTCCCTGCAGTCGTTCCTACAAGGCAGATTCATCAAAAAAGAGACAGTGAAGAATTAAAATATCAAAATACATCATCAGTACTTATAAAGAGAATTTTGTCTTCATTGACTTACATTGTTGCGAATGGCTTTTTCGAGCAGCGCTTTCCCTCGACTGCTGCAAGCCTATAGACACAAATGCAGTGCAGTTATACAGTGTAGTTCATTTTAACTTACACTAATGCCTAATGAGTTTGATCTTTTTAGTGATCTTGTGTTAGAATGTTTTCAGAGTAGCTTTCCAGGTTTCAGGGCAGTAAATCATCTGCCAAAATAGATTTGTGGTATTTGATAGCTAACCAAAAGCCTGACTGAAAGTGATAAAAGGAGATAAAGTACCATTGGCCTGGGAGTTCCAGGTCGCTGCTTGATGAGGCCGTTGTCCCGCTGCTTAATCAGTTGTTGGGCTGATTGACTTGCCCCACCCTTGGAAACAATACTCTTCTTGTCCAGGCCTTCTTTGTTTCCAGTCACAACAAAGTTTACATCCTTGTGTAGAAAACTCTCGACCCTCTTCAAAAGAAAAAAAAAATAATTAAAACAATATCCATGTGAGTTTCTGATGAATGCAAAATCTAACCTCAGTCCAGTGGATGTACTGTAAGTGTTCACTGACCATTTGGACTTATCAAGTGTTTATCAACAGTAATAATACTTTGTTTTCTAAAGAAAACAGACACGAGTACAGGCAATGACATACAAAAGAAAAGATCAGATCAGTGAGGACGATCAATATATTCGTTATTAGGGTTGTATGCGTGAAGAATTCAAGACTAAATCCATTATTCAAAGGTTTAAAAGACTCAAGATTGATGCTTTTGTCATCTATATCAAAAAGTGTCTGTCTTCTTACAGACACTTTTGAAGATATATTTTAAATACAATGCGACAGCCTTTAAACAACAGCCTTTTAAGCGCCTGTAAAAAAAGGTTCCACTGGCAGGCTATCTTAACATATGCTTACCCCTCCAAAAAGAGAGATGGATTCCAAAAGCAGGACTGTTGGCTGTTTCTTCACATTGTCCAGGTAGAAGGTCTTTCCCTCCAGCTTTTTTGGCCCAAGACACAGCTTCCCCAGGAGCCCATATCCACGTTCTTTTGAATACTGCTGCTGTTGCATGATCCTGGTGCAGTAAAGGCTGTCACAAGCACCAGGAGCCTACAAAAATTAAAGGAACATCTGTCAAGATCCAAATAAGCTTTTAAGTTACAAAACCGGCAAGAGTATAAATTAGCTTTCTAGCAACTATGTTTACGATTTTTTTTTTTTTTGAAGTGCAGCAGTTTAAATTTCGGTCACGTAAGATAACCACCAAAACGCAACTGCGCAGTTCAAGTTTCAGCCTAGCCACTCTGCTAGTTAGCTTTAGCCGACTTGAGCGAGGTTAGCTCTCTCTAACAACAGCCAGAAACCATTCAATGTCGGCTAATTTAACCCATGTTCTGCTTCTTTGTGACAAAAAAGAGAAAAGAAACACGGCTTACTTGTGTTTTGTTCCTGTGCTGGAGAGAAGCGAAAAAAACCCCCACTGCTATCGCTTCGTCAACAAGCCGGTGTTCCAGATCAACTGGCGTTTAGATCAACTGGCGTTGGTCGAACAGATGTGTGGCAGTCTTGCGTTTCAGTAGCTCCTACCGACAAACCAGCAAAAAAAACGGCAAATGTGTCACCTGTGACACTTGTGAGGTTGTCTCAAACACACTCCGTCAGTCTTGATGCTGTTGAACAACAAAATGTTTAAAATGTGGCGAGTTTACCTGGTGATATCCTCATGCGCGACGCGATCGCGAAAACAGCAAACAAGTAACACCACGCCGATGTTGTTCACAGGACAGCAAGAGTAAACGATCGGGAGACTCTTGTCGTCGTTATCGTTCCACTCGCACGGTTTATTTCTCCGGTTTCAGCGTTTTTGCTTCACAACTAAAGCGAGCAGTTTACTTTGTGTGCACTAACATGGAGTCGAGTCAACCAGCGCCACCTCTGGCCAAGTGCCACAGCCTACAGCCAGATCAACCTGTGACACACATCTGCACCACGTTTGATTTCGTTTCTTGCACAACACATTTGTACCTTTCAATTGTGTCTGTTTGTGCGTCATGCAAATGAACCTTTGAAAAGAATGAAATGACACCAATATTTCACTAGTGTTGTAACATCACATGTCGTTAGCGTAGTCTGTCTGTGTCTTTTCTCTGAGAAAAAACATTTTAGAGTTGGTTGTTACATACAGTCTGTATAAGTGTGGTTAATCTAATAAACATTTGTAAGGAGATGGCAGTTACTGTGAATTCACAGCAGGTGAATAGTAATAAACAGTCAGACAATGACTCTGACAATCTCATTCAATCTTGCAGACTGAATGCACCTTCTGTGGAAAGTGGTACCACACAGTGTGTGTGGACTTTCCCTGTGCAGAAGGCGACTACAAATGTTGTGGGTGCTAAATAAACAGTAAAAAGTGATCCCTGTTGTCTTTGCTTACTGATTGTTTTTAGTGTTGACAATCCACATTGCTGCCATTGCATCTTTCAACATGTTTGTGGGTAGATTTGAATGTACCAGGGGTAAGTGCAGCCACTCAGCCTCTACTCAATGTCATCATAGCAGCAGGTGAAGATGTGTCACAAGTTAATCTAGTAGTGGGCTATGGTATTTGGCCACAGATGGCAGCAGTGTGATAGTGCTGTGTGATAGTGGATCTGCTACAAATTGAAGATCATAAGCAAGTTTTGGAAATGAACCCTTGTATTATGTTGAAGAACAAAAAAATGACATTGATTTTGTTGCGGGTCATTTTGACCCGTACTGTGTAAATCCACTCAGAATTGTTCAAAAACTGCAATGAAACAATAGCAACTTTATTTCCCATCAGATAAACATGTAGAACACAGACATACAACAGTTAGACTTTCCATAACTATTTTAGGAACAATTTGGTTTTTCGTTCTTACAAACACATTTCTGTTGAACTTGCCCAACGTTCTCAGTTTTTCAATGCTCAACATTTTCGATTTTGTCCACATGATGGACAGAATGTAACTGTGTACTTTCTGCAGATGTACTTCTTGCATTTCTCACAATACGTGCTTGTTTTCAAACAGGAATCTTCCTAACTAAGATTTAAAACAAAAGATTGCGTCTCCTCCAGTCTCACAAACAGATGACAAACCAAGCGACACACCTGAGTCACTGACTTTATATATAACTACCAACTCTCCAGCCATGTTGATGGATTGCCTATATTGGCTGGAAATATTAATTTCCAGGGAAAGAACACAGGCAGATGATGCTTACAGGATGTGATGTGACGACACTAATGAAATATTGATGTGTCATATTTGTCCAAGGTGTATTTCATTGTTATGGAAAAAGAGAATATTAAAATCATGATGACCAATTGGAGTGGTGATTTCTATGACTTTGTGTATATAATTTGGAATTTTGTACAAATGTAGGCCAATAAGGAATATATGATATCATTTCATTCATTTCAAAGGTTTATTTGCATGATTCACAAACAGACACAATTGAAAGGTACAAATGTGTTGTGCAAGAAACGAAATCAAACGTGGTGCAGATGTGTGTCACAGGTTGATCTGGCTGTAGGCTGTGGCACTTGGCCAGAGGTGGCGCTGGTTGACTCGAGTCCATGTTAGTGCACAGAGCAAACTGCTCGCTTTAGTTGTGGAGCAAAAACGCTGAATTCGGTGAAATAAACCGTGCGAGTGGAACGATAACGACGACAAGAGTCTCCCGATCGTTTACTCTTGCTGTCCTGTGAACAACAACGGCGTGGTGTTACTTGTTTGCTGTTTTCGCGATCGCGTCGCGCATGAGGATATCACCAGGTAAACTCGCCACATTTTTAAACATTTTGTTGTTCAACAGCATCAAGACTGACGGAGTGTGTTTGAGACAACCTCACAAGTGTCACAGATGACACATTTGGCGTTTTTTTGCTGGTTTGTCGGTAGGAGCTACTGAAACGCAAGACTGCCACACATCTGTTCGACCAACGCCAGTTGATCTAAACGCCAGTTGATCTGGAACACCGGCGAAGCTGTAACCGCCGCTTTTTCAAAAACACTGGAGGACGTGCGGACATGAAGACGGCGTAACATCCGGTCTGACGCTGCCTTCAGGTGCTTTTCAATCAGTGTGAAATCAAAAGTTGAAACGCCTTCCCATTTTAATTTAGCACTGACGTCAAAAAAGAAAAGACTGTTTGCTCCTGACGCTGCCCTCCACATAACCTGTTGACTGAAACGTGAGCCCTGGCTTTCATTTTCAAATATACCTTTTAATATATATGAAATATATTATGAGTTAATGGTAAGGTTCTTACAGTCACTGGTACAGTATCCTGAACCCAACACAAAAGCACCCTGGTTATCAATTTTGGCCCTTGAAAAAGAAAATAAGACAAATAACTTATGAAATTCAAGAAAACAGACAATAACAATTAATGAAAAGCAACTTAGCTGTTTAGTTGATGCTTGATCTGACACTTATTGCAACTGATTATCAGCATATCAGCGGGTCAAACACAATGACTACAGAAAACTACAATCACTGGTTAAACACATTTCCAGAGAGAATCCCCAAGATTCATTTTTGACTACGGTATGTTAAATTCTACTTGCCATGTTAGTTTTAAGGAGCCATAAACTAAATATTTCACCACAAAATATATTAGATTTCTCAGTGATGAGTTTTTCTTTCAATAAAACTTCCAACATATGACAGATTTCAAATATAGACACAGAAAAATTTTGGTAAGTTTTATCTACAGGGATCCCACTGAAAGAGACATAGAACTATTATATTATTCCCTCTTTGTGCCCAGCAGAGGGCAATGCAAGCTTAAGCTGACTACTAGTGTAAATTACCCACATGCTCAAATATTCAGCATTAAATTAATAATATAGTTTTCATTCTAGACTGACAATCAAACCATTGAAAACAAGACAAAGATTATGAGACAAATACAAACTCTTTATTCAAAACATGCACTTTTTGTTCCTAAAAATATTTTTTAACAAAACCAAACACAGTAACAACAAATGACAAATGGCCTTTCAGACTGAAAATATGGAAATCCAAGTAAAAGATTGATAAAAGAAAGAAACAAATGAAGCATATAAAAAGCTTGATACACTCGTTCTTTTTAATGTATACTACTGGATGAATGGTTGAAAAAATAAAGTATGTTAAAAAAAAAGGTAATACCTGTACTATAATATATGACTTTTTTTTAAACTTGCCTCTCGAAACAATAACGAAAACTTCTCTTTTCTTTCTAAAAAAATAGTGGGAATGCTTTTAAAATACCAAAAGAAAATATGGTGAAATTACCAGCTGAAACATACTGTCTGTTATTTTTTGTCAGCTGTTTTCAAACACAACTTCTAAAAACAAATCATCAGAATTAGACCAGGACATTGTTGTTTTAACTTACATAAAACAGACAGCAGGACATTCCAGTCAGCTGCATTTAGACTATCGGAAAAACTCCCTGTGGTCGTGAGGAGGGCACTGCCTGACTATAGCGTGCAGGAGGCAGGAAACAGGATGACCACTCATTACCTGTGAACTCAGCAGAATATTCGCTTCTCTATTCTTGATTTTGCACAATTAAACATCATGCATTTTTTACTAGAGAACTGGCATGTTAAAGACAATATCTAATGATTGATACGGTTTAGGGCTGCAGTACATATGTGAAAACAGCCTTTTTGTTGCTTGTGGGAAAACGATCTACACCAAAAAGAAACTGAAGAACAATTTTGAATATTCATGAACAAAATTATTCAAATCTTTAACTGTGGATGGCAATGAAAAAAACATTAACTCTGTAACATAAAGGGTTGCTCAGTTTGAATGAAGCTGCTTTTAGATGGTTTAAGTAAGGCACTTTCAATTGCAGCATTAAAGTCTCTGCTTAAAGAAGGTAAACAAAAACAGGGTACCAAAATCTTAGCGCAAAAGGTATTCAAGATATTATTTTCCTGCTATACAAAGCTTTTTCACTGAACTGAGCTAAATAGCTAAGCTGTTTTACATAGTCGTGTTTCAAATCCACTCTGAACCCTTTATGACTCCATATTTGCTGCTACTGCTGGTGCTGCTGCTGCCTCTGTCTGTATCTGCCCTGCTGGAGGCGTGTCTGTTGGTCTGCCGGTGTTTACGTTCACGGTGGGGCTTGCTGCGGTTGTTAGTGTGGCTCTGCAGCTGGATGTAGGTCTGATTATCACCCTCCAGGATTTTCTGAGGTCTACCGCTGTCCTTATGAACAGCCCTGGGTGCATCTCCCTTCCCAACTCTGCACTGGTTTTCATCATTAATGCCGTTCTGTTGACGCTCCTCTTGGGGAATGTTCACGTGATTCTGCTGACATGCCAGCTTGGCATTAGTGAGATCAGTGATGGGTAGTGGTTGGTTGTGGTTCCCTAGAGAAGGTTTGACGGCGATGTTGTACCCAGGTGGAGGCGCTGGTGCATTCCAAGAAAATGGGTAAGAGCTGTAGTCTTCCTCACTCAATCTCACCTCGTTAAGACGGCCTTGTCCTCTTGCCAGCCCGTAGAGCTCCTCATTGGGGAGCTCCGTCTTGCGGGAGTGTATTATCTCATACATGGTACCAATGCCCAGGTGAAGCATCTCCCATATATTGAGTGCTAGACAGAGCAGGGAGACTGTGTACATGATGAGGAGAAAGATTGTCTTCTCAGTCGGTCGCGACACAAAGCAGTCCACCTTATGAGGACAGGGCTGGTCTTTGCATACATAGGTGGCAGGAACGGAAAAGCCATAGAGGGCATACTGACCACAGAGGAAAGCAACCTCCAGCAAGGAGCGCAACAGGAGTTGGACGACGTAAAGGCGCATCAATCCATCCTCTTTGATACGATGACGCCCATCATGGCGTACTTTGGCTTTTTCTTTTCTATCACAGCTGCCTCCCTTTTCTGCTTCACAATCGTCGTTCTCCACCTCTGCCACTTCATAGATCATCGGGTCTTCCTCGTCGTCATCCTCAGCCTCTTCAATGCCCCTGTGCTGCTTTCTGCCTGCAAGATAGTGCTTCTTGGGTTTCTTCTGGGTAAATCCATTCACTCCCCCACTTTCTGCCTTCTCCTCTGCCCGAGCAATTTTGTTGACAGCGTAGCCCAGGTACATAACTGAAGGGGTGGCCACCAGGATAATTTGAAAGACCCAGAAGCGGACGTGTGAGAGTGGAGCGAAGGCGTCGTAGCATACGTTCTCACAGCCTGGCTGTGCTGAGTTGCAGACGAACTTGCTTTGTTCATCGTAGTAGATTGACTCTCCTCCTACGGCTGTTAGCACAATGCGGAAAACAATGAGAGTGGTGAGCCAGATCTTGCCCACAAATGTAGAATGGTTGTGGATTTCTTCCAGCAGGCGAGTCAGAAAACTCCAGCTCATGGTAGTGGTGGAAAAACTACAGCAAGAGGCAACATACACGTCCTCTTACTCCCTGTGGAGAGAACAGAAAGCTTTGGGTCATGCATGCAAACTTAAAAGGCAAATATCTAGATTGATTCATTGAACACTAAGGTGGTTATGTCATCTCTTTTCGAGCTGCCAAGGGTAACAAATGAAGTCAGAGACAAAAGAAGAAACTAAAGGTTTACTCCCTCCAGGATTCGCTGCTTCTACCATAACCGAGTATGGCTGCCCCCATTCCCCTGCTGGCCTGTGCTCCAGTTTGTCTCTTTTGCTCCCCTTTTAATCCTTCTCCCTGTCTTTTCTATGTCCTAAACTAAAAATAAACATCATTACTTCTACTTCTATCAAACATGGTTTAGGGAGTGACGGCACACTGTCTTCTCACATAGATTTATCGGTTGGTTAACTTGGCATTTTTCATTAGTGCTACAGGTCACATGAAAAGCCATTACAGGGATCTTCTAAAAGGAGGTGGAATTGCTCAGAAAATTAAACATTGTGCATGCCATATATATATTACACTTTGGCCTGAATAAGGCCACAAAGGTTTTTTACACATTCCTTATAACCTTTACTGCAATTTAGCATATTGTTCTATTTGAAAACATATAGTCAACCATGGTGCTACTGACATAATACAACCACAATATGTGCATTAAAGATAAAATGAGCTTCCTGAAACAAAAAAAGCAAATAAAAAAGTTCCAAAACTTTGTATAATGCAAGCAAATTCGTTTAACTCACTGCTGTACATCCACCTGAAGGACAAAAGGATACTCTGAGGAACAGGACTTGACACATATGCTCTTGACATGCCCTCCAGGATTACAAATGTACATAACTAACACACTTTTTCCTGCCTTTGACATATTATTTTCAATTTGAAGACAAACTAAGTTCAGCACAGAGCTCTTCTTGCCAGAATCTGATAATACAGAGTAGGAAAAAAATGATTTCTTACTCTTTCCATTTTTGTATATCTCTCAATTTGTCTCTCTTTTCCTGACACGCAGAATGAATTGCTCAGCTTTTATTTTACATATAAAGACGCCACACACTCTTCTACTGTACTCACTATGTGTTTTGTTTAGCTCCATTTGTTTGCACAGATGGGTATGAGCACTTAGCTCTTCTGCAGAATGCACACCTACCTCCTGATTCGAAATAAATCACAGGCAAGTACTTTGTCTTTCCTATACATGGTAATCAAATAGTGTATTTCTTCACAATAACAACACTTTCATCCTTCAATGATAGCTGTGCCTTGTAGCTCATGTCCAAACACATCCTCAATATTAGTACACAAAGGGAAGAGTAATGAAGCAGATGGAACGCCTAAGTGTAATTGCCATCGTAATTTATATTACACCTTAAAAACGAAAAGCCATTCAACGTTGATTTGTTAATTTACAACAATATACAATATATTTATTTGCCTATTATGGTAATGAATGCACTCCGCATTAAAGTCTGATTGATATATTGGCTATCTGATATTACTAGCTGCATGAAATACATAACACAATGCAGAAAAAGATGCATATAAAAATGCTGTTCTCACACAGAAAACTGCCATTCACCTGTTTGCTATTTAAGGTAGGACCTGACCTTCAGAATTCACCTGAGTGTTATCTAACTGTGGTATTCTTCATCTTGTCTCTTTGTAAGGCTCTGTGAACTGGCCGAAGACCTCTAATGTGCTTCTTTATGTGCTTAGGACGTCCCAGCGGAGTTCCGAGACTGTTTGTTACTTGGCGGAGTTAGGAGATTCTGTTCGGGGATTTTGATTCACAGAACCTTCCTTCCATTAGATTTTGTACATATTGGACTCTTAAACCGAGCACTTCAAAAAGACTTTGTATATAGCACTATCTACACCAGCACTGTAAATAAACTCACCGCCCTTTCATTCCTGAGTCCTGCATTTGAGTCCGGCCAGACAAATCATGACAGCAGAGTGTGGATCACAGAGCAGTAAGTGCTGCTTAGGCATTCAAAGTAAGCAAAGTAGTTTTTAAATATGTGTTAGAAATGGATAAAAACACTGACTTATCATTTTCTTAAATCTAATTGCTAGAAATTAATGTTGGCGTAAGTGCTGAAAATCAAGTATATGTGCATTAACCTTTTATCCCTAATCCAATGATAATTTACATTTAAGTTTAGCTGAAGTAAAGCCATTCATTGATGTTCAATAATGGCACCATTTTATCATATTAATGTAAGCTGTTGAGACCCAAATGTACTAAGCAGTACATATCAGCATGATATTGCAATTAAAAAATGTTTTGATGGGTACGGAAAAAGAACACAGTTCATTTCAATGGTGATCAGCAATTGGCAGAGAGTAGAACAAATTAATGAGCCAAAAACAGGCAGACCTGTCGCATGGGATTTATGTAAGAAGTTTTGAAATAGCATGACGTTTCATGAGATTTCAGTCAATGAGAGGCAACTGAATTCCAAGATCTAAAGAGAAGCTCTAAAGGGAAGAGGGGGGGGGAAGGAAGGGAGAAAAAAGACTACAACAAAGTTATTTTTTGTGTGCGCACTTCTGAGATAAAATACACAGACATGTGTACTGATCTCTGTGTAGAAATGTGACTAACAGCCTGAAAAAAATGCAAACGTCTGTGCTCACGGTAACTTGGTCACTTGTAACCCGGCTGCCTATGAAGATGCAAGTTATATCCTCGTACGCATCTTTTATTGAGATTTTTCTTGTCCCTCCCTCCAATACCCCACGTCAAGTTCAGTTCAGTCAGTTCTGCTACATTAATATACCAGTATTACTGAAGACCAGAAATATGTGGGACTCGGCTCCAAACTCCGTGAAGAGCTACAGGAGAGAGCTCACAGCTTTGAGTCATCCACAATCGGCAATTACCCACTAGTTCTGATAACATCTCCAATTTCAAAACCCCCACCGGCAGCTATCACAACCACATAAGGCGAAAAAACTAAGACAGGCCTTTTTGTGTTAAAGTTGGTGCAAATTATAGTAAACTGTGTGCCGCAAACCTTAGTAAATCCTGTTTGTGTGAGTCATTTAAATATTTTCCTCCTAAAATTTCTGGAAGGCTGCAATAAAGCTAGCCATAAAAATACCTGTGTCCACGCCTTTCAGTCACAAAACTGACAGTGCAACTTGTAAATACCAAAGGCAGCTTTTTTAAGAGGTTTTAATATAAATCTAAAATTTTATTTTCAATTAAATTAATTTCAGTTTTGTGTATATAGTGCCAGCAATACAAACTTTGTCTCAAAGTGGTTTCTATCGTGAAGTAAAGAGCCTACAATATTAGAGAGAAAACACAATAGATCAGACAATCCCCTGTGAGTAAACACCTGGTGACAACAGTGAGGAAGAGCTTCCTGTTACAGGAAGAGATGTCTGGTTAAACCAGGCTCAGGGACGCCATCTAACTCCAGGACATGTGGGTAAAGAGAAGAAAAGGAGAAGAGCACTTTTTTTCACTTATGCACTACTACTAAATACTCTACCTAACCCCAAAAAACCTCTAAGCCGAAGACACCCATTTGCTCAAATCTAGGGCTGCAGACGCCTAAAGTAAGTAAAGTTTTAAAGATCTAGACTTCTGTGGGGCAAACTTTGCATGTGATGTGCCTGACTTTAGAGGCTTCCTAAGAAGAGTTTGTATTCAAACAATCTAGCTCCTGCTCTACTACTTGTAACTGTACATGACAAGAGGAGACAGAGATGTGACACGGGAACATGACTGAGATTGTGCTGGAACTGCTGATATATGGAATAATTTATTTTACCTCGCTGAATAGAGCATTCATCAAAAAAGCAATTCTTTAAAGCTTTATCTTTACTTGGTTCATTTATGTCACAAGAAAAGAAATTACAAAAAAATCAATCAATCAAAAGACAAATCAAATGGGTTAAGGCACTATATCTTTCATCTGTAATCTTCAGGACACCACGCTGCAAGTGACTATTACATGCTTCATACATAATTTGAATATAATAATTGATTGAGGCGACTGTTGTTGTGATTTGGCGCTAGGGCTGTGCGATATGACCAAATTCTCATATCCTGATATAAGACATCTATCGTCCCGATAGCAATATAAATCACAAAAATTTAACATTTTCTGTAAATTCTGTGAATTCTCGGGCAGCTCGTCTTGCGGGAAGTGTTTCCAGCTGTGTGTCATGTAGCTGGAGTCGAGTGTTTTAACCGATGCATGAAACTATACATTTTTAGACATAAGTTGTAAAGGCCGCTGTTTTCTTTGTGAGTATTTATTACACAGCGTGCTGCGGGGAAAAGCCTGTTCTAACGTTTGAGTCTAAGGTCTATTTTTTAGCACCTGGCGACTCTTTTTTAATTCTCATCCGTAAATAATCTGCTCTTTCACGTGATTCGGTTTATTTTGAAAAGTCTCAACAGGATATTGAGCTTTATTGTGAAAGGTTTATGTGGACCATAAACAAGCGGACACGCGACGGTGTTACCGTCGTTGTTGCTAACCACAATGCATAAAAACAGGCGCTTGTCCATCCGTAGTGTGGTTATATTAAATATAAGAGAAAGAGAGAACTTTAAGAAATTAATATAGCCACTACAGTGACCATCAAAATGATGAAAAAGTATTGCTGTAAACAGTTTATTTTGCGACACCACAAAACAAACGATAGCATAAAATGAAACGATAGACGTTTTTATATCGTCATCCGATATATATCGTTATATCGAACAGCCCTATTTAGCGCTATATAAATAAAATTGAATTGAATTGTCAGTGTATTTTGAGTGTGTGTAACTGAATATAAACAATACCTCATCAGCCTTTTACAACTGAGGGGTAAAAACTTCCAAGTATGACGAACTATGTCAATTTCAACTTTACATAGTTCTAATTTAATCAGCTTTTAGTTTTGATGTTGATATAATCTTAGAAATGGATTCTGACATGGTATTTGTTATAGGTAGTTCTCAGAAAAGATTATTAATTAAGAATATTCTTTTTAGAAAGCTGCCAAAGCTTTTGGCTGTTTTATATCATTGTACACTGAATGACACAGCAATTCACTCACAAATATGCTGATAACTGAGACAATTAGAGGTTTTCTATATTTTTCAGAATGCGTCACTTCAACAGCCCAGATAAAATGTGATATAATATACACCACCTATTATACAAGTTCAAATGCAGGGCTCTATACGCACACACACATACTGATTCCATGCCAGAAGAATTTCCCACTAACGCTATGTAATAATAAACACAGTGACACACTGTCACATTCAGTAAGTATGACACATTAAAAAAATGTCCAGCTGCTAACATAAGACTCAATATTCTTCCTTCCTAATGTCTCACCATGAAGAAAAGAAGTTCTGAATGTCTCATTAAGAGTCACGTGCCCTCCAAACCTGCACATCTGGCCATGTTGTGTAATGTACCATTTGGAGGCCCAGTAGCACAGTATCACCACTACCCAAACACGAACCTTACCGACGGCATGAAACTGGGACAATCCTTCACATTGCTCATTTTTTAACTCATGATCAGCCAGGATACGCATGCAGTGTACAGCAAATTTAAACATAAAAACAACAACCTAATGTAATTAATGTAGGCACACGTCTCACTTAAGCATAGCAAGATACATATACAATAGTTTTAACTGATCTTCTTGACTCAAAGCAAAGAATGAAGCAAAAATAACTCAAAATATTCCGAATATTTTAAGCTTGAGAGTTCCGTTTTGATGAGAGGTTCCCAATATTATTTGCATTTTGCATCAAATCCATGTGTTTTTCTGCACTAAATCAAACACTCAAGCACAATAGACATTTCAGTATATTACATGATCAAAATCACAAGGAAAACTGTAGATTCTTGTCAAACAGAGTAATGTGGACTCAGTGCCGCTTCAACACAGACTCATTATGCTTACTTGTATCACAGCCCTAATCTGAACAGAGAACCTGGGTCTTTATATTTAAGCTTTATTCCCACGGGTCTTGATAAAAGGTTCCTCAGCAAAAGATTTTTAAGGAGCATATTTGGGTCTGATGATCAGCAATCCTCCAATCCGAAAATATTTATTTCAAAATAAAAAACAGAGCCGTATTTTCACACTTAAAGAAAGGTGTGAATGAACATCTGTTTAGATAATTACCTTTCTGTGATTATGGCCAGACTTTGTGATAAACACGCCATCCACATTTGTTAAACACATATGCACCAGACCAGAGCCTGCTGTCAACACTTTTTTGCTTCCATAAAATCTCTTAATTCTATGGTGGGAGGACAAGAAAATAAACCTCACAGTTATGTCTTCATGTAAAGCCACCTAGTCCTTAAATGTACAGCTCCACGCCCCCGGTTACTTATAGTGCCACACTGAAAGCTTTCCCCAGATGTCTCCCAGACCCAGACCCGCCGCCTCCTGCTTCCTACACAGCTAGTAAAAGAACTGGGGTTGTACATGCCTATCTGAGAAGGCTTCAAGCTGTGGATGTGAAGGTTAGTGGTTTCCTTCAAAGCTGTAAAAGTGATGCTCAACCCAAAATCTAACTTTGAGCATGAAACAGTCAACAGCTATTAACTTAAAAGGGAACTGTTAAAAGTTTGTAGATTGCTGAGACTGCTCTTATTTTTGGAGCGCGTTTCTTCTTGATGAGATACACGTTATATACACAGTAGAAAGCTGAATTAAAGGAGGGAAAGCATGCATCCCATGCTCCCTGCCTGGACTCAAACCAGGTATTATCTTAAATGTAACTAACAACCCCTTGCCCTGGCATTTAGACAGAAGAACGAGAATTGCTTCCACGCTGTGTCCCAGAGCGAATAAGTCAACAACAAACAAGAATTCATAAGATCAAAGAAGCAAGAGGCAGGTTTGTCGGGGCACTACACCAACGCTAATGAGGATGGAATAAAAAAGAAGAAAACAGTGACAACAGCCGGCAGAAAAAAACCATGTCTAAGCTAACGTACATAAATAAAATAATGACCACGTATTTTTCCCAAGGAAAACAACAGCGGTGTAGTTAAACTAAATTAAACCATCAGCATTTCTTATCTCTGTACCTTGCCTTTAAGAGGCAAAGCCCACGGGGTATTTCCAGGGTCACTTTATGAGCCATCCACTCAAAGATGTCAAAACACTCACTATGACACAGCATGAAGCGCACAGTTTGATATGGACACGAGCCTCTAGCTTAAAGAGTTTGTTTGCCTACCTTGAAAAAGTCAAGACAGGTACATTATGGTTATATAATCCTGAGATATAGCTGGAAATACCTTGTGTAATAGGCGTAGCAATATTTCTCTTAACATTCAAAATTTACGACATGCTATTATCTATGCAGGCGTTCTCATAGTTATTAAAAATTTTGAGGCCAAGTAAAGAGGTTTGGACTTCCACGAAGGGAAAATGAGAAGTACTGTGATAAAAAAGATATTTTAACTGTTTTTTTTACGAGTGGGAAAAGTCCCCAAATTGGATAAACTGAAGAAAATTAATGGAGAAATATATAAAATACCTTAAGGTAATAAGGTAACACAGACCCTCTGTCTTAAAAATATGCTGAGCATTTGTGGTTATTCACATAATTAAATGTGAGGGGAAAACGTAGGTTTGTATATTTTCAAAAAAGATAAAGAATAAAATTATATCGCTTATATTAATATTGTGTAACATTGCATACATAATCAATTTCATTCATAAACTCATGCTTGTGTACCTGCAGTGCTGCATATGTGGCATTAGTTCATGTGAACAGATGATTAAGAAATTCCTGAACCAACAGCAGCTGCCGTTTTGCACATTTTGTTACGAGTCTGAGTAAAAAACAGCTTGAACAGTAAAATTGCTCTAATTTTAAAAGACGACTTATGAATGATCTTTATGTCATATCACTCAGCCGTCATATCATCCAAACTATGAGCTAGGATTTTAGTATTTTACTTGGTTGAGTAATTTAAACAGCCTTAGAGCACAGGATCAAATTCATTTAAAAAACCATTCTCAGTATTGTGATGAATCTTATTACCCCCTTGCTTTGTGCTTTGATTCCTTTCGATCCTTCCTGTTATTCCAACCAGAACTCAGAGAGACTTCAAACCCCATGTGCCTGTAAAATAAATAGAAATATATATATTTTAAAACTATGTAGTTAAAGAAAATCTGACAGGTTTTTAGTCTTTTTAAAAAATATTTTCACATATCTGTGTTTATGTTTTTAGCTCCTATAACTGTGCCTTGCCTAGCTAGAGAACTAAACTGTCTTTCATTAAACAAAAGAATTTAAATTAAAATAGTAATATTTGGACCCACACAGCATGCTCTTCCAACTACTAATTTGGTTCTTAGTTGCTGAAGAAGATCCACATGTTAGAAAAAAAAACTTATTCAGGAAAAAGAAAATATTTTTGCTGCATACAGACTAAAATAAAAATTTCCTAACAGGAGTTTAAGGGATTTATGCTAACTTTATGCTAATGCTAAAATAAGATGTCAAAGTTTCAGATAGGGTTTTCTTTTTTGGGGGGGGGAGGGGGAGTCACCAAATATATTGTACACACTTTTTAAATATTTGAATTATTACAAACAACATTTGTGAAATTACGGTAGTGTAATAACCTACAAAATAGTCGGCTAACTAAATCTGCAACCAGGTAACCGAACTTGCTAGCAAAGCTGAGTAACTTGCTAAACAGGCTAATCTAACATTATAGCTTCTTAATCAAAACACAACAAAATTGTAAGAAAAAACAGGAGAAAGTCAAGTCTCGTGGTCTTTCTAGTGCCCTAATGATTCATTCCAATCTTTTAGTAATAATTCCCTCAAAACAATTTTCACAGTTACTCATCATTTATTGTAGCCACCTCACCTTTTTTGGCAGACTTTCGCTGGATCAGCATTTGAATCATCAACCAGCAAGATGTGGTACTCCCTGTATGCAGAGAAATACAGTCTTCACCACAAAATTACACCACAGTGGTTAATAATCATCTCCATTCACATAAAAGCTGAGGGTGAGTTTAGCTCTTACTGTTTTAAATGTAAAAGTAGCTCCAGCAGGCTGAACCAAAGACGGAGGGAGCTTGGTTAGAGCAGAGGAAGGCAAACTGGCTGAAGCGGGAAGGAGGGGTTTCTGGGCATGTGTGTGTGTGTAGGAGAGAGAGAGTATGTGATGCATTATAAGGCAATTTTCCTTCTTGATTTTTCTGTTAAAATCAAAAAGATGACAGTTAAATGCCAGGGTTCTGGTTTATCTGCCTTTAAAGCCTGACAGCATCATTACCATTTTAATTTACACATTGCCTTTTTCTGTCTACATAAATTAGCTGGATGATCACTGGCTCTGATTTTAAGTACTGTATAGTGTAGTCTTTTATTTTCCCCCAGTCAGGATCTGATGTCAGATCTCGGCCAAATCAAACAGGAAGATCAGAAGTGAGAATCAGGAGCTGATGTATGAGTACCAGGACAGGTATGCAGGGGAGAGAAGGAGAATGAGAGTCAGTAGAGGGAAGACAGAATACGTGTGTGTGAATGAGAGGGAGATAAATGGAAAGATGAAGATGTGAGGAGTAAATGTAGTGAAGGTGGATGAGGTCAAATATCTAGGGTCAGCTATATAATGCACAAGCGAAGTGAAGAAGTGAGTGCAGGGAGTGGGTGGAGATGAATGCAAGGGTTGATTAGTGACAGGAAAAGCTTTCAAAATGGTGGAGAGACCTGCAACAATGTATGGTGTGGAGACAGTGGCACTGACAAAAAGACAAGAGGCAGCTGAATGTGTTAACATTTTCACTAGGAGTGACCAGGATGGACAAGATTAGGAATGAATACATTAGAGGAACAGAGGTGTGTGAGGACATGGGCAGAGGAAGGATCGTGGCTCAAGAGTTAGGAGTTCACCTTGTAATCGGAAGGTTGCCGGTTCGAGCCCCGGCTTGGACAGTCTCGGTCGTTGTGTCCTTGGGCAAGACACTTCACCCGTTGCCTACTGGTGGTGGTCAGAGGGCAGCCTCGCCTCTGTCAGTGCGCCCCAGGGTGGCTGTGGCTACAATGTAGCTTGCCATCACCAGTGTGTGAATGTGTGTGTGAATGGGTGGATGACTGGATATGTAAAGCGCTTTGGGGTCCTTAGGGACTAGTAAAGCGCTATATATATAAATACAGGCCATTTACCATATATATTAGACAAAGGATATTGTAGACCACGGTGCCAGGCAGGAGGAAAAGAGGAAGCCCACAGAGGACATTCATGAATGTAGTTAGGAAGGACATGCAGAGGGTTGGTGTGACAGGATGCTAGGGATAGGGGGAGATGGAGGCAGCGATCCTTTGTGGCCACTCCTTTATTAGGAGCAGCTGAAAAAAGCAGAAGGAGAGAAAAAAACAGAGTAAATGAAGAAGTAAAGTGAAGAAGTAATGCCTTGTTAAATCACAAATTCACTGTAATTAACTAAATTTTTTTGGAATGCGTGATGTAATTGATAGAGCCATGAATTCTAATCTCCTCCAGAATATCCGAAAGGATAATCTCCGGCCATTAGTTTGTGCCCTGAAGCTTAAGATCACTCAGAATACGCAACAGGACAATGACCTGAAGCATACTTGAAAGTCCATCAGCAAGTCTGAATGATTCAAAAAACAGAATGAAAGTTCTGGAGTGATTTAGTCAAAGTCTTTACTTTGATTAAGATCCTTTGGTACGACATTAGACAGGCTGCGTATGCTGGAAAACCCTCCAGTCTGGCTGAATTTACATTTCTGCAAAGACGAGTAGGCCAAAATTCCTCTACAGCGATGTGAAAGACTCACTGCCAGTTATTGATGGCAGTTCTTACTGCCAAGGATAGCACAACTAGTTGTTAAGTTTGGAGGGCAATTACTCTTTCACACAAGGGATCGTTTATTTTATCTTAACAATTTAAATTATTATTTAAAAACTGTATTTAGTATTTACTCTGGTTATCTTTGTGTAGTATTAAAATTTGTTTATTGGCAAAATCAAAGAAATCATGAAGGAGGCAAATACTTCTTCACAGCCCTCAAAAGCCATGGTGATGTGCTGCAGACCATTTTCTATCCCTTGTCCCATCTGTCCCATGTTTATAAAAGTAAATGTAAGAAACATGCGGCTAAAAAAGAAGATGTGCTGATCTTTAAATGCAAACCCACAGATGATGATCAGACAGATTAGCAGTTGAAATAATAGCTTTAACAGTAATCAGGATGGAAAAGGGAATATGCAAGTGTGCAAAGACTATAACATAAGACTACAAAAACACACTTTTAGCTTTAAGTCTGGAAATGCAAATACAAGACATGATCAATGCCAGTACCTTACCCACAGTTTGCACGTATTTAACTACTAAATGTCAAAATCTGAGACCATCCCACCTTGGATTTCTTACTTCTTGTTTGTAGGAATCTGGTGACCCTGCTCAACCATACTTATGTTACCTTTTATATCTTAAAAAATACTAAAGGAACAACTGCAAGTTCTGCTGATATTATAAATATCACACAGTCTCAGTCCTTTGTTTTGTCATGTTTTTATAGGGTTATAGGTATTTCTCGCTTATCTTTGTCTTTTTCTTCTCATGGAAGATCGGCAGCGATGAAGGACTTTACTCGGTTTTAATGCGCATGATGGATTAGGTGCGAAATATTCAGCTCAGCAATGAACGGGAATGAATGTGAAAAATGTGCAGCTAACAGATCTGTCACCTCCACTGATATGTGGAAAAGGTTCATCGCAAACTGTCTGGGTTCATCCTTCTCTTCTTGCTGCACAAATGAAGTCATGAGCCAGGGCTTCATGAAAAGGGCAAAGGCAAGTGTTTTCAGACACATGCTGTATATGGTGCAGTCTGAGACTGAACAGACACCCACTGTTTGTTTCAACTTTGTCCGCTGGGCTTTGGTTACACAGGATAAAAGCTTCCTTAAAGAGCCACTGAATGTATTTCACACATAAAGGTCTGTTTGCTGCACTTCTGGAAGAGAAGACCACCCATACTTGAAAAATAGGTATGTAATGCCATCTACACCTTTGGTAAGGTGATACTACGATCAGATTACAAAGTAAAAGGAGGTTTGAAAGATGGGGGACAGTTAAGCTGTAATTAGGGGTGCTGTGAAGTTGCGGTGAGGGAGTCCAGGGTGGAAACTATAGATTACAAAATAGGATATTTCAATTGCTGCTATGAAAGTACACTTTCTTATATTGCAAACACTGCCTGGCTTCTTGTCAGCTTCCCTCACACTGGCACACATTCAGCAGATAACTGAAAGCTTCTCAGTGCAGAGAAGATTTTTTTTGTGATTTTTAGCATCTTCAAGGACACGCAGACACAATTCAGACATTGTTTTTTCTCTGTGGCTGACGGTCTGCAATGAAGGACTCTTGTTTTTATCTCTACAGCTCATCTCAAGGACGTTAGATAAACGTCAGCTCAGACGGCCCACAGTTCCCACTCCTTTCCTTTTCTTTCTGTTGCTAACTTTCTTTTTAGGGAGGGCCACCGCCTAACGCTATTAGCATGACTTTTTGGCTCCCAGTGTTCTCTTAAACTATCACTAGAAGAATCAAACGCAGAGCAGTCAAAATGCTTACAAGTCAAATCTGCCTGATAGCACTTTGGCATAGAAAGCTCACATCCTAATTCAGAGTGACCTCTTACAAGGCCGGAGCCTCTTAACTGAGTTATCTCTCACCTCTGAGGGAGTAATTGAATGGAGAACAATCAATGAGGTTATCCATAAACGCAATCATCTGGCAGCACTGGCCGTTTAAAGCACTTCAACAGTTGAGTGTCATCTCTTACTGGTGGGAGGAAGGGCTGTATCAGCTGATGTATGGAGCTACAACAGGAGGTTGTCATTGACCAGTTTGAGATCCTCAAATACGATTTGTCATCATTCTCCTCAAACTGATGCTAATTGTGTTTTCTATCCATTTCTTTACCTCTGGAGGTCAACCAAAATGGGCTTGGACTACAGGCTGTCTTTTGTTAATTTGACTATACAGACAATACATGTCGTCTCTCCTTAATACCAGCTCAATATGACCTCTATTGAAGAATCAATTCTGGTAGGATCATTTGTGCTGAGAGATGGAAAAGCCCAGAGCTGGCAGACATGTTTTTCAAAGTGTGATGGATAGATCATACAGAAAAAGGAACTGCAGAACAACATATAGGCAGTGATAGTGAGGGCTACAAGTGTCCTGTACAGTCAGCTTTTTGTTGTGTCATTATCATCGGGGTCCTGGACTGACAACAGAAAATATGACGGTAGACAACAACAATGACACGGAATCACCCGAGGCACGGAGTGACAGGATAAATCAGAGAGAAGAAATCAGATGTGGGGAGAACAATGTCCAAGAGAGTGGGTAAAAAGATTGATCACACAGACTCGTCTTTATGTAATCTGACAGAAGTCAATCCACAGAAGAAGAATGGAGCATAGAGAGACAAGAGAAGAAGCACTGGTTAAAAGGCAGCAACAAGGTTACAGCAGATTAAATATGAACAAAACAGGCCATACAAGCAAGAGAGCTGAATCAACGAATTACTTGGCAGACTTCAGCATCATCTTAAACTAACGTGGTGACATGGAGCGCCTCATACGCCATCTCCATCACTGCAGCCTAGAGCCTTTACTGTCATATCCTGTGAGCCATGTTTCATGAATTCACATCAGCACTGCTGTTTGTGCCAGAGGAACCCTGCTTCCATTGATGTCACTTTGTTTTCTTATTAATCTGTGTTGGCTTAAATAATTGGGATAATGTAAGGACTTGCCAAAGTCACATTCACACTGGAGGGCACTCCTGAGCTGATTTAACAGCGACACAATAACTTGGCGCCATCTTCTGGTGAAAAGGTGCCTTTTCATATGTGATCCTGGGAACCTGCCCTTGACAAGAAAAAGTCAAATCACCCCTTTTTCACAGAGCCGAGGTGTTAGCATTTAGCCCTTGCTTGTTTCTGAAGAAGTAAAAATTTCTTTAGGCTGGGACACATCATTTAAATTATACTATTTAAACTTCTAAAAGTTTCATTTCAAAAATTCTTAATCATTTCTTTTAGTTTTGCAGGCAAAAAATGACTCATGGATTTTCATTGTCTGTACAGTATTTCTCAAATTGACTGTAAAAGATGTGTAGTTCATAGTATAGTAGCATACAGTAACAACCTCAGTAAGGATTTAATGCGCTACGAGTTAAATCCAATACAACAGTATTGTTTGATGTTGTCTGTAAAAAGCTGAGTGAATGTGCCACAAACACACACTTGGGTTTACAGGAGTTTCTTTTGATTCAGAAAGTTTCTAAACACTAATTAACCCAACAGCCTTTAAACTGGATAAACATGTTATCCAAATAGTGCTTTTATTATAAAGATGTCCCAGCAACTTTGCTGTTTAACTGTTTTCTTTTTCTCATTTTCACACACAACAACGAATCAAATAATTTTTTAGCATTTCATCTCTGTGTCTTGTGCTTCTGCTACAAAAGTGGTATTATTCTTTCCTCCTCTTGCGCGTCATGATAAATAAACATATCATCTCCTTTGAGAAGGAAGATTAGATCTCCTGTGCCTCTGAGATGCTCACCGTTTCCTCCCCCACATCACTCCCTCATCTTTTAATTTCGTCAACACAGCTTTGACGTCATCTCTCCCTAAACATAAACTTCAAACCAACAACATCAACAAGTAACAATTACAGACTCATACCACCCCAAAGTAAAACCAGACTTTACTGTTTTGGTTGCTAAAAAAAAAGGAAAAGGAAAATAAAATCTTCTCTTAGTAAATGCAATCTTGACTTAATCTAAATTCACTATTTTCAAGAAATTGAGTTTTTCTCACAGCATAATTTAATTTTGAAATGTATCCTTATTTGGGAACAGCTGTGGACAAAACAGTCTTTTGTTAAAGTATTTTTCTTGGCTTGATGCTCTCTTCCAACGAGGATCCAAATTATAAAGTCCAAGTTCAACTGATCAGGCACAACCTTACGACCATGTGCTTATTTTGCATTATCCTGTTGAAAGAGGCCACAGCCATCAGAGAATACCATTTCCATGAAAGGGTGTACATGGTCTGCAACACAGAGGTTAGGTAGGTGGTGCGTGTCAAAGTAACATCCACATGGATGCAAGGATCCAAGGCTTCCCAACAAAGCATCTTGCCTTCTTCCCGTAGTGCATTCTGGTTTTCCTGTCTGTTGAGTGAGACAACTTTTAATAGATTCTCACCACTGCAGACCGGGAACAACACACAAAAGCTTTGGTTTTGAAGATGCTCTATATAATCAGAAATTTTAACTTACATGTGGCAACAAGATGTTCCTTTTTTCTCCATAAAACACTATCCGGTTCAGTTCCTTTAAATTTGTATAGTGCCAAGTCACAAATTTTCCCCTTTATAAACTGTAACATAAAGATCCTACATAATTAGAGATAAACACGAATCTGATCATCCTCTATAAGCAAGCAGTTGGTGACAGTGGGGAGGAAAAATCCCTTTTAACTGGAAGAGGCTTCAGAGACTGCTACAACTATTAGCAGCTATAAAATAAACTTTTAGGTTTAGATTTTAGTTTAGAATTTTATTAATATTTTAGTTAATAATTTTGAATATCAGTGGTCAGCTGATTATAATGTTTAAATCATTTTCATTTTTACATCTACGTATTAAATAGGAATGGTTCTTTAGAGGAACTGGAGTCTAATAATCTTTAGTACAAACACTTGTGTACTTAACCTCCCTCCTCCTGTTTTTGGTTAGGGCTAGGGATGGGTATTGATAAGATTTTCACGATTCCGATTCCAATTTCGATTCTGTTTAACGATTTGATTCTTTATCGATTCTCTTATCTATTCTTTTTAAAAAAAAGGTGAACACTAAGGTCGAATAGCTTAGAACTTTGTTTTATATCTTCTCTTTGAACAAGATAGAAATTTAGGAGTAACATGGCCTTACAAACCCAACAGTGAGATCTTAAGAGATCCACAGCCTACGGCTCTTCAATGGAGCGTCACAGGGTCCCCAGGAAAAAACATTGTAAATGTAAAATAATAAAATAAATATTCTTCTGTAGCAATAACAAAGTATAACATAAATTATTCTGTAGCAATTACATAAGAATATCCAGTAATGTCCCTGCCTACAATTAAACACATTCACTTCCTGAAAATCGGGGGCATCTGCTGTGGCAAATAGGTGCAAGCCTTTTACCATAAACGTAGTCACTGCTCGTGAAGGAAATTGCCTTCCCGGGTTTCCTCCGTGGCGTGAGCGATAAGCAGAGTTTGTCCTTTCCTTATAAGACTCCTAATTATTCAAAGTAACACTCAGGTATGCCATTCAGCGTGTTAGTACGAGCTCGGGAGCAGCTTGGGAGAACAAGAAAACAGAGACTGCTTTAGGTTGCTTTCCCAAATCAACTCAAAGGTTTATTTGATACACAGCAGTTTATATAGATGAAAAAAGGTTCGTGTGTCAGCTTTCCCAGTTCAAACCGGTACAGACCAAATAAGGAAACGTCTTCCTGCCTTCTGAGCAAAGAAGTATCCTGTGTGTAGTTTATCAGTTCAGCTATAATTTATGATCATCCCAGCAAAATACACTCCTAGACATAAAATACAGAGTTCTTTCATCAGTGAATTCTGAAACAAACCACCTAGCCTTTAACGAGCCTTTTCCAGGAGATAAGGAAAAAGGGAGGATGGGAGTAAAGAAGTGGTCTCATCTCTGTGGTGTTTTCGACCTTGAGGTACCAGCCTGTAAGTCTCACATTAATTCTTGGGTCACAGAGAAAGAGAAAAACAACTAGTAGATCGGCCTTATTGAGTAACAGTTTTCCTGTATAAAACAATATCCTGTAAATGCTTACCGTGGTATCAAAATATCATAACAGTTCCCCTCTTTTATTATTTTTTAAAAATAATAACTCAAATAGAAAGGAAAAATCACAAATGTAATAACATAATATAAAGACAAATCATAAATGTGAAACAAATCATAAATGTAACTGGTCCTTTGAGGAAGCTTAATATCAAAAATTCCGAGAGCGTATACATGGTATCACACAACAGACAATAATCATCAAAAACATGCTGCAACGGTTACAAAGGCTACAATTAGTTTCTTCCATCTTCCAAACGTGTCCTGTAGCCACTTATGTAGCCACTGACCGTGACCTGTATTGGCAATCAGTTCTATCTGCAATGCTTCAAGTTTATTCATAGCTTGTGTGAATGAACCGTTAGGAGCGGTATTATTGGGAATGAAAGTACAGCATACATCAACGGTTACTAGACCACAGGTACCGGTCCAATTAACAGGTAAAGCTAATCTAAGGGTATTATTGCACAACCAATAAGCATGTGGGATTGGTCTAGTTAGGCGCGTGACCATGTGTGATTTAACTAACTCCCCCCAGTCAGTATCATTTAATACACCCTCTGGGGGAACAATGATCGATTCTCTGCTCGAACTTGAACTGTGTGTGTGTTCCTCCAGATATGATACAACTTCAGCCACAGAGACAGCTAGCCATGTCTCATTACAGCGTGCACCTGGGGAGTCAGAGAAGAATGTATAGTTATCCTTTGTATAATCTATGTGTGTGTCTGGGCCAGTTAACTTTAATCTGCGCAGACATATCATACTAGTATTAAAATGGAGAGGGATCTGTCCTAGGGGTAGTGAGGGCTTTAACCTATTCTTAGGGCGTTTCATTGGGGCGCAGGTCCCTGCGGTGTCATTAGATAACTTCAATAATTCGCCTAATGGAGTCTCAGGGTTAGTTGGTGTGTGTGTGTGTCTAAGTAGGCAGTCGAGAGGGCTCAGAGTCAACTGTAAAGCGTCTTTAAGGAGAGCATTATCTCCACCGATTTTCTCTAGTCCCTCAGTGAGGGGGAAACCGGATATGGGGTATCCTACTATTACCTGTTCTGGATTAGCCTTTGAACAGACATAACAGTTACTGTTTCCTAAATCACGAGCGGCTGTTCTGGCATTTTCATACCAGGCGTTAGCTCCTGTTCTAGAGGGCGCATAAGATGGTTTATTAGTGGCGTCTATGTTGCTATTTACTGATTTTAGGGAACGTGAGGAGTGCATTAAGTAGGTGTCTTGCAAAATGGAGCATGAGGTATAGTCAGCAAAATATGACCTGCAGAAATGTGAACATGGTTGCAGTTTACAATACAAAATAGCAAAGAGAAATCCTAAGGTTAATGCGATAGATATGATAAATAACCTAAATATATAAGAAAGTATATAAGAAAAACAGTTCTTCAGTTGTCTCCTGGCCTGGTCCCAGGTTCGAGAGACACAGAATAAGCGTCGTATGATGACAATGGGCATTTCATTTTCTCCATTATCAGGATGAAATGAGTCTGGCTTTATCAGGTTAGACATCATGTGGTACTTTTGGCTTTCTGTTCCTGCTGGATGTTTGAGTACCTTGTTGTTGTTCTTTCAGACGTTGTGTGTTAATCAGTGATTGCGTGTGTGCACTGGATCCGGGCGCTGGCTCGCCTGAGATGTCGTCTACCCGTGTGTTTATTTGCTCTAGTTCCGGGCGCTGGCTCGCCGGAGATGTCGTCTGCTTGATCCGACGCCTGAGATGGTCCGATTGGGCTGGTCTTAACCCTGCTGGCATGAATCCACTGAGGTTGTCCGTCTGTGAGGATGCTGGTTCTTCGTCACTGCCAGTAAAGCCTGGGGGCTGGAAAACGCGGCCTCCCAGAGTGTCCTTGGTTTTAGTGGCTTCTCCAACATGCGTCTCCTTGTCTCCACTGGTGGAACTGTGGAGGGGAAAAGCTGAGAGAGACAAACTTTCTGATAGTTATTATTCAGTTTTTCTACCAGGTTGTGAACATCAGTGGACAATGCAATATACATCACCTTCTACTAGCGGTGCCCCTCTGGAAGCTGACCATGGTCTTGGAAATAGTCTTATTTCAAATGGAAATAATTTGGTTACTTCAGATTGAGTCATTCTAATCTCACACAGGACTTGAGTAAGTAATTTGACACAGGTCATTAAAGTTTTAGCACACTTTTGAATTACTTCTAATGTGAATGAAGATCCTCTATCACTGTTAATCTGGTGAGGTATTCCGAATCTGGGTATTATTTCATTGCTCAACTTTTGACAGACTACTTCTGCAGTTTCTTTTGAGGTTGGATAAGCTTCTACTCATTTACTAAATTGATCCACTATTACCAGTAAGTACTTGATACTTCCTTGTGCTGGCATATGTGTAAAATCAATTTGTAATGTATGAAATGGAAAATCTGGTTGTGGTAAATGCTGATGTTTTGCTTTTGAGCTACCTACATTAGTTCGCGCACATGTTAGACAGGTTGCTAATATGCTTTTTACTGCATGCAATGTTTTCTCAATTACAAATCTTGATTTTATTGCCCCTATTACCCCTCTTTGTCCGACATGACTCACACAGTGAAAATGTCGGGCAAGGACTGGCATCAGGGAATATGGGAGGGCAATCAAACCCTTAAGATTTAGTATAGGCCATCTCTGTAATCTAAGGTACAGTCATTATTCTATGCAGAGGCTTGCTCTTGTATAAATTTTAAATCAACATTTGTTTCTAAATAGTCTGGGAGTGTAACAAGTGGCAGCTGTAGGGGCACAGATAATACTTCCTGCGGCGGTGGGAGCTGTGATGCAGCTGCAGCCTTGGCTGTCACGTCTGCTAAGGCATTACCTGTTGCTTCGTCTGTGTCAGCTGTACTGTGTCCTTTCGTTTTTACAACTGCAACGGCCGATGGTAGCTGTATAGCCTGAAAAAGTCTTTGAACAAAATCACAATTTAGCAATTTATTTTCCATCAGCAGATCTAAATCCTCTCTGTCTCCACAATGTGCCAAAGTCATGCACAACGCCAAATGCATAGCGGCTGTCTGTGTAAATCGTCACATGCTTATCCAAATGTAGCTCACAGGCGCGTATTAAAGCCATGAGCTCTGCTTTTTGTGCTGAGTGAAATGGTAATGAGTGAGCCTCTAGTATGATGTCAGGCACTGTTACCACTGAATAGCCACAAAGAAATGAGTTGTCACTCGGCCTTGAACAGGACCCGTCCACATAAACCGTGGCTGAGTCTGAGATAGGTGTTTGCTCTAAATCTGGACATGGTGCTGTGGATTCCTGTATATGTGTCATGCAGTCATGAACGTCAAGCCTGTCTGAGCCATCCTGTCGGTCAGAAGAACACAGAATAGTATCAATAAATGTCATGGCGAATCAGGTGTGCTGCTCGCTTTTATAGTGAGATTTGCATATGTTGTGTAGTTATGTTTGACCTGGTGATTGGTGTGTAGAATAGTGTCATGTGAGAGTGTGAGCTTCTCGCAGTCCCTTATCATGATAGAGCAAGCTGCTACTGCCCTCAGGCAGGCCGGCATTCCTGAACAATTCAGGCAGCACCTTTGAGTGGCGGAGGTCAGCACTCCCTGTAATGCATTGAAAGAGGCAGTCATTTCTGTGGACCACAGTATTCGAGGAGGCTTGTCTTTTTTACAACAGTCACGCAGAATGTGGTCATGAAAAGAACAGTCTGGTATCCACTGTCTGCAATAGTTCACCATGCTCAGGAAGGACAACATTTCCTTCTGTGTAGTGGGCCGAGGGACAGAGGTCACAGCTTTGACCCTGTCTGCAGTCATGGAACGTTTTCCGTGAGACAGTGTGAATCCCAAATATTGAACACAAGTCTGACAGTACTGCATTTTCTTTGCATATGCTTTGTGGCCAGTCTTTTGGAGGTGCTGGAGAAGCATGTGTGTAGCAGTTTGACACAGTTTTTCACTTCCAGCACAGAGGAGGAGGTCATCCACATGTGGATCAGGGATTCAGCCCTGGAGGAGTAAAGCTGTCCAGGGTAGCACGGATCACCATTGAGAAAGCAGCAGGGCTGTCTATCATGCCTTGAGGCAAACGAGTCCAAGTGTACTGCTTATTTCTATGTGTGAATGCAAATAACGGCTGTGTATCTACATGCACAGGCACTGAGAAAAAGGCAGAGCATAAATCCACCACGGTAAAATGTGTATGCAATGCATGTCAATATGCTGTGAACATCTGAAACGAGAGGTGGCAGAGGAATGTTGACTGCATTAATTTGCCTTAAGTCTTGTATGAAACGCCATACGCCAGGTTTGTTAGGCTTTGGCACAGGATTGACAGGAGTGTGGGCTTTATTACTCCTGTAGTCAATAAATCTCCTATGATGACATCTAGAGCTGCGGCTTTTTCCGTGGAAAGGGGACATTGCCTGACATATACTCGCTTTTTGTTTTTTTTTAGCTGTACGTGATAAGGTATGCAGTCAATAAATCCTATATCATTCTCACTTTTTGACCATAATGTCATATTCTGGTATGCAGCTGGCAATGTAACTGCAGAAATAGTACAGTGGATAGGGTAGGTTAGATCTATGTGACGACATATTTCGTAACCTATGTCTGAGTTTTGTAACAAAATCACTGTTTGACCTTCACTTGTGTGAGCAGTTATCATGTTGTTGAACAGTGTGAGAGAAACAAAAGTGTGGCTCCCAGTCATGGGATTACCTGTTAGTGGCGTCTGTACACGTTTTTTTGGCACAGTGTGTGACATAGAGTACCGGACAAAAAGGATGTTGAGTTCATTCTCTGCTGAGGGTCCAGCTGACACAGAGGATGTTCCTTCTCCATCATGTCGGTACATAGGGCAGAGAAAACATAAGCTGTTATCAGTGTCAGCAAACATTTCACCCTTTATGTTAAATGAAATACACAAATTCATTTTTGCTTTGGGTGTCTGCGGCTGCTGGAAAACTGAGCTAAATTTGCACCTCTAGCTTGTCCAACAGTGCATAAAGCGTTTTATGAATACTAGGATAGATTCATCAGGCTTCTGTTTACACATAGTTACTGCATTTAAGTCAATTTTGTCTCTGGACATTGTTAGCAGGAATTTCTTTAGATTCTTAAAGAAATCGGCGACTTTGTCATGTGGGTGTCTATTGTGGACACTGCCTGATGCAAAAGTTTTTCTTCATAGTCGTCTAAATTGTTTTTCATAAGTTCCTCACATTCTTCTTTCAAAAGTTTTTCTCTTTTTTTTTTATGTTCTGCTAATTCTTCCTCGCGGCGTATATATTGTTTTTCCTGATCTTGTTTAAAGAGATGGCTAAGATCCGTTGCATGTGATTCAGATTTTTTGTCACTGTCTTTTAAGCTGGTTGGATCAGAATGCTGACATTGTTTGCGTGCAGCTGCTGCAGCAACTATTAATTCGGTCTCATCTTCGTAAGGCGGCGGGGCTGTGGGCTGAATGGCTGAGCATGGAAGACTAGCTTTTCCCGCAGTAGATTTATTTTCTTTGCTAGAGCCTGCACTAGTTTTATTTGATGTTAAAGCATCTACACCTGGTTCCGGTCCCTTTTTCCATAGTGGTAACATTTGATGTATCACGTCGCGGCATTCTATCATATATTTTCTACAGGACTTTTTAAGCAGACTACTTTTCTTATCACAAATGATATTCAACATTTCTACTGACCTGTTTTCTGGCGATAATCGTTCGGGATAAGGCTCCGAAAAGAAATTAGAATGCATTGAACTTCTTAAGTTGTAAACAAAGTCAGTCACATAAGCACTCCCGCATGTTCTGGATACGTGATCATGGACGTCTTCACCGATTCGTGGACGTAGGTTACACGTAACCGGAAATGGGAGTTGTACTGAGCCGTTATTTGAGACTTTATTTTGTATTTTATTAATTTTTGGTTTTACAGGTACTTTAGATTTTTTATCGGACCTGTCTGTGGTCTTTGAATAATTCTGACCCATGTTCAGTGATTTCCAGAGGGGTTTACACGCTAGGAGGATTTAGGTTAGTATTTTCGCTGCGGCACAGCTGAGGTCACTTTAAATTTATTGCTAGCAATTTTTTGTTTGTGTGAGCAACTCTCACTTAGCGAGCAACTTCTCGCTTAACGAGCAACTTCTCGTAAAACAACAGGCAACTTCCTGTGTCTTTCTGCTTTTAATTTACTGCTTTTAACCCTTGTATGGTAATCGGGTCTGTGAGACCCGTTTTCAGTTTTCTTTCGTTTTTTTTTTTTAACAAAATTAAATTTAATTATTTACTAGCTTTCTGTGAGTGAGCAACTTCTCACTTTTTAACGTACGTTTCAAGATAACAGGCAACTCCCTGTGTCACTCTTTGATGAGCAACTTCTCACTTAACGAGAAGTATTTAAGACAACAGGCAACTTTCTGTGTCACTTTTTCTGAGTGAGCAACTTCTCACTTTTTAACGTACGTTTAATTAAACAATTAATTATTATTATTATTATTATTTTTTAAACAAAATTAAAATATTCAAGACAACAGGCAACTTCCTGTGTCCACCAACACCACACAAGGGTTAATTTACTTTATTCGGGGACTGAGGAAGTCAGTCAGTGTATCTCTCTGGATCACTAAGTGAAACTTCGTCAGCATATCCCGTTTTTTTATGGATTCGGGGACTGAGGAAGTCAGTCAGTGTATCTCTCTGGATCGCTAAGTGAAACTTCGTCAGCATATCCCGTTTTTTTATGGATCGATCACTGAGAGAGGTATAATAGGTCTTTATATAAATATGAAAGACGCATATTTACCTTCTGTCAGGGATCCCACTTCTGACACCAAAATTGAAGGAAATTGCCTTCCCGGGTTTCCTCCGTGGCGTGAGCGATAAGCAGAGTTTGTCCTTTCCTTATAAGACTCCTAATTATTCAAAGTAACACTCAGGTATGCCATTCAGCGTGTTAGTACGAGCTCGGGAGCAGCTTGGGAGAACAAGAAAACAGAGACTGCTTTAGGTTGCTTTCCCAAATCAACTCAAAGGTTTATTTGATACACAGCAGTTTATATAGATGAAAAAAGGTTCGTGTGTCAGCTTTCCCAGTTCAAACCGGTACAGACCAAATAAGGAAACGTCTTCCTGCCTTCTGAGCAAAGAAGTATCCTGTGTGTAGTTTATCAGTTCAGCTATAATTTATGATCATCCCAGCAAAATACACTCCTAGACATAAAATACAGAGTTCTTTCATCAGTGAATTCTGAAACAAACCACCTAGCCTTTAACGAGCCTTTTCCAGGAGATAAGGAAAAAGGGAGGATGGGAGTAAAGAAGTGGTCTCATCTCTGTGGTGTTTTCGACCTTGAGGTACCAGCCTGTAAGTCTCACATTAATTCTTGGGTCACAGAGAAAGAGAAAAACAACTAGTAGATCGGCCTTATTGAGTAACAGTTTTCCTGTATAAAACAATATCCTGTAAATGCTTACCGTGGTATCAAAATATCATAACAGCTCGGTGACATTCGTCTATCCTGGCCTGAAAGGAGACGCTACCGGTAGACTGCAGCGAGAACTGCCAGCATCTGAGCCAGCCAGACTCTGTCTGTCTGTCTCATCATGGTCACCTAAATGCACAGTAATGGCAGGTTTTGTAATAAGGGAGATCGCGCTAACATAATATGCACTGTTAGTTGATTATTTACCTGCCGCATTAACGGCAGAGGACGTACAAACGTCACCGCTGCTGCTGGGTTGAGATTCACGAGTCCGGAGCGGAATTAAAAACATGACATTCATTTAAGGTCATCGCGTGTTTTGTGAGCAAATGCTTTTGCATATTCGTAGTGTTTCCTCCCTTAAATGAAATATCTACTTTTCAAGTATTGCAAGTTGCCCTGTTTCTCAACAAGAACCGGGTTTCAATACCCATATTTCACTTTAATCCCTAACCGGTTTGTTTGACAAGCCTTTCCTCAAAAGCCTTAAACTTCAGCTTGGTTTTGATTCTTTTCTTGAACTTAACTTAAAAATCAAACCAGTCGTTAAATTCATCTTGTCAGTCAAGACTTCTACCTAAATTTAAAGCATGGGTTTCTATCAATGACCTTGAGGAGATCGTTCATGGTTTCATCACATCCTGACTAGGAAAAGGCAATTTGTTGAACTAAGAAAAACACTAACACTGATATCATGATTGCAGTTGCTGACTGGTATAGAAACCCCAACTGAAACTATACTTCTTCTCAAAGGCCATTTCAGCTTAAGATGAATTATAACTGTGTTATTTTCTCCAGTATATTTTTTATACTGTAAAAAGATTTGCTGTGCTCAAGCTCTGTGGTGTTTTTGCATGTGCTGTTATAAATTAGAACTCATCTTTACGGGGTGTTGATTTTGTGTCACAGATATAAACCAGACAACAAAAACACATTGTCAGGTAATGGCTTTATATTCCTGTTAATATGATACATTACACGCATAATAGAACTTTTGATGTAATGAATATACAACAAACCGCAAAATCGAAAAACAAGACCTTTTTTTTTCCCCCCCATTGTTGTAATATAAGCATGGTTGTCTAAAAATCGCAATATTGAAGTGATCTGTGGTTGAGTAACACACATAAAAATATCACAAGTCAAGTTTTTCATCCAGTATAACCTCTCTGTATAGAGCATTTAGTTATTGCACCAAATCTATTTTAGTTTTACAGGTACACAGATTTAAAGTAAACTAATGTTTTTACAGTCTTAAACCATGATCTCTACAATTACAGTACGATACAGAGGAACACCCACAGCATATTTGTAACACAGCATTGGATAAGAATTAGGTTTAGAGCTCAGTGAATTTCAGAGTCAGACTCATGACATCTATAAAAGTTCACAAGTAAAATTAGTTTGGTTGAAATTCAACAGTACAAAATAAACAAATGCTGCTATATGATGTTGCTCGTTTAAGTCTCCCTTCCCTGAGAAATTAAAAAAACACCCCTTAAAGTAAATTTCCAGCACTTACACAACAATTTGTCATTTGTTAAGGCTAAAAAAATGTCACCAGTTTTACACACTACTTTACCGTTTTACTTCTTTTCATTAGCACCCACTTTTCCCTTTACAAACATGGACTTTATTCAACCAGGAAACAGAACTCTTGAGTATCAAATTCATCTTGGTAAAGACAGACAGCATTAACCTAACATAGTTCAATATTAGCTTTTCTAAAGCTGAAACCAGTCTCACAAGGGATTCAAGACTTAACAGATGTAAAGTATTGCTTCAAACAAAAAATGAAGAAAAGAATACCCTTCAATGCATTAATTAACTCTTCATAATCAATACCAACAATACTAAGTATATATTTTTCCCCTGTTGCAAGTTTAGTGAGGAAGAAATGAATTTACATGCTGATTTATGCAGATATACTGAAAATCATCAACTGGGAAAGCATTCAAATAGAAAGAAGAACTTCTTTATCCTGACCCAAAATGAAAACATCTTATCAGTAAAAATAATCACTAGAAGTTTTTAATATGGTATGATTCCATTACATTAACCCTTCTAAAATTGGTAGTGTGCATTTGGCTTTTTTCCATTGTTTCAGAGGGACAGGGAATAACGTTAGACCGACCGGCAGCTGTGTGTCTATGGCATGCCTGGTGTAAATTACTGTTGTGCAATCAAGCCCAGATTAAGTATCAGTAATGGGAGGTGGGGAGTGCACAGGTACTGGCGTATGTCATCTTATCTCTTATCTTTTCTGACCTTGTCCTTGGCCAACATGGTCATATGTCCCAGAAAGTTTCATAACACCTGGCCCTACTTATGTGGACGTAGATGGAGTTTTTTTAAAGGAAGCGTGACAAAAGAGAAAAAGTTTAAATCTCCCCATGAATGAAATCTCATACAGTTAAGAGGAGAAGCAAACCATCAGAGTTCGCATTGCTCAAAAATGTAAACTACACGTGTACTGAAGGGGATGGTTGCTTCATAAACGGCAACTTCAGAGCACGCATGACAATTTGGTTACGATGTTCTCTCCCATTTATCAGACTTGATAAGGAGAACAAAGTGCATAATGAATACTGCATATCTATTATTGATCAAATATCCTTGCTATTGCTAGCTAACTGAATTTTAATACCACGCGATTTACAATGCGGCATACATGTTTAATACCAGAGTCATTGGGATGAAATAGCCTTTTGCATGAGGCTAAAATTACAGCAGTTTAAGTGTCTTGTCAAACATTATATTTAAAAACCATTAGCACTATGAGTTAACCATTTACTGGCTAGCTTATCGTAGCATAGAGAGTGGAAACAAGGGGAAACACCTGGCCTGGTACAAAAAGGAATCTTCTATTTAGAACCTCTTACTACCACATTTGATCATTTTCAATTAAGATTTCACAAAGTTGAAGAATAAAAATAAAATAAATCCTACATCTGTAGGATGGTCTGGTTGTTGCTCGGCTAAAATCATGCATAACCTGCCTGCCAAGTGGACTAGTGTTGGCGCACCTTTATTGCACTTGTTTCCCTCTTACAGACCTTCTTTCACAAGTACAGGCATGCAGTTCTCATTTCTCCTCCACTATTTTCTTCAGGCAGTCTACTATGTCTTTGCCACTGACCCAAGGTTCAATGTTTGTTTTGAACTTGGCAGACTGCTGAAACTCCTTTAGCAGCCTGTGCATTGGAAAGTCTTTCCTGGGGAAAGCCGTGTCCCGGGGCCCCAAAGCCAGACAAGGGCAGGCGTCATTGGCCCCATCTCCAATATAGAAGACCCTCTGAAAGGGAACGCCGCCACGCTCCTTCTGCCGCTCCGCCAAATACTCCCGAAGGATCACCTGCTTGCACATGTTATCAGGACAACGGGGGCATGAGTGCGAGTGGAAAGAGAGGAGCACAAGCTGACCAGCCGCATTAAAACTGGATGGGTTTGTGAAAATCTTTCTGAAAAGGTCACGCACCCCAGCATGCCTAAGCCAGGTTTCAATAAAATACATGTTGGCATCGGAGACCACCACAAGCTCAAAGTCCTGCTGGTGGCTCTGCAGATACTGGAAGAGATTCATGAGGCCTTGATTTGGTGGGATCTTCTCCACTGCTGAATGGATGGAGTCTTTAGAGACGCCCTGCTCAGCCATGTAGGCCAAAATCTTCTGCGTATTTTCATTATACTGCCCCTCCCTGTAACTGTTTTTCAGCCAAGCAGGGAGCTCTTTGTCTGGCAGAGTACGCACCAAAGCATCGTCGCTGCTTTCGCAAATGATGGTCTCGTCGAAGTCAAACAACACCAAAAAGCGTTGATCCTGTGGTGCGGCAGGCGTTAAAGGAGCTGTCATCTTTGGTGAGTGATTTCTTTCTGGGGGGGGGAAAAAAGCAGAGGTGGAAGGAATGAAACAGAGAGCCCTTTTTTTCTCACCGTCAAGGACAGCAGACTCTGAAGCACACTGTTTTATAGCATCCTGGTGTAAAACTTTAATGGCGAGAAGCTAAAAAAGCCATCAATCAGAGTTTAAATCACAGAGAGTTCAGGGTTAAATTAAACTGAAGCACCAGAGGAAAACAACAACATGCATTAAGACTCTTAATGAGGCTATGAGCTGAAGGGGAAATGTGTGTTTACAAGAGTAAAGGAAGGGAGTTTAAATGAAACAAAAGTACCTCATAAACAGGATGTTCATTACAATTAATGAAAGAAATGAAAAAAACAACAACAACAACAACAACCCCAAAGAAGGGCAAATTGTTAAACTCTTTATCTAAATCTCTTTCCACACAAACATGCCTTCAGTCCTTTTTAAAATCATTTATTTAAACTTAGAGGCCACATCTTCCAGCAGTGCCAGTCTCTTGTTTACATAGCTGATATATAGCACAAGGCTTCCCCTTTTACAGGCCTGTTGTAACTCCAGCGAAGAGAGGGCTGATTATGTCACAGACGTTTGGTGGGATGTTAAATCTACTGGAGTAGTTACTGTGAAATGTAGACGTTTTTATGAAAAGAGCTATGATTCCTCTGAATTGAAGATGAACAGGAGTGTATATTTTGAAAAATGTAAAGCTTTAACAATTTTTTCCCCTGTAACCTCCTTTTAGTTTTCATGCCAAGTTTTAAAACTTGACATAAATATGTCATATTTGCAGATATGGCAATTAATCTTTAGACACCTCATAGCAGAAACGAAAAGCAAAGGTGTTAACAGTGGGATGCATTCCACTTGTCGGGCGTGTGTGTGTGTGAAATGAGCCATTATTAAATTCACGTGAGCATTTTCCCGCCAAGGTAGGAAACATTAAAAGTGGCAGATCAGAGAAAAGAAATGATTTGATAAGAGATGTCACATGTCATCTGCATCACTACAGAAAACAAAACAAAACAAAATCAAAATTATAAAAGAAAATTGTAAAATAATCAATGCCAGTGTTTCTGACACTTTTGGATGAGTAAACATTGACCCAGGAACATAATTGGTGTTCCTGGAAACCAACATAACAGGAGTGTGATGCATAACGAATACGCCCTAGAAGGCCAGGCTGATTTTACAAGCATGTTATTAACCCAGTACTGCAATCTAGCTGTACCTGTGACTGCGACAGAGGGCATTGGGTGCATACAGAAAGTAAAACAACAAGACCTGACTTGATCGATTGTTAATATTCGCATAACATTCGTAACATGTTATGCAGGCTGCCTCCAGGAACTAAAAATGACATGCAACCTACAGCTTTGGTGCACACATGTGCCAAGTGAGCACAAGCCTGATCTCCCCAGCAGCCACTGCGTTATTAATAGCACACATTTACACACTAAGCTATCTAATTTTAACCCCGGCGAACTATTTCTGTATGAGAGGTTACCTCTGAAAGTCATAAGCCGGTCATTGCATGAACGGAGCAGAATAAAAGGCTGATGTAACTATTTAAATGTGACACACGTTAAAAATAAAAGAAGAAGAAAAATAACACAGAGAGGAAAACGGCCTACCGGTGGAGGGCATATATAAGCGGGGATGGTCGGCTAGGTGTCCGGCTCCCAGATCCGCATCCCAGTGACGCGGTAAGATTTTTTAAAGGAGACTCCACAGCGGATCGAGGGTATTCCCATTTAAAGCCGTTGCGTCAAGCAAGCCGACGTAAACACGTGATTTCCGCCATGACCTTCCAAAGTAAAAGCTTCAGCGAGTAGCTTAAGTGTACTTGGTGAACCTATATTAAATGTATGGTACACTGTTACGGTTATGTAAACAAATACGACAGAAAGTGATACCATGCCGAATGTGCCCAGGTATTACTTTTTTGTCCTCTACAAAGTTTAAGATGAACTAAAATTGTACATTTTTGCAAATACAACAGTTATTATAAACGTACTAGTAGCTTAAATCTCATGTGTGGTGAATCTACTGAAAATTGTCCCATTTTATCTCATCCAAGTACTTCATAATACATTCTTACTTTAAAACATGAAACGCAACCTTTAAACAGACAGGACATTATATAAAATTGTGAAATGTCTGTGTAGGTTCTCAGTAATCCAGGTCATAGTAGTTGTAAGAGCCTCATCCCAATCCGATTTACTCCCTGTTAGACCTCTGCCTTACCATCACATATTTGAAATACAATAAGGGTTGTGTCACTCAAAGGTCAACATCTTTAAAGAAGAAGCTCAAATAAAGAAACACCTACTGGTTTATTCAAGATGACACTTGGTTAAAAATCAAAACACAAGAGGTAGAGGTTTCATGAACACATGAGCTGAGTGGATGAAAACATCAAGTTCACCAAAAAATAGATACCTATTTGATTCCCATTGGAGTGGGTATTGTAGGTCAAAGGGTAGGTCAGAGACCTACCACCCACTGGAGCATAAACGTTCCCTATGAGGCTGAAAGGAAATAAAAGGAATACACATGTAAAGAAATCTCTTAAAACATATGATGGGATAGAGCAATATCTCAGAGGTTTCACCCCTCAGCTGTGATGATGTTAATGATCATTTTTCACACCTTGGCTCATGTGGCGACACACATGATCAATAGTGGGTTAATGACAAGTTCAGCACATGGAGTTATCTGAGCTTAAGAAGCTTTTAGGGGTCCTTTTGCTTTAAAATTCAATTCAATTTTCAATTCAGTTTTATTTATATAGCGCCAAATCAAAACAACAGTCGCCTCAAGGCACTTTATGTTGTAAGGTAGACCCTACAATAATACATACAGAGAAAAACTCAATCATACGATCCCCTATGATTGAGGCATTCTTAACAGTATAGCAGCTGTCCCCATGCTGTTTCTGGGTCTGGCCTTGGCACACCCTGTAACTGGACTCTGTACCTCGGTGTCGTAATTTACAGAGCTGGCCTACCGGGTTTAAAGTACATTTCAGTTTATACAACAGTACTATTAGCTGACCTACTAATAACTGACAAGTAAACTGATAAATAAACTGCTTTTTTTCCTTTTACTTTGCAGGTGACGTGTTGCAGGTCGGAAAAAACTCAAGCTGTCCCTTCGCCTGATGGTGGAAATATCCCTCTAAAAATATACAGAGGCATTCTTGTATCAGCAGCAGTCACGAGTATGAGATTGTTATATACAGCTAACAGCTAAGGGTTAAGAGGTTTGACGTTCATAAATCCTAAAAGATACAGTCATTTTATTCCTCTGCATGTGTGTGAATGCTTCTTCTATAAGCCTAGATAAATTTTTGCCTACATCCAATTTGTTGTATGGCTACTAGAATAACTTGTAGTTTAAAACTATGTACATACAGTCATATGAAAAAGAAAGTTTTAATAGGACTTTATGAAAAAAAAGATTAACTTGTGTCTTTGGCAGCAGTAGCTTGTTATAAGCATTTTCTATATGACTTGCCCCGTTTTACAGCATTGCTTTAGGTCATTGAGATTTTCACACACTTGTTAAGGGTCTTTTAACGACCCTTCACAAGATTTCAGATGGGCTGAGATCTAGACTTTAATGGGCCATTCCATTGCAAATTTGCTTCTGTGCTTGGACTCATTGACATATGCATGCCCTATTTTAGGCCAAGCTTTAGCTGTGAGGTTGCCTCACATTTGACACTAGATTACTCAGCAGTTTCTCAACACCTTAATTACTTCTTAACACAGAATAACTGCTATGATGCCTTCCAGTAAGGTTTTAGACAGAACCACAGCACTGAGACTGCTCTGACCAAAGTGTTTAATGACATATGTCTGAATACAGACAGTGGAAAAATGTCTGTTTTAGTTTTACTGGATTTCAGTGCAGCATTTGATACAGTTGACCACAACATATTACTCAAACGACTGGAGAACTGGGCAGGTCTTTCAGGAACTGTACTAAACTGGTTCAAAACATACTTAGAAAACAGGAAATACTTTGTATCAATGGGTAACTTCACATCTGAGCAGACAAGTATCACATGTAGGGATGGGTATCGAAAACCGGTTCTTGTTGAGAACCGGTTCCCACTGTTTCAATTCCTTGGAATCGTTTGCCACTTTTAAAAACGATTCCCTTATCGATTCCAGTCGCCCCGAATGACGTCATCACGTTGAGTAGCGTCTTTTACCCAGTAGGAAACACGGCGCCTGAGCGGCGCAAACGCTCAAAAGTTTGGTTACACTTTATGAGAAAGGATGACAACAGGGCAACGTGCAATACTTGCAAAGTAGAGATTTCATCAAAGGGAGGAAACACTACGAATATGCAAAAGCATTTGCTCAAAAAACACGCGATTGCTTTCAACGAATGTCGTGTTTTTGATCCGCTCCGGACTAGCGAAGCTCAACCCAGCAGCAGCGGTAGCGTTTCCACGTCCTCTCCCGTTAATACTGCAGGTAACTAATCAATTAGCATTGCATATTATGTTAGCGCGATTTACCTTATTACAAAACCTGCTATTACTGTGCGTTGCATTTAGATAACCATGATGAGAGAGACAGAGTCTGGCTGGCTCAGATGCTGGCAGTTCTCGCTGCAGTTCTCACTGTAGCGTCTCCTTTCAGGCCAGGATAGACGAATGTCACCCAGCAGTGTCTAAGTTTGTGGTCAAAGGCTTGCACCCATTTGCCACAGCAGATGCCCCCGATTTCACTTTGGTAAGTGAATGTGTTTAATTGTAGGCAGGACATTACTGGATATTCTTGTGTAATTGCTACAGAATAATTTATGTTAAACTTTGTTATTGCTACAGGAGAATATTAATTTTATTATTTTACATATACATTTTTTTTCCTGGGGACCCTGTGACACCCCATTGAAGAGCCGTAGGCTGTGGATCTCTTAAGATCTCACTGTTGGGTTTGTAAGGCCATGTTACTCCTAAATTTCTATCTTGTTCAAAGAGAAGATATAAAACAAAGTTCTAAGCTAATCGAACTTAGTGTTCTGCTTTTTAAAAAAAAAAGAATCGATAAGAGAATCGATAAGGAATCGAATCGTTAAACAGAATCGAAAATGGAATCGGAATCGTTAAAATCTTATCAATACCCATCCCTAATCACATGTGTAGTCCCCCAAGGTTCCATCTTGGGACCCCTTCTGTTTAACATTTACATGCTCCCACTGGCACAGATTATAAAGAACAACAAAATAAACTATCACAGCTATGAAGATGACACACAAATATATCACAATGTCACCAGGAGACCGAGGCCCTGTACAGGCTCTTGGTAAATGCATAGAGGAAATTAATGACTGGTTGTGTCGCAATTTTCTCCAGCTAAACAAAAACAAAACAGAAGTAATAGTCTTTGGAGCCAAAGAAAAATGATTACAGGTCACCAGAGAACTTCAATCTACACACCTAAAAACCACCAACCAGGCGAGAAATGTGGGTGTAGTGATGGATGCAGGCCTAAACTTATAAAAACACATCAAGACAATAACAAAGTCAGCTTACTATCACCTCAAGAATATTTCAAGGATAAAAGATCTGATGTCTCAACAGGACCTGGAAAAACTAGTCCATGCATTCATCTTTAGTAGGCTTGATTACTGTAACAGCATCTTTACAGGTCTACCTAAAAAACCAGTCAGACAACTACAGCTCATTCAGAACTCTGCTGCTCGAGTCCTTACTAAGACCAAAAAAGTGGACCACATCAGTCCAGCTCTGAGGTCTTTACACTGGCTGCCTGTCCGTCAGAGGATAGACTTTAAAGTTCTGATGCTGGCCTATAAAGCTCTGAATGGTTTAGGACCAAAATACACCTCCTGGATCCGGTTTTTTATCAGTTCCCAGAGTCAGAACCAGACACGGAGAAGCTGCATTCAGCTTTTATGCTCCATATATCTGGAACAAACTCCCAGAAAGCCTCAGATCAGCTGAAACACTCAGTTTATTTAAATCCAGGTTGAAGACTCACCTATTCTCAGCTGCATTTGAATAAAGCACCAAATCCACACTGTTTTACTTTTAAGCTTAGATTTCAAAACTTACATTTTAACTACTGATTTTATCTACTGTTCCTTTCTTTCCCCCCCATTTTAAATCATGCTTTTTATTTGTTTTTATTTTTTAAATGTCTCTGTAAAGCACTTTGAATCACCTTGCTGAACACCTTGAATTGTGCTATATAAATAAACTTGCCTTGCCTACTATAGATTAGGTGTTCCCTGTGCTTGACATTTGGTATGAGGTGTTGGAGGTGTGGTTTTTACCAAATATGGTTTTGTAGAGACAAATTTGCTGGAACCCCCACTCCTGGGAAGGTTGTGACATTTTTGTGGCGTTAACACAGCTGAATGCTGCAGAACAACAAACTGTCAAAACGTCTGCTTTTACAGACAAGGTGGTGATCGGTTAATAGCAGCGCTGACTGCTACTTACTTTCTCAATCCTGTTGATGTTATTTTCTGTCCTACTGTAGAATATCATTAATGCAATTTTAGTATTTGAGGTTTATATAAGTACCATTTATCTGAGAAATTTTTCTGTGAAATAATTTGATTAATTTTCATAGGTTTATCAAATTAGACTGTATATTACTGCTTACTTCAGTTTTTAAAAAAAAAAAAGTTTTAATTTATGCACATTTCCATAAGAATACGTGAGTTTCCTGTAAGTGTCATATAGGCTAATGCCCAAAGAAGGGAGCTCTTTGAATATATTTTTTCAGCAACACAAAAATAAAGTTGCCAATAAATAATCTGTCAGTGTCATCCATGGTGGATGGTCATAGGCATATCCACTGGCTTCGTGGTGAGTAAATGAAGCTAAATCAAAGGTTACAACAGTATGCAGGATGAAGAGAAGCAAATATGTTTCTTCATATACTGTCCATCAGTTTCATGTTAAACCTACCAGGGATCAAAACATTACTGCAAATAAATTTCTTTCTGCTCTGTATTAATGTATGATGTGTCATAAATGAGCAATGATCTGTAAAAACAACACTATGATCTCTTACCATTAGCGAGCTGGAAACAGCGATCAGCCTCTGAAACGCTGCTCTTAAACATGTACATACAGCGACCCCTGCTGGTTGCCATATATACTTAAAAATCAAAATTCATCTTTGCGGTCAATTGATGGAAATAAAATAAAAACAGCAGCACAGTACGGAAGCTGTGATCAACTGTCGTGCAGGGCGGTTTCATCGTCAAACCTAGTGATTCAACAGCAGTCTACAGGTCATTATGGAGTCAACTCAGTCACAAGATGTGATAATGCTTTAATAATACAGACATGTTAGTGCCATATGAACATAGAAGACGTTTGTTTGAACTGTGTATACAAAGAAAAAAGAAACAGTAACACATTAAATAGTTTTGGAACAACACTGTCACACAAGCAATGGAAGTAATTACACTGCAAATTAGATGCTGATAGATATGAAACATGGTTTAGGATAATAATGATAATAATGACTTTCAATTGTTGAACTGAGATTTTTAATGAAGCCAGAATTTACAAAGAGCTTTTATTTATTTATTTATTTTAAACAGACAGGACCTCTTTGGATGTTGATGTATGAAGCATCTGTCAAACTAACGCAAATACACTTTAATTAGAGCAGTCTGTGCAAATTAGCATTTTTGTGGATGAATTCCTGTTTATTTCTTAATATGAAACATTTGATAACAAACGCTACAGTACAGCTTCTGAATAGGCAACATAGTGGAGAGCTGCAACTCTCAGTGAGCACTATAGGTGTCGTTCACTGCACGCACCAGTGTGTGTGAATGGGTGGATGACTGGATGTGTAAAGCGCTTTGGGGTCCTTAGGTACTAGTAAGGCGCTATACAAATACAGGCCATTTACCATTTTTAATTCTGCATCAGTTTATGCATAACCAACAATCACAGAGAACATGAGCGGACAGTTACTATTGAGCAAAGCCTAAACACTGGCTCAAACCCGTTTGTGTCTCCAATCACATTCATTTTAGCAAAGCTGCTTGCAGAGAGGAATTAGAGGGCTAAAAGAAATCACTAAACTTGACTAATTTGTTTATTCAATGTTGCTATATCGCTAGGTGGTTAACATTCATCCGTCATGGGCTTGTGGGTTCAAAAATGATACAAGTGAACAAAGCCTGAAAGACTTCTACGTGAACTTCCGCTGGAAACATCACGAATCACAAAGACTCCAGATCCCACTCAAAAATCCACATCACATCTTATTTCAAACTAGGAGAAGGAATGCTGGCCAAACTTAACAATACTAGTCCAAGTCGCCTAAAGAAATGTCACAAATGTAAATAACATAAAACACTGTCTGTGAAACTTTGTTACAAGTGCTCTACAGAAACCGGCTCTGCTGGAAAGGGAGGTGCAGTTTGAGAGTTAAGCTCTAGAGACAGAAAGACACAAAGCAGCACTGAGAGGGTGGAGAGAGGAATGTGAGGCGCTGGGATGGTGTGGACGGAGGGAAAACTCTTCCTCTTGTGCTCCGGATCCTCCGCTTCGAGCATTGAATTACACCCACATCTGGACAAAACATCTGCACTACTGAGCCCCAACGCCACTTATATAGGTCATCCATTCAAAGGAGCAGATATGCAAGCAATGACCAAAAGACAACATCAGCAACAACAGAAAAAAAGTATAAAATGCATCAATGCGGAGACAAGGAATTGCTAAGTAACACGCGCTGTAATCCTGTAAACTTTGATTGTAACGATGGCAGTGAAGGATTTAAGAACGCATCTAAAGCACAGAAGAAAACTGAGGAAAGAAACCTGCCTTGAAACGGTTCGCCAAACCGTTTCAGTGGGACATTCTTTGGAAGAAAACACAAGAGTGACTGCCAAGGCACGGAAGTCCCTCTAATTGTTATTCACAGTTGGCTTGACAGCAGTGGTGAAAGCTGGTTTCAGATTTGGCACAAATAAGTGAGGAAACTGCAAAAGCGACACAATAACACACCGACACAGGCTTTCCTTAAACAAAGATCTGTGTAACAACATTTGTCACTGCAGAGTAAGTGGGAGAAGAAAAAAAGGCATCTCATCATTACACACATTAGTAGGGCAATAATCACAAGTGTTATTCGTATTAAACAGGAAATAATTGATTATTGTTATTAATTCACATAATTATCAGGATTAATATACTTAAAAAAAACTATATTTAGGTGGAAGGTCTTTCTGCAGAACACATGAGCTGTTTGAACCCTCAAATGCATCCAGATAACATAATTATGGTCTTTTTTTTCCCAAAATTAATAACAAATGTTGAAAATTTGGAGGAAAGTGTAAAAGTGAATGATCAAAATCATAAATTACAAATACAAAATTCTTTTGTTAAATAAACTTGCCAATCTTAATGGAAATTCTTCTTTTAGGGTGATCACAAAATTCTCAGAACATGCAAGCACCCCACTTACTTTAAATTGAAACACTGTCCTTATTTAAGTTGAGTTTTTACCCTGAATAATACCCAAAATGACATACGCTGACACTGTATGATTGAAGATCATTTTCATGCATAATCCAGCCTGTGTGGAGTTAGATATGTAATTTTTGCCTGTGTAAAGACAGGAGATTGTAAAAACCAAACAACTGAGGTGCAAACTTTCCGCTTTGATTAAAGGGATTTGACAAATATTTTGGATGAATTGTTTAGAAATTAGACATTTTCAGAGCCTCAAAATTAATTTGACAACATAGCCAAGGTGAGAGCTGTTCACTTGTCATTAATGACAAATGAAGTGGACAGAATATCTGAAGTGTTGAATTTGTATTGTATAACTTTTCATTGTAATGTTAAATATGAACCTCAGAGAGATTAGGCTAGAAAAACAAAACCCACCAGTGAGGTAGCAAAACCCTTAGGAATGGTCAGATCAACAATCTGATAATTTCTAAAAATACGTGCTGACCAGGTAAAGAACACCAAAAGCCCGCTGAAGATTTCCCCCCCCCAATGATTTAACCCCCCCCCCAAAAAAACCTACTTTGAACTACTGAAGTCAATAACACCCTTGAGGCAATCAAGGACTACAATCAAGGGATGGCTTCATTAATGGAAATGCAGAGGGTCTTACAAAGTGCAAACCTCTAGTTACACTCAAGGCAGCCATAGACTTTGCCAGAAAGCATCTAATAGCCTGCACGGTTCTGAAAACTGAGAAATATGGGGAAGGAACGGCTCATGATCCAAAAAATAAATAAATAATAATAATGTCAAACATGAGACAACTTTGTCCCACTAGTGTATTTAAAAAAACAAAAAACAAAAACAAAAAAAACAAAACAACCCAAAGGTCCAAAAATGTTAATGTAAATTTTTGTTAAACCCCTTAAATTTATGCTGCAAGTTTGCACTTCAGTCGAGTGTTGATTGTTTGATTTAAAGTCCACCATGGTGATGTGCAGGAAAAAAAAAAAATAATAATAATAATTTTTTATTAACATCTTGCCCAAATGATCTTAACTGTATATGCAGCTGGACAATCTTTATAATGCACGTTGTGATGTTGGTTCATTGGTGTGCCAATTTTGAAGAGGCGCTGTTGGCAGATTAGATGCTGTGGTAGACACGATTGTAGTCTGAAGGCAGCACAGTCCCATTTAAACACTGGTAAAAGTGCAATTTTCTGTTTTTAAGCAAAGCTCGTCAGTCCTACTTTTCAAAGTGATTAGTCAGTGTTCAGTTTTATAAGCACCAGCCCTGGTATGTTGTTATCACCAGTGTTATGTTAGAGCTGCGATCAAGCTGTTGTCATAGGAAACCAAAAAACAAACAAATGCCGTCGTCTTTTACCAATTGTGAATTTTAACAACAGTCCGTAATCAGAATGCATTTTCTTCAGGTGATGTATCAGAATGCAGTGACATTTTATTTAAAAGTTACAAAGTGTTCCAGACAAAGACACCACAGTATAACCATATTGCACAACAAAAATCCATCAACATTTCCAAAAAAAATACTGACAAAGAATTCATGACATCTTGCTTTTTTCCTTCACCCCGCCTTTTTTTTTTTCCTTAAACAGCAGAGCAAAAAAGGAAACCCTCGAAATAAACACTCTTACTCAATCCTTTTCTGCTTCAACTTCCTCTTCTTTCTTCTCGCTGATGGCAGCATCATTTTTTTCCACATTTTCCCCAGCCTCAGCATTGGACTTTGGCTTCTCTTCCTCCTTCTTGGGTTCAGGAAGAAGGATGACTTTTCCAATATTTTGGCGTTCGTGCATGCGCTTCATGGCTTCAGTCACCTGAGAAGAGACAGGGGAGCAGAGCAGATGTTCACATTGGGCAGTAACTGAGCGCATCAGCCATTTAAATGCAGCCAAAAACTATTTGCGAGTCACTAAAACCCCGATAAACACAATCTGCTGTAAAGTTCCTCTCTGGGCAATAACAAAGTTCTTGTTTGAATGTTTAAGGGATGGGGGGGGGGGGGGAAGAGAGAGAGAGAGTCATACCAACTTGGCCACATATGGCACAACAATGACTTGCAGTTACCTTACAAAAGTCTTATTTTCAGCTAATGGATGCATATTTACACATCAAGCAGACATGGAGCCCCACACACATACACACCACAACATGTATAGGGTGCTTTGCTTCGGCCCTGTTTTGTGTCCACTATTTCTAGAAGGAAACCATCGGCTTTTACAACCATCCGTTTCCCTACATTCATTTCCTGCTTGCTAAATTTGGTACTGGAAACCTAACCTATATATTAGAGAACTGCAGGAAGGAAGTGCAGCTGATGAGTGAAAAGGCAATAAAAAGCAAAAAAAAAACAACCTGACTGTACATAGCAGCAAAAGACTGATCACTGTGGAAGATCTAAGTCCCCCACTTGATTTGAGCAGCTTTAATTGAAAGGTGAACAAAGTCTGCCCCATGCTGAATTAGCCACTGCCCAGCCAAATAAGTCACAGGCTAATATTTAATTCACCTGCCTTTAGGCTTGATGATGGCGCATGCTTAGACAGCATCATTTGATGAGGCTAATCAAAGTCACATTTATTTCTATCCAGGGTGGCATTCATTTTTTGCCAAGATCTTGATTTGATGAGCAGAGTCTTCGCCAACACATCCCAAAGATTCCCAGTGGGGTGAAATTCTGGACTGTGGTGAAATTGACATGTAATGTTCCCCAAACTGCTCTCTCATTGTCATCTCGGAACACGTCTGTATCATCAAGGGAGAAAAAGATGGGATTGATGGGAAAACCTGGCCATTCAGTGAATTCAAGCACTCAGACAATTTTTATTTTTTTTGAATAACATCACTGAATGCAGACCAGACTAACTGAAGTACCACCAGTTCACAGCACTGACCCTGCAGGCTCATATGGTAGGCACTAAGCATCACTTCATTCACCCATCTTCTTACCCTGACACTGGGGAACAGGGTGAATCAGAATCAGACTACAAACCCTTTCAGTTGTTCCAGTATCCTCATTATGCTCTCTAGCAAACTAAAGCTTCTATCCCTAGCTAGCCTACCTGACTTTTCTTAAGGCTACATGCTTAGTCCCAATCCCTTGTTGTCTTGTGCATGTGGAAGGTGCTCTTATCTTGACTAGCAAACAAAGCTTTCAGGTTGCAATCTCTGATCACAACCATTCAAGATTCTTTGCCTGCACTCCACCCATCCCCACCAACATTTCTTCCTCAAAGATAAAGTTTCACTATTCTTCTAGATATTAATATTGTTTTGGGCCATTATCCATTACCCATCTAAAACTGGAGCAATGCCTTTTACACAACCCAAGGATTTGTCTAAAACCCGACCCTGATTCTTTAAGAAATGAGAAGCTGCGTATGGCATCACTGATGAATAAATAACTTCCTACCAGCTGAAATGCATCAATGACTACGATAATTATCCAGAGGAAGGCTCTTACCCATTCGAGAGCAAGATAAATGTCAATGTATACTTCAATATGCAGTAAAGTAAATACAGAAGCAGTTCCAACAAGCATCTTCAAAAACAAGGAATTGTTTTATTTATTTTTTTACACTGCAAACCCGATCAGACTTACCTCCTCAAAGTGATAGCTGGAGTCAATGCGGGGCTTGATCTTTCCCTGCTTGTAGAGCTCAAGCAGCGTAGACATAGTCCTGCCGAAGAGCTGCTCATCAGTGATGTATCCCAGGTGGAAGCCGCTGACAGCTTTGTTGGACTGCATCAGTTTCATGGTGTTCAGAGAGAGCTGGTTATACCAGGTCTTTGCCATGGCCAGCAGGTTCTTCCTCTGGCCCGTCACACAATTGGCTGCACCTGCAATGTCAAACAGTGATTAAGGGAACATTGAAAAAAGGCAGAAAAACCCCCAAACTTCACAATAATCGTCTCACTACCTTATCACAACCTCCTTTAACTTTACTGCGTTGCAAATAAATGTTTGAGCATCAACTCTGATTTCAATTCAGTTTTATTTATGCAAGGCCAAATCACAACATCAGTCACCTCAAGGTGCTTTATATTGTAAGGTAGACCCTACAATAATACATACAGAGAAAAACCCAACAATCATATGACCCCCTGTGAGCAAGCACTTTGGCGACAGTGGGAAGGAAAATCTCCCTTTTAACAGGAAGAAACCTCCGGCAGAACCGGGCTCAGGGAGGGGCGGGGCCATCTGCTGCAACTGGTTGAGGTGAGAGAAGGAAGACAGGACAAAAAAAAAAAATGCTTTGGAAGAGAGACAGCGATTAATAGCACGTATGACTCAATGCAGAGAGGTCTATTAACACATAGTGAGTGAGAAAGGTGACTGAAGAAGAACTATTCAATGCATCATGGGAATCCCCCACCAGCCTACATCTATTGCAGCATAACTAAGTGAGGATTCAGGGTCACCTGGTCCAGCCCTAACTATATGCTTTAGCAAAAAGGAAAGTTTTAAGCCTAATCTTAAAAGTAGAGATAGTGTCTGTCTCTCGAATCGAAACTGGAAGCTGGTTCCACAGATGAGCGGCCTGAAAACTGAAGGCTCTGGCTCCCATTCTACTTTTAAATACTCTAGGAAAAACAAGCAAGCCTGCAGTGCGAGAGTGAAGCGCGCTAATTGGGTGATCTGGTACCAGGTCATTAAGATAAGATGGGGCCTGATTATTTAAGACCTTGTATGTGAGGAGCAGGATTTTGAATTTAATTCTGGATTTAACAGGAAGCCAATGAAGGGAAGCCAGTACAGGAGAAATGGAATTCTTGAATTCTTCTTGTAAATTGCATGAGACAGACTCGCCATTAATCACGTGCATGATGTCAGTGGAGAAGATGCATCAGGGCCAAACTACCCCACAAGAGAAGGTAAACAGTTTAATGCCCCATGTCTTTGTGAGTTTGAACCCAGCTTCATTTTGTCCCCAGTTTGGTCATATCTCGAAAATATGTCAAAGCCAAGGTTTTCAGTTCAGTTTAATTAAAACAAATCTTAAAGTCATTATTTAAAACTGTTATCAGGTTATAATTTTCTATGCTTTCAGATGGGTCAACTAACACTGAAGCATGCTAAGTACAGGGAATTCTGCTGTGCAAAGCTACCGACTTGCTTAACAACAGTGGTGAATCAGCACAGACTTGCTTTGAAAACATGGTCAGATGAGAGCATTTTAACCTAGGACTGTAATCCCAAATCCTGAACCTCTGATGTTCCATTCATAAGGAGAAAAGCGGCACATCGACCTTTCAAGATTGAGCCATTTATTCCGGCAGTTAGAGGAGCAGATTACACGTGCAAAACATCCTCATGTTTTCACAACTGGACTCACCCCACGCCTACGGTGTCTGCTACCTTAATTAATGTTTACATCTGCCGAGCATCAACTCAGAGCTGGCTCCAAACCTGTTGATCCATGTCAGAGAAGCCACAGGTGTGGCTGCATTTTAGACTACTACCAACAAGGCTGTTCACCTCAATTTTATTTATACTGCACTAATTCACAAGAGGCACCGTTTATAATTTAAGGAAAGTGCAATATTAGAGAGAAAACCCCAACAATCAGATGATCTCCAATCAGGAGGCACTTGGCAACAGTGAGGAGGAAGAATTCTTTTTTTTTTTTTAAAAAAAAGAAAAGACCTCCAGCATAACCTGGCTCAGGAAGGACATGCAAGACTCCCTTTAAGATATTAGCTTCACTGGCTCCCTATTAAATCTGAAATTTATTTAGAGTCCTGTATGATCATGCCCCATCATACTGCATCTTAAAGTTCTTTTAGAGAGACGATCCATTGCCTTTTAGCACTGTATCGAAGAGCAACAGTTTCCATCTTCCTGCTTTTGAAGCTGCTGCATGTTATGGAACTTGGATACAGCTTTAGCCTTGAACAGCTCGGTATTCATTGCATAAAAGGGAAAGAAAAAAAAATGAGGCCGACATTACAATGACAGCGTGTGTAGGAGGAAAACAAATTATACACTCATTTAAAATAAAATGCTACTTCGCCAATCTAATCAGGTCTCATTTTAAAAATAAATAAATTTAAAACACCATGACAGGTTAAATAAACCAAGTGAAATAAAGCTTTAGTAGAAACACCAAAGATCCCCCCCCAAAGGATGTCTACACAATGCATTTTTTGTTTGTGCGTCTTACCAAAGACTATAATCATGCCCAGGGGCTTCAACAAACTATAGCCTTTTTGGGTGTCAGAGCCACCAAGGGGGTCGAGAACGATGTCCACACCTGCAGAGACAGAAATAAAAGGGCAAAGCTTTGTAAATTTCTAGATAACTGAACATGACAATGTTCAACACAACGAAAACATGAGGCAAGGATTTCCATTTGTGCAGTAGTAAAACAAGAGTATTTTTTTTATTTTTTTTTTACCCTTCGGGCTGATTTTGCGGATTTCCTCCACGTAGTCTTTGGTGCGGTAGTCGATGGGGTGAGTTACCCCGCCTTGGGTAATAGTCTCATGTTTGGAAGCCGATGCCGTGCCAAAAACAGTCACATCCTGCACAGTTTGACACAGCTGGGTAGCAGCAATACCCACACCACCTACAGATGTGCAGACAGCAGCAAAGACCGGCATGAGAACAGGAGGAGCAGGTGTTTCACTTTCAGCAAAAGAGGTTATGTGCGGTCTCTCTCTGAACCACTCAGCAATTTTCTCAAACATTCAAACTATGCTTGCTTTGAATGTTGAGTTAGTACTCAACCGGGCTCCTAGTAAATACATTTTAAGGGGAAATTTAAATGATGATACTGTTGTTACCAAGCAACTGTAGTGAGCTTTTACAAATCTAATGACTAATGATTGAGACAAAACACTTTACAAGATATCAACTTTGCCCATCTGAATTTGTGTAATCAGTTAATATTTGCATTTGATAAAAAGATAAAGCATGAGAAGACCGGTAGATTCCATTCTTCACATGTGGAAAGTTCTGCATCTGTTGTATAACTCGTTTTGACCTTTTACACGTTTTGGCTTAAACGTCCTGTATGCGCTGTAAATAAAATGCTAAGTGGTTAAGAGCCAGACCGTACATCAATATGTAGGTGTTGTTTCTACAGCAGCATAAGTAATGCTGCTCCAGGACCATGACTGCAGCTGATAAATGATGTCATGGCTTTGCAATCTAAGGGTAAAGGTCACGAATGGGAGACATTTGTCTTTCTAACACCTGTTTAATGTTTTGTCCATTTTGACTCGAATTATTATGTTGTCCTTAAAACTAACCACACCCACACACACACACACACACACACACACACACACACACACACAAGAAAGAAAAAAGTTACACTTCAAAAATTACAGACCGTCTCACACAGGACACCAACCAGAGTCTCCTGGGTGTCTGTTTTGCATTAGGCCCTCTCATTCATCACAACCTTTTCCAGGCCTTGATCCTCTTCATAAGACTTCTCTCTACCAGAAGAGCTTTGAACAAATGTTGAATGGAGCTTCAGAGTCTGAAGTCAAAGCACAAGTGCTTTAAATAGTCATTCTTTTAAATGGTCAGGAGGGAGCGGTACTCGAAAATCTCAGTACAGTCTCACTCCTTGCAGCCAGAGATGTGACCTTAATGTTAACTTGTGCACCATTTTGGGCCTAAAAATCATAGTGACATTGTAGGATCAAGGAATAAAGGCCTACAGACCAAGCCACAACAATAGGTCATGAGTAGGAATGGGAATCAAGACCCGATAGCTCAATTCCTTTTAATTATTCCGTTGTATTCTACTCTATTGCCTGTCAATTACGCTCATCGGTTCTGCTTCCACTTGTGCTAAAATCAGTTGATTTCAGTTCGTAGAGGAGGAAAATAGTGACGCAGTCTGCAGCGTGGATATAACTTTAATTTTTTTACTGCACAGTGAAACGACTGTATTATGCTATTATGACAACAACTTCAGCACAATGAGAGCATGGTAACGCTAAGCTAGCCAAGAACCCAGAGTGAAGTTGGGTTGACTGGATGCTGACCCCAGCCCAGCAGCCAGACCCTGAACTTCACCAAGCAGTCAGGCTGCAGCGTGCATCTCTACTGGGTCACGTTTCTAAAGTAAAATCACTGCTTTAGTTAAAAAGCATTTCCCAAGTGGTTGCTAGACGTTGATGAAGTTAATGGGAAAATTATTATTTAAACCCCAGTTGCACAGGCCTACAGACTGTTCAGTGACCCCTCAGACTGGTTTTCAACCAGTTGGGAAATGCATTTTTCCCCTAGTAACTGGTGATTGAATCACATCATACTGAGGACAACTCTTGAGCAAAAAGGTGATGAGAAATGAATAAAAGGTCTATGGGAAAATTATCCAAGTAAAAATGTTAGTAGAGTTAGTTTCTTATCAAAATATTACCACTGAAGTCACATTTACTTCTTAATTAAATTATGATCCTCATTAGATTTAAATTGGCAATAAATTAATGCTTTAAGGTGGAGTCATCATGTGGAGTCATCACAACACTGATTAGCCAGCGATTGTTTTGGAGCAACATTATTTATGATTTTGTAGGAAATACACCAGCATGGGCCGGTATTAAATCGGAGCTGGTCAGATTATTACTGCGTCATCGCCTCACCTTTTCCCCCTAATGTCCTCTCGCTCTCCACATCACACCCAATTCCACGGAGAGCGTAATTTAGAGATGCGACTTAGGCTACGTCCACACGTACCCGGGTATTTTTGAAAACGCAGATTTTTCTATGCGTTTGCACCTTTCGTCCACACGTAAACGGCGTGTTTGGTCACTGAAAACGAAGATTTTTAAAAACTCCGTCCAGGGCGGATATTTTTGAAAACTCCGTTTTTGCATTTAGGTGTGGACTAGAAAAAAAACGGAGAAAACGCAGCGTCAAAGGTGTGCGCATTTTTTGACGTCACACTGTGCGCCACGTTATTGTTTCGGTGAAATGAATTTCTACAATACTGTTACTTCTACTCTCTGCAGTGTTTAAATGCTTACATATACACACAGTTACTGTCCCTCCACACATGGTTCTGCTTCTATGCCCCAGCTTTGTTTACTTTTTCCCCACCGAGGCTTCTAGACTTCTGATTGGCCAACATTTCTGCACGGTTAGGAATATATCGCCACCTGCTGCTTTGGCATGTTCATAGCAGCGTTTTCCTTCATTTCTGCCTTTACGTGTGGATGGGATTATTTTTTAAAACGAAAACGGAAAATCTCCGTTTTCAAAAATACCCGTGTACGTAGCCTTAGAGGGTGGAAACCTCAGAAGACAGGTGAACAAAAGGCGACATAGAAAGCAGTGCTTTCTGATCTCTGTGGCCCATTTCCACTTAACAGTGAAAGGCTTTTGAAGATGATGACCGCCTGGGCCTGCAGGTTCACCAGTAATCCTTTCTGCCCTCATGATTCACACAGGTCAGCTGACACCCATTCACCCACTCAACAGTGATGAGCAGCCTTTGAGAGGGAGGATGCAGAGGAGCAGAAGAGCAACTGAGCATCACAGTAACTGTCCTCTATTCTTCGACTCAGTGTAGGGGGATCAAACACGCAGATATTTGTGCTGCTGTGACAACACAACGTAAAATCTTTGAATTCAAACTGAATAAAGTGCAAAGCTAAACACACACACTTCCTCAATTCTCTCAGCTCTAACTGGATTATACCACATGCTCATAACTATCACAGCTATATTATATGCTGTGCAGCTGTTTCACAAGTTCAAGATATTTTCAGTAACAATGTGAAAAATGTCATCACAGCCTCATAGCTGAAGGTGTCAACTGCACATGCACTGCAAACTTTTAGTTTTCCTAATAAGAGTGTGGTGATCTCTATTTGATCAAAGGCAGAAGTGAAATGTCACACTAGCTGACCCTATAACTGTGACATACAGCTAAGAAAGGCCTTGGTTTATAACTCCTGGACATGCACACTCATTACAGATGGTTTTGTGTAAGAAATTTGCATTTGAGAAGTGTTGCCCAAGCAACCATTTGTGATAATAATCCAGTTTTGCATGAAGATGTTTTGACATAACACACCTCTTCACTGCTGATTTTAAGTCTTTTAACTGATAATCCTTGAGCACAGAAATGCAGCTGCATTCAAAGAGCTGATTAGCAGGAGGGAGCGTGCTGTGCGACTCTTTACACGTTACCCAGGAGACTGACAGAAGGTTTGTTACACCTAATTAACTGATAACGAGAGTAGTCTTGTCACACAACATTGGGGATGCCACTGAGCTAGTCTGAGGAGATCCTTCATTATCTATTCCTCAAACTAATTTTCACACTAAGGCTATGCGTACGATTATAAAAATAATCAATTAACTGAGTAATGATTTGATGTAACAAACAAAAACTGGGTCATTTGATAATTTTAGGATACACATCAAAACAGTGTTTATCATCTTACACCAGGGTGCAACCGCTGTTTCAGCTCCTCGCCACGTAATGTGCAATTTATACTTCTGCACTGTGTGGACTCTATGGTGTCGCCTACACGAGTGGACGTCACTATTCTCAGCATTTATACTCATTTATAGAGCCTCTGTTGCTGTGCAATCTCACATGTGAGAAACGAAGAAGAATAAAAACAAGAACTCCTCACTAATTTTATTTGGAAATTATTTTCAGGCGTCTCCACGAGTCTTACCTGCTGCCATGTGTATAAGAACGCTTTTGCCCGGCCTAAGATTGGCCATCTCAAACAGCATCATGTAGGCGGTCATGTAGTTAATAGTTAAAGCAGCACCTTCCTCAAAACTCATCTCCTCGGGCATAAGGAAGGTGCGGTCAGCGCTCACGACAGCTACTTCCTGCCACATGCCGCTGCGGGCCAATGCGATGACACGATCGCCAACCTGAGGGAAGGAAAGAGGGGGACAGGGAGAAGGTGTTGTGAAGTCAAACTAAAACACAGACGTTCACAGCTGTGGAATGATGCATTTCTTCATATCAACTTAATACGGGAAGCTTAAAAGTTTGATTTAACAAAATTATAAATCAGTAAACACAAATTACACCTGATGCTAATCTGAAAGTAAAAAACAAAAGTGGGGAAGTTAAATTAGTGCTTTTTAAACTTTCCTGTCATTCAGCTTAGTTTCACTCTGATTAGTTTTCCTCCTGTGGTCATCTATGCCCCACTTTCAGCAGCTCAGTGCCCCACATTTTGAAACCTGGCGTTCTATTGATCTTTGTAGAAAGTACAAAACAACTGCATATTTCCACTGTGGGGGAAGAAACCTCAGACTAATATCTCAAAGGCTGAACAATAACAGGCAAAGTCTGTAGAACCAAAAGTAGGGAAACTGAGCGCCTGTAACTTGAATAGGCATCGTTTCTAAAAAGATAAACGGTGAAAAGAATCGCATTTGCTCCATTTCTCATACAGTGCTGTGCAAAAATCTTCAGCCACCCTTTATTTCTTTACATTTTTGCTCTCAAGGACTTTATTATTTTGTGGTCTCGAGCAATAGTTCTCCAGGGTTTCTGGAGGTCTTTCCATGTTTTTCTTTGGACATTGGGTTTTTTCCCCTCCAGTTCTAACGGGAAAAAAACCCCCAAGTCAGTCTTGTGATTATTAGAGATTTATATTTCATGCATTCTTTCCAAAATACATTCTCACTACATTGTCTTTGTCTTTGAGTCCACAAACTTCTGTGCCTCAGTGAAACTCACAGCACCCTCTCAAACAAACTAAAACCATTAAACAAGACGACATTTTAACATTCATTCTCTGGTAATGGGGACATCAGATATGGGGGCTTATGGGAAATGCCGTTCATGTTTAACAGCCTTCCCAAATTCAAAGAGTCATATGACCAATGTTGCGAAAAGTTCCAAAAATGTGAGGGGTGCAGGAAAGCAGCCTGATCTGATCATGAATGCTGCAGTTTCCTGCTAAAACAGCTTCAAGAGCTGAGTCACACCCACTTCCTGCTGCACACAGCCCATGACAATAGACAGATGACACACACAAATATTTACACTCGCAAACACAGTAAACACACACACACACGGTATGCGTGTGTGCCCCAATTTTTGGCGAGTTATTGTAAAAGCCTCAACTTCCACCTCAGATGACACGCTCGATTTCTCAACCCCTGCACTTGTGAAACATTAAAAACTTGCAGGATCAACTCAAAAATTCATAATAGCCTGTTTTTCCCCCTTTCTTAAAGAAGGGCTGAGTTCATTTCTTGGAAGGTTGACATAAAGTGAAGTCACTGCAGAGACTACAGAGTGCAAATAGGACAGTGAAAACCTGCTGCTCATTTGAGTCAGTCGTGACAAAAACTAGCGCCACGCCTGGTTTTCTGCAGCTCATTTTAGTGCATCGAAATCTGTCTTTGCCACTAAAGCATCTCAGTAGCCGAGAGAAAGAGCAGATCTTCATCCATAATTCAGAGTCGTGTGAAAACAAAAGCACATCCTCTTAATTCTAAACTTTTCATAACAGGGGAGAAGCAAACCCAACCCCACTGGAACCAAAGCTAGCAGCTGTAGCTTGACAGTCATTTGCTGTACGACTTTCAGTCATCACAGCATTTCAGTCAGGTTGCAGTCTGAACTTTGACTTTGTCATTGTAAAACCTCGACTCTTTTCCTCTTTCAGACAGTTTGTTGCAGATTTGCTGCCATTCTTGAGATCGTCATGTTGCATGACTCGATTTGGGCCAAGCTTTTACTCTCAGACAGGTAGCTTCACATTCGACTAGAATATTTTGGTATACAGAAAAATTTGTGGTCACCTAAATGACTGCAAGCAACAAGCCCAAATTATCACCTCTACCACCATGCTTGACAGTTGTATGAGGTGTTTATGGTGATATGCTGTGATTGTTGGTCACCAAATGTGTCGCTGTATATTACACCCAACCTTGGTCTTGTCTGTACAAAAGGCATTATCCCAGAAGTCTTTGCAAATCTCAGCTGTGCTGAACAAGCCACACTTGCTCAGTCTTTTTCATAATTATACTGTCATCAAGTTTAACAATTACCATGCTAACTGAGGCTGGTAGAGTCTGAGATGCAGCCCACTCCCAGTTTCTCCAAGCAACGGTAAAGCGTGACCTTGGTGAGTTTGCTGGGACCTCCACTTTTGAGAAGAATTGTGGCATTGTGCTAACATGCACCTGAATGCTCAGACCAGCAAATTGCCAAAGACCGTTTTTGTATACTTTTAAACATGCAGAGCTCAGTTAATGAAGTGAATGTGATTAGCAGCACCTGGCTGCTGCTGAGCCTGTAATTCTATGGAAGCAGTAAAGGTGTAGCTAGTTTTTCAAACGACTGCATACCATTCTGACCGTTTGTGCATTTTACAGCAGCCAATCATACAGATTGTTTTGTTTTTACATTCAAGACTAACACATGCTCTAAACCAAAAATCTGCAAAATCTACTTGAAAATGGAAAATGTGTGCCTTACACTAAGAAAGTTTAGCGAAATGGTTCCCAACTCCCTCCAGTATTTACGTAATTAAATGTTTATAGTATAGCATGTAAATACTCCTAGGACAGATTAAATGCCTTGGAAAGAAAATTCAGTTAAGTGCATCGATAGCTTAACATTTGCACCACATGCACCAGACCAGAAAGCATGCGCTGTGCTGACCTAAACACATCATCGCTTCGCACATCAAGTCAATTAAAGACCATATTTGTCAAACAGGTGGCATCTTGCATCCTTTCTCAGGCAGTCAGCTGGAACGCTGGAACAAAAACTGCTGCTCCCATCTTCCTGAAATAGCAGTAAAGGTGTGGGCTACAATCGTATATATTGTGCTTTTATTTTAGCATCACTAACAAATGGAAACTGGAAAGACAAGAGAAGCTGCATAACAAATCTAAACAGTCTTCTTATGAAACAGCCACACCCTGAAGCGCTCTCATCTGGAGCCTCGCTCCAGCCTCTCAGTATCAGTCTCTGAAAACACTCTGGCATCCCTAAATGTTATTGTCTGCACTGCAGTCCCACCCACATCCTTACACTAACCTTAACCAACTATCTCGCATGTTAACCTTTAAATTCCTGTTAGGATTTCTCACTGCTTCCTGCACTGCTGCGGCTGGTGCTTTGTGGTGTCTTGTGTTTTGATGCTTCCTTCCAAAAAGGAAGTGTTGGAATGAATATGATCCACAAAAATGGAGGGAATGGAAAGAGAGGAGGAGAGCAGTAAATGGTGAAGAAGAAGGGGGAGAAAGAGGAGGAGGAGGGAAATTCCATGCTGACACTTCAGGATTGGGAGGACTTTCAGTGATTCTTAGAAAATACACATAATGAAGCCATCATGCAATTAACTGCATGGATAAAGAAAGAAAAGCTGGATCTGGTGGAAGAATATTCAAGTCCTTTGCAAACAAACAGAAGTAACCTCACTGTTAGGCCTTCTCTAGTTCACACACACTCCTATCTTAACATCTTATTCAAATGAGGATGATACAGAATACAGATGCGCCCCAGATACAGAAACAATAATGAAAGTGGATTTTACATAATCAAGGTCCCTTTGCAATATTGCGCTGCTAATTTACAGGGATGAGTTCCAAATTGTTTAAACCACTAGAATAGATTTCATCCAAGTTTATGATTACCTTTCATTGGCAGTGTCGTGTTTTTTGTGCACTGCTAAACAATCAAGTCAAACACACAGCAGTAAATCTGCACCTGAGCCAGATACATGCAAGACTGAAGATTAAAAACGTGTGCAGAGCTGCCTTTTCTGTCACACAGCAGGTATCGGGACCCTAATGATAGAATCAATAAGGCATCTGACCTTTAAACAGACTCGATAGTGGTGCTGGAATCCATAGAAACCTAATCTACCATCTTACTTTGTGTTCAAAGAGCCTGCAAATGCAGTGATCATTCTTGTTAGACAAGAATCTGAGCTATGAGACCTCCCTGTATGACACAAGCTTTATGACTCCAACATGATGTCAGTACATAACAAGCATAAACTGGGGCACTGATTTACTGTGCAAAACTCCCAGAAAGGTCTCATTTTCCTTCGACTCATGCAGATCTTAAAACAAGCAGTTTCTTTGTTTCTGATGTCAACATTAAATTTTTTTTTAAAGGTTAAGATCAACATTCATCCACAACTGCTGCCTGGAAGTCATCCATTGCCAAGACTTGCATACAAACCAAATAATGCACCTACTGAACCCAGTAGGCTGGCTAAATAGTGCCGTTGGTCATGTGTGAGTGTTTTCCACCTTCCATTAGTGCACACAGAACATAAGAAACTCTTGTTAGATGGGGGGAAAAAAACAAAAAACAAAACAAAACCCTTCCTCTTTTAATTTCTGTGCAAACAAATCTGAACCAACAAGTGAAAAGTTACAGAACTTCTGCAAAAGGCATTAGCATATAAATCCATGAAGGTTACTTGCGATGAGCCACTTAGACGTTATCTTACACATACCACTGTAAAACCAAACGCAGTGCATAAAAGCAATGACCTTCGGCCACTGAAAGAGCTTTGTTACTTGAGTATGTGTTTAAACTGTGCCATAATGTAGCTGTGAGGCGCATGCAAGGTTCAAAGAGGCTAAAATCAGCAGCTCTCTAAATATAATCGAGTATAATTGCCAACATCAGGTGTTACAGCCTACGAGTTTCCATTAGTTTCAAGAATTTAAAAGGAGGCACACACTCACTTGGTTTAGAAATGCGCCTTTTCATCAGAGAAGAAAATACACGTAGCTTCTTTTGTGCAGGGGAGAAAATGTTAAAAACGCGTCAAGGCCAGACTGTCACTCAAACACCGTCAGTTTTCTTAAGTGTCACACTTTCTAGCAGCTGCTCAAACGAACACACTACGATTAAGGTTGTTTATTGAAATGTCGCTGCTTGAGTGCCAAAGACGAGTCTGTGGTACACAGAAAGGAAACAGCCAGTCCAAACTCACGTCAGCTAGAAATCTGATTGTGCCTTCTGAGATTTGAGAGGAACTAAAATTAACAGCTATTAAAAGAGATTTCAGTTCACGGTTTTCACTAAAGAAACGTGGAAAGTGATGACAGCAGCGCTCTGGGTTGGCGTTTGGAAAAGATTACACGCGTCACGCACTGGCAAGAAATGCAGAAAAATTAAAGGCTCGGATACTTTGCTTGGCAGCTACGGAGCCGCTGATCTGACGCTCTTTCATGACCACAGTAGAATTTTGTGGGTGTGGGGAAAGCATTTAGCAGGCCTTTACTCACTTTCCTGTCATTCACATCCTCCCCGACCGCTTCAATGACCCCGGAGCCCTCCATTCCCATCGTGACGGGCGGGGAAGGCAGCAGCTCGTACAGCCCCTGCCTGGCCAGCAGCTCGGCGAAGTTCAGCCCGCATGCCTTGACGCGCACCAGGACCTCTCCTGCCTTCAGCTTCGGCTTGGCCATCGTCTTCACCTGCAGCTTGACTTTGTCGTAGCCCCCATGTCCCGTGAGTACCAGAGCGCGGAAGGAGAGCGGCTTCTCCTCAGCGGCTGGTGCTGCAGCTGGTGGTTCTGCTACAGCTGCTGGTGGTGGTTCTGCTACAGCTGCTGGTGGTGGTTCTGCTACAGCTGCTGCTGGTGGTTCTGCTGCAGGGCTGCTGCTGCCTGACTCCTGCTGAGGTGCATCCGAAGCAGCTGAGGGAGGCTCATCAGGCTTTTTCTCCTGCTCAGGCTGTTGCTGCTGAGTTGGACCCTCTTCGCTAGACATGATAACCACGTTCTAAGTGCGCTTTTAAAGCTTTTCAGTTTGACAGTTGCGCCTGTTTGAGCGTTTCTTTCCAAACACTCCAAGAACGTTTAGTGCAAATTTTCTAGTATAAAAATGTGAAATAAGAGGGTGTTTCCTGCAGAGTCGAGTCCTCAGTAAGATGTGCGCGGTTTCCTGTGTATGCGCCTAGATCAACAAGTGCCCAGAGTCAAGAGCGGCGTATTTTATACAAGTTCCCAGAGTGATTTTCACAATAAAATACGGATGCCAATTTACCAAAACGTTTCTTTTCTTTTCTGTTCTTTCTCATTTTTGATGTGGCAGCTAAAATTGAATTCACCAATCCCGCAAGATTTAGATGAGTTTGTTTCAGGTTGTGCAGGTTAAAAAAAGAAGAAAAATTATGGCACCCATGAAGACCTGTCGAGAACTGATTTTAAAAAGTCTAAAAAAAAAACAACTTCCTCAGGCAATGCATTCATGTCCAATATTTTTCAGGGGATGAAAATGCTGAACACGAAGATTTTCCGACTAAGTAACATAAAAATAAACAATTCATTTCTAATAATATCCGCGTTTTCCTGCATGAGGACTTTAAACACACAAGCATAACAACATTGGATCTACACAACACTTTTTCGGGTACTCAGAGGCGTTAATAGACAAAACTGCTGCTCTTTGCATCCACTGAGCTCCACATTTAACCATTTTTATATTTCTAACCCAAAAATTGGCAGAGATAAGTATAAAAGCGATCTTTATAATCATGTTTCTGCAATGTGTCAAATTTCAAATGTGCTAAATATTCGCTGTGGACATGATCATGGGGTGTTTTTTTCTTTTCTTCTCTCTGGAGTTTATTTTTATAGTCCATCATCAAAGTAACTTCCGGTTCACTTCTGCTTCCAGGTGGCTTACTTGACAGAGCTCAAAACGTGACCGATATGTGTCGTTGGCAAAAAGCTCAGAGACAAGAGCCAAAGAGCCGTGGAGAGCGTCAAAGCCCGGACACTGGAGCCCTGGAAAGAGAAGTGGGATTATTAAGATCACATAATAGTCAGGAGTTAATAAATGTGAATAAATTATGTTCTCAAATATAAGTCAAATGTTTTTGCAATACAAATTACTTTTAAAATGATTATTTAGCGGAATTTGAAAGCTATAGGAACCAATATGCCCCGGAAGCTGGTAACATTTGAGGTTATACATGAAAAAAAAAAGCCTTACTGTAGAATAAACATCATTCTAATGTATTTAAAGCCACAGCTCTCCCCTCCACACACACTTTGTGCACACTCACACTCCTGTGGTTGGTACAGACAGGAAGTGGGGACATGGTGAGAAAGATAAGAGTTGCCTTTTAAAGGGGCAGAAAAGTCAAACCAAACACTTTGCAATATATGTCTTGATACCTTCTCAATCATCCAGGAAAGTAAATCTCCAAAAGTTGATTCTGTTCATCTGGACGTAGCGTTTTGTGAGAGAAACGTTTCGTCACTCATCCAAGTGACTTCTTCAGTCTCAGCTGACTGTAGTTTTCCCCAATCTTAATCATTTCTTCCACAAAACGCTACGTCCAGATGAACAGAATCAACTTTTGGAGACTTTGCATTATATATCTATATAGACATAAGGTAGGGTACAGCCTTCATACCATAGACATCCAGTAAAAAAAAAAAATCTGGGGCGACTGAGTCAGATTCATTTCACTCAATGGGCCACATACATCCCAGTTTGATCTCCAGTGGGTCAGACAAATAAAAGGCATCAAGTTCAGGGACAAGTTCTTGTTAAAGTATTTTTGAGCAACTTCTTAAGGCAATAGATGAAAACAGATGAGATATCTTGAAGAAAGTGATTAAAATTACAACCCTTAATCTCACTGGGGATGCTGGGATTACAGTTTACAGATTAGGCATAAAACCCTCACATGTACAGTTTCTTTAACAAAACAGTGAAAGTATTTTATCTCAACGCCTCACTATTTACACTCCTGTGCACAAGGTTAATACTGGCATCAGCAGGCTGTGTGTTATAGTGTATTTTGTGAAAAAGCAAAGTACTTAATGACTTCACTGCAGCTTTCACACTGGGTCTTTTCTAGCTGAGAACTCTGGCCTTGTACATAGCCTCACACCACACGACTGGTGCAAATACGATGTTAACTGAAAACACAAAGAACTGTGGTTGCTAACTTTGATGTGAGGGGAAGTAAGCACTCTCAGATGTTCTGTGCTTAGACTTCGGTTTTACACCCCCTCACTGCTTAAAAGCTATTGACTACTATAGTTTAACTGCCTTTTCAGCTTTGCTGAAGCTAAAGTAATCAGTCTCTTCTCCATCTTCCAGCTGCTCCCTTGTCACAGCAGATTATTTGCATCCATCTCATCCTATCTGGAGCATCCTCCTCTGTCACACCAATCCTCTGCATGACCTCTTTCACTAGATCCATGAATCTTCTCTGAGGTCTTTCTCTTTTCCTCCTGCCTGGGATCTCCATGGTCAACATGCTTTGTAAAGTATATCCACCATGTCTCCTCTGCACATGTCCAAACCATCTCAGTTAACAGTTCACTGTTCTGTAGTGAATCCAAAACCCATCATGAGTACCTGCATAAAACAAGTCAGATCCCCATAACAACTTAATGTTTTCATCTTGATGCATGCTCAATCATCCAGGTAAGTTAATGTTTTCTTTCTTTCCCCTGTCGTTCACCTATTGATCATGTTTACATGTCCATTTGATCATTTTTGTGAAGACAGACAAGTTAAAAGAAGAGCTGATGCATATCTTTTTCCTCAAAATCAAATATTAGGATGTTTCCTTGGCAGAGGACGCCCGCTTTAAGTGTCTTTTTACTCTCTTCACATTGTCTTTGCACAAAATAAACTTGTATCTGCTGAGACTATCAAACATACTGTTAATAAATTCAGAACATATGGTTTCCTTTTACATGTCACATTAAACTCTTGACGAGGCAACATTTTTAGTTTTCCAAGGACAATTTGACAGTTTACTTTCTTTCTGATGTTTTAGCAAAAGCAGACAAGCGCACAATGGCTGTGGGATTTAGTAAAATACTGGAAAACAAGCTATTTTTTCTCTTTCTCTTCTCTCTTTTTTGACCAGAAGATGGAGCTAACAGGCTGCAAATGTTCTTTAGAAGTTCTAATGCGCTGAGGCAGATCACACAGATCTTATCCCTGGTAACAAAGTTCAGAATGAAGCTGGCATCTTGTGTTTATATACAAAAGAGCAGATTAGTGATGTGGGGGTGTCACACCAGAATCCTTCTATCAGCAGCAGTGTTAAAAACCTGACTGTCACTAAACTGTGAAGACTTGCAAAGTAAATCTGTAATCATAAAGATAATGATTTTGCTACCATGGAGTATATTCTGTATATTTGTCCTGATTCTGCTCTGTGACTTTATATCAGTAACTCAAAGTGACAGTTCATAAATCTATACAAAGTAGACGTGATTAATCTGGCTTTTTTCATTCAGCAGATATTCAGTTGTTTTGAACAGAGATATATAAACCCACCTGGGTGGATATACGACGCGGGGGGTGGCGCGGTGTCAAGCTGGGCAGAGTCTGTTATAGAAAGACGTGAACAGTTGCAAGTTTTCATTCAAAATAATAGACTGTTAGCCCGGCTGTATTAGCGCAATAACAGCAGCTGCTCGCAGGGTTAAGCTGCTTTTCTAGCATGACGCGGATGGAATACACTGAGCGTTAATGTTGTTTACATGGCCAGCACCACGTAGGCTTTAAATGTGAAAAGCCAAACAGGAATCTGCATTTTAAGGACGTGACTTTGACCGAAAGCGTCAGCTGTGCGCCTCACTTGACTGGAAGAAGCAGTGGAGCGCAGCAGCGCGCAGAGCATGTAGCCGAAACTACACCAGACTGTGGAGTTGAAGTTTTCTTTTGTTTTCTTTTGTTTTTTTCTTTACCCGGAGTGTTTTATTCCATCTGTGGGAAAAAAATAAACATTTAAAGCTGCTCTTCGACATTATTATTTGCTTGGAGCTAAATGACAAGGAGGTAGCGACACAGAAGCACTCAGTGATTTAAACAGGGGAAATCATGGAGAGCAAGGGATTACTTCGCTGTAAGATTGTGGTTGTCGGGGACAGCAAGTGTGGCAAGACGGCTCTCCTTCACGTTTTTGCCAAAGACTCGTACCCAGAGGTAAGGCAGCATTTATTAGAAATAGAAATACGCACAGCAGCCCTGAATGGTGCGACGGCACAGGTGCGTAAAGTCCCCGAAACCACGCGGCAGTGTTTTCACGTAGAGTGAGATCGCTACAAGAAGGCTTGACATTGTGGATCATTGTGGGAACTGATTGATACCTAGTTAAATGTGTGGCCTGTAAACATTTATTATAATGTATTTGTGCCGCCAAAAATATCATGGAAGTTAAAACTCGAAACTGTAAATGGATGTTCTCTTTTTTCTTTTCTTTTTAAAGAAACATTATGGTGTTCTCGTTGTGTATTATTTCATCACGTCAGGATTTTACCGGGGTTTGTGTTAAGCCTCATCTAAAGTGATGCAACAGCATCATGTAAATTAATAACATAATTAGAATTCAGTGGCCAGTTATCACTGAATTTTTTTTTGCCTACGTGCGCTTTTGCGCACCGTGTCCGTCTGTTGATGTGGGACTTTGCAGGTTTGACCAGAACAACAGAATAACCGCCTGGGAGCTAGATTGTGTGCTGTGAGACGCGAGATATTAAACCCGGGAGTGTGTAATGTTTTATAGTGGTGACCGAAAACCGAATAGAGGCAAAAAGTTCGCACAAGTAATACTTTGTCTCTCAGAAGTAGTACTCTGTCTTCTTTACTTGATTACATAATTTTAATTACACCAATAAGACATCTGAAGTAAGTAAATATATATAAGTAAATATATATATATATATATATATATATATATATATATATATATATATATATATATATATATATATATATATATATCTTTTTAAGAACTAGTTTATGACAAAAAACTTACAGATTGTGAATGGATAAACCCCAAAGCATACTTTTTCAGCAAAACTAGAGAGGAATGCCGACTAAACTCACTAACAACAGGAAATGTGTTTAGTGAAGAAGGAAGAACTTGTGTTCCAAAGGAGGAGAATTTTTATGTGATGCAGGAAATGCATTCTGTCAGACTCTTGAACTGTTGGGATTAATCAAACCAAAGCTTTTTGAACTAAAGTTCAGAACTTGCAAATAGGTCAAAGCAAAGCATTGGACTCATCTACTTTCCACACACACACACACACACACACACACACACACACACACACACACACACACACACACACACACACACACACACACACACACACACCATCTCTCGCCTCTTGACATTCACAACTGCACTTACCATCCCCACAGCAGCTATTTGAATTAATTAGGAATCTGACTGTTTTGTCATGAAAATCACACCGTCTTTCTTTTTTACAGTGGGCATATCATCTCCTCCAAGCTTTGATCTAATTTTAGCCACCACACGCCTCTCATTTCAGAATTACGTTCCCACGGTGTTTGAGAATTACACGGCTAGCTTCGAGATTGAGAAGCAGAGGATCGAGCTCAACATGTGGGACACATCAGGTGAGATTCCCAATCATCTCTTTATGTTCTCCTTTCAACTCAAGATTATCACACCAGAGTGATGAAAGGTGTGCCGCATCATCAAGCCGTGATGAGGTTACTGAGCGAGGAGCTCCAGATCGGCAGACAGCTGACTCCTTGGAGTGTTCCGCAACTTCCAGGCTGTGGGCCAAAAACATGAACAACCACAATGTGTCAGGATAATCTGTTGAGAGTACTGACTGTTGTTGTTTTGTTTTTTTTAATTTCAAAATGAATTAATCTAGTCTGGGATGCAGAAACATAACTTGTGTGTATTTATATAACTTCAGTCCTACTTCAGAGCTAATCTGACACTTTCAGCAGCAGCTGAAGTGTTATGTGAGGCCTCTGAACAGCTTGTTATTCAACACATACCTACTCCGAGTAACAACCACAGCTAATCAACACATGAAAATGCAAATTAATTGCCTGCATACATGATTTTGATGAGGATTTTGGCATCTTGACTGAATTCATGCAACATGGCACCAGTTTATTTCAGATAACAAGTGTTCTCTGTCCACTTGTAGCGCTGAGAGCTTGCGAAGCTGTTGCACAAACTCTTAAATGTGTTCACTGAACATTTTTTGATTTACAAAGTCATTATATCTTTTCAAGACTTCACTTTGGAGAGATGATCAGACGGAGGGCCTCTATGGGTCTCCAGATGTGCATTAACTCTCCCATTTTAGCCTTTAGACCCCTTCATGTTTCATTTCTACTTACAAAACTCCCCAAAACTTGTTCTCACACAGCGTGAGAGCAGCTTTACTGCAAAGTGCTCCATTAACCTCCACCCGTGCAGACAGGGAGACCAGCTAGGCAAGCTGGAGATTAAGAGCTGCTGCAGCTGCCGAGGCTGCTTTGCGGTGGGTGAGGCCGCTTTGCGGTGTTTAAACAACACCCTGCGAAATTACCGGCTGGCTCACGCACACACCTTTCCCTCACTAAAACACTTAAACAGTAATTTACTCCGCCTCGGAAAGAAATGCAATTCACCTTTTTGTGCGAAGCAGGTGCCGTTCAGAATTGTTGTGTCACATTATTGGAATCTGAGCGGACATGACGCTCCCAGTTGTGAATGAGTTTATGAGGTGTGAGGTAAAAGAAGGGCCAGCTTCTGTCAAAAAACTCCATAAACATGTATAAGACAATAAAATCTGCTTACTTGTGCTACTGTGAAAGAAAAAGAGGAATTAGATTGTAATGTGCATCACTTTAGGAGGGTTTACAGAAGGATTTACTCAAGTCAGAGGGATTTTTCTTTATATACGGGCACCCCAAAATGTTGCATGTCTAACTGAAAGGGATTTAAAAAGCAATACTATCTGATTTTATTAGAATTTTTTATACAAAACTATATTATAACTAATAAATGGTACTAGAAGCTATAAAAAGAAGCCAATTCTGCAAGCACCAGTGGTTACAATATTAGTTTTGTGTGCTCATTAGATGCCTTGATAAGAATCAGACGAGAGAACATTTATTATACAAAGACATGGCCCCATATTGAGCAGCAGTGGTTAACGGGAGCTGATCCAACTCTGACCTTAGGTGGCTTCTTCCAGCTCTCTTTAAGTGAGGAGGAGACATGTGTGTTGCCTTGCAGCATCCCTGCCAGCTATTCTGGGTTTGTGTCAGGAGACAGGTGCATCGGCAACTACATCAGTAACACCACAATTCCCTCTGGTACCTGCTGTGTTTTACTAATAGCTGAACGGGGGGTTACAGTCACCTGGTGTGCTTACATGGAACTTTCTGTATATACACTGCTGCAATACCCTTGACTTTTAAACTTGCTCCTGCTTACTTTATGCAATCACAGATTTATGTGATTTGATAAAGAACATGCTTTATCTGATATGTGTGTTTGTGACATGTGGCATGGCAGTGTGTGCAGTTTGTTTAACCGCAGGTGAACTGACTCAATGAAATTGAAGTTCTGGATGAAACACTAAATATAAAAAAAACCCAATCCCAAGCTTCAGAGCACCAGAGGTTTCAAATATATAAGAGCAAAAACTCATCACACATTTTAAGCTATGAAGCTTGAACTCCAGTGTGGATGACAGGGGAGGAGATAAGAAGAGAAGGATCATGTTGAGTTGTTGTAGAGGCTCACAGATAGGAGAGTGTATTAGGCAAGGTGCCAGAAGCGGTCTCTGAGCTGCCCGCTTATTGTGCAGAAACAAACAGTGGATTTAATTAATCAGGCACTTGCTGTGTGACCGAACACTTGCCCCCTGTCTCTTTCATTCTTCATCTTGCCACACAACCCACCTCCTGCTTCCCTCTGCTACATCCAAACATGCTTGTAGTTTAAACTCCCTTCCTTGTAGGTTAAACTCTTTTTTTCCCCCTGCAAATTTAAACTTTACCCTGAATTTATTGCCCACTGGCTCCTTACACTTCCTCAGTCTTTCAGTCATTGTCATGTTGCTCTGTTTCTGTCTTCAGTCATGTGGCGCTGCAGGTGAGACCAAGTTGAGATCAAGCTCAGATAAATGGCAATGGCATTCCTGTAAAAAAAGAGACCCTTTCTAAATGGTTCTGCACCATTTCTATCAAAACAAGGCTGGAGATGGTATGCCATCACAAAACTAAATCAATGAAAAAGAAGTGCATTGAGTGTATTGTAGTTAAAATACACTATACCTTCTATGTCTCCTCATCATGACACAGAGACTCATTCACTGTCCTGTAGTCCTGTTGGCTGGATTTTTGCAACTCATTATCATAAAGATGTTGAAAAAGAATCTCCAGTTAATCCAAAACGGTGCAATGAGACTTCCATTGGCCACGCATTAAATAAATAACACTGACTATTTTCGTCTGGGCCTCCAAACTCCGCAGATTGAGCCCCATCATATCTTAATGATGGCATAGTATTATATTATCCCAACAGAGCACTTTGCTCGCCGACTGCAGACTTACTTGTGGTTTCTAGAATTTCTAAAAGCAGATTTCAGCTCCTGTGGAACCACCTCAAGAGACAGACACCCTATCTACGTTTAGGATCAGAATAAAACATACTCTTTGATAAAGCTTATAGCTGGGGCTTGATCAGGTGACCAGGATCCATCTATTAGTTATGCTGCTTTAGGCTCAGACTGCTGCGGGACTTCATGCAATACACTCAGCACTTCCTCTCCACTCACCTCTTGGTACTCCCCATATATCTCATTAAATTCTTGTCTTATTTCTTCCTTAGTCTGTGTTTTATCCTGTCTCCCTTTGTTCTTTCAAACTCCTCACCCCCCACCACCTCCTAAAACCAGTTGAGGCTGATGGCTGCCTCTCCCTGACTCTCATTCTGCCGGAGGACTCTTCCTGTTAAGAGGGAGTTTTTCCTTCCCACCATTCCAAAGTGATTGCTCATATGGGTGATCAATTTATTGTTTGTGCTTTATGCCTAATACTGTAGGATCTTTACCTTACATTAATGGCTTGGATTGACTGTTTTTGTGAATGTGATTTATAAATAAACCTGTTTTGAACTGGTTTGGATACTTTAGTATTTACCTAACCAATCAACAGTGACTCCCAGAGCAATGCTGTCTGGTTTATGCAACATGGGATGAATGCAAAGTTAATCACTGGTTTTAGTACAAGATGATGATAGACTGGATCTGATTTCGAATCACTGATGTGGTTGATTCATTCAGAGGTCTTGAATGAAGATATTCCCCCCCCCCCCCCAAAATCTCTAACTTTCAATGGTTTAATCAGTATTTGCATATACAGAGATCAGCCTTGAGGTTAAATAAATAACACTGACTATGTTTGTCACAATGCAATTCAAGACTGGGCCTCCAAACTCGGCATATTGATCCTCTACATAAAAAACTTAATTCACAGAGGCCCCCACACATTACAGATATTACCTAAAGGTATAAGTGTACCCCCAAAGATGGATCAGAGATGTTTTTGTTAGGAGCAGGCGTGGCTACCCAATATGAGGTAGGCATTTTTAATGCTTTGGGTGAATGGTATGGGCTTTTATTCTAATTCATCTTCATAAAAAGCCTCTGCAATGTTTAATGGACAATGAATCCCATGGAGTCATCAGATCACAATAAAAAAAAAAATTAAAAAAACAACTAGAAAATAAAAGTAGTCTAAAATTGCAAGCATTATTGATTATGATGACACAGCAGTTGTGTAGCAAGAACTTATTACTCTTCAAATAAAAAACAAATAAAAGTGCTTAAAAATCTGATCCCAGCTGACCTAATTTTGTCATAACAGTTTATATGTCTAGATTTGCCCTTCTCTGCAGTATTCTCCTCCTCTCTTTAATTTCATCAATTCTTCCTAATATCCCCTCAGGCTGCCAGCCTCCCACCCGGCTCCTTCTCTGTCTCTGTCTCCAACAAGTCAAGGTCAGGAGTCCCACTGTATTGGGGCAGTGCCCTCTCAGCACTCTTGCTCTTGATTAGCTTACCTTGCGTTTTCTTTGTCTGTCTCTCTATCCATCTTTATCTCTTCCTCACTTTTCACTCACTCCTTTTCTCATTTCCCATACTTCTTTCTCCCAGATTCCGGCATATGGCTCACTGTAATCTGTCTTTATACGCAGCGACAAAAAAAACAAAACTGAAGCAAAGCATCCTGGAAGCAGCAACAAATCAGTCAGAATGCACAGTTAGGTCCTTAGATATTTGGACGATGGCATAATCTTTGTCACAATAAACCCAAACAGTGGGTTTCTTGATGATTTTTTTTATTTAGGGTCATTGTCAAGGCTCATAATTACAGACTAAGACAATTCTAAATATAAGGATTGTTTTTTATACCTGGATGAAAATCCTTTGCAGTCAGTGACTGTGTGAAGTCTCAAACCCTTCATTTTGCTCAATAGCCCTGTACACTACAGAATTCAACCTGCTACTACTATCAGCAGTCACATCATCAATAAGCAGTAGCTACATGGGCCCCATACATGCAACCTACATCTGCATACATTCTGCAATCCTCCACTTTAGTGTTTTTCTGAGTTCCTTCAGGCTGAGCTTTGTTTGTTTTTTAAAGTAAAGTAGCAGATTGTTGATTTGACCACTCCTGATATTTTTGCTGTTTCTCTGACAGGTTTTATACTGTGTACATATATACAGTATTTTTTAGCCTGAAACCATGAAACTTGTAGCTGCTTTGGAATACAAATGTCCTACTGTAAAACCCAGACAAAGGTTTTTACAGGGATGAGGAAGTAAAAGAGCAAGAAAACAAAAAACCAAAAAATCCTGTAGAGCCAAGGATGGCTTGCCAACAATGAGCTCAGGAATGTCTTCAGTTTGGATGTTGGATACTGTTGTGAATTCCGGCAACAACTTGCACTGCACTGGTGCTAGGCTTGGTTCTGCCTTTCAGACAGGGAATGATCTCAAATGTGCTTATGGAACATTGTATTCATTTACAATAAGAGTCAAACCTCTCACAGCATGTGCACATTTGCACTTACTGCAAATGTGCAGACTTGGCAGCTGTCTGCAACTGAAACAAAGAAGGCTGAAGTGACATGGTATGGATTTTTTGCGAGATGGTGGAAGAAGATTGTCATGGAAAAATGGGCAAAGGTGAAGCAGAGGCAAATTGGAGCTGCGAAATAAATAGTGCTCGACTGAGTGAGATAACGACCCCTCCTATTAACGAAGTCTGTTATGAACAACAGCTTAATTATATTGGATGCATTGGAAGATGTGAACTGCTTAAACAAAATCAAACTAGCATCACAAGCGGCGTGGAAGATGTTTGAAAGTCTGCTGTGTGTAGACGTCCAACAGATCAATCAGATTTTGCACTGCTGTTGAACACAATGTCCACACAGAAGTATCCCATAAGTGACTGAAATCATGGAAAATCAGTGATGATGGTCTCCTCGATTTGCATTGGACCTTGTATTGAAAATTCCAGTGAACAGCGTACAAAAGCAAAAATAACCATAGATATTTTATTTGCTTAATATGCCATGGAATAACAAGGGAGCAGGTCTCACCTGACCATGAAACTGCTTGTCAGTTCATTACCTTTGAGCCTCTGAACATAAAAATGGCTGTAATCCCTAAACAGATATCACAATATTTTTTTTAAACAGCTTGAACTGAAGCTAAAAGTCTGTACTTCAGTCGTGACTGATTGCTTTGAAACCCACTGTAATGGTGCGCAGAGGCAAAATGACAAAAAGTGCATCATTGCCTAAAATAATTGTGGACCTAACCGTATGTGGGAGCTAATTAAATGTTTTCCACTGGCTCCCAGTGTGATTTTATTTTGCTGCACTGATTGTCCTGTGTGGCTTTGTTCAAGTCAAACATTTTTCTAACTTGAGCCGAAAGGAATTCAGATTTCACGAGCATCTGTTTTACTCAGTTATCAACCGATCTTTGAGTGCGAGGCTTAAAAAGGTCATAAATCAGATTAATACATAGACTCCAGGGATGGCATTTACATTCTTAGCTAATTGTATGGTATTAATTATGAATATGCCCTAAAATGACTTTTCCCTGGATACTTAGGTACAAATAAATCATGGTTTTATTATATTAAACTTCACATTAAATAGAACTTTGTCCTGGTTCACCTTCTAACATTATTATTTCTTAACTATTGTATTTGGGAAAGTATATTACAAAAAGCTAACATAACTACATATATATATATATATATATATATATATATATATATATATTTATATAATATATATATAATATAATATATATATATATATATTTTATATATATATTTTATATATATATATATATATATATATATATATATATATATATATATATATATATATAAAATATATATATATATATATATTTTATATATATATTTTATATATATATATATATATATATATATATATATATATATATAAAATATAAAATATATATAAAATAATTTGACATACCTCAAGCTTTTGTTCTTGTCCTAACCTCCTGACAGCCACCGGTCCTCTGAGACCAGTGAGGCTTCAATGAAATGGATCAGCCTGCTAGTAACAAAGTGCATAAACATTCATTTAAAACTGATTCTTTGCTAGGTTCTTTGTTATGTGCACACACTCCTTCATCCCTGAATGATTCATAGGTGAGTGTTAAACAATCCTCTCAAAAAGTCAGGTACATGGACTGGACTGAAAATGAGCAGAACAAGCAGCCAATGTTTCCTTTTTCAGCCCTAAAATCACCCTTAGATCTGATCGCTGTCATCAGCAACATTTTCTGTTGCAACGTGTTGCTCTTTTAAGATATAAATAATAAACATTTCTCTAAGACGCACCTTAAATTACTTGCTCAGAACGAAATGGCACTGGGCAACAAGCTGCTAAACATAATGGAGTCAGGTGTTTTCTTCAGGAAATGAGCCCGACATAGCTCAAAGGAAAGTGGATCGTGCCGTTACATTCAGAAACATGACTCTAAATAAATGAAAATGTTACTCTAATGTCAACCTGAAGTATAAATGCGCAGCTGTTTTGGTTCCTGCTCCTATCGAGTAGCTAAAAAATTGCAGAGTGCTTTGTTTCAGCATATTTCACACACGCAGAGTGTGGACACTTAATGAAATGTGACCGTTTGGCTTGTGCGCCTTTCTGTCAATGTAAAGAAATGCCGTGTAGCTGAATTCTGACCTTATTCCCCCACTGGGGCTAGATGACACTGAAATGACTCAACTCTGCATGATGCACCTGCCACAACAACAAAGGTGTTCAGATCACCTGGGTTTTACAGGTGACTGTGTGAACATGTGAGGTATGAGTTAATAAAACAACCGGCTCAACCTGCATTATCACACCTATAGCAAGTGAACAGTGAAGGAATGCACTGTTCTGAATTCTACTTCAAGTTAGCTTCCTGCTCACTGGAACTTTCCTAACTTCCTCGAGCCGACAGGGACATGCCACGACATGTTAAAACACACACAGATACTTAAACACACAAGCAGTGAAAATACTGTTTGCCCCGTTGAATCCAACCTTCCAATCTATCCCAGGTCAGCAGAGTCTGTGGCAGAGATTTCCTCAACAATCCATCATTCATTTATGAGCTCTTTTTTATGACCCCAATTACATGTTGGCTCCTTGAAAGCAGCACCCAGATGTGCTTTAAGCGAGCGTCTGGGCAAACGAGTGGCACTGGCTCCATGACAGGACGGAGCGGAGAAAATGGTCTGGTGTGTCGAAGCGTTTCAGAGGCTTTTTGGATAGAAGTGTGGATAGCAGGGAACTGGGTTTGTAGTCCAAGTTCTGTTGTTTTTTTCTTTCCTACTGAACATGTGCAGGGGTGTGTGTGAGTAAGGGTATGAGTAAGTGCTGAAAGAGATTACACAAGTGGGAAAATATATAAATAGGGACAGTGAAGGGATGGAGGAATGTAGAGTCCTGGTGGAGTGCTAAGTGCTTGGAGTCGTGGATGGGAGACGGTATATGCTGAGTGTCAGTAGGGTTTCATGGTGCGAGCTTGTGCTCCAGCCAGCCGGGTCTCATTCTCCTCTGCTCATGCAGTCCATTAGAAGACCAAGGGTGCATTTAAAATGAGTGGCCTAGATGCGTCTCTACTCCATTCCCCCGGGACACGGAGTCTGTTTCTCAGCTAGTACCTGTAGTGTGTAACTCAGCAGTCTGTCTAAGACTTTTGAATGAACTTGAGCACAGCGAACATCATCATTCATTTAAAACATCAGGTAAAACAACATGACATTTACCACCCAGCACAATGCGCAGACTTACGGAGACATTTTTCACGCACTAACGCATATGGCAGGTGGCATATAGAGTATACTGCATGCCTGTTACAGCAGCTCTTCTCATTTTTAATTATATGCCTTTATTCCTCTGCCAGCAATTTGTGCTTAAAATGGGAAATTAAGCAGTGCAGATGTACTTTCTAATAATTGGTTGTCATCTCTTTTTTCTTATTTCTTTTTAAACCTTCTCCATGACTCCTCTGCCAAAACAGGAACTGAGGCAGAGGTTTGTTTGTCTGTGTTAGTGAAACTGTGCAAAAACTACCAATCTTTATATCATGATATTTGTTGGAGAGCTGAGAAAAGGAAGAAGCCTTTCATTTTTTTTTCGTCTTTGGTTCACCTTTGATAAAATTGCACTACAGGGCGTTGGTGGAAGACAATTACATTTTTTTGTAGAGCAGAAGCTGCTTAGTTATATATTCTCTCAGTATTTCATTTTTATGAATAATCTATGAAGGGACTGTTTGTTTCTTTTTGTTTTTCATGATGCATTTTCATTTTTGTTTACAGTTCATTATTTTTGCTTATCACGGGTCTGGAAGCTAACAGGTGTTAGCCTGTGTCGTTGATATAAATGTAGTGAAGTACTGCTGGTCACTTCAATACATGAGTTGCATAAGTTTTAGCTAATGTAATTACCATGGCAACATCATGGCAATGTCATGGCAACTGGGTATATCACTCATGTAGCACGTTGTCTGACAGTGTGTTTAAAATATTTACTTTTAACCTGATATAACACATTCCAGCAGCACAGGAAAAAGAAAGGCAGAATTTACTGGTTAATCCAGATAAGTAGAATGATAATAAAAGGTCAGAGTACAATAAAAGTCCTTGGAACTGGTTAAATGTGCTCCAACATAGCAAAAAGTTAAACCATGAGAAGAAAATTACCTGTGACTGTAGCTCTACTGCTAACTTCCTTTAGCATTTATTTAATCTTTCGTATTCTCTGTTATATTCTGGTTCCTTTTCTTGATTTCGTAATGTTTAGTTATTATCTTTTGTGATCCCTTTGTTCCCCCAGTCAGACCCCAGTATCTGTCTGGTCTTTGTGTAGCTTCTGTCTCGTATCTAGTCACAGGCTTAGTATTGGTTATGTTTCCTGTTTTATTGTGATAGCGTGTTGTCTAGTGTTCCCTTATTATTAATGATTTGCTCCTACTTTGTTTCCCATGTGTCTCCACTTCCCCTAACCACCCGTGTGTGTGTGTGTGTGTGTGTGTGTGTGTGTGTGTGTGTGTGTGTGTGTGTGTGTGTGTGTGTGTGTGTGTGTGTGTGTGTGTGTAATGTCTCAGTTTCCTCTTGTCCTTTGTCAGAGTGTACTGTTCAATTTCTCGGTGTTGGTCTGGTTCCTGATCTTTGGCTCCTAGAATCTCAGTTTCTTTACGAGTTTATAGTTTACAGTTTTCCCTTAAGTTCTGCGTTTGAATCATGTAGTTAAATATATCAGCTCAATAAAGGGCTCGCCTTTACTTAAACCTCCACCTGCCTCTGTGTCTGCATCTTGGATCCTTCTGTACTCACTGAAAAGATTTTATTACACACTTTGTTTAGACACACAGGCCACTCAAGGGGTATATCCACTTAAGACCCTCTCCATCCCTTATCTATAATGCACGATGCAGCTTTGACCACTCACTTCAACCCCCCAACACCTGCCATTACTCCTACAGCAGGAGGTGGTGGATGGTTTTGACCTTGTTTCTACTGCATGTGATTCACCATAATTAAAGTACAAGCATGAGTGAACCTGGTTTTCTGTTTTCTGTATTCACGTTAAAGTAAAGTAAAATCCCTGAAAAACAAAGTAATTAAGTGAATGCGTGCACACAAAAGACAGGGATGAACCAATAATGAGAACGATGGACCAGTTGATGGAGATGCGCCACAGAAAAATGAAATGAACTGTTAATTTAAAACACACATAATCTACACAGAGGGACGGTGTCAGGGTAGGAATAGTGATCCTGAAAATGTTGATGGTTCAGCTTTCTCTTACTGAGCTCAGGTTTGCATTCACACTGTGTCCCTCAGATTAGAAGGGGCTTGCTGTTTCAGCTACTTTTCATTGCTTCTAACAAATACACTCTTGGCCCAACTATTGCAAATTGGTGCTCCTGATTGGACAATTAAGTTCATGACAATCTTTATAGTGGAAATTGTGCCGAGCTGCAACCAACAATTAGGCACACACACTCGGTTCATTCTCAGTAGATCACATCAGAAGACATCAGAAGACTATGAATGTACCAATTCATGTACCAAATTTACCTTTAATTGTTATTAGTTATAACATAAGATTTACATTTGAAAAGATTTACTTTGTTTGACCCAAATAATCATTCAGAAATGATCAAAATCATTTTCTGTCGGTTGATTAAATGTTTGGTTGTCGTACCTCCAACTTCTTAAATGTCATGGCGCATTAAAAATAATTACCGACAAGCACAAAATGTGTAGTCGTGTAAACGCTGCGTTTAGTTACCACTCGATGACATTTCAGCTCTGCACAGAAGAAAACTGTGATTCTGTTTCTTAATTAACTCAAATTTAGGCAAAACACTTTAAGAGCTTAAGAGCTTACTAGATCATGCAAATTTGTGATATTTAAACTACATTCAAAAGGTCTGGTCCAGACAAGTGGTGAACAACGAATGTTTTTATACTTTAAGTTTAAATGTAGAATGCGGTGCATGGAGTCACATACAGTTGGGCTGGTTGAGGCCCAGATGCCAGTCTGTTCCCTCTGTCATTAATTTAAAAGACTCCTGCTGGATTACTGCTGATTTCAGGCAAAGTATGCTCAGTGGCAGCGCTCTCCCTCTATGCCTGTTGAGTTAGAAAAATAACATCATATACAGTTTTTCAGCGAAATCCAGCCAGGTTACAGCTGCTACTTGGCAACACTCTAAATGAAAAACTTTAGCTAGGCTTGGGTATAAACAGAGACAGTGTAATCTTGTTCCTGATGGCTCATAATTTGAAGAGTTTCCAATAAAGAGCTGGTGCCACTTCAGCGTTCAGCAAAATAACAGACAGATCACATACTCCAGCATGAGTGTGGTAAAGAAAATCCAAATCTGTTGTCACATTGCTGACAACCACATTGTGCAAAATGTGTCTGTCTGTGCCTGCGACTGCCAGGACCAGCTTCACTCAGTCCTCCACGCTGCTTTTCAGGCTATTATTGTTCAGTATTCAAGCAGAGAGGTATGCATAACAACAAGCACGGTGTGCTCTGGTTACATGAATCTCTGATTCATGTACACCTAAAATGGATTATTCTCAGTACAGAAGAGAACGGCTTACCTGAGGAGCAGTCCTAGCCTTCTCCTCGTTTTTTCCTATCAAAATAAGAGTTCCAGTTATCATAAATGTGGTGCGTGACGAGGTCATGGCATTAATTGATTTATATCAGCTATTAAGAATAAATAGAAAACTTCTGTAACATGAATTTTTTTATTATCTAATGGCAGCCGTCAGTGGATGGATTTACACTTGTCATGGTTCAGCTACCATCATCCTGACCATATATGACCATCTGTTATGGCGTGAGCAAAGTTCCATACAAAGGTCGTATGATGACCTCTGTGCTGTCTCCATGGCAACTGAGAAAATTCCATCTGTTTATAAACGGTACTTGACTTTGACCCAATGGGTCAGGGGATGTGCGACCGAGTATGATGTAATTAGACTTTTTCAGGTGCTTCACTTCCCAAACACAGACAAGCACAGAGTCCAAGGGGTTAGAAGACTGATATGATATATCATCACTTAACAAGTTCATAATATTTGATTGATGGAGCATAGGCCTTTCCCTCAATCCCTTATATGATGAATTTATAACACAAGCTTTAATGGCTCAGTTACATTAGGAATAAAAAGAGACACAATCTGCTGGAGAATAGCTCTTTCAGTCACTTTTGATTGCAAGATAGTTACACAGGTCTCCTGATTGGGTAGCAACCTGTCCCCAAACAGTTGCAGTTTAACTCAGACTGACTGAAGTGATTGACGAATGTAAAGGTTTGCAAATAATCACCATCTCATTGATAAATGCATACAAGTCTGTCAGTCTGCGCTGATGAGCGCACAGGCAACACATCTGCAAAGGGGAGTCAACTGGTTGCCACCTGTTATATTCTGGTTTTATTCCTACGCAAAAGCAAGATTGCTGAGAGCCTTTGCAGTTTTGCAGTAAAATTGCAATCCTGCAGTAACTACGTCAGTATTTTTAGAGCAGTTTCTGACTTTCTGTTTCAGCTCTCTCAGGACTTTAAATGTAAGTAGTTAAATTGTGAATGTGAATTTCTGTGCATGCAAACGGCAACAGATTTGGAGTTTTCACCATTTAGCAGTGAATCGCCATATTATCACAAACAGATTGCAAGTAATTTTCACCTTGACCCTGTTGAAATGCAAACTGATACAGTGAAATCCGTCTTATTGCTGTTTTATCGTCGTCTTGATGCCCCGTGGTTCCCGTCTTCAAAGCAACCAGTTCAAAGGCAACGAGATCACGGTTCCATTTGCCGCAGTCGCAATAATTTTGTTAGTGCTGCAGTCTCCAACCGCTGTTTTCCTTAGTGTGACTTTAGCACAAGAATATTGTTATCTCCAAGTCTAGATAACCCTGATGACATCATTAGGTTGCTCGGAGATGATGTTAGACATCAAGCATTTGTTTTGATTTTGGCTTTGTTTGCTCCACTGCCCTTAGATTAGAAACATTAAAACGCTCTAATGTGTCTAGAAAACTTTGTAGCTCAATAGCTTTGCAACTCGCTTTGTTTAAGTGGCAGACAAAGAGATAACAGAGGAAAATGAATAAAACTTTTATGTTAAAATGATGATGCTTTAGCTTTTTACAGAGCAGCAGACAAAGCAGCAGACTGTCTGCTCTGCACGGTGTCTCAGAGTGTTTACGAATGTACGCCGAGTGATCAGCCTCGTGGAGCATGCATACAGAGTGGACTCTATCGCTGCCTGGTGCTCAACCGAACTTACAGGCTGATTCCATATTGTCTGCATATTTCACACAGCATGAGTACGTAGCACTAATGCTCAGCCACTGCAGGGGGCATTATTTATATGTTCGAGGCGTAGCAGATGAATGCATTAATCAATAGCATTCATTTCTTGTGCTGTTTTCTGTCTGGATGTATTTCAGGAATGAAAACCCAAACTATTTCTTCAGAAGGGCATGACTAGGACAAACAGGATTTTAATATTAATGAACATTTCTGCGCTGTGATGAAAGTTGGCAGGAAAAAGCGCCATAAGAGGGGATTAATAATGATTTTCTGTGCTAACATCTCAAAAGGTGTGTGTGTATGTGAGTCTGTTTCTTCAGAATCATGCAGCTATGCATACAAAAGGCTACGACAAGTCTGATTGTCTCTTATCAGCAGCTTTACAGCTTTGAGCTTGACTAACCCGAGACATTACCCAAAATACAGCACAGGAGGTTTAATAATGAGTTTTTACAAGTTCAGACAAAATATAAAAAAGAGATATCTCTGGAGCACATATATAAAAAATCACTAACAAGATTTGGCATATTAAACATAAAATAGATAATATTCCTTCCTTATTTTCTAAATTAAGAAACCTGCCCATCGGGGATCGTTTAAGGCTGCTCCTCAAGGAATTCTGCTTCATAAAAAGTGAACTTCTCTAAAACGTGCAGGTGGCTGATGAATTAAACAAAAAACAAACAAACACAATAATTAAAAAAGATTACGAGGCTACAGATTCTTAAACTGGACTGATCAAATATCAGGGAGGATTTTACCGATAAGGCCATTCAGAGGATGGGGCGCTGCACTGGAACTGTTGGCGAGAAACATTTTCGGTGAGGTAAAGATTTTCTTTTCTACCATTTTTCTTAAGAGCAGCACACTGGCACCATGCGTATGACAAACGTTCTTGTTTACTACGCGCTTCCCTCATCAGTTTACAGCGATGTGAAACAATTAGTCAGGAAGAAGTGTTGAAATGATGGAAACGCTTTTTCCACCAAAACTCTTCTCCTTGCAGCTTTTGTAGTGTGAGCTGTTTTTTTTTTTCTTTATTGATTTACACTCAACAGCCACTTTATTAGGTACACTTTACTAGTACTGGGCTGGACTCTGCTTTTGCCTTTAGAACTGACTTAATTCTTCAATCGACAACGTGGAAACATTCCTCTGAGATTTTGGCCTGTTTTCACTCGACAGCATCGCTCAGCTGCTGCAGATTTGGTGGCTGCACCTCTGAATTCAGCTCTTGTTTGAGAGGTTTTGACATGGAGCATCCCCCTATACATCCCCCATCTACACCACCACCACTAGCATGAGACACTGGTGCAAGGCAGGATGGATCCATGCTTTCATGTGCTTTACATCAAATTCTAATCCTACCATTCAAATGAGACCAGGCAATGTTTTTTGAATCTTCTGTAGTCCAATTTTGGTGAGCCCATGTGAACTGTATGATGCTGTGTCCCATCTGTTTCAAGGTTTATTTGTTACGCGTTCAGAGATGCTCTTCTGCAAACTTTTTGGTTGTAACAAGTGGTTATTGTAGTTCTAGTTGCTTTCCTATCAGCTCAAAGCAGCCTCGGCAGTCTTCTCCAACCTCTGGCATCAATCTGTATTCTTTGTAAACCCTTAGTGTGAGAAAACTGTAGCAGATCAGCAGTTTCTGAAACAATCAGACCAGACCGCGTGGGCTTCTGATGCTGGGTTTGAACTTCAGCAGGTTCTCTTGATCATGTATATGATTAGCTGGCTAATTATTTGCAGGTGTAACTAATCAGTTGGCTGGTGAGTGTGTCCTGTATGGGGTTGAACTGGATCAGAAGACATTAGTGATTAGTTATTTTAATATGTCACTTTCAGTTCTTCAAAATTGGAAAAACATATATGCAGCTGTAGCCCTACATCACCTTCCCAGGTCTGCCTCCTGTACCTTGAGGATATTTCCAGACAGTGTCATCTGCATCTCGTTGGAGTTCTCATTATCAATTAATAGCCAACGTTTTGATATTTATTAAACATCCAGATGTGATGCAAATAAAGAATCGTGTTTTAAATAGTCTCACAGCTCTGTGTAGTGACCACTTGACCCTATGGCAGCTTGTGTGCACTCAGATTTTTCAAAGCGTTTTGTAGAGTTTGACTGAGAATCCTTCCTAAAATGTAAAATTCAAGCAGCATCAGAAGATTTTTTAGAAGGACAAACATCTCGAAACAGAGAGAACAGCCAAAGGTGGAACACAAGTGGATTACATAAAATTACACGAGTGCTTGGAGAGTAAATGCGTATGAGTTACAAACAAAGAGGAAAAAAGGAAATGCAGATTTTTGTAAGCACCAAACATCAAAGCATGAAAACCTCATGTGGAGTCACAGCATGGTGCTGCTGTTTCCCAGACTGCTTTGCATCACTGTACCAAACATTATACATCAGCCACACATCTGAAACATACTGACATTTATTTTCTGTAGATTGTTTACATCCCAGAGTTTTCCATTTGTGGAAAGTGCATCTGGTAGTACATTTCGGGTCCAAGCTACATCTGCAAACTCTTCTTAGCTGTAAATGCAATTAAACATCCAAATCTTGTTCTGCATGATGGCTGAAGCCCGTGTACTCTGAATGCCTTAAATGACACTAACGTCGTTTCTTTGAGATTGCTAAATTCATGCAGTACCCCTGAGGCGTCGCATGTGTCTTTTATGAGTTTGATCAGAGGGTTTTACTCAGAGACAGATGGACTGATCTTGCTACAACAGCAGGAAACTCCCCATGAGGGGCATCATACTACAAGTCCCAGAGAGCGTCAGAAAAGCTCAGATCAATACACATTAGCCTCTGCTCGAGTGCTGAACATGGATTAGCTGACTTCATGGAACCTTGAAGCTTCCAGTGTCTGCATGTGTGTCTGTGTGTGTGTGTGTGTGTGTGTGTGTGTGTGTGTGTGTGTGTGTGTGTGTGTGTGTGTGTGTGTCAGCATGGACGGGACAGACAGCGCGATCAGCAATCCGCCCAGTGATGTTTAAAAGATCCCAAAGCGCAAGTCCATCTTTTCAGACGAACTGCAAAAGTTGCAACTGCAAAAAAATTTCCCTTAATCTGGTATAACACTGACAGGTGATATGAATAACACTGATTATCTCTTCATCATGGCGCCTGTTAGTGAGTGGGATATATTAGGGAGCAAGTCAACATTATGTTGTTGGAGTTGATGTGTTGGAAGCCTGTAAAATGTGCAAGTGGAAGGATTTGTGCAGGTCTGAGAAAGACCAGATTGTGATGGTTAGACAAGTGGGTCAGACCATCTCCAACAAAGGAAAGAACAGTAAGGGAACTAGCATCAGGGCGTTCCGATCCAAAAAGTTCATGCTCGTTCTGATAAAAAGGTGTCAGAATACAGAGTCTATTGCAGTTTGTTGCACATGGGGCTGCATAGCTGCAGACCAGACATAGGTGCCCATGCTGATCCCTGTCCACTGCAGAAAGTGCCAACAGTGGACACGTGAGCATCGGAACTGCACAACGGAGCAATGGAAAAAGGTCGGGAAATGGTGGCCTGGTGTGATGAGTCTTGTTTTCTTTTACACATGGATGGCCGGGTGCATGTCAGTCGCTTACCTGAGAAACATGGGAAGAAGGCAAGCCAGCGGAGGCAGTCTGATGCTATGCACAATGTTCTGTTTGGAAACCTTAAGTCCTGCCATCCATGTGTACCGCCTACCTAAACATTATTGCAGACATTGGACGTCTCTTCATGGTCACAAAGCAAAAAAGGTTCAGGAATGATTTGAGGCTTCCAAATTTAAACTGCATATAATGTTCAGCCATAATAAATGTCGTCACATTATGTTATTTCATATACAAGAAATAGCCACAAATATCATGCTTTTTGCTGCCTTACCATTAATTTATCCTACTGCTATGGATTGAAAGGATTTTAATGATGCCAGTAGCAATCTTTCTCGATTTGCTTAATAATTCCAATTCAATTTTCTTTCTATGGGAGATTAAAACGTTCACAGATTTTCAGCAACACAACAGTTTTATTATCTCTGAGTCAGAGCGTGGTGTAGAAAACGGAGTAGAGAAGCAAGTTGGATGCGTTTCAGGTTTGCAAAAGGTTAGCGTCTATGAATTTGTTGTAATGGTTTTGCAGCTGTTAAAAAAAATCAGAGCCAGAAAATAATATAAGGATTTGATAAGCCCGGCGGCATGTAATACTTGTGTAGCTGTGTTCAGTTTTGTTGTACAGAGTTGAACTGACAGGATGTGACTCCAGGCGACTGAAATGAAACAGATCATTACACCGACAAAAATGATTTCTGTGAGTTTGAACATTTGTTGGAAATATTTGGCATGATGCGAATGCACAAGCTAATGAAATCTGTAGAACTGGACAAGATGTTTTTATAAGTTTTAATGCAGAAATGACAGTCCTAATCAAGAATCACAAAGGACTGACTGCTATAACAAGTATGCGATGCAAGGTTATTGCAGTTAATTTAAACTAACTACAAACTAAAACTAGATGTGAAAAGAAATTATTTGGTTTTGTCTGATGAAGGACATGTTTATTGAGGCTCTGGGTATCTACATGGCTGTGATTTAACTGTTTTTAAAATGTTATGTATTTTAATCGTATAATAATAATAATAAAAAACACGTAAACTAATAAAAAATAAACTAAAACAAGAAAATCCACTCTGGGAACCACCTGGAAAAAAAACTGAATCAAAAACAAAAAGTCAAAAGCCAAAATAAAATAAAAATAAAAAACTATATTAGCTCTAATGTGATGCTCACAATTTGCAATGCAGCAGCAAAGTGACCAATAAAAGCAAATTAAAACTACATTAAGCTAAGTTCTGATGAGAAAACTAGACAGAAACAGAAACTTTAACAGGAAACCTCAGAGGCACATGATATACATAAAGAAATACTGATATTACAGTGTTAAAAAACAAATGCCTAGATTATGATTTAAGTAAATAAAACAGTTAAAAGTGTAAAACATAAACCACCACCATTTGAACACATTTCTAAGTACACACTTCCCCCCCCCTCTAAACTGGCACTTGCTTGTCCAAACTTTGAGAACCCCTGATTCGCAGGAGGATCACTGCATTTTGTTTTATTTTCATTAACATCCCGACTACTTCGGAGTCAGAATTGTACGTCCTTTGGCATTTTGCAAGTCGGCATGAGTCTCAGTGATGGTACCTGAACAAAACACATTACTCTGCATAGTTGTAGCCTATATAGACCTGGTGTAAGAGGAACTGCTTACTGAGCATCTCTGCAAATGACTTCTTTTACAACATCTCATCCTACTGCCCAGAATGAGCGAGCAATATTTCATATAGAAAGTTTGAACTTGCATGCCTGTGTTTTTCTTGCTTCTCTTCACAGTTTTCTCTGTGACCTATATTTCTGCCACTGACACAAACCTAAAGGAGAAAACGGTGTCATAATCAAATAAGAAATATGTAAAAATGCAAAGGACCAACTGCAGAGACAAAGACTCAAACTTTTGCACTTTATGACTGCCATCTGATGCAGCTAAAGAACAGCCATCTCAGCTAGTACGCGTGCGAAGGGAGTCTGAGGAGGTTGTTCGATGGTTTATGGCAACTGTCAGATGCACTTCCATGCTCCCTCTCTTTCTTAAGCCCTGCTTCCATTAATCATCCTCATTTTCTGTGGACGTTAAAGACGTATCCTGCACCTGCAAAATGCTAAAGCACAAAAGGGGAAAGTGGGTGTGTGTGGTATGTGTGAAAGCTGGGGGCAGGAATTAGTCAAAGAGACAGGGGAGAAAATGGTTGTGCCCTTTAGTTTGACATTTTTGACCACAGCAACACACGTGCGCGAACACATTTTTGCTTTGGGGCCAAATTCTGACGGCGCAACACTAATGAGGGTAAATGTGTCTACTTTTTTCCTTTTTTTGCAGTCCTGTGCCTCCAGGTGTGAAGATGCTGTGTAATCAGAATTTGAAATGTCTTAGTTTTATGTTTTATCAACTATTATGATAAGATTTTAATCCTATAATTGAATTACTAAAATCCGTGAGCTAACATGAGGCTGCCCCCGCCCCAAGGATTTATTTCTAACAAGTAAAAGGTTAGATCCATTGTAAAATTGTCAATAAACAACCCACAAACAGAGCACATCTGCTCACCTAAACTTATAATGAGCAACGGTAGGCTACAAATAGTTCAAACAGGGTCCCCAAACTTTTAAAATTCTTCTCACTTTGAGTTTAAGGTATTCTAATAGCACTAAATCAAACAGCACTCACTGCCAGCATTTATTTTCTCAAGACTGGATCGTTGACTCTCTGGCATTAATGAGAAGCAACTTTCCAGTTTCCAGCTGGTTCCGAATTCAGCAGCTCTGCTTCTTACTGGTTTCTGCAGACAGACTTCTTACCTACGCTGGCTTAGCTCCACTGGCTTCCTGTGCATTTCTACAATTGATTTTCAGATTTTAATGATCGCCTTCAAAGCTCGTCTGGATCTGGCCACAAGGTACATAGAAGAACCATTTTTCTAATAAGAGCATGCTCACAGCCTTAGATCATGAAGAGACCTTTGGATCTTCATTTCTAGCATGGTGGTTTACACTTTTGCCTGATAAGCAAAAGATCACCAAAGTTTGACCACTAAAGGACACACAAATCCAGTTGGGGGTAATGTCAGGAATGGCATCAGGTGTTTATTTTAAAAAATATTTTTTTAAAGGGATTCTTTTACCTGTGATGTCTTCTGTCGTCTGGTTATTATCCTTTAGTTGTCTTGCGAGCTGCCTGCTCCAGCCCTCCATATATCTGACTTATTTTTTAATTCCTTTTGTAATATGTGTGTGTTGGGTGGGTAATATTAAATCTTTCACTAATCCACTGCAGTGTGATGTTGTTGCCTGTGATATAGGTAAGAATACAGAACAATGTGAGGCAGGTTGTTAAATGAAATCAACAGTTTTTACCATGTCTAGTGCTTAAAGATCAGTAGCTCAATAGTGAAGTCATGATCATGCACATTGGTGCATCGGTTAGCACTTTGGATTGAGATTTAAAAAAAAATCTTGATAAATGTTTGATTTGATTGGTTGATAGTAGGTTAGTCTTGTTCTACTGACCTTCATAAGTGAAATACATTTCTTTCCCAGGACTGCGTATAGTTGGCTAACAGGCCAATATTTTTCAGTCATTTGAGTACAGAATGAGTCATAACACACGTTTAATTATTCAGGGTAAAAGTTGTAAACTTGTAACATGAATTAAATCCCACAAACTTCATTACTTTTCAATTTAAAAGTTGGGCTTTTTTTAAAAATAACTTCAAACGAGCCAAATTGATTTCTGTGCTTTGGCAGTTGTGTTGCAGAGGATTCGGTCGGGTTCTGTGGGAATTTTCTGTCAATGCATTTTTTTGTTACGTTGCCAAAGCTCTGTGCACGGTGACAAAGGCACCGAGTGCTGAAGACAATGACGGCGAGGGAGACCGTGCCTTTCTGTCTGGATAGGAATGTGTCCCCTTGCCCAGGTCACAACGCTCAGTTCAGTCTGGGCCCCCGACAAAAAAACGCACGCCACTCCATAAAAACATACCAGGTGACGCTTTGTTCGAGTCGTTCATTATATCGCTGTCACACGTCGGTCCCTTTGACTTATTCAAGATGGTCAGAGGCAGACCCGAGGACCCTGTGTTGCGAAAGCAATGAATCACACCCACTTGTAGTCATCTGCAGAGTGGGTAAGCTCATGGTAATTACATTTAATCACAGTGATTACCACTAAATGTGCTCCATAATGACTCTCCTTGTGATGATAAAAAAAAAGTAAACTCTTTGGAAAGTAACTAAATTACATATAATCCATCTGGAAGTGCCGTTCATGTCTGTGTATTTTCTCCCTGCAGGTTCAGCTTACTATGACAATGTGCGGCCGTTAGCTTATCCTGACTCAGATGCTGTGCTCATCTGTTTTGACATCAGTCGACCGGAGACACTGGACAGCGTACTGAAAAAGGTCAGTGTCACGTTGTTAGATGTGTGAATGTGTCCTCTTTTTTTAATTTTAAGTGCATTTTGTCTCTAATTAGGGCAGTGTAGGTAAAGCAGCCATCTCATTACAATACTCACATTAAATATGCAGGTTGAAGAAGTCATCTCTTCTCTTTATACTGGAAATCGATTCCTCTATAGAGTGACTAGATCTACGTCATCAGAGATATACAGCTTCCAGCTTTCACCATCACGTCTGTGTTCAAGTTAAGGCCACCATGTGTTCGTTCACTGATAACCTGATCCGTCAATCTACGATAGGGGAATAAAAAGGAAACGATGAGAAAACATTGCCAGCTGTAGAGGTGGAGACTGGGATAACATTTAAGGTTGGATAATGCTTTGTGAGAGGCATACGCGGACAAGCCAACACATGAGATACAGAGATTAATGAGGATATTGGGAATGAAGTGAGATTCTGGAAGAAAAAAAGATAGATAGCACGAACAAATGGTACAGAAGGGAAAAGGGGGAAGCGATAAAGACTCAAGTAGTGTTCATGTAGCAGAGCATTACTTTGAGAGAATAGTCGTTGTAAAAGGAAAATTAGAGGTTGCAAAAATTGCTTAGGCGGAAGGTTCTCAGAGATGTCAGAACAAAAAGTGCTGTGCACTTATTTGAGACTTAAAGCTTGCAAATGGAAAATACATTTAAAGCAAAGCAAACTGCAGAGAAACAAGACATGGCGGCAGATTGCCATAAAAAGTTGAATTAGGTGCATGAGATCGTAGCAAAGGATAAGCTTTGTTTCTAAACTTTGGATAGAGTGACCGCTCGACATGTCACTTTGGCATCCCGTGCATGCATTGTAAGACCGGCACATTCACCGCGATTACTAAGGTCATTTGATAAGGTCAAAGTTGAATTTGGTTCTCAAGTGGACCCCCTGTAGACGTGAGAATTCGCTCGGCATTGGCAGATATGCGTTTTCGTCTGGTATTGATGAAGTCATTATAAATAATGGCACGGACGAGAGGAATGTGTCTTCCAAACAGAATCAATTAAACCCTTTTTCTCATGTTTTAAGAGGATTCCGGCTTTCAGGGGATTCATTTTTCCTGCTTTATTGATGGTGAAGAAATTGTTTTTTTTAATACTTCTTCTATCTGAGGCACACAGTTCCATCTGTGAGCACAGAAGCTCCAACAAAAAAAAAAGTTGGCTTAAGAGAACGTAGCTAAAACAGCTTGTGTTAGAAAACGCATGAACTCAGATGCACCTAGGTCCACTATAAGACATGATGAAGAGATAATTAATTTGAACCGTGGATCAAACAGGCAAAAATGAGCATAATGGGTTCACCTCTACCTGACTGCTGTGGTATGTGCACGTTCTTGGTTTGCACACAGTGAGAAAGTGAGGAAAGTAAAAACAACAACCTCCGTTTTTCTTTTTTGATAAACCAGCGCCTCGGCTCCAACAGCTCGCATTCTGCCTCTTTGTGCTGCTTACCAATTCTTAACATTAACACAGACAATAAGCCGCTCTTCCCATGGGCCCTTTGTGACTCATCTAAATTGCTGCTGTTCACCAGTTGCATGCGGTTTGGCACAGGGTCCTATTGAAAGGCAACAGCTCACTCTGCACAACGGCGCGCTAGAGCCCGTAACAGCAGCGACGCAGGCATCCAGGAGAAAAGATCTCTTTGTAAGGGAGAACAAATGGAGCAACAGTGCTCAAAGCAGTCGCCTCTGCCATGGTGTGAGGAGATAATGAAAGGAGTCTCGAAGAGAAAGAGAGCGATAGAGAGAGTTTAATAGCTTGAGTCATATTTTGGCCTGCAATGAGAATTGTCTGTCTCGGTCTTTATACAGCATTTATGTCCATGAGCATTTCCCTTTTTTCCCCCCTCTTCTATCCTTTGATTTGTTGATTGCAGTTTTCAAATACACGATGGAAAATTTAAGACATGGAGTGATATAAATTCCAGTTTCAGAGCAGTGAACAACAGTGCCAGTGTTTCATTTTAATGGTACAGTAAGCCAGAAAATACTGGTGATTGTGTGGGTGTTGCTCCAGCCTTCAACTTCAAGATTTACACATTTTTGATGATGTAGCGTTATAAAGTCTTAATATTTTACTTCCAGTGAGCCAAACTTTCTTGGAATTTTTTAAGTGATCGTGAGTTGTAGTTCTCTGGACTTGCAAAGTTTTGTTTTTTTTTACTTTGCCTGCTTTTTAATTCATTTTCAGTTCAGGCTGTGTAACAAAACTTTTTCAGAGGATTTTTTTTAAAGCTATAAAAACTCAAAGGATGAACCACAGTGTTATATCTACATACCGCAGAAAAGCAAAGAACCAATTTTAAATTATATCTTTAGGCACTTTACTAGTGGCCTGTCACAAAAACACATAATTTGTTCCCGTTTCCTTCATTGAATAAACAAAACAGGCATAAAATAACATATTTGCACCAACAAGTTGTTTCCCAAAGAGCTATTAGCCAAAAACGTGGCATGTTGCAGTATGACATGAGAGATGCTTCTACATCTACTGGTCACTGAAGCCCCATCAGAAATGGTCTCAGAGGAAGTGTGGCTGTCAAGAAGCTATTATTAAGGAAGGGAAACTTAGAAAGTTAGAGGTATGCCACATTACACTTGACTGAAAGTCAGTGGCATCAGGCCTTATGCCATGATGAATCCAACTTTGAAATATTTGGTTGTCAATATGTACAGAGGAGGTAAATATCAAGTGTCTATGGCCCCTGTGTTGGCTTTGAAGAGCTTTGAATGTCCTTCAAGAAGAACAGAGAATACATATAATCCTCAAAATATTATTTGGTCATACCAAAAATCCTAGAATTCCAAATAAATGGTACGAGCTGGTGCTTTTCCATGAAGAGCTCTAAAAGTCAGAACCAGAATCTTAAAACTGACAAATATTTGTACTTTCCATCAAATATGAAGAAAGGTATCAGGTAAATAACCCGGAATAGAATAAGTTGTTTTCTATGTTATTCGTTTTGTGTTGTAAAATCATTGCAGTGATTGGCTGTACATGAGTATAACAGGTATCATATTTGCTCTTTTTGATTTCTTTTATTTGGTACATTAGAACACAGAGGAATGATATCGGTAACATCTTTATTTTATTTTATTTTTATTTAACATTTCTTTAACCAGGAAGATCCCACTGAGATTAAAAACCTCTTTTTCAAGGGAGACCTGGCCAAGATAGGCAGCAGCAAGTATCTCATAGTTACAAAAATCACGCAATTAAACACAGGCAAGAAGAACACACATATTAAAAAAACACATTAAAATTCAATTAAAATGATGAGCAAACTAATTGAGATAGTTTGTGAATATTATTAAGTTATTTTTTAGAAATTCATTTTATTATTATTATTTTAGATTTTAGTGTTTCTTTTACAGTTTTTATATGACCAGCCTGTCAGTTCCACATTTTGAATGCCATTAATCTGCAGTCTGTTAATCTGCAAAGAGACTACACAGATAAACTAACTGAATATCACTGCAGCACGGTGAGAAGTTAAACTGCTGGACAGCAGATTTGCAGATGGGATTAAGGCCCTCTCAAGGCAGGAGATAAGAATTTATGACCTGATGGAAAGGAACTGCTCCCAAGTCAAATAAATCTCAATTCAGCACCTCATTTATGAGCATTTTAATAATTGTAGACTGTTCCCACATGTCTGCATACACGGGCATTTTTTAAGCTGTGAACTAGGCGCCTTCATTCCAATTATGGAGCTCTTAAAGCTACAATTTAAAAATGGTAATTTAGAGAAAAATGTGCTTTGGAAATAGTTTGAGGAAGATTTTTTTTCCTCCTTTTCTCCAGTTCAGAGAGAAAGGACTTGACAAGCCTGCAAACAAATCTTACCTAAAATCCACCCAGCCTTATTTCCAAACCGTATTTACCGACATCAACAGTGCGTTCGCTTCAACCAGGTCCTAAAATCTTATGAAAGGCTTCCCAGAAGAGCATATTAGTAAGACGTTAATGTCCAAGGTTTTCAAATGAGATGCAACTATGAACATAGTGCTCAAGTACTCAGAATACTCTCGTACTGTAGCATAATAGAGGTCATGTACACTGATATATGTTTGTCTCTCTGATGCACAGTGGCAAGGTGAAACACAGGAGTTCTGCCCCAATGCCAAAGTGGTGCTTGTCGGCTGCAAGTTGGACATGAGGACGGACCTCAGCGTCATGAGAGAGCTTTCCAAACACAGACTCATTCCTGTCACACATGAGCAGGTGAGGAGTTCACAGAAAGCACCGCTCGCCTCTAAAATTTGAATGGAAATTAGCTGCTTGCCTTTTTCTGTACCCCGACAGTGCTGCAGAAATGCTGCCCGTGAGCAGTTGGTTTTTAAGAAAATTATAACTTTAAGAATATGCATGACGTATAGTTTCAAATGCACAGTTCATTGCGGTTTTCAGCTGCAGTGACATTTATTCGCCTGTAGTAGAAATTATATGGTATCAGCACAGACAAAGGCACCTATTACTTTCCTCCCTTGTGCACACAGGCAAATATTTTTGAAAGTGCATTTGAAGAATGAGACTTGCGTCAGATCATAACTTCCACAAATGTGAAAGCACAACGACTATAAAGGAGCTGGAACTGAAGGAAGAAGAAGACAAACAGCAGGATGTGCGATAATACGATTGTTTTGTTTGTGTCTTGGAGCAATGAGCAGCGGCACGCATGAATTTTAATAGCTTATTTTCATGTAAATGTGAATTTGCTCTCCTTGGCAGCTTTTTGTCAACAAATTAATATTTTCCCACATCTCTGACAAAGCAAAGGTAACGACCTGTATTGTCCTGTCAATAATGACATCAAAATTGGTTCATCACAACCTCAGATTCGTTTCTTGTTATATATATTTTGCTTTGGCTCAAAATTCATAGAGGCTTCTTATTGGACCGAAACATCAACATATTTTTTTTAAGACGTTACTGCAGCTATGCAGGTCATTTAACATGTCTTTTAATACATATATATTGAATTATTTACATCCATACGTAATCATTTTTTAGTGTTAATAGCATAGCAACCAGATAACAGTGAAAAAACAAAGGCTGAGTAATGTGCTTGTACGCCAACTGAGGATTGGTTTTCAAAGGCCTCCAAGTGATGCCTGCTGCACAAAACACTGGACTCAAGTGGTGGGCACTCAAGAGGGCAATCCAATGTAGCCCAGCCATCTGTTGCTTGCCTTTAGACACTCACTATAGGACGTTCTGATGTTTTGGGTTTTGAGGGGTTTTGTTTGGACAACAGCCCCTCAACCAGATGCCATTTGCCTCAGGAGAACCTGTTAGAGGCACGTTGCCCCAGACAATATTGCTCATGGGCTGAGTTGGGCATGCAAGCCCCATCCACTGCTACAAATTAGTGATTTTTGTGATTGAAGCAATTCATTTACCATTTATTTTATGTTCCTGCCCTTATTGCTATGGCCCTGAGCCGTTTCTAGTGGCTGAAGGAATAAAACGCAAGGGGCAGAAAGAGCTTCATCTGCAGGGTGTCCAGGTTCACTGTCAGGATTGGTGCTCTCATTTAAGCTTTCTTCCACAATCCCACACAGATGAAGTGTTTCATGCATGTCCCTGGGTCTCTGGGTCTGACTTGGGAGGGGACTCTAGTGCAGACCTAGAGGATGATGGTACAGTGAGCCGAGATTAGTCTGAAGCCAGGGCCCAGACCTGGATAAGCAGTATAAAAAGGATGAAGGGATGGATCAAGTATTGTTAATCCATATTTATTGGTTGTAATAAACATTACATTTGATATGGCCCTATAATTAAAGGTCTTATGATGGTCCTTAATGTTGCTGATTTTATATCTGTGCTGAAGACTTCTAGAGTGAAACAACGGATAAAAATGTGGTTGGGGACAGGTTTTTGATTGCCTAAGTAATTCTTGAAAGTGCGGTTTCTTAGTGGACCCTATTTAAAGAGCTGCACTGTAAACAGACTGAAACAAGCCGGGAACTTTACGTTTCACCCACTTGACCAACTGATGCGAACCCCAGGGGAGAGCGCAGTCAGCAGAACAAACCGCAAACCAACTGTGTCACTGTTGCTGTAATTGGCTTAAGGGCGTCAAAATAAACACTTGAAGTGCTGGAGCGTTTCCAGTATTACAAAAATAATACAGCTCGAACCTTTAATATTTTTCACACGAGCAGAAGTAATGTCGCCCCATATGGCAGCTAGATGCTGCTTCAATATGGTGCATCAGTAGCACCGAAGGCTGAACACCTACGCTTTCATTTGTTGTACATTTTCCAAGGAAATTGCATGATCAAAAAATAAAGAAATAATGTGACTCAAACTCAGGATGACAGAATGAAAATGTTTTGTTTTGCTACCTAAATCACTAGAAAGCACTGCTGGAAAACAGGTGAGCAAAATAGTACTACATATGAAGCCGAAGCTGTCCAGATGTGAAATGGGGCTAAACCTTCGAGGGAATAAAGTTTTTGCAACTGCAAAGAAAGGCTTTGAATATTTCATAGTGTGGGGGATATTCTCCGTATGCCCTGGCTAGCAATCAGCTATCAGACCTCAGAGGTTGCAGGCTTTTATTAAGAGGGAGGTGTTAGTGCACACGACCAAGTGCAGTGTTCTGCCATCCACAGAAGCAGGGAAGGGATCGTCTAGCAGCATGTGACAATTGCTTACAATAACAAATATTTAGAGAATACTTTTAAAAATGTCCACTGTGTCTGCACTCAGAGTAATGAGTGGCTTTTAAAAATGTTGTGCTTTATTTTATTTCATTGGGTTACACAAGGCTTTCCACAGAATTCTAGTGGTTCAATGTGGTTTAAGGACATCTAAGAATAAATAAATAAAATAAAGCATAGTTTCCACTACATGACCCATCTCTCATCCACACACAAGGTTTTGTATGTTTTTAGCTCTAAGTACTAGCTCTCAGCAGCTCTTTAGGTGAGTCAGTTGCTTTTGGATGACAAACAAACATAAACTAAGCTGTATTTCAAAGCTACACTACACGGCATTTTTATAGTAACAGAAAGAAGTGACTGGATGTATTGTGAAGGCTGTTTTTTGCCTTGAAGCGTGTGCACCAAACCTTAGAACATGCTTTCAAACTATTCTTCTCTCAAGCCATTGTCCCACGGGAACTCTGTATGATATTTCGAGAATGAAGTTGAGATGCATGTGAACACAGCAGGCCACTGTTAAGGTCAGATCTTTATGCAGTACTCAAAAAACTCAATTCGGTTTAGGTGAGGGATGGTGATTGAGTTGAGATTGCGCGCGGTAGTCACATGATGCACACTCGCTCGTTGTGAATTCTCAGGACAATTTAAAAAATGTTGCTCTTGGGGAGCTTAAAGGGTAAAGCCTGTTTATTGGTGGGTCTGTTTAATATGTCTGGCATATATGTCTGCCTGGTAGCATCTGTGCATGTTCAGGTTTGAAGGGCGTAAATAAAAATGCTTAGTGTTAGAGTCACACTGGGACAAAGAGTGGTTGGAAATGGCAGCACGAACAAAATTACTGCAGCTGTTGCCTTTAAGATGGTTTCTTAAGAAGATGGGAATAACATCAACAAACACTTGCAGTCTTTAGTGCATTAAGGTGACAGAAAAACTCCAACAAGACTGATTCAGTCTGCTATCAGTCTGCAACTTGACACAATTCAATCTGCTTTAAAAAATTCAATCCTGATGTAGTTCATGCAGGATGGTGATTTAACTGTAAAGTGCCATAAGTGCTCAGCGACATTGCTGTTATAAAGGAATATAACCACAATACAACCAGTTGGCAGCCAGTTTAATCGAGCCCCAATTATCAAAGAGACACATATATTATAAATTAGATGGCAGTTATTTGCAAATATTTGCCAATCTGTCGGAGAATGACTGCAGTCAGTCCAAGTGGAACTGCAGTTGTTTGGTGACTGTGGTCTCCCGCAGTTTGAGGCTGTGGGATTCTGAAAAATCAGCACTCGGTCTCAAAGTGTGAGGTGGAAAAAAAAAATCAGTACAATCATCCGGAAACCACCGTGCTATTTTCCCTCTGCTGTGACTGACTGACATTAAGTAAATGCAGAATGAGTGAAAACAGCCAAAATGACAAATCATAAAACGGTACTTGCCAACCTGCTTTGCATATATCCATAGGTTTATTTTATACTATTTCCAAACTGTGTGTCTCACATTGAAATGTTATGATGAAATGCATGCAGATGGGGCCAAACGACATGCTCGTAGGCAGGAGGCCGTAAACACAAAAAGCAAGCCTTTATAAAATAAACACAAGATAACACTGCAAGGAAACACACAAGGCACAAACAAAGCTAGAACACAGTATGGCACAACAAGGTACTTGGTCAAAATGAGGCTTTAAATAGATACAGAAGGTAACTGGGTTGAGTGGACACACTGGGTAAAAAGACAGCTGAAAGTAATAAAGGAAGTAAAACTAAATACAAGACACAACCTGCAAAAGCCTACCAGAATAAAGCTAACAGAGACGTATTAACAGAGATGCAGACTTAAAAGACTCAAAAGGATTCTAGATTAAAACTAAAACCTCATCTTAGTTTTATTTACTAGAAAAAGTGATATGAAGCAATTGCTGTGTTATTCCTTGTGATGGTGTAATAGTGTCAGCCATATGTAGTAAATACTAGTTGCGTGTGTGACTGCACTCAGATTGGAGCCACTCAGACACGAACCCAGTAAGAATGATTAGCCGGCTACAGCTCGCCTCTGCAGGGTGAAGTGTTATACTATTAACTCATTGTTCTGGTTTTCTGACCCACAGCTTCGTTTAGCTTTTAGCACTCTTATGAACCTTTTTTGGAAAAGCAGCAGGAGGCAGAAAATGTTTTCAGTGAAAAAAAAACAACTAAATTTTTTTAAAGGCAGATAGAGAGCTAGGAACTAACTATTGAAGGCGCTGTAACATAAAGCTGCAATAGCCACGGATTTCCCTCTAGAGACGAAAATCAAACGAGAAGGAGGCTGAATATTAGATGGAACCTAAAATGTGGTAACATTACAGCTCATTAAGAAGTAATAATATATCAGTTGTGTGTTTACATCTTGTTTTGCAGTGTTCAAGTGGTCAAAACATCAATTTTAAGTCTTGGCTTTTCATTTTTAATCCTGACTAACTCACATTCTGTGCTTTTAGGGAACCACTTTGGCGAGGCAGATTGGCGCCGTGGCCTATGCAGAGTGCACCTCAAAGTATTCGGAGAACAGCGTCCGCGATGTATTTCACGTCACCACCCTGGCATCTGTGTCCAACATTCATCGGCCTCAGCTCAAACACGCCGGATCACGCCACGGCCTCAAGCGGGTTTCCCAGCAGCCACCTCGGACTGAGATTCACGAGCGTCCGCCTGCCATTAGAAAGGACCGAGCCAAAAGCTGTGTGCTCATGTAGGACCAGAACCTACCTGCTGCCTGATCTGTGTGTGTGTGTGGGTGTGTGTGTGTGTGTGTGTGTGTGCTGACGGAGCATGCCACACATGAACTTAACTTATTGGTGAATTGTTGTCAGATTCTTTGCACTGCATAAAGGACGATGTGATAAAAGCGAGAACGGATGCTATCCTGAGGAGGTCTTTGAAGGGTTGTTTGTCCATTTTTAGCAAAACTCTGCTTTTTACTTTTCTTTGTGGCTGTGCGCTCATCAGGGGAGGACATCGTAGCGGCAAAAGCAAATTTCTTTAACGCTTGTACCTGAACAAGTGGACAAAAAAACAGATAAATTAAAAACAAGACACAAAATAGTGCATAGGGAGATGAAAAGGAAAAAAATATATATTTGAAAGATTGTCTTGCAGGAAGCAGCGGTAACTGTGCTGGTGTTGACCTCTATTATTGTTGTTTCCTGTTTTGAAATGCTCCTCTGTCTTCAAGTGTTTAAGCAAATGAAGCACAATACGATGCACGCAAAGCGCTCTGAGAAGTCTGTAAATGTCAGGGAATGAACTCTGCTCTCCCCGCTGTGCATAACAAATTAAAAATGAAAATCTGGACTCGTGGGCTGAGATGACACTAATTTTCTTAAACCACAAGTGCTTTTAATATTGAAAAACGAAATAATCACTCACCACATAATATTGTTGTGCTGTGTAATTACTGTTGTTCAAATAATCAACACTGGAAAGGAACGTCACAGAGGGCGTTGAGATGAATATTATGTTGTACATGTGATAATGAAATAAAAAAAAATCGTCTCTGCTAAGTGTTGGAAGATCTTTAATGTGACATATTCATCTGCTGGATGCTTGTCAAAGCTAAGAAACTGCACCTCAGTTTCAAGACATTTTCTTGCCCAGACAAGAAAATATCTCTCTGAAAAATAAAAAATCATTCTGCCTGCAAAGATGTGGCTTTAAATTTGAAAAAGGTGAAAAATAATAAATGAGACAAAAAGTACACACAATGCTTCGGAGCAGCGCAGACCCACAAAACCTGCAAATCCTACATTTCTGTAATCATGGGTCTGTGATCGTGGCAGCAGCTCTGTGAAGCAGTACTTCAGCACAGCAGTGCTTTCAGTTAAATGTGAACATGCTGACTCACCTGTATGTCGGTGACCTGTCATGTAAATGGACTGGCGCCTTTCGACTCTGTTAAGAATTCAAAGCTCTTTCTACTGCAGGTCTCATTCCCACACAATCACAAATAGATTCATTCTTTTATTTATGCTTACATGCACTCGCACTCTATCGGGGGCAACTCTGGGTTCAAGGATACTTCGGCATGTGGACTTTCCAAATGGTAGATGAACCTCTGCCACCTGAGCCACAGCTGTACAGTAGTGCTGCTCATCTACAGAAAGACCACCTATGACAATTTGATGTCAGCAGGAAGTTTCTTGGGTAACCGTTCAAATGGTGTGGGCAACTCGGTCGTGGGTTGTCCCAGCGCTTCGCACACTTTCATCACACACGTGCAACTCAAACGCTCCTTGTGATCCTTTTTCACTGCGGTGTCTCCTAACCAGTCTGCTGCGTGCTCTGTTACTTTCTACTACCTCCTCTCCGGGTCCCAGCATGCTACCGAAAGGTACTTGTGAGATATTGCAGTCTGGATCAAACTAGTGGACCAATCATGCAGTTTGCAGAGCAAACAGAACAGAAACGGACTACTCACATTTCCAATTGCATATTGTTAAGTCATGGTAAAACAATGGCTCTGACCTCCACATTTAGATAAAAGTCACCTTCTCACTCCAAGGTATAAAGAAAAAACATGGTCTCATCAATGTTTGTCCATGTTTGTGACTTGTGAGTGCAGATCAGTGAATAACCACACAGTATAACATGAATTTAAAGTGTAACCCGAATGTTTTCTCAAACAAGTTTGATTTGAAACAGTTACTGGAGTGGTTTTAAAAAGGTCTTGACTAAAAGAGGCATTAATAATGAAAACCTTGGTGTTTGTACACTAAATAAAATATCAGTAGTCTAATTGCTGACTCCTTAATGGCAGCAGCTATTAGAAACCTACATTAGTCTGAAATTCAGTGGCTATTTTGCACACACTTATACAAAAAGTTGAAATATATATGTAACATGAATACACTGTATTTCCTGAACGTAAAGAAAAAAAATAATGCAGTTGGTTTTGCTGCTTTTATGAGCCTTGTAGTCTGACCTTTAACTGTTACTTTTGTTCCATTTTGTTTCCTGCCACCATGGATAAGGCCCCACAGCAACTCTCTGCCTGTGCGAGTACAGCAAAGTGACATTTTGCGGCATCACTGCCATGTTGCCACGCAGGGAGCGTTAGGTCACTCCACACGCTAGAGGCCAGGCCGGTGCAAACACCCTGTCGGGGGGAGATGATGTCCACACCAACGAACGGAGAGAAGAAAATCTGCTCAGTAAACTCTTGTATAATGATTCTCACTAATACGATGTAATTCTAAATAGAGTACATATGTAAATATAGTTACAATACTGGTATAGGTGTAGTAGTTTCATGCAGTATTGTCCTGTGGCGGCTGGACTCTGCCGGGGCTGCCCTTTATCACTGACTCTTTACATAACTTATATGGACAGATTTTCTAGGGATAGCAAAGGCAGCATTGAGTTCCCAGTTTGGTGGCCTCTGTATTACTTCTTTGCTTTGTGTGGAGGATGAAAGCTTGCTGGCTTCAGCAAATGCTGATCAGCTCATGCTGGGAGTGCAAAGTGGCTGACAGCAGAATTAGCACTTCCAAAAATGAGGCCATGGGTTTCAGCCTGAAAAGGGTGGAGCTCTTTCTCCAGGTTAGTGAGGAGCTCACCATCACATGTTGGAGTTCAAACATCTTGAAGTCCTATTCATGAGTGAGGGGAGGTTGGAGCAGTACCTGCAATGATATTGATGCTTTACCAGCTTTTGTGTGGTGAAGAGAGCTGAATATGCTGCTCCTCCAAATTAAAAAGGGCCCAATTACGGTGATTCTAGTAATCTGATTCGATTTCCTCCTGGACATCTCACAGGTGATGTGTATGAGCATACCAGGAGAAGACCCTGAGGCAATCTCAGGACATGCTGGGAAGATTATGTCTCTTGACTGGCTTGGGAATGCTTCAGTGTCCTTGCAGAAGAGTTAGCGGCGTCTGGTTAGTGCTGCCGCTGTGACCGAGACTCGGATAGAAGGCTTGTTAGAATAATAGCATAAAAAGCGAGTAGTTTCTTTTATAATAGAAGGACCATGAGTAAACAGGAACTAATTAGATTATAATTTCGACTACACCAGCGAAAGCACCCCTCAAGGATCAGTAAAATCAAGTTAAGAGACCAAACTGGCCGGTTAGAGCCGCCTGCAGCCCCAGGCACTGTGTCAGCCTTTGCTGCTGTTTCTTTGATGCTGCACTCAATGTGAACGACGTCACGTAATAGGCTCTCCAACCTCTCGGCTGAAGTGAGTAAACATATTTAGCAAACAGTCATCGCTCCTGTCCTTGCAGCCTCACCTGGCTCTGTAACATTCCCAGAGGTGGGAAATAACAAAATGCAAATACTTTGTTACTATGCTTAAGCGAATTTTCAACCATCTTGTACTTTACTTGGCTATTTATTTTTCAGATTTTTTTTTACTTCCTAGATTTAAGAATAAATATTTTCTACTCATTATTTTTAAACACCTTGTTCCTTTAAATCCTTTTGGTGTAACACTACTTCCTGGACATACTTTCCAGTTCCTCCTGGGGAATCTCGAGGCATTTACAGGCCAGACAAAATACAAAATCTCTCCAGAGGGTTTTGGGTGTGCCTTGGGGTCTCCTCCCCTTTGATGCTGCCCAGAAAGGCTCCAAAGGGAGGAGCACAGGAAGCATCTGAACAAGATGTCCGAATCACCTCATGCTGCTCCTTTTTTTCCAAAAAAAGAGGAATGGCTCTACTTCAAGATCCCTCCGGATGTCAGAACTCCTCTATCTCCTCTGTCAGTGGTTTTATGTAAGACCATTATCAGCTGAAGATTTTAATTTGTGTAATGCTTTGGCTTACATCCAAGTTGCTGCTAAACACTCTTTGATATTTTACTAAAAAATAGAAATAAAAAAATAGCTCTTTTTGCACTAGACAAAACAGAAAAAGTCATGAGATCACTAAAGTCAGCATGCTTTATCCTCTGGGAAACCACGCTGCTAACCTGGCTAAAGATTCCTGACTCGGGTGAAAATATCAGCTAAGCAAGCATCTGTTCTGCACAACAACCTGAATGGAAAAGGACAAAAAGCAGCATTTTCTTCTAATCTAAGGCGATGCAAATGGAAGCTGTGTGATAACAGAACAAGAGTGGCCTGCTTATGAGACCTAAATGTGTATCCCACCACTGCATGCACTGTTTTTGATGAAAGAGCACATTCAATAAAACAGAGTCCCAGTGGTTAAAGTCTGTATATGAGAAGCTCATGCTTTACAAACCTGTAGCTCATGCATGAAATGTGCAGAATCATCTTCAGAATGACAGAAATTATTCATTTATGTCTTCTTCCCGAAGGAGAAAATTCTCTTTTAGCCTGTTGTTCTAGTGACGGCTGAGTTGGTAGGCACCCGCCCTGTTGCACGCAAGATAAAAAGTAACTTTCTCAATTATGTTTAGGGGTTCTGGCGTCAGCGTGATTGAATTACAGCTCTCAGGTAGGAGGATGATTACAATTAGACAAGTGGTTCTCAGTCCTCCGTATTCAGAGGCCTGCTGTTTCCAATCTAACCGCCTAATCAAAAGGCATTTATCAACTGAAAGTGTTACACTGAGGTAAAAATGAACTCTACCAACAGCCTCTAGGTTTCGAGACGGCTTGCATTACACAAGTCCCTTGTGGAGTAAATTAGCCACATATAAAATAAAAATGTTTTTATACAGTTATGAAAACTGTGACATGTAAAATCCATTATGGTTTCATGGGAAAGTTTTTTCGTACACTTTTGAGCGAGACGGGAAACTGGTCGGGTGAATTGCTTCTCCTGCTTTATTATTATATGCACCATTATCTTGATACAAACACACTCTGCAGGGGGTCCATTTTTCATTTTAATTCTGCTATAAAGTAGCGCTGATCACTGACCACCGAGGCTCAACCCTTTTGCATCTTTAATGTCCTTCCTGCCTGCACAGTGTCAGTAGCCATAAAACTGCACCCTAATGCTCCGAGGGTGGGATGTGGCCGACAGGGCTGCTCTGTTATAAGTTCAGTTTTACTCAAATCTCTGCTTTTGAGACCACAAGGCTGGCAACAAGCATCGGCTACCTAATATAAGGCAACGCAATAACAACACTGGGGTAATGGCTGTCGTGTCAGCGGGATTCATTAAAAATGCAGGAGTCATTTAAACAGTATGTAAAATTGAGCAGATTAAAAATATATGTGCCCCGTGTCCACGAGCCGAAAGGCTGCATCTTTGCATCTCCGGCTCTGAGTAACAATGAAGGCAACGACTTTGTAAAAGCACACAGATATGCAATGCAATACATGCAGGGAGCAGGTTTACAGTAAAGACTGTGTACAGACTTGTAAAGGCATCATTAATAAATGGTCAATTGGTAGTTAATTAAATTTTAGGTAAGTCAATGAAATTATACACACTTGGTTTGTAAAGAGAATCCAAATAATGTTCACAGAGCCTGTTAAGATATTTACTTTTGTTTTTGCTGCTTGTTTTTCATAACTTTTACAAGCTGTCTGGTTAGATTTAGATACCAAAAATATCCTTTTAACCCAAAGCAACGAGATTTCTGTTTGGACAAGTAATGAGGGAGACCTGCCAGGGACCGTTGCCAAAGGACAGCTTGTGCAGGAAGGAGGATCGTCTCACTGGTAAATAATAAAAGGCTTTATTGCAAAACAACAATAACCTTTCTTAATCATTAATGTATAGCAAGTTGTGCGCCAGTGTCACCAGCATGGAAATGTTCTTTGCTCTTATCAGCTATGCTATCATGGATATTACTAAACTCACTGACCACTGCATTAGGTATACCTGTTCAGCTGTTCATTATGAAAATATGCAAATATCAAATGAGCCAATCACATGGCTGCCAATTAATACAAAAGTCTTGTAGACATAGATTGTGAAAATTAAACTGGATGAGCAATAAAAGTGGTTGAAAAGTGGTGTTGGTGACAGACTGTCAGACAGTTTGAGTGTTTCAGATCTACTGTGATTTCCCAAACAAACATTTCTAGGATTTACAGAGAATGGTTTGCAAAAGAAAAAGTGTCACTTTTCTGTATGACAATGTCATCTTGTCAGAAGTCAGAGGATGGCCAGACTCCTTTGACTTGCAACAGGCATTCAAATGACTTGTTACAACCAAGATATGCAGAAGAGCACCTCTGAACACGCAACACATTGAACCACATACGTAACAGCAGCAGAAGACGCACTCGATGGCACTCCTGTCAGATAAGAACTGAGGGTACAGTCTGTGAAGGTTCTCAGTCATCCAGGTCATCGTAGTCAAAGGAGCTTGCAAAGAAAAGCGTCTGGACTTCTTTAAGCTGCTTGAAGACGTTTCACCTCTCATCCAAGAAGCTTCTTCAGTTCTAAGGTCAAATGGTGGAGAGTCCCAGATATAAACCTAGTGGGAGATAACCCCCCACAGAGGGACAAAAGGACCCCCTGATGATCCTCTAATCGCCTGAGCCAAGGTGTGAAACTGGGTGTGGGTCCCGATCAGCCAGAGTTTCGGGTGAGCTCATTGTGAAACCTGGCCCCACCTTATCATGCGAATTCCTGAGATCAGATGGCCCAGGATGTGAGTGGGCGTTAATCTCAAAACTGGATTATAGATGGCAGAGAGTTGGTGTCGTAAACCCCCGCCCCCCGGACATAGATGGCTTCTTTCACTCCTCTTTCAAACCATCTGTCCTCTCTGTCCAAAATGTGAACATTGGCATCCTCGAAAGAGTGTCCTTTATCCTTAAGATGCAGATGGACTGCTGAGTCTTGTCCTGTGGAGGTGGCTCTTCTGTGTTGTGCCATGCGCTTGTGAAGTGGCTGTTTGGTCTCTCCAATGTAGAGGTCTGAGCATTCCTCGCTGCACTGTACCGCATACACCACATTGTTAAGTCTGTGTTTTGGTGTTTTGTCTTTCGGGTGAACCAATTTTTGTCTGAGCGTGTTGCTGGGTCTGAAATGCACCGGGATGTCATGCTTGGAGAAAACTCTCCTGAGTTTTTCTGATACACCGGCTACATAGGGGATGACAATGTTGTTGCGTCTGTCCTTCTTATCCTCCCTCGCTGGTGTCTGGTCTTCTTTTCTGTGCCTCTTTGCTGACTTTAAGAACGCCCATTTAGGATAGCCGCACATTTTGAGTGCTTCCTTTACATGTGTGTGTTCCTTCTTTTTTCCTTCAGGCTTAGAGGGAACATGTTCTGCCCGGTGGTGTAGGGTCCTAATTACTCCAAGTTTGTGTTCCAAAGGGTGATGGGAGTCAAAGAGGAGGTACTGGTCCGTGTGTGTGGGCTTCCGGTAAACTTCGATGTTGAGGTTGCCGTTCTCTTCAATGTGCACGGCGCAGTCCAGGAAAGGCAAACAGTCATCCTTTGTGTCTTCCCTGGTGAACTTGATGTTTTTATCCACAGCGTTAATGTGCGCAGTGAAGGATTCCACTTCTTGTGTCTTGATTTTGACCCAGGTGTCGTCTACATATCTGTACCAATAGCTGGGTACTCTTCCCTTGAAATGGGTTCCCCCGTGTCACCTATTGTAGCCAACCTTTACATGGAGGAAGTGGAAAGGAAGGCTCTTGGCTCTTTCGACAACAGAAGAGAAAAACAAGAATTTAATGTAAAGCACATTAAAGCATGGATCCATCCTGTCTTGCATCAATGGTTTGAGGCAGTTGTGGTGATATAATGATATGAGGGATATTTGCTTGGTACACTTTGGGCTCCTTAATTCCAACTGAGCATCATCTGAAAACCCCATCCTACCCGAGTAGTATGTTGACCATCTCTATACCATCATGACCACAGATTGGAAGTAGTCATCAGAAGATTGGAACAAAATCTCTGAGGAATGTTTACAGCATCTTATTGAATCCATGGCATGAAGAATTAAGACAGTGCTGCAGGCAAAAGAGGGTCCAACTTTATTTCCAGTGAGTAGTGCTAATCACTGTCATTTTCACAGTTAACTATAAAATAATTATTTACTACTGTTTAAATAAATATGCTATAAATATTCCTTAAATTTATAGTAATAAAACATTTCATTGATGGTTACTGTGAAGCTCTGTTGACTTCCCATTTGTGACACAGCTTTAAGGAGACAGTGTTTGGAGTCGGACCAAAATACAGTTTAAATGTTCTCGGAGCCAAGAGGTTAATGAGGATCACAGCGGCAAAGTGCAAAAGCAGACAGGACCATCACGGACAAGTGCGCTCGTTATTCACAGCAGCTTGACTGACATGGGAGCGCATGTAATGTGCACATGAACATCCGAATTACTAAAGCAGGTGAATTAAAGTCGATCCTGACAGGGTGCGTTACATTCACATTAGAGATCCCTGTCTGTGTCAGAGGTTCATTTTAGTGCATTAGCTCATTTGAATAAAAGCTTGAGTGAATCTTTTTAATTTGATTTTTCTTTTTAAAATCAGCTAACATGCTGTTGGTGGGTGAGTGTAATATCGGAGAACGTTAATCTAAGTTGTTGTGGTGGTTCTGCTGTTGTTTCTTTCACGACAGTGTACGTGAACAGAAGAATCTCACGCGACCACACGATCTCTTGCCACTTTAAAAAAAAATAAATAAATAAAAAATAACAATACAAAAAGCAGGAACGATCTCTGCGCTTATGCCAAATTTGGCTGGGGGGTAAGTTATTGCCCTCAGGTGTTGGAAGCAAATGGAAGTCAGCTTGTACATGTTTGCACACATGCACACAGATGTGCAGTTTCACAAACAAATAAGCACACAGAAATATTCCAGATGGTCAGGCAGATTGTTTCGTGCTAATTTCCCCTGTGAAATAGGAATATCTTTCACAGCGGGATACCCTGAACTACAGTGATGCATTAAGACTCAACAACTGGATGCATTCGTAAAGCAACCTACTTTTTACACAAACACCTATTCACCCATGCATCCATAATTCACTGTTGCTTGAGCACAGAACTGCATGCTTACTATTTAATTCCTGTACTATAGTAACCTCAGCACCTGCTCTTCCAGTTCTTATTCAAAAACTGAGAATTCAAATTATGCTAATGTTCAACTAAAGGTTTTGCTTTTTTTTTTTTTAAGTCTTGCACTTCGATGCCTTCTTGTCTGTTGGGCCACTATTGGGGCCTTGATTTAAATCTCTGGCCTGACATGGTGACTGCAGTCGGAGTGCAATCACTCTTTGCCAAACACCCTGAATGTTTCTGTCAGTAATGATGCCTCAAAATTTTATCCATCTCAACGCTGGGGAAACCGTGGCCTTTATGATTGGATGGTGGCCCACTCGCCAGAAGGACAAAGTCCACCACTAAGATTTTGGTAATGTTTTTAACCAGTATTTGCATTTTGAATCTCACAAGCTCATTTAGTTTCTTTCTTTCTTTCAACAAATTGCATTCGATTAGCAGCAATTAACTGCCACTTACTTCTTAATTCCTATGGAAGCAGTAAAGGTGTACTCACACACTGCTTCCACATCTTAGTTTAGTTTTCTTAAATAAATAATGTCACAGAATAACATGTCCTGTTGTGTAATTCACCCAAGCTTGCATTTTAATCATTTTAAGACCTAATTATTATTATATCCTTTGTCATGTCGGGTGCTGTGCAGCAGGCAGGATGAAAGACCCAAATGCAGGACTCAGAAATGAAAAGTTAAACTTAAATCACAGCTTTTATTGCTGGAAAAACTCTTCATTAACACAAGGAAACAAAACAAGAAACTCAAATCACTGAGGAAACAAGGGAAATCTAGAAAACTAAACTATGAACAGAGAACTGGAACCCTATCGTGACACAGAGGTGAAGACACAGCATGGTGAGGGTACAACACAACACAGAGCAAGGAAAACACAGGGCTTAAATACACACTGGAGCAATCAGGGAATGGGAGACAGGAGGGAAACACAGCTGGGAAAAATCAGAACTAAAAAGACAAGGGGAAGCAAAACCAGACACACTGCACACAGGACGACAGCGACTATCAAAATAAAACAGGAAGCACACAACAGGCACAGACTAGACTGAACAGAGGGGACAAGGAACCCTGACATCATTTTTTACCATTACTGTATAAAATCAGCCACTAACCTACAAAAATGTGCAAAAATCTAATATTTCTACTCTCGTTACCTCCTTTTTAAATGTATTATCCAGTCTTGCACAGCAAAGGGTGATTATTTCTTTTATTACCTTTTAATTAACTTCAGAATTAGTTTTACTAACACAATCCAAATTGTATTAATTAAGGACTTGCATCCCCCGTTCTTCCTGCCTTGTTCCATGGACACATGTACTTGTACAGATGTGTGCTGGTTTTTAAGTAAAATGTGAAGCACTTTATAATTTTATCAGAAAATGTACTATTAAGTTGTGAGAAGGTATCTCACAGAGAAGTAAGCATGACTGTACATTCTTAATATTGTTTTTAAAAATGCTAGAGGCTTGAATTAAATTACTAAACTAAACTTTACATTTTCAGTTAGTCAGTTAGTGGGTTCAGTTTACTGCTGACATGATACTGGAAAATCTACTTTTTGTCACCTGGCAGTCGATAAAGAGGATTAGCTTTTCTAAGTGCCACTGCCCCTTTGTCTGTCTATTAAACTGACAAGACACTAAGGCTGCAGTTATTCAGCCAGCTGTACACACAATGGCGGTAAACAGTGTCGCATTGTGTGAGCGTCTGCCGTGTGCCGTGCTGTAACCCCAGGTCCCACACAGGGAAACTGAGCTGAATGTACGCTCGGCTGCAGCTCTGCACTGAAAAATCAGCTGACTGGAGGAAAGCAGCGTCCTGGCACGCTGGCGTCTGGCACCACACATCTGGCATTTAAAAGGCCTCAGAGCAAACAAGCTGACATTATTGTTTCACGCAGGCTCCTTTTCTATTTTCAGCCACCTGGTTTTTGATATCTGTTGTTGTCATAGCGATGAATGTCAAGGAATTCAGTATTTTTATTCATTCTGCAACCAACCGAAAGTCACAAATTCGCAACACAATGCCGACGTTGGCATAAATATTCTTTTCTCGGATGATTTGTTATTAATGGAATATAAATTCAATTCAAGTTAAAGAACGCGGTGCTGAAAATGATGCGGGCTGTGGATGTGGATATGCATTTCAGTCCGTTGAAGTTTATGCTATTACAGACTTTTGAGCCCAAAAACACCTATTATTAAGAAAACATAGGAAGGTACAATCACCACCACTTTGACCTTTAAGCAAACATCTATACGGGCTTGTTATATTGTGTAGCCGTTCAAGCAGACTCATGTCCTTGAGGCATAATTGTTTCCAGCTCAGAAAGTTGAGTGTGGCTGCAGGAGCTGAATAGGTTTTTTGTTATATCTCTGACCTTTAAACTCGCATGCCTATTTTCACGTTGATTACATTTTTCATCGGGCATGAGCTCTGGTTTGTTGTTACATCGATTACAATTGCCACAGTTAAGACCACCAACGCATCCTGATTAACTGTGAGCTAGTGGTACAAGTGCAATATTAGGGTGCTATGCTTTTCACACGGACTGCATATATCTATATATAATGGGAATTAATTAGCCTGTAAATCAACAGTTTATGCAGCTATTCAACTCCTTGAATTAAAGCTGAAAGTTTGCTTTTGATTTTCATCCTGAATGTTTAAGTCTAATTTGGTGGCCTACAGAGCTGAAATTATGTAAACTACATCAATGTGCCTGTATTTAATTTCATTCACCTTCTATTATGTTTACTACTTCTCTTGGTATTTCTCCCACATCCCAGGCAGCCTGAGATTTTTTTTACTAATATTTTAACAGCGCAAGCATATGTAACTTGTGTCCCCTGTCACTTATTGCTTTCCTCACACATCCTTGTTAAAGCATAGACGTACTGGTCCATAAGATGTTTGCCTCTGCACACCACCAGAGGGGATTTTAAATCCAGCAATTAAGAAGTGATTAAAGTCGGGACCTTCAACTTTAATTCAAGGGCTTTAACAAAAGTGTAGCATTCACTGTTACATTAGAGTCCCTGTTTTCAGAGGCTCAGAACTAATGAACAAACTAGTTACATGAAAAAGAACTGTTTTTAATAACGGGATGAATATTTTCTGAGCTCCGTCAGGCCTTTACAGCAGCCACCTTCAGTTGTTGCTTGTTTGTGGGCCTCACTGTCTTCAGTTTTGCATTTAATAACTGAAAAGCTCTCTTTTGGGTTGAGTTCAGGTGGCTGACGTGACCAATTAAGAAGTTTCCATTTCTTTCCCTTCACAACCTCTTGGGTTTCTTTTGCAGCATGCTTTGGATCGTTAGACATTTGCTCTGTGAAGTGCAGGCTGATCAGCTTTGCAGCGTTTGGCTGAATCTGAGCCGAGAGTAGAGTCCTGTGCACTTTATAATTCATCCTGCTACTCCCAATAGCACTCACATGATCAATAAACACCAGTGACCCAGTTCTACTGGCAGAAATATATGCACATGCCATCACCTTGGCTCCATCATGTTTGACAGATGATCTGGTACGCTTCGAATCATCATCTTCCTCTTTTCCCTGCATACTTTTTTCATTCTGGTACAAGTTCACTTTTGTCATTAATCTGAAGGGTGTTTGTTGTTTTAAGATGTTTTCTGTCAGATCTCTCCTTCCTGTTCTTGAGTGTAAAGAGTGGTTTGCTCCTTGTTGTAAAGCCTTTCTATTAACATTCACAAATGTCTCTCTTGATTGAAGACTTTTACAACAACACGCCTACATGTTCAAAGTGTTCTTGACTTGGTTAGAAATTGCCAAAGAAAGAACTCCACAATAATGCACTTGAGTTGTCTTCTGTGGCTTTTCAGGCTTCTTGTTGTTGCTGAGTTGGTCAGTGTATTAATTCTTTTAAGAATGTACCAGATTATTGGTTTGGCACTCCTGAAGTTTTTGCCTCTCTGTGGTGGAGTTATGTCTTGTTTCTTTTAGCCCAGTGATGCCCTCCATCACTTGTAGTGGCATTTCTCTGGGCTTTCCGCATAAAATTACAGTGAAAAGTTTTTAAGAACTACATCGTTCAAAGTCCAACAACTTCAGGTATTCCGTATGCTTCATTTTTTCATGAACTAACGAGGGAGCAGGCCTCACCAGGTCATAAACTGCTCTTCAGTCCAATTAAAAATCCTCGAAAAACAGGGTACCATGTATAAAAACACCAAATTTTTGTAAGAAATGGAGAAGAAAGCAGGCTCATGAAGTCATCTGTGAAATGTTTGGTTTATACTTTTTTTCCTAAGCAATAAAATTTAATTAAAAGTTAACAAGTCAAGTTGGTGCGTCTATATTCCTTCACAAAACGCTGACACCACAGGAGTGAAGCGCAAAGCCGGCATCTATTTCCTTTAAATGCTTCGTCAGATTACTGTATCGTGGCAAATATTAGCACTTTAGTCTTTTTTATGTTAGTACCATTTTGGAGCAGCAAACTAAATATTTTAGACTGTTGATAAGATTTGAAAAGGAAAAGGAAACAAAATATTTCCTGCCCTTATCTGATCCAGCACAGTAAATCTTTTGTGCCATTTTATTCCCACAGCGGCTGTTCAATAATGCAGAACATGTTGCAGTTTGCAAACCATGTTCAGGAAACTGAACAGGCATTGTATAGTCCTCATAGACAGCACTGACATTTGTGCTTTAAAACCGGAAGAAAAACTCAATTCAGGCCTCTTTAGTCGAGTACTTTATATACATCATACAATGAGAGACACAGAAATATGTATAACAGGTGGATATTTTGGAAAAACAAAAAATGGAACAGTTAAATTCCCCATAAGAGGTCATAGTGAAGCCGTGGGAAGATCTCTGGGTTCCTTGGGTTATGTTCTGTAGCTGCTGTAATTTTGAAGGGTGTAGGTCGCAACTGTATCCAACAACCAACCACGGGTTACAACAGTAGCTTGTTTGGAAAGACCTGCAGAGAGGACAGATGTTAATGCCTTCTAAAGATAAAGTATTGAAAGTGTGAACACGCATGAAACAGGACATGAGTGCGGTGTAGGTGTAGGGTTAGAGCAGGTGAAATTCCAACAAAAAGCCTTTGAGGGCTTATAATGTCTCCAACTTTTACATCTGTATGATTAATGCTCTAATAACAGTAAGAGCTAACAGTTGAAGGAGAACCAGTATTCATATTTTAATGCATGAGGCTTGTATTACTCTACATTGTCTCCATTTTCAGCAAATGCCATGAAAAGATCTTCCTGCAGTGTAATAGTCCAGCTCTCAGGCCTTTCTGACTACCCTAGCTTTTCAGCGGCTAAGTCCCAAACCAGCTGCTACTGCTGAAAATATGGATCTAGAAAAACAAACAAACATGAATATATAATTTCATTTGTTGAAAGATGCCACATTCACTATTAGGAAAAAATAACACTGCATTTATCTGGGACTATTTTCAGCTGGGGAATAATTGTTAAGCTTTTATGAGGGGATGATGATGCACTTATTTGTGTGTAGCTCAAGTTTTTAATTGTATCCACGATATGTAAGGGGTTAGGTTCCAGCACACAAACCCTAACAGCTGTAGTCCTTTAGTGAAAGCATACACTTAGCGACCACCCTATTAGATACATCTTGCTAGTACTGAGTTACCTTCAGTTTTTTGCTCTCGGCTGACAGGAATTGCACTTGGTGCGGTCTTCTGCTTCTGTAGACTATCTGGTTCAAAGTTTTACACGATCAAAGATGCTCTTCTGCACACTTTGATTACAACCAGTTTGGCCATTCTCCTATGATCTGATATCAACAGGGGATTTTTCTCCAAAGACTGGACATTTTCTGTTTTTTTAACCATTCTCTGTAATTCCCAGAAATGGCGTGTGGGAAACTTCCAGTAGATCTGGGACTAACAACTCTGCCGCATTCAAAATCCCTTAAAATAACCCCCGCTCCCCAACCCTCAATTCTGATTCTCAGAAATCCGACAAAACAAAATAACAGTCCTTAAGTCAGTGTTCTGTACTTACATCTCCAGATAAGGTCTTTTATAACACATATCTATAAATGCTGCCTTTACACCCATGAATGATAAAGGATGGGTGACTGAGAAAGGCAGTGATTTCAATCAGTGGAGCCCAAGCAGAGGATAGCAGACGATACATAGCGGTGAACGAGTGGAGGAACTGCTCGTTTACCTGCTCTATAGGTGCCAGAGGACATGGAAGAGAAAAAGCTACATTAAATATGTAGCAGTGCAAATTAGGATGCTATGAGGAGGGAAACGAGGTGTTACTTGCTCCCCTTCTCTTTCAAACTGTCAGCTCTCCTCATGCAACATCAGCCCCTCTGTTCTGTGGCCAATTTGTTTTGACATTCCCCACGCTGCAATCTGAAATTTACTCTTGGCCATTTCTCTGCTGCTCAACTCCCTTCACACATGCTTCCCTGAAAAGTCACTCTCCTCGCTCTTGTTGGGGACCTGTCTCATTTTGGTTGGCAGCATCTGCCATTTTCACCGTTCTGTCGCTCTCCAATTGGTCCTTACGGAAAAAATGCATTCGAAACCGCGCACTGATGGACAGACAGGTGCGCTGACATGCACAGCAGCCCCGGATGTCTGTGCTTGTGGGGAATATTCGTTCATTACAGTCAGTTTAGATACAAAACCTCACCCTTAGATAATCTCATACCCAGTCATCAATGTAATAAATTGATTTAAATTCAAAATTTATTTGGAAGACTGAATAGGATAGCATCGCTGTTAAAATGAAGATATTTTGGGGGTGGCAAACCTGCAGTAAGATCCACCACCATGCGGGTACACAAAAAAAGTTTTTAAAAGCTGCAAAATTCCCCCAAACTGAGCTTTTCAGCAGGGCATGAGGATGCTTAAGACCAGAACTGTGTGAGAGACTAACAGTGCAACAAGCAATGGGTCCGTATTAGGATCCACGTAAATTAAACTAAAGCTTTTTGAAAGTATGAAACTTCTTTTACAGTGTAACGTGCATCATTCAGAGAGCTAATGTGTTTTTGCTTGTGACGACACCAACTATTTCCTCCTGTAGTGGGTGTCATTTACTCTGTCTCTGTGGTGCTTTCATGGGTTATTTTTAAAGCCTAACCCTTTTGGCGATCATTAGTAATGTAACAAGATAATAAATAGACCTTAGTAATGTGTACTGGCTAGCACTGGCTAACTAGACATCATCACCCTTTGTGTCTCTACAATCAGATTAAATCTTTAGTTAATATTCAGTTAACTGAATAAAATACTTTTATTTTGAAACAAACAAAAGCTCACTGGTAAAATCTACTGTAACTCGGTCACAATAGATTATAAGTAATCAACAAACAGCCGGTTCCCAAATGATTGCCTTACACTTTTTCACATCGGCAGTCAATTTCGAGTAGCGGCAACCAACTGGTTGCCCGTTTTCAATCACAAGCCAATTATATAGGTCGTTTAGTGCAAGGAAATATGTTTCCTACAACTTCAGATTGATTGATGAAGCTTTGCAAACAACTGCTATTTCATTTTTCTTTTCTTTTCTTTCTTTTCTTTTAAATGCAGCTAGATTGCCATCATGTTGTAATCCATCAGAGTCAATTTGCCCTGATGAACCAAACTCATCTGTGATATGTCTGGAATGGGACTCAGTTCCACTGGTTTCCATCGGTCCGGCTGCAACTACATCACTAATTTCTGATCAAAACGAAGTAACGCAGGTGGACTGTGAATGTAAGCAGCTATTGTGAATATAGCCGTTTCACACCCATTTCAAACCCAACAAGCTCTTTGCACACTGTTGTAATACACTGCAGAGACTAAATCATCAGCTAAATTAACTGGAATGCTAAATACTAGTTACAGAGAAAAGCCAACTTTCAATAAATCTATAAATAAAACTTTGTAATAATTAAGAACATTAAGAAAAAGAAAAATGTCTGTCTCCTTTTCTTTTTAGCATTTGAGCATAATATTAAAAAACAAAAACAACTGACTCCTTGGCACAAACTCATTTTGTAATGAAAAATCTTTTCCATCCATTATTTGCCTACAAAATGTGTCATCACTTGGTGTCACTTCTTTGTTGCACCATATCAAGGCTTATGAAATCTCATCTTATATAATAACACAAAACTATATTAGTACACTGTGTGTCACACACAATTCTTGTCTGTCTCTGTAGTAGCCCGAACCCCTCGGTGAGGCTGTGTATGAATATGTAACCCCTGTTACGGGGTCAGTCTAATCTCTGTCTTCACGACCTCTGCGTGTGGAAGCATGTAATAGACTATTTGCTTGTGAGAGAGACAGAAATAAGCCAATTAGGTTAAAATAAAGTGAGTTATGATCAGATATTAAAAAAATAAATTAATTAAAAGGTGAAAATTTATTTTTATTTCTAGCCAAGACTCACTGTTGTAAGTTGAAGATGATGACTCTGGTTTAGGCTGTACAATGACGAGCTGCCGGGACTTCTGCGGAACAAAAGGAGTAGAAAAAAACAACAATTTCTCATCATAAAACGAAGCACAAATAGAACAAACAGTTTAGTACTTACAATCAGTCAAAATGTTAAAGCGCAGTATTTTTATCCTTGCCTGTCGATCGATCTTGTCTGGAACTTTCTAAATGACTCACGGCTGATTAAGCAGCGACTGTGATTACTGCATCTCTGACTGTCAGTAATAATAAATGTTGCCTTTTTAACCATAATTAGTGTCACGTCTGCTGAACAATTCAGCATTAATGTGTCATTTTCAAAAATGAAATTAAACCCAGGAGACAAATAAGAGGCACTAATGCAGCTTTGTGAGACAAAGAGTTGCTCTGGGAGGCATCTGCTTTACCGAATGCTGCCTGACTTGTACCCGTAATGGAGCGCATCGCGGGGATCGTAAGTGAAACAGAGACATTAACGCTGAAATTTCATATACAGGAATTTTTTGCCTTCTCCCTCCCCTCACCCCGAACCAGTCGTGGCAGATGGCTGCCCCTTTCCTGAGCCTGGTTCTGTTGGAGGTTTCTTCCTGTTAAAAGGGAGTTTTTCCTTCCCACTTTTGCCAAGTGCTTGCAGACAGGGTTTTTTCTCTATTATTGTAGCATCTTACCTTACAGTATAAAGTGTAAGTCATCCTAGATCTAGTTTTAAACCAATCTTAAGATACATTTTGAAGTAAGAGAGGAAAGCATGAATTTAGAACAGCAGTGGCTCTTTGTGGAGTTTATAAGTTGAGCGGCTGGACACTCTTACCTGTTTACCATCGAGTAGAAGTGGATCTTTCACTACAGCAGCTCCACAGAGCTCCACCATCCACTCCATTTTATCTGTCGGAAACACATGAAAATGTCTATTTCAGGAAAATAAAAGATGATCAGATCTGCTTTTACTGCCTCTAACCCCAAGGGGACACACAGCAGACCCATTTCAAGCTAAGCTTTACTTTGATCAGATGGACAAACACAGGTCAGAGATTCACTCGCTGCTCCAGATTCATTTGTGCAGTTCACTCGGTCAACACACATTTAACTTCATTCAGAAAACTGTGTTTATATTCCAGCAGCTCACAGGAAATACCACAAGTGCCATCAAAAAGATAAATCAACAACTCATCTTCCTGGGTACGTTCATTCATGTCAGGAAAACACTGATGAGCGTCTTCTGCGAGCTCTAGATAACATCAATATGTATCAACCCGAGTGGTTAAATAATGCATGAAATCCCAGAAGAAAACAGCTCCGTGTTTGTGCCATGTTAAAAAAAAAGAAAAGAAAGTCTTTTAAACGACTCACGCTAGCTAGCAGATGTCAACCCATTAGCAAAGCTTCATCGATCCAGCAAGCAGCGGGGAGGATGCGGCAGGAGCACTTTTAGAGCCCCAGGAAGAAGGAAAATGAAGAATGCTGCCTTCAGGGGTTTTAAGCAACGAGGACCCCCCTGAGACCTTCAACCATGATCTCTCTCTCTCTCCATTCAACCATGTTGAAAGGGAAGAGCCAAGAATTATGCTGTATGAAGGGCAACCGAACTGCTTATAAGCTTGTGTTGGGAGGTCATAAACAGTTTAAATCCTTGGCACCAAAGTTATAAACCTCTTACAGAAACTGCAAGAGCATTCTGGAAAAGGAGTCTTGCAGACGACTTTGTCCATGGTTGGAAGCTCATTTCCACTTTCTGTTCAGAAATAATTTCCAGACTCCATAGCAACTGCTGTGCAATGTGACAAAACCACACCAAAAACATCTCACACGACTCCTAAGTACGTATTCAACCCACCCACACGCTGGAATCACTTGTCATTGTTCTCCAGTGCTGAAATGACAGAGGTTAAAAACAGCACAGGTTTCAAGCTATTCTCAGTGTCAGTCAAAAGCTGTGTGAGCTACTTTAACTGTCCCTCTCCTTATTGTCTTCTTTCTCCCGTGTGTCTATCAGAGTCTTGCAGGACGGAGGCATCAATAAGATGGAATAAGGGTGGTCGAGAACAGTATTTCTTGATTGAGAAAGCAACATTGCAAACAGCAAGATGGAAACAATGCAATAAAACACCACCTGAGGTTTTCAGACAACTATAAAAAAAGAAAGTTTTAAAATCTTTGTTTTTGCAGCCAGTAATTTGAGGCACCATGTGGGTGTTGCTTGCCCTGTGGTGTTTTAGAGCTTTGTTCCTGAATCAACCGGAAACAGAAAATAGAAATAGAAAAGTGGAGATGACAGTTAAAGTTTGCATAAATTTGAATGTGCAAAAGAAAAAAAAAAAAAAAGATGCAGGTTCATTGCACAATGAAAATTCAAAGCAGAGTCAAAGTGTTTGTGTGTGTTTTTTCTATCCAGGTATGTTTTTACTGCATTGGCAGTGTGTTTAGGATCACTGTCATACTTAAAAATGAAGTACCGTATTTTTCGGAACATAAGGAGCACCGGGTTATAAGGAGCACTGTCGATGAACGGGTCTGTTTTCATACATAAGGTGCACTGGATTATAAGCGAAACAAAACAGAACTTTACTCAACTCATTCTTCTTGCTTCCTCCACTTCTGTACCATTGACTCGTTAATGTTGAATTCTATCACAGCTGCTCTATTCCCATGTTGTTGCAGTATATTAATGACCAACTTCGTATTGTGGATGAATTAACTCAGTTGTTCTCCTGACTGAAGTTTGGTCCGTTTACAGCATCCTGCCATGCGATTGCATTTGTCCCTAACCATCAGGAACCCTCACGTTAACTTTTATCGAGGGGAAAAAAGTTAGCGTTCATCCTCCAGCTTCACTGTGTTTATGTTATGCTAACACAGCTGCGTTGCTTGCGATCACGTAACACATCATTATATACCAGCTAGCCCAACTTCAGTAACCCTACAAACGTCACAGCTGTTTATTTTTTTGTCTTTATTTATGTTGGAAGTGACAGCAGAGCTGTACGTTTGAATTTTTTTCAGAAATCTCTCAGTCAGAACATGCTATATCATGTTTAGGTGGAAACTAGAGAGCTAACTTCCTGCTAATTTCTAACTCCATTAAATTGAATACATTCTGTTATCATGGGTGCCTGGATGTTAAACTTAATTGTTACACCTGGTAAAGATCATTTTATTAAAGATGAAAGAATTTAGACAGTTTTTAACTCTGTGATGCCGCAGTGTTTGTTTGACTTTGGGACCTGAAGAGGACGGAGTTTTGGACCCAGATTACTTTGAGTCCGCAAGGCTCCTGACTACGGTAAACGTAATGCTCCGACAATCCATCAAGCGGTGCGGCTTCGTAGCTTACCGAAGTCGTACTAAAACATTTTTGACAGATTTTTGAGCGCCCTGTGCGACATAAAATTGGTTCAAGGTCAGTAAGCAGAATTCATACATAAGGCGCACTGTCGATTTTGGAGAAAATTAAAGGATTGCAGAAGTGGAAGTGCGGAAAATAGGGCCCCAAACCATCACAAAGCCTCCACCGTGCTCTTTGGCAGCAACTCATGAGGAGTGGTTTGACACTTCTGCACAGTACTGTGCTTTTTGGCCACTCTGGAGCATCTCTAACAGTGTTAGAGATATATATCATAACACTGCCTGGTTTGCATGTTCAATTTTAACCCTAAATTTACTGCAGTACACAATAAGCTTTCTTTCTGGAGATCTCATGTCACATCATGTTTCTTACCTGCAGTCATGTCTGTAAAAGGCCCCTGGAAGCAGATGCTGAAGCCCTTCATGAGCAGCTGAAAACAAAAGGAAGACTTAAAAGAAGGATAAAAAAGCTGCTTTAAAATGTTTTCAAAAATATGTAGAGTAAAGCAAGTAAAGAGGACATTTACTCAGTGGATTTAACCTTCAAACAATGCTCAACAACACTGGATGAGAGCAGCCAACACTGCTATTACCATTACAGCTGAGTGTGTTTCTGAACTCTTCACCTGTGTAAAGGGTTACAGTGGTAGAGCTGAAACACCTCTCCAAGCATATCCTGCAATTTACAACATCTATTCCTCACTTACTGGGTAAAATAAAGCCTTGAGACCTCGTTGATTTTTTGCCCTCACTGTAATACAGTAAATGAAGTGATGAGTAAAAGAGAACCGTGCAAATAAAGCTACCGTCACCGAGGTAATATCACACTTAAAGGAGGCAAAGAAAAACGAGAGGCTCGACACCAGGGACGCTGTTTTATCACACTCAGGGTCAATAGGCTTGCTTGAAATGGGAATGTAAACTTGTTTCTTTGAACTATGATAACCACTGAAAGGAAACTCATGACACGGCCTCATCTACAGCGTGTGGCAGGATGGAAGTGTTTGAAAGATAAATGTCCGAGCGACAGGGGAGAGAAATACTCATTTCTCACGCTTCCCTGTACGTCCATAATCATCATTAGCCAGAGGTGCTCGGTGAGATGAAAAAGTGTTTCTGTTACAGATTTTTAATTTAGACAACAGCTAATGTCCTTCAGGAGGTATTAGAGTGTGATAACAAGCACACACAGGCACACACACTCACGCAGTTTCTTTGACTGATTTCCAGAGCGTTCTGGTGACAGACTCCCCGACTCTCCATTTCATCTGTTAGTCCGTTTGTCACACTAGTGCAGGTGACAGAAAGTGAATATGAACGGGACAATCTGCCTGGCTCCATCAAATTGCCGGCACAGTGCACATGCCACTTAAATAAGCCTGAAATTACTAGCTAATTCAATTAGCAGAGGTTCTTCAAAGGCAGTGATACGGCCAACATGACATCTAGCCATTTCTAATTTCCCCCCTCAGTGGCAACAGTAGTGGTCCTGCTGGCCTTACACCAAGGGGAAAATTACAATTAGCTCCTCACAACAGGGTCTGAGCTAAGAGGCTGGTGCAACACGAGGAAACAAGTTCAAGTGCTGCTTGTAATTGGGCCATTTTATTTTATTTTCCTCTCTGAATCACAGACTATTCTTTGTGGACTAACACTGTGCTTTTAAAAAATACGAGCAGTGGTAACTGTCGATAACAGCAGGAATTAATGCGCCGATTTGCTGTTTTTGCTTTGTTTTCCTAAATAATTGTTGTGTTCTAAAACAAATTTGCTTCATCCAGTCAACATGTTGACATGCTGTAAAATCTCTATAAGCTACAGTAAAACAGACTGACAGAATGGAAAGGCATTGGTGGGCTAATGAACTGAACAGATGAAGAAGATGTGCATCTTCGTGGATATATAACTAATGAAGCTTTGAGTATTTTAAAGGCAGATTTAGGGAGGAGCAATATAAATGTGGCAGAGCCACGAATCCTGTGGTGCAGGATGAAGGTATAGCTTAGATTTTCAATGCTATGTAGATGATACCCAGCTTTATTTATCCATGAAGCCAGAATGCAGTGTGTCTTAAAGACATAAAAGCCTGATGACCTCTAAGTTTGTGCTTTCAAATTCAGATAAAACGGAGGTTATTGTACATCGTCCCTAAAAATCGTAGTAATCTGGTATCTTTACCTTTTCTAGACAGCATTATTGACCTCCAGTAACACTGTGAGGAAACTCAGAGTCTTTTTTAACAATGATATGTCCTTCAGTGTGCACCTTAAACAAATATGCAGAACTGGTTACTTGCATTTGTGCAAACATTAGAAAATAGAAATAGGGGAGGAGAGAACTCAGTAGGTAGTGTTTGCCCCATGATCGGAAGGTCGGGGGTTCAACTCCACCGAATAGCTCCCCTGAGGTACCCCTGAGCAAGGTACTGTCCCTACACACTGCTCCCCGGGCGCTGGATTGGTGGCTGCCCACTGCTTCACTGAGTGAATCTGTTAAATGCAGAGAGAAATTTCCCTACAGGCGATTAATAAAGTATACAAAAAAAAAAAAATACTGTCCCAGTTTGATGCTGAAAGACGTAATTCATGCATTTATTACTTCTAGGCTGAACTACTGTAACTCATTATAATCGGGCTGTCCTAAAAGCTCCCCAAAGACTCTTTAGTTGTTCCAAAATGCATCAGCTAGAGACTAACAGGGACTAGAAAGACAGCACCCATCTTATCTTGCAGACCTCATAGTACTGCATTACCCCAAGAGAGCACTTCGCTCTCAGACTGCTGGTTTACGTGTGGGTCCTAGGATATTAAAAAGTAGAATGGGAGGCAGAGCTTTAAGGCTTCAGGCCCCTCTTCTGTGGAACCAGCTCCCAGTTTGTTTGGGAGACAGACGGCATCTCTACTTTTAAGATTAGCCTTAAAACTTGGATTTTTAATAAAGATTACAGTTAGTGCTGAATCAGGTGACCCTTAGTTAAACTGCACTAAGTCTAAGCTGCTGCGGGACTTCTTATCACGTACTGTTTCTTCTTCTTTTTCTTATTCACTCAGAGAAATACCAATTCAATCTCTGGTTCTCTTCCATAGTGTGTCTCCCTCCCCTCACCGTAACTGGATCACAGCAGGTGGCTGCTCCTCCCAGAGCCTGGCTCTGCTGGATAATTTTTCCTGTTAAAAGGGAGTTTTTTCTTCCCACTGTTTCCAAGTGGGATTCACAGGGAATCATCCGATTGTTGGGTTTATTGCTCTATTCTTGTAGGTTCTTTACCTCAGAATATAAAGCGACTTGAGGTGATTTTGTGCTATACAAATCAAACTGAATTGAATGCATTGCAGTTTCAGTGAGCATGCAAATTATAATATCCAATAATTATACAGGTAATATGATATAATGATCATCCAAAAATAATCTACAACTAAAAAAATCCTGTGGAGCTATAAGGCTATGTTGTTAACAATCAAGCACACATAGTAAAAAGCTATTGTGCCATTCATCAATACCATTTCTCCTCAAAAGTAACAATAATGCAAAGCCACATACTTGACCCTACCTGAAATCTTTGTTATGCACCTCTTTAACTGTACCTTTTGTAGCTGTACCGCTCTTATCAAAGTTTCAGAGTACTTTTAGATTTTCTTTTAAGCCTCAAGCTAAAACATCCGTTTTAAAGCTATAATATTAATTTTATGTGGCATAGGACTGCACAATTAACTGAATTTTAATCTTAATCAAGATTTTAGCTTTCCACAATTAAATCAAGACGATCGACTGATATTGCTCCATCAATCGAATGCAAAGCACCGCCAGATCACTGCCTGATGATGTGGCTGCATATGCCAGTCACAGCTGTTCCCCTGGAGACTAAGGTTTTCTGGATAGAAAGTAGCACTATATTAAAAGACTGCTTTACAACACATAATAGTCCATTAAAACTAAATACGGATGTCTGGCACAGCTGAAACGAAGAGCTTGTCCCTCAAAGCAGATCATTGTGTGGAAACACTCCAAACACAGCAAATGACAAATAATATGCAAGAACTGCTGGACGAGGATGCCTGCACTGCAAAGGAGCACAACTCACTGACTCAAGCCCCTGAAAACGCACCAAACAGTATAACAAATGTATGAATATTCATATTGTTGTCTTTTGTATTGAATTGTAAATAACTGGAGATGAGTTATTATTGTTTGTTGACAATCCATACCACACTTGATCTATGAAGCTTTATGATCAATTTCTATTTTTATTATACGAGTATATTTATCAGTCCCCTTCAGTTAATAAAGCACTCACATTACTGTCTTCAGTGGTCCGAGCTCTTGAGGGGCCCTGGTGGTTGGGCCCATTCACCACATCCCCTCTCACCTCAAACGGACTCTGGTTAAGAAGAAAGCAAAAAGACTCAAATAGGCAAACATGAAGCTCACAGTTAGCGTAAAAATTTTCGGCTCGGTTATTTTCTATTTTCATTTTCGTTTTAAAAACAGCCTAAGTGATTATTCAATCTCAGGACTGAATTTAAACACAGAGTCTGTTAAGAGTAATTAATTTCTTCCCAGAGTCAGGTATGCTCTTATGAGTACACTGAGCATTCTTCAATGTGACAGCAATCAACTTTTAATCGTAAAGAGTGCATTTCTGTGTTCATGATATAATGCTTTTTTTTTTTTCTTCTTAAAACTGCCCCAGTGATGGATAAAATAACTTGAAATACCGATACTAAATGTAGCCTGGCTGGATTACACTGGCCTATCACAGAAGCAGACTTGCTAAAACAAATGGATGGCTAATCATTTATGGTGGTATATCACAGCAAGCCACAGCCAGAGATTCATCATGTGGCCTTAATTCAACATCGGGACAAACACAGATGTGACTGTAAGCCACTGCTGCGCTGATTCAACGAGCACGCGGGCGAGCGTACCTCATCTAAGACTTTCTTTTGTTTGAAGCACTCAGAAATCCCTACAGAGAGAAAAAAAAGAGCAAAAGATTGCGAGCTTATTATCTGACACACAAAAACTTTACTGTGTAAAACACCCTTTTATTCCAGCCTACCTTTTCATGCCATGCTGTTTTTTACATTTAAATTTAGACTAATTACTCTTTACTTATTAGTTAAGTTAAGTTATACTTACACTGGAAACTCAACACCCACTTCCTGCCTGCAATTCCCAGGAAGTATTTCAGTGTGCGCTCACATACCAGCTGTTCATCTGGCAGAGAGAGAAAAAGAGCAGACGCATGAAAGGAAATGCAAAATACGAGAGCTCTTTCATGAGGTGATTGTACAAATACACCTTATACACTGTAAAATTGACCAAGTATCTTTTAAGGCCTACAAGTCACAAACTTGCTAAGTGTGAGTCCATGGAGCTATACGAGGGGCTAGAGATGCTCAGCTGGCTCCTTACTACCAACTGAGCATCCTTTGAATACCATGGCCTACCTGAGCCTTGCTGACATGTCCATATCTATCCATCTTCTGATGGCTGTTTCTAGCTGTATAATGTGCCATGTATCAAAGCTTAAATAATCTCACAGTGGTTCCTTGAACATGGCAGTTCACTGTGATCAAAAGCCCTCCCCACACTAACTAGATTGTAATCAAATAAAGCAATATGGCATGTGATGAAATGGGAGATTCACATCATACATGTGCTGCCAACCAATCTAACCCATGAAGAGTTCAAGCAGTTAAGAAGACAGAAGGAGGTTGAATGAAGAACCAGCGAGTTGTACCTAATAAATTGACCAGTGAGTATAAAGGTTATTATATGTTATTAAGGTTATTAACCGTCTGAGCTCTTGGACGCAACGCTAAAAGGTTTCTGTTGCAAAACAAAGGACAATATATGGTTATAACTTCTGCTCACTCTTGCCAGAAATTACTTTTTTAATATGTTATCATTTGCAGTATTATCATTATTACATTTAAATTTAATATGGAAATCCTGGTAAAGTGTTGTAAACAAAGTATAGTCATTCTTTTTCATTAAAAAATAAGATTAACTGATGGCCTATAGTTGCAGTCACACAAGACTTATCTCAAAGCAAATGTAATCAGTAGCAGTGTTGCAGTGCAACTCAATAGACTTACAACACTTTGCGTTCCAAGTTATGAGTTATTTAGCTACTTTTTAATAAGCAATCAGTTAATTCTAACATTTTTCTCCTTTCCTCTGTTCTTTCTGTTGCCGCAAAAAGGATAAAGCCTGATGCAATCCAGCTGCTCTCCAACTAGTGTCAGTTACCATGTGGCTCTGCTCACGAGATTTGCAAGGAGCCATTTATTCTAATATTTCAGATTTACGAGTGAAAAGGACAAGAACAACACCACAGTGAAATTCAAATTGCGTCTGGGTGATAATAAGTCAATAAGTCTTTCAGGCTCACAAAGAGCTCACTTCAAGTTTGAAGTAGCACTTTCAAGCTAAGAGCATCTTCACAACAGCTCCAAAACATCAACAGTTAGGTTTTAGTTCAGCGGAGTCTGGTTAAGTGGCGAGACGAGATGCTCCCAGTCTGAACTGGGAACGAGGTAAAGTCAGTGTACTCAGAGGTAGATTCACAGTAGACTGCACACACAGTACAACCTAACATGTGCAAAATGACTTAAACACGTTTCTTTCCCCAGTCGAGAATAATATTATATAATTGCTATTAAATGGCATAAATCGGGAGACCTAACAACAAGAGGAAGCCAAGACAGATCAGAAGTCAGATGGTCTAACAGGTGAGTCAATACAATCGTGTCAGTGCATGCACAGGAAAAAATGTCCAACTCTGGCTCATTCTGATGATTTAAAGGAAATCAATCTTCATCTTTTCTTCTCTTTTCAAATCCGTGAAAGAGGCAGACAGAAACTTTTTAATCCAGGTAAGAGTCAAAAATGCCCATTACTGCCAGTTCTTCTGAGAAATGCATTTTAAAGGCTTTAAACTTATTTTCTACTAATGGCAGTAATATGAGACCTCCTGCTCCTTTCCCAAAATTTAACCATAAAGATCAAGAGGCCTACGATTCCTATTTTTAGTTGCCCAGGAAACCGCTGCAATTAAAAGAAAGAAAAACAAGAAAAAAAAGGAGGACTTCTTAAAATGTGACAGTTAATATGGTGCTTTGGAGACAGCGAGCTTTGAAATTAAAAATAATCTATCAGAGAGGGTAATTAGCAACTAGCGGATAAATGGAGGAGAGAGTGTGTGGGGTGGAGAGAAACAGAGAGCTTATCTCCGAGGAGCGCTTTAAAAGACGCACGAAACAAGCTGTAACTACACGTAGAAAGAAAATGTCCTTTTCTAATTGCAAATGTTCTTTTAGAAAAAAAACACAAGAGCTAGAAACAACTAAAGTACTAAAGGATTTAATTGCTCTGTTGCCTATCAAGCCAATTTGTCCAGTGGCTCCCTTTGACTCTAAAAGGAGAGCATGTGACTGTACTTACCTGTACGCATGATGACATGAGTCACTTCTGGTGTTACCTGGGAAACCACACGGGCACCAACTCTCTTGGCAAACTTTTTCACCATAATCTGTTGGCAACAGCGTCATATCAGTTTATTTATTCTAAAACTGACTAAGTTTAAAAAGCAAACAAACTGACTGATTGTCTAAAAGGTCACCTGCTCATTTGGGCCCAATCCTGATGACACAAGCACCAGCTTAGCTTTGCATGCGTCTTTTGGAGGGCTGTTATTTTCTTTGTCTTCTTGCCCATCGGACAGAGAACTGCTGTCCTTCTGAGTCTTAGCTGCTGAAGTTGAAGAAGGTGTTTTGGAGACTCCAGTGCCTTTGACACCGACCCCTTTATGCGCAGACTTCTGCGCTGCTGGAGAGAAAAAACATAGGACACACAGTCACCTGACCTGACCCATTCCTCTTTCACCACTTTTGGTGATCCTTCATCAGAGATTAACCTTATCAACCACAGTCAGGCTAAATCAAACCGACTCAAAAAAAACTGCAGTAATGTCAAATTGCTCCTTTATGTTCATGTGGTATTAAATGTGCAAATAGAATAATGAAGCTATCTGAAAAAACATGTTTCTACAGTTCACTTCATACCCATCTGTGTGTCACCTTCAGGCTCTGACGGGTTGGGTTCGGGAACACCTTTGCAATCAGATGGTTCTGGGTTTAGGTTCGGTCCCGCTTCTGGAACAGCTTTCCTGCAAAACAGATGTGTCTGTAAGCTTGGCATGCATTGGTTTTAACTTTACATTTCCTGGATTTTTGACCTGCATGTACAGACTGTGCAAAGGTTCTTTGTATTTCACTTCCAAAGAGCCAGATTCCATTCTAATATTTTAAGTGGTCTTCAGCAGTACTTTTCCAGACTTTCTAAAGGTCTATGAACATTTTTCTTTGGACCCTGGTTGCTATTTTTTCCATTCATTTTGCATTTGGTTTTTGTATCCAGTTGCGTATCCAGAAGATAATTGTTACACAATGTTGGATCTGTGGATCCCTGCATATTTGGGATGCACCGATTGTGAAAGTTTTGATTTCACAATCGGTGCGTCACAGAAGGTGTAACAAATTGTTACATTTGAAATTGTTACAAATTCAAATGTAACAGAAGGTGATTGTGTAACAAATTGTTGCACAATCACCTTCTGAATTTGTACAGTTCTTCCCCATAAAACTGTATTTCCATGTGAGTTTTCGTATGTTTCAATAAATCACTGCACTTTTTCCCCATCTCCTATAATATAATACACATGCTACATATACACATATAAAGAAATTATAAAACTTTTGCACAAAACTGAATTAGTACCACAGGTCTCGAGTGCCTGTTCCCCTTTGAATAACACTCCAGTTCTAATTCCTAGCAACACTTTAAGTTTGCAGAGCGGGGCTGGGACAAAATATCAATATTTTCCTCATGTGATGAGACTATGATGGCAGCAAACATCAGTATTTTTATTAAAGCATGCAGGCGCTCTAAATGGATACCCAAGCCCATTTAAATGACCAGAGTCACTATTCATGTCTGCTGATGGTGAATCTTACCAAATGAATCAGGACAAAAATAAATAAATAAAAGAGCTAATGGGAGGGAAATGGTGAGAAGCGGGGCAGAGCTAAGTAACAGAACTGACATATCATTAAAACTGAACTCTTCTCCTTCAGTTAAACAGATATTGTGATATTTCATAGATGACTGCCTTGCAATGTATTGAGCAGAGCACTATATCATGCATGATGCATTAGAATATCATCAGTTATCATCAGGATTCCCAACTCAACTGCACGCTACAGCGTAAATGTTGATCCAGGACTTGACAAAGAAAGAAAGTTGATATCAGTGACACATTCTTATATAATTTTCGGCAGAGGTATGCTTTTATTCTCCAAAATGAATAAAGTTGGTAAAGTTTCCTTTCTTTGTTTTCTTTTGGGTTTATTTCTTCACTCAAAGTCTCTGGCAGAGTGCCTGCGTTTAAATTACCTGCACCAGCTCACTGAAAACTTAGGCTGCAGTGCCAACTAATCTTTCCAATTTCACTACTGCAGTTCTGGAATATGTGCTTTTTCATTTAGAACTTGTATAACCAAACCCCTCTGTGTTCTCATCCGCCATTTCTCCCACTCTCTCGCCCAAAGGACAGCACGTAGAACTCTGGGAGGCGAGAGGTTGTATGTGTGTGTCTGTGTGCGCAATCAGTCGCAAGAGATAAATTACTGTGGCGATGCAAGTTTCCCGCTAAGTGCTCTAAATGACATATAAGATGCAGTCAGTAATGACTTTTTTATTCTCCACAGCATAAGCAGATTCTGGGTTCATTAGTGAGATTATCTGCCTGTCCTCTTGAGATGCATCACCCTCTGAGAACCACCAACACACACGTACACGTGCCCGCACACACACACTCGCCAAATTTCTCCTTCAGTTACAGACTGAAAGAGGCCAATTACATGCTACTTACTCCAGTTATTGTACTGGCTAATATAGATGTATTGAAATATGGCTCCTTTTAAAATCTATAAACAATATGTAGAACCCTCTAAGGAAAGACTGCAGCGCGGTGAGGCGGGCGTATTTAATTACTGAAGTCAGGTTTGAGTTCGAAGATTGTCACATGACTGGAGGCCAACATTAGGCGAGGTGATTGGTTAATTAGGCTGCTGAGCAAGCAAAGAAAACCTTCTGATGTTATGACTCATAATTCCTCCTGTGTCTTTCACAGACAGTGTTTTATTTATTTATTTATCTATCTATCTAGTTATCCTTTTTCACTTGCCAGCAAAAAGTTACAGGAGCTGCTCAGACACAAAGAGACGTCAAAATGTTGCTTTAACGTTAACTTATAACACAAAGGTACTTACACTCACACAAATGACTGGTATAAAATCAGACCGTCTAAAGCCTCGGCTGTTTTTAATCACCAGGTGAATACAACGGATTAAGACACCAGGAACTCAGGAAAACAAACAGTTAACATGTGGAACTGGTTTCTAACTTTCTAAGAGTCATTTAGCTGTGATATTATCTGTTCCTCTAATCATTTCCTGTATTTCCTGTAAAGACGGACTTAATGTCTTTCAGCTTTCATGAGGTCATGGTGGACAGGGGTTAAAATAGTGTTTATTTGTGGTTTTTGCATCATGTCTATTATTTCAAGGAATAAGTTTAAGGGGTTTTTTTTTTCCATAGGTAAAAGAAACTGAGCAAAATAAATCAGAAACACTGACTTTTTCAATGCTATTGGGACTTATCTTACGACTTTTTGCCGATCTGTTTGTTTAGATCGAGGAGATCTTGTGAGGAGGGAGTAAAACTGATTGTGGGTATAGATATTTCTATGCAGCAGCACTGAGCAAGTCTATTTTTACAATCCTTTACTTGCCTGTCTGCGGCGTGCCCTGCGTCCTGGTCACGAGGAAGCTGTCTGTGAGCGTCTGGGCCTGCAAACACAATATTTATATTACATTTTATGACTTTCAATACTTCAAAAGACAGAAAAAAAGACTTTGTTTCGGGCATACTTCAAATTTTTGTGTTCATTCAGTTTCAATTTATCTACAGAATATTTCCTTTACAAATTGTCCAGCATGTTTTGGCCAATAAACGTCAGAAAAATTGTGAAAAATGCCCATCTTCATCTTACCAAACCTCAAATATATTTAGTTTACTACCAGGGGAAACTGACTCAGTCTTCATATGTATTTGCCTTTTGAGAGTCTGGAATTAATCAGTTTTGGATATTTTTCCTTCAGATGCTGTAAACACATAATTATCTACTCATCTTTTTTGTGAACTAATCTTTTCATCTCTGAAAATAAGCATCTGCTTATTATCTTCTTACCCATGTCTCTGGTGCTCTGATGGGTTTGTGGGGGGATTTCTTTGGAAGGACTGCTCTCTTTCTCCTGAAGCACCTCTGAGACCAGGGCCATCAGCTTCTCCAGCCTCACCAGCTCCTTCTGCATTTCTATCTTTTGCTAAAAAAGAAAAAAAAAAAAAAAGGGGGGGGGGGGGAGAGATAAAGCATATCAGCTCATAATTACAATTAAGTGACGCACAGAGTGGTAATAAGAAGACAACAGAAATCTGCAATGCAGCATTTTACTGCATGAAATAAAGGGACACATGCTGGCGGCATATTTGACGTATTGCACTGATGCATGAAAAGAAGTGACAACTGTCAGTCAGTGACGAGGGACCCACGCGCAGTCATTCACATCAATTAAAGGGCATTGGTGGCTTTTGAGCCAGTGATCATCTATTGACTGTCAAATGTTTTCATGAAGGAGCTCAAAAAGCAAAAGAGAAAGCAGGTGATGGAAGCTTTTACCACCAGGCCCCGTTTCCAACAGCGTCACTACGCTGTGCTTTTGTTATTTTAATTTCCTCCTGTGAGTTTACACAGCAAGTACATTGATTATGTAAAAAAGACGCACTGCTAAACAACAGAAAAGCTCTGTATCCTCTGATTTGCGTAATCCTGAGCCCCCCCCCCTTCTAAACCCCAGGGCGTCAAACTTGAACTCCCCAGTCAAATCCAGTCGACAGATAAAAGTGAGAGTGCTGGAAGATGGATGGGGTAGAAAACAAGAATCATCTTCTAGGCGGCATTTCCTCTAACGTAAATGAAATGCAATTTAGAAAGCTGCTGAGGGGGACATTTTTCACTGAGCGAGGTAGTCTGTCATCCAGGCGGCTGACAGTTCGGTGCGGGGAAAATGTGGTGGCTGCCCTCTATAGGACGTAACGTGAAGGTGCATCGCTGAAAGCACAACGAAGCCAGGTAAATGCTGAGCAAGCGGAAGAGATTAGAGTGTTTAAAATAATGTCAAATCTCATTTTGATGAGAATCACAAGTTTCACATACTTTTCTTTTTAACATCTGGCACATTCATGCAGATATATATGAAACCAGTGAAAGGAATGCAATGTAAATATTGTATATGTACCAAACAGTTTACATGATCGGTTTGGTTTTCGTGTTCGTTTAGTTGTTAGTCAAAAAAATGAACTGACCGGCAAGAAATTTCTACCAGAGGTGGAGCGTGGCTCAACTTAGAAGTCAACGTGTAGAGCTGATGTGGATCCAGATCTACAGCTCCACTTTTTGGGAGGACTTTCTTTTAATTTCCATTGTGACACACAGCAAAACTGCTTTTTTAACCAGATCTTCACAAAGTGTTTTTGATGTCTTAAACAAGAAGAAACTATAAGAACATAATCGAGATCCAGATCTCCTTCATGCATCCTGTGGAGAGAATTTTAAGATATTCTGGCCCTGCTCGTTTACCTGTGTAACAAGGACTTCGCTTGAAAACTGTGACGATTCTATGGTAACACTGGTGTCATTTACTGGAACGTCACCTGCTGGGAGAGAATAGGAGCTTTTTCACATCTTATAATGGAAAGATGTTTAACTTCTTGAAGCAGAAAACCACACAGCAAGCACTCACACACGTGCATTGGCTTATAGGCTACTTTGATGCAAGCATGAAAAAAATTAAACTTCAAAAAACTATTTCAGTTAAAGAGAATCGTCTTACATTCTTCTGGCGTGCCGAACAAGTCCACAGATGCTTGACTGGAATCAACGCAGTCGGGGCTGGGGCATGCAGGTGGTAACCGATCTGCTGCATCAGCTGTTCCCTCGCATCTGTCGTCTTCACCGGAGTCGCTCCGATTCTGAGCGGAAGGACGAGCTGATGTTCCAAAGATTTGTGTCAGAGTGGGTAATTCTTCTTTGGATCCACTGCTATCAGACTCGGATGAAGGCTCCAGTCTCTGAGCCTTTCTCTTCCTCCTCGGTTTCCTATTGATGGAGGAGTTGATGCTGACCTCTCCACTACCGTTGCTGTTAATCTCTGCTTTGTGGATAGTTTGGACCGGTGACGCGATAAGGTCATCAGGGGTCAAAGAAGACTCTGGAACTCCCCTATGTTCAGCTGTGTTGACTGAGGAACACTTTAAAGTGGCAGGTGCGTCATCTTTTATCCCCTTCACATCCTCACAGTCAGCCCGACTCTCTGTGTTTTGAGAGGCTTCCTTTAGCTCGTCACATTCAACGGCTGTGAAGCGGAGACCAGAATCTACGACCTGAGGGACCACAGAAAGAGGAGGACTTTCTGCACCACGTTTTGCCTCCTTGTTAGGACTCAGTCCACTGCTAGGACTACTCCTGAAGCGACCTGAACAGTTTTGTTCAGAGATCAAGGCTTCCACTGCTGCCGGATCCCGTTTCTCAGAAACAGTTATTCTCGGCTGGACCGGTGAGTTGGAAGGAGAGATGAAATCATAAGAGGACTTGCTGGAGTCTCCTAAAGCCTTTTCTGCAGATTCAACACCAGAACAATCTTCATGTTTCTTCTCTGGTTCTTTGATGGCGTCTTTGTCTGAACCGCGGCTGCTTTTCACGTCTGGACTTCCAAGATAGAAAGATTTCCTTTTAGTTGCTTTGAAGCTCTTGAGAAGTTGCTCCGTGTCGAGCTCACTGTCGTTCCTGTCCTCCTCGTTTTCTGTTTCGGTACATTTAGTTTTACAAACTGAGGCCTGTGACTGAATACTGTTTTGATTGTCACTTTCAAGCGTTGGCCCTACCACGGCTGCATCATCTAGCTGAGCAGAGCCTGAGGCAGCATTTAACTCTTTAACAGCTTCTGTTGGCCTCAGATTCGATGTTCTCTCAGCACACTCTATGTTTTCAATCTCTCCTATGTCTTCATTATAAACACATCCATTTTTTTTAGCTGACTTTACCACCTTATTTACATCATCAAGCGCTTCGCCATTAGCATGTTCCGGCTGCTTTGCCACACTGCTGTTTCCTTCAGTTGCCTTAGCTTTCTCGCTCACCTGCTTGTGACCCTCCTGGACTTCCTCAGCAAACAGCTGAAGTCTTCTGCTTCTCCTACTGCTCTTAACGACAGGAGTTACTTGGTCCTCGCTGCTAGGGTAATTCTCAATTTGAACCTGAACTTCTTCTGCTCTCATTCTAATAACAGGGGTGGTTTCCCCATTCTGAACTCCAACGAGGACAAGGGGTTTCGGCACTCTGGAGGGCTTGCCTTTTTCGGATCTTGTGTTTCTACCTTTCCTTTTGTCAGTTTTCTTTTGCTCACCACCCTCTGATTTTGCCCGAGCTTGCTCTTGTAAGTCGCTGTCTACCTGTTGCAAAACATTGCACGTCCTTTTCCTCGTCTTCCTCCCCAGTTGTTGTTCTACATTATCAGGCACAACACTGGAAACGTCATCTCTGCCTCTGTTTTGGTGACTTTCTGGAAAGTTGTTGAACTCGTCCACATGCATGCCTGTATCAATTTCTGTCCCGATCTCCATCTGTTCTGCTGATTTACAAATGCCACTGCCATCATTTATTTCTTCTGTCATTTGCTGCTCACCCTCCACGTTACTTTTGTTTATTTTTGCAAAAGAAGCAAAACCGTTTTCCTCTCTAACACTGGAAGCATCTTCACTCTTCAATATTTCTTCAGCTATCGATGGCTCTGTAAAAACTTTAAGCGGAGGAGAGACGTTCCTGTTCACTCTTCGTCTGTAGACAGCCCCAAACACCTGCTCTTCGAGGGCTTTGGCCCGCCCTTCTTTCTTCGGATTCAGTTCACTGTTGCATTGCCTGATATCTATTGTCGAAGCGGAGGAACAGCTGTCAGAGTCATCAGAGTTTTCATCTGGTTTTTCTAACTCAAGACTTCCTTCAGCTGGAACTTTCATGAGCCACTCTGCAACCTTCTCTAAACTTTTCTTACGCTTATGGTCAAGGATCTTGTCGGGCACCACATCTTTTTTCTGCTTCTTCCTAGAGGACTTTCTTTGGGATTGGTCTTCGTTTTCATCTGGAATGAATGATGAATAAAGGGAGGCATTCTCCCGGCTCCTTTTGCCTCTATTCCTACGCGTTTTTGAAGTATTCGCCACAACGTCTGACATTTCAGCTTTCACTGGTTCCCCGTTGTCTGTGGGGCTGGACATTTTCTTGTCAGACGTTAGTGGAGCATCACCAAGCCCGCTATCCAGAGCTTCATTTTCTGTCGTCAAAGGAGCGGAATCTTCAAGCCCCATGAGTCTTGCAAATCCATTCCGGGCTGTTACAGAAAAAAAAAAAAACAGTATAAGAAAATCAGGTTCATTCGCAAGCTTTGATTAAGTCATATTCACTTCACATCCATCTCTTTACTCTGTCCTCTGTAAGGACTTTACACATATTTTTTTTCCCAACCCAAAGAAAAAGGTGGTAGAAATGCTGATATCACACTGTGGGCAGCAAATATACACCTTAGTAGTGTATGTTACACCAAAGCACTGGCAGTAATGTGAGTAATATGACAATTGATTTGAGGAAGATTTCACCTGCAATAGTTGAGGAGTGGGATTCTGGAAGATCACCAAAGAGTGCATTTTGTTCATTGTCAATGTCAGTGCCACATTCATCTCCAGATGTCAGAGCTCCTTTAGTAGTTTCTGCACCTGTGACACTGGATAGAAGAAAATACGCAACGCTGTATCTGAGCAGACTGAGTCAATAAATGACCGTTACTTTGAAAAATAAATCTTAATTGTTCCAACCCTGCACATCGCCCTTGCTGGGATGTTCCAGTGAAGTCTGAAAATGTATAGATGTAATGTTAACAGGTGACATAATGCAAGCCAATTCCATGACATCATTTTAGAAAGTCTGTGATATAACCTTACAGTTTGTGCCAGTGTCATGCTCATATGCTTGGATCATGTCCTGCAAACCAGCGACAAGTTTCTGAAACCCAGGGCTCTCCTGTAAGCTCCTGTAAGCAGAAAAACAATTACAATGAGCTTTCACGTATTATAATACATGTTAAACCATCTGCATATATATTCTGTCCAACCTTTTGGTGACTGTGCTTTTACACACGGGGCAGTTGGCTTTGTTTTGTTTGGATTTGTCCAAAAGTTTCATCATGCAAAATCTGGTAGAAAAAGAGAGCTAAAGTCATAAGCATGAAGCCTGTGCATATTTAACAGAAGCTTTTCAGTTAAGAAGACACTTACTTGCAGAATTGATGGTCACACTTAGTAGATACCGGAGCAGTCATTAAATCCAAGCTATAGACAAAAGAACACCTACGTGAAAAAAACAATCTAAATCTTGTAAAAAAATAAATAAATACTACAAAAGCAGAAGAATGATTTTATATATTATTAACACAGGCTCTTATTCTAAATAATGCTCACCAAATGGGACACTGCAGAGTCTCCCAAAGCGCCGAAATCCCTTTCTTGACATCTGAGACTTTTGGGGTTTTCATGGTGATTCTAAAAGACTAAGAGATAAAAATCTGTGTACACATTACTGTGATCAGCATCTATAACACATTAATATCAAGGTCAGTTGTATCTATCCCTGTGTCAGAGAGGCATTCTCGTGCAGGGTATACCCTGCTGCTCGCCCTGTGGCAGCTGGGATGGGCCCCAGACCCCGCCACGAATGGATGGATGGCACAATGAGCAAGTCAGAGATGTACTGGGAGGTAATGAAGTAGCTTCAGTACTGGGGTAGCACGTTCAAGCTTCTATGCATGTGCAAGGAATTTGTCTGAGTCATTCTGAATGAGATGAAGTCCAAAGAGTTCTACCGATGACTCGGATGGTCCTGCAAATAAAATCCAACCTGCTTGGCATGAATGCATGGAGCCTACCTTTACAACCTATTGTTGACTGAATGTTTAACTATTCATTGCGTGTACTTTGCTCACTGTACACACAGCATGCACTGTTAGCTTGGCAGATATCTGGACAATAGGAGGATAGATTCGGTTATGTTGCAGAAAATCATGTTGTCTGAGACGCGATGTTTTATTTGTACTGGGCTCAGTGGAAACCGCACAACTATTTTCTCATCAATTGAATAAGTTATTATATAAATGGCACAAGTGCTTCAATTATACACAAAAAGTAGTCTGCCTGCTGATATTAAAGCATCATTACGTTGAAAACAGCGACCACGCAATGAAGCGGCATTGTGAAGTCAGTCAAAAGCCACTGATTACATATATTGGCAACTTTATAAAACACCGTTTAATGTTCGTACACGGTCGCTTAAAGTAGTTAAATCTCGACATCAGGCTGGCTAGCTGTCTCTGTTTTGGGGGTGTAACTTACATAACTAGCTCTGTTCTGAAACTTCTGAGACTCGGACAATCGACAAAAACACCCCGACAGACTAACATCTCATAAGAAGAAACAGATCGCGCAAGTAAATAACTGTACATATTCATAAATATTCCTAAAACTACCTGTTTTCTTGCAGTTTGGAGCCTCCAACATGAGAATCATCCGCTTCAGTTTTCCCGCAACTACCGTCTTCTTCTGCTTTGATTGAAAAGATGTTTTGTATTTAATGTAACAGCGCCCCCTATTTGACTGGAGAGTAAACCACACAAACGCACACAGCTGTGTTTCACAGTTTTCCAGACTCCTGGACTGTTGGGACAGTATCATAGCTGGACTGGCCATCGGGCATACCGGGCATTGGCCCGGTGGGCCGCTGGCGATTTTTTGTTTTTATGGGCCGATGGATTTTTTTTTTTTTAGGAAGGGTATATATAATGAAAGGTGTTGGATTGGCCAATTGGTCATGATCGACTCTGGGCTGGACCAATTACAGCCGAGGAGGCTGGATGCACCCTCCCCCTTGTTTAGCAATCACGTGATTTTCGCGCATTGCATGCCGGGAACTCGTGGCAAAACAATCCAAGTACCGCATCAAATGCAAGCGTTTGCAGCACCGCAAAACGTTCATTCTCCGGTTCCAATACCTTCTTGTTTTTTCTTTGCCGCACAAAAAAGGAATGTACAAAACAAAAGGAGAACAATGCCGGTCCATACAAAGACAGACTCGACGAAAAGACAAAGAAAAATACGAGGAAAAAATCAAAGGAGTGAAAGGGTCAGACCCTTAGGAGCACCCAGAGTGGACAAAAGACGTCAGCGTGCTGCTCAACTTTCACCACGCTCAAATTTATAATTATAAGGTTCTTGGAGTGAGTGCATACACTCGTGAAGTTTAGTAACTTCAGATCACTGCAACAAGCCCAGGTACAGTTTACCGACAGATGGGTGCAGGACCTTGAAATGCACCGTGTAGAACGAAAGACCATCGTACATATCATAAGTTTACCAGTCTCACAAATCGTCCTCATAAATACACATTCGTTAACTGTTTATTAATAGGACCTTTGAGCTCAACGGTAATTAAGTAGTAGTGGAAATAATTTCTGGTAGCATCACAGAAATGTAGCAGTGACAATAATACTGTATGCTGTAATCGCACTGGGCAATTAGTGATACAAAAAAACTGTTTTATCCTGTGAATAAAAGTATATGTTTTTGTCAATGTACCATAATAACAGAAGCGAAACGCAATATTGTGTCAGGATAATTTACTATTTATGCACAATAAATAAAGGAGCATAGCGCGACAATTTCTGTTCAGCGCCAGACTTGCTTGTAACCTATATCACCAATTATGTTAAGAAAAATGACGCATTAACTACAACAAAACTCTGACCTTTGTGGGAATGCTTGGAGCAGACTAACATGTGAGCTGGAGTGTTCTGAGACGTTATATTTGGTATATCCAGACCATCCGTCGGCTCTTACTTCGGAAACATGGCTTAAAAAATTTCTCTTCAGCGACGTAATCCGATAAAAAAAAAAAACGATCTCTTTACCCGTCGGCTTCCCGTGGCTGTCATGCGACCAGCTATTGCAGTTAATAATACAACAGCTTCTTGGCATTTTTTGGGTTTCTTTTTATCGCTAGTACCTCTTGCCACAAGTTCCCAGAATCCTTTGCGGTTTTACCCCTGAATGACGTCACATTTTCAATCTTTATCCTGGTGGGCCGGTCTCTAGTCAAAATGCCCGGGCCGATTTTTTGTCCCAGTCCAGCCCTGGACAGTATTCAAGGCAAATGAATGTGGTCACTAAGGAAGGAAAAAGGCCTTATAACGGTTGGCTAGACAAAGAGCTGGAAAGGATGTGCAGCAGGTTAAGTGATTGAAGATAGAGATGGACATGTGCTAACCAGTGAAGAGAGCGTGCTGAGAAGATGGAAGGTGTACTTTGAGGAGATGAAAAGAGAAGAGAAAGAAAAAGAAAAAGGAGGATAGGTCAAGGACAGTTAATGAATCATGAAGCGAAGAGGATTAGTAAGTAGAAGTAAGGGCTGCATGATCGTCATCGTTGTATTTTTACTCAGTTGTATATAGTATTTGTATTTGTATTCTATTTTTATCTTATTGTATTTTTATTTTATTTTATTCTACTGTATATAGTATTTTATTCTATTCTGTACAGTTGTGTACTGTATTTATTCTTATTGTATTCTAATTTTTGCCTCATAACTTTTGCACTGTCCACTTCCTGCTGTGACAAAACAAATTTCCCACGTGTGGGACTAATAAAGGTTATCTTATCTTATCTTATCTTATGATGAGTAGAAAGGCATTTGTCCTGATGTCATAGCTGTAGAAGTATGGAGCTATCTAAGAGAACGGGAAGTGCCTGGAGTTATGTACTAATCCCGAGTTTCAAGAACAAGAATGTTGTGCAGAGTTGTAGCTGATGATCCATACGCTGAATCTCTGGGAAAGAATTGTTGAAGCTAAGTTAAGAGGACAGCTGACGATCAGTGAGCAGCAGCATGGCTTCATGTTGAGAAAGAGCACTACAGATGCAATGTTTATTTTGAGAGTATTGATGGACAAGTACCTAAAGGTCAGAAGGAGCTGCGCTGAGGATTTGTGTACCTAAAGAAGGCATATGATAGTTTGCCGAATATAAAAAATGATACTGCATGAGGAAGCCGGGAGTAGCTGAGAAGTATGTGTGATGCAGGACATGTATGAGGACAGTGAGACAGTGATGAAGAGTGACAGATGGATTCAAGATGGGGGATCACATGACATTGTGATCTGTATTGAGAGCAGGGAGCAGGTGAAAGAGAGTCTAGAGAGGACAAGGTATGCTCTGGACAGATGTTGGATGAAAATTAGAGAATGCTAGGGACAGGATGAGGAATCAGGAGTCAGATTATGTGCTGTGGCCAAAAGACGTTTCCATTGAAAAACAATGTGTTTGTAACTTGCATGCTTTGGCTTTGAAAAACAGACTCTTAAATGCTATATAATATATTGTTGTGTAAAAGAGGGGTAGATGACAATCAGTTAAATTACCTGAGCAGAAGTGTTTCTCAGCAGGTGGCTAAAAGCAGCAGCTTTTTATCCCTCATTCATTTACTTTCACTGGGTGATATAATCTGATTTGCTGTATTTTCTATTTACCAGTATTGAAATGTACACTTTTTAGTAATGCTAAAAGCACATGTTATGTTAAATAACAGTTGACAGTGTTAATAAAATTACCATGCGCACGCAAAGCAAATAAAGTAGATTTGCTTTGGTGTATCTATATAACCTTGATGAAAAAATGGTTACAGCGGGGGTCTGTCTCCTTTTGTCTGCATTTATAGGATCCCATTTTTTTGGTAGCCGGGAGTGATCAAATCAAATATTTGCAGTGGCAATGAAATGTCTTAATCAGATATTAGTTTGTGACCATCAGATTGAGCTGTAATAAAACTGCAATATAAGAATGATATATTCTATAGAGAATTATATAATTTTATATTAGTTATTAACTATCTTTGAAGTAAACCTTTCAGTGACAGGCTTAATATTAATACGTTTACTAATGATAAATCACAGTAACACAAGGGCTCTTGCTTTCTCACGTGACTAACTTTTAACATGACGTCAAAACCGCCGTAAACAACAATAAGGAAGTGGAGGCGGGATGGAGTCCCTTTAGGACGCAGCATTAGGATTATAATGCTGTAGCGTTTAATTATCACACACGACAGTGAGTCTCTTTTGTGCTTTTACACCCTGGTTGTATGCTACACAAAAACTACCTGCCAAACTTATGGTTTGGCTGTACCCAACCTGCTGTTAGCAAGTGTTTAGCCAAACAGCTAACTAGCTAGCAAGTAAACGGTGACTAGACAAGTGTTTATGCGCTGCTTTTAACCTTCGTCACTAGTCGAAGCGTTCCTACATGAGGAGATAGTCGTTAATTTAAAATGAAACGTGGTTTTACTTATTAACTTGTTTTTTGTTTTTAGCCAGCGATGGAGGGCTCCAAAACGTCGAGCACCACCATGCAGGTGAGCTTTGTGTGTCAGCGCTGCTCCCAGCCGCTGAAACTGGACACATCCTTCAATGTTCTCGATCGGGTCACCATCCAGGAGCTTATTGGTATGTTTAATCGCCGTATTTGATGTTGAACCTGCTCCATTTGTCGCCCTATGTATGACCTCTTTCCTCCTCTTCCTCGTCAGCTCCAATAGTCTCAGTGACCCCCAGCAAACAGTCTGACAACAGCGGAGTGGAGACGGCACCAGAGGTAGGTTAATGCCGAGCTGGAAACTGCTCTGTGTAATACATTATTAAAAAGAAAAAGTAAAGGATTTTTAATCAAAGTATAATCAAAGCCAATGAAACTTCAGACTTTCTGATCTATTTGTGGGAGGAGCAGTCTAACTTCGTCAGGCATTCATTGGAGCAGATGGGGACTATATAAACTGAGTACCATTAAGAGTTGCTGCAAATAAATTTAAGCAAAATGGACTAGCTCATGCTACTTTTTTCAGTTTGATTTTCATGTGTTTTTGAAATCAGGCCTCTGAAGAATACCAGATAATTTTCATTTACGTAAAAAGGTGTGGCATGATTATATCCAGTTATTTTCCTCCATTGAAATCTGATATGTTTTCAAAGTTTTCCTTTTTTTTGCGCAGTGTATAAAGGCTGTATTAGCTCTCTGTCTCTCCTGGAATAACTTATAAATGGACTTGAGAGTCTCATTGCTGTTTACTGTGTGTAGAGGATGTACTACTGAATAGTGTGATTGCTTTTAGTGTTGTGTTGTCTCATTTGTATTCCCTCAGTTACAGATACAGATGTATCTGGTGGTGCTGTTTGTTATAACTGTATTAAGTGCTATTCTGGCCCTGTCACTCTTGGTTTTCAAAGATGAAAAACAAATAATTATTTCAGTTTTATGTGAAAATATGCTGTTGAAAAATTTGTTTGACTCTTAGACTTGGATTCTTTTCACAGGAAACATTTGTTGAAAACAAGCAGGATGGAGTTTCGAGAAAATACATCCCTCCTGCACGGTGAGCACCCAACTCTTTTTTTTATTTTTTATTTTTTATTTGCATGTCCAACAAAGCTGACAGAATTGCTTAATCTTGAATGGCGTGCTTTTCCTCAGAATGATGTCAACAGAGAGCGCCAACAGCTTCACACTCATTGGAGATGCATCTGATGGCGGCACCATGGAAAACCTCAGTCGTAGACTGAAGGTGACAAACATGCATTGATTTCACGGTGTATTATCTGTGTGACAAAACCAAATAAGCTTTGCCTCTGATCATATCCCACCAAGGTAACCAGTGACCTGTTCGACATCATGTCGGGCCAGACAGATGTGGACCACCCACTGTGCGAGGAATGTACCGACACTCTGCTGGACCACCTAGACACGCAGCTCAACATCACAGAGAACGAATGCCAGAATTACAAGTGAGCACAAGAATGAGGATCCAGCCTAAGCAGCTGCCCAGTACTGAGAACCACTTAAAGTGCTGATTCCAAATGTTTGTGAATGTATTTCTAGGCAGTGTCTGGAGCTGCTATCGCACCTGCAGGTGGAGGATGAGGAGACCCTATTGGCAGAGCTACAGCAGCTCAAAGAGGATGAGGAAAAACTGGTTCAGGAGCTGGAGGCTGTGGAGGAGCAGAGGGCTACTGTGGCCCAAGACCTGGCCCAGAGCAGGATCCAAGCTCAGCAGCTTGACACAGAGGAGCTACAGTGAGTGAGCTAGCAATGGTGTAGACAGGTGATGGGTGTATTTTAAATGATACAGCACCTAACTCCTCTGTCTTCCCCTTTCTAAAGATACCAGAAGGAGTACAGCGAGTTTAAACGGCAGCAGCTAGAGCTGGATGATGAGCTCAAGAGTGTTGATAACCAGATGCGCTACTGCCAGATTCAGCTAGACCGCCTGAAAAAGACCAACGTTTTCAATGCTACATTTCACATCTGGTACACACACACACACAAACACACGGTGGCAAACACATTGTTGTGTATGCTAAGAAATAATTTAGGTCCTTAAATCAATGTTGACTTTCAAATCTTTAACACAGACTATGAGACGAGCCTATTGGCTGAGAATCCGACTCGTTTCTCCTCTTTTTCCAGGCACAGCGGCCAGTTTGGTACCATCAACAACTTCCGCCTGGGCCGACTCCCCAGCGTCCCGGTGGAGTGGAACGAGATCAACGCAGCCTGGGGACAGACGGTGCTTCTGTTGCACGCTCTCGCCAACAAAATGGGGCTGCGCTTTCAGAGGTACACGCTTAATTTAACTTGCTTTCTTCACCATTTGCTGTTGAGCTTAAAACACACTCGCCAGCCCCTTTATTAGGTACAGATTGTCAGTATAATGTTGGACCCTCTTTTTTGTGGCATAGATTCAACAAGGTACTGGTAACATTCATTGGCTATTTTGGTCCATATTGACATGATAGCGTCACATGGTTCCTGTTGCTTGTCGGCTACATGATGGAAGTCTTCTTGGATGATCTTTGATTACGATCTGGTGACTGTGGAGGCCATTTGTGTACAGTGAACTCATTGATATGTTTAAGATTATTTGAGGTTTTCACATGGAGCTTTATGCTGATGGAAGCAGCTGTCAGTAACTGTGGATATAGTCAGCAACAGTGGAGCGTTGAAAAGGATATACCAAACACCTCAAGGACAGTGCTGCAGCAGCTTGAGAGAGAGAGAGATGGAGAGATGGGATGAATTTTTAATTTTGTCTTTTTAAAACCAACCATAGACATGGTGATCTGGGACAAAAATCTCAGTAGATCAGCAGGTTCTAAAATAGTCAGACTAGGCTGTCTGGCACCAAGAAGCACATCACGTTTAAAGTCTCTTAAATCACTTTTCTTTCTAATTCTGATGCTCAGCGAGAACTTCGCCAGGTTTTCTTTACCATATCTACATGCCTACATAGCTTTATTACATCACTTACTTGGTTTCTTACAGATTTACATTCTCTCAATAATGTTTGCAAATCATGTTTTAGTTGACAAGATTGAATTATTCGCTATTATTTTGTCCTGGAATGATAATTTTCTTGTAATTTGCTGTGCTCATTGTCTGTCTAAATGTCTTAGTTCTGTAACCTTAATGAATCCCAGCCTCGAATCACTAAAATTTAGTGCGGTTTCCAGTTAATCTTCTGTTAGTCTGAAGTGCAATAAACTAGCTCAAACTCTTCTTTGTCCCCTCAGATATCGTCTTGTCCCATATGGAAACCACTCATACTTGGAGTCACTGACAGACAAGTCAAAGGTAGTTCATTCTTACACCCGGCTCTCCTGTGCTTATTTAAACAGTTGTCCAGGTTCTTATTCTGCCATTTTTTGTCTACCATTGTGTTTTCAGGAGCTCCCACTGTACTGCTCAGGTGGACTGAGGTTCTTCTGGGACAATAAGTTCGATCATGCCATGGTGGCCTTCCTGGACTGTGTCCAACAGTTCAAAGAGGAGGTGGAAAAAGGAGACACTGGCTTCTGCCTCCCCTACAGGTCAGATATCAGCATTATGTGTGTATTGTAAATTTCTGTGTGCTCATTGTGTAGCACATCTATGGGCCATTTAAAATGAATTTATAAATATACATGTACCGGTAGTTTGAATGTAAATTCTGGTCCAATGTCAGCCCTATTCTACACAAGTGAACCTTTATTATTAGCATCTTAGTCAAATAAGCAAGTTTAGGCAAGCTTCGACCCCACACTCGGAACCAACGTGAAAATCTACACTTTAGTTGTTCCCTGCTAGTACATCAAGGTTGGAATATCCCAAATCATATTCATTCTTTAACAGACTGATCCTTCATAAACTTAAACTCTGTACTGTGAATACAGACATGTGGCCTTTGGTTCAATGTAAGCAAATCGGGGAAACTTTGGATACTCCGGTGTAATAAGCATTTCAGCCTCTGTGAACATATTAAATTTGTGACTCAGGAATGTTACATTTCCCAGGTTTTTGATTTAAGTTCAGATTCAGTGTTATATTTATAAACTTAGAAACTAGTCTTGACTTTTTTCTCCCTCATACCTCAGAATGGATGTGGAGAAGGGCAAGATCGAAGATACGGGTGGCAGTGGAGGCTCCTACTCCATCAAAACTCAGTTTAACTCTGAGGAGCAGTGGACGAAAGCGCTCAAGTTTATGTTAACCAATCTGAAGTGGGGACTGGCTTGGGTTACCTCACAGTTCTACAACAGATAAAGCAGCTGGACAGTGTCAATATTTGATTAGTCACATTCACATCTGTTGAAGGAATATCATGCAATATATATTTGGATACTTTAGCCAAAGGAAAAGAATGGTTAAGTCTGCACTATACAGCAAAAAGCTTTGAGTGATATCGAGCCCTTTTTTTTTTTTTTTTTTTTAAACAAGTTACAGAAAATCCATTAAAGTCTATTTTGCTGCAACAGGGAGATTTAAAATTGTTGGTTCACTAAAAATAAAGAAAATTAATACAGTTGTAGATATCCCCCTCAAATTAAGCAGGATGATGTTTCATTTAGTTCTTGCCTGCTTTGTTAATACCACGATATGCTTTCAATATTTGTAAGTTTGATGTATTGTCCACTTCCTGTTGCCCCTCACCTATTAAAATTTAAAGGCTGTGTGATAGTTGGAGTAGATTTTAGTATTCAACAAGTCAGTATTTCATTAACATTGAATGCAATTACCAGATTTATCACACACATAACTGCTGGAGGTGCACTGATGCTTCAGCCTTGTGTTCATACTCTGTACCAAATGACTTAATAAAACTGTTTGGAAGAAAATATCTGGAGCTTTTTTTTTTTAAGATTGCATATATTAAATCACATTGATGTTTGAACTTAATATAAAAAAGTTTGCACAATTTCCCAAAATGAAGCGAGACACCACACAGTTAACCAAATATTCTTTTGTTTTTTTAATGGTTTCATCAATTCAGTTTAATCTTACCTCGCATCACAACAATCACTCAGTCACCACCCACACACCATTCAAGTTTAACAGCGTTAGAGGTGGGGGTGAATCTCATGGAAAAATATGGACTTAACAATTAAAATAAGCTAAATTCCAGTTATCAAGTAAAATATTTCAAATTGGTCAAACAAGTCAGTCTTCTAGAGTCAGCCCTCTTCTATGTCAAGTCATTTATGACCTTTTAAAGAAGCCACGTCATGACGACAGGCCTCGAACTTTGGTCATCAGTCACTCCTCATCACTCGGAGCCCTTCCTAAAAAAAAAGTTCCAGGTTCAATTCTATCAGAACACATTTAAAACGGACAACTATTAATCTGAAAATACTTTGATAGACGATGTATTTCAAGCAGTATGGGGTGACATTTAATTTATGCTTCCTCTTCAAAGCCTTTTAGGAGTATAGGCAAGAGATTTTCCACACATAGCATACCTCTGAGCCTGTCACAGTTATGCAATTTTTCAGGTGCTTCATATATTCGTCATGTAAAAAAGCCTCTTGAAATGAGCCAAAGTTTTGTTAGTGCATGCATATGGGCAATTCTTTGGGTTCTACTGAGCCCGCAGCCAGAGGCTGGCACATTTACACCACTTGAATAACAGTGGTGGGCACATATTCTACTACAACGCCACACCATAGATTATTTTGGTTCCATTCACTCTTTTAAGATGCCTCCTTCCCATCATGCGCTCTGCTTTCTTGCCATGAAGAGAGCAAAGGAGGAGCTCCATCAAGGGTGTAACGTCTCCATGTGGCTTTGGGGTTTTGTTCTAGTTTCTTTCAGCTAGCTCGAATTGGAGGCACTGCTGCTGTAGCAGCTGGAGGTGGAAGGAATGGGAGGTGCTGGAGGTGTGCTGCTGCCCAGGGCTTTTCGGATGTGGGGCATGAGGAAGGGGTCACTGGCCAACTGCAGCACATCCACCCTGTCCTCTTTGTGGTAAGCCAAGCAACGTCGAATGAAGGCCTGTAAAGGGAAACCGTGACAAAAAGTGACTCATTATAGCTGAACACACTTTTTTTTTAATTTTAAATTCTCAGGCTAACTGCTGTTCTGTTAATGCAACATATGTAATGCACTGTGCAGATAGTTATGCCAACTGGTCAACAAGTTTGTTGCAGTTTCAAAGAAATGAATACCAGACCTTTGCTTCTGTGGTGACTGCAGGTTTGGGGGGAAACTGCACCTCGGTGGCTTTTAGTATCGTGTTTTCTTGCAGGATATCCTGCTGCGACTGGTTATGACCAAACGGCTTGAAAAAGATCAAGTTACAGACTTGTTAAGTTCATTTATTCAAAAACAAAACAGAAACCTGACAACTACTGTAATACAGATTAGTGGTTACCTTGCGTCCATACAAGCTCTGGTAGAAGATGACCCCTACTGACCAAACGTCCACTTTGTTGGATATTTTAGGGGGCTCCTTGCCCACTACAAAGCACTCAGGTGGTAGATACCTGTAAGCAAGACAAACAAAAATAACAAATCAGAGAAAAAAGTTTTTTTCTGATCTTTCTTTATTCTCAAACTGCTTGCTGAATACAGAATTAAAATTGAGTTAGCAGCATTACTGTGAAACCGTTGCACATCTGCTAAACCTGCGTAGTCATCCTGGTTGCTTGGTGACTAAATACAGTGCAAAGTGTCTATGTGTACCAGTAGGTCCCTGCTCCCTGTGAGGTCAGCTCCATGCCATCTGCAGAGTTGTAGCTGTCATCGTCCATGATCTTGGAGAGACCAAAATCTGTGATCTTTATCTCTCCGCAAGCTGTGCCGTTGACCAACAGGATGTTCCCTGGTGACAGAACACGTAAAATGAGGGTTCACAAGCATCACGAGTCCTACACTGTAAACATAGCCAGAGATCTTTTATGTTTAGAATAGAAAACACATTTGTGTGTTGCCCATAAAACTCAGTGAGATTACCAGGCTTGAGGTCGTAGTGTATGATGGGTGGCCGAATCTGATTGAGGTACTTGAGGGCATTGACGAGCTGCATGACGATGGAGCGGCCCTCCTTCTCCGTCATCGATTTGTTCTGCTTCAAGTAGAAATCCAGGTCATTGCCTTCACAGTACTCGAGTACTGTGCAGAACCTGCACCAGATTAGATAACACATGGGTTAACTGTGAAGGCGTCAATGATCACCTACACGTTCAAACATATTCTAAGATGCCTGATGTGATAAAAAGTGATAATATCAGCAACACTTTCCAAGTTTACAAAAGACATGAACAAAAAAAAGATCATGTGCATCTGCCAAATTATTATTACTGGAAATCTATAGATTCATTTTATGGTATTCAAATATTCAAAGCTTCTGCTTTCCATTTCTTTTCATCAAACAAAGCAGTTTTAACATTTTCTAGTATTTACTATGAAAAAAGAAGAAAAAAAAAAAAGTATCATTGTTAATAAGTAATTCTTAAATATTGTCACCTAAGGCTCTCATCACCTCCATAGCCACTGCCACAGACTACAAACTACACAGAACAAACTTCCAACTGAAACCCAAGCTCTTAAACATCCATAATAACTACAGATGAGAAAATAAAAATTGAAGTTTTTGCCCTGAACACTACCGAATAACAAACACTTATAAATAATCATCGCATTCGCATTAGTGCCACATCGTGAGCTTTATGTGAAATGAAGCACTTACGAGTCTGTGTTGAGCGAGAAATAGTCGTAAAGTTTCACTATTCTAGGATGATCGAGTTCTTTGTGGATTCTGTATTCTCTACAGGCGTGTCTGCAACGAAAAAAAATTAATGAGTCCGAATTAATCACTTGAGTATAAATAAAAGAAATATTTCCGATCACACAATAACACGTAGAGAGCACATTTACAGAGCGGCAGACTCACTTGTGGTAGTTTTCCTTCTTCTCTTCCCTCCAGTTCTTGTTGAGTTGATGGATTTTAATGGCCACGTACCTCTGCTCTGTGAAATCAAAAGCCTGTAAAAAAAAAAAAAAAAAAAAAAAGGTACATTTCACATCAATACAAAGCAGCTTGAATAGCCTGAATTTCCCATTGAATTCTCTACAGTAGCTGTTTACTGCATACAGAAGTGTTGCAAGACTTATCTTCCTGTACGTCACTCAAAGTTTAGAAAACAAAGAAGGAACAAAAAAGGTATTCATGAGGAATGGAAACCAAGTAAATAGCACTGGCTTACCTTAAAAACTTCACTAAAGCCACCTCTTCCAAGGAGCTGTAACAGCAGATATCGGTCATTCAGTGTGGGGTGGTCTTTAAATCTACAAAGGAACACGTTGTTAAAGTATTTGTTGCTTTAAAAAGACACCACAGAGCTTGAGTAGGGCATGTTAAACTGGGATGATACATACTGCGAGTTGTCCTCATTATGGATTCTCTTAAGCTCTCGAATGTGCAGATTTCTCACACGCTCCAACTGGTCCAGCTCTGCATGGATCTCTGCTTCTTCCTGCATACAAGTGCAGAGATTTATCACCTACCTCATCGTTTGAACGGGTGACTCCAAAAGAAAGAAAGAAAAAAAAGTGGGAAAAACAACAACAAAAGCGAAAAGAAACATTGGCACCTTTTTAAGATGACCGATTCGAAGTTTGAAGATCTCCTCTTGCTCGCGATACTCTGCCAGTGACAACCTGTGAGAGATCAGAGAGCCAGAAATGCATTATTAAATAAACAAGATATTAAAAACAGAAAGCAAAGAAAACGTGAGATTTTACTGAAGAAAATATGTTAAATGTCTAAATAATTGTGATCTACAGAGTTAAATATACAGCATTTGACCTCTTACTAAATTTTTTTTCACCCAATGCTGGTTCAGGTTAACGGCTTACTGACAGCCATCAATACCACTCACCACAAAACTGCATGACTGGCCCCCCACAGACCAGTAAACCTCATTATATTCAGGCTACAAGCTTATTAATCCACCATTTATTACACAATAAAGTGATCTGCTCCTTGTAACCGTACGTTTCACTCTCTTGGCCGTTGCTTCTGCTTTTTCGTTTGTTGTGCTCCAGGTTGGGTGGAAACGTTTGGGCCATGGAGGGAGGTTTCCTCTTCCCCAGCAGCTTCCTCTGCCTCTCAATGTCCTCCCGCTGAGAGTTGATTCGCTCTTGCTGCCTACAACATGCAGGGACAATCTGGCGTAAGCATTTCTGTATGCTGAATAGAAAAAATAAATAAATAACAATTTAAATGTACGCTTGTGCCCATTTGTGTTCTGACTTGATGAGATTCTGGAAGGCATATCCATCTGTCCACTGCTCAGTGAAGGAAGCTCCGTGGCGTACGGTGGTGAAGTGACCCAGGCGTAGACGGTCCTGCATGCTCTTGTCCCTGCATGCCATCTTCTCCTGTCTTGACTTCAAACACAAATAAAGAAATAAATGAGTAAAACATTGTAGGCACAAAAAAACAAAACAAAGCAAAAAAAAAACCTAGATATGAAGTATCAAATATTATTATCAAATAATACTATTCAGTTCCACCTTAAATCACCATAAAGCCTTTTACAAGTTACATTCAGGCAATGCTTACATGCATAAACTGACTTCTTTGGTTTTCACATTGTACTACAGAGGTGTCCCAAATCAGGTAAACATACTTGTGCAAATTCATATTCACACCGACCCTCTCAATTAGCAGCTTCTTGCTCATGGTCACACACTTGTTTAGTCTCTCCTTGTAGCGCTCCAGCATCTTCTGCTGCTCGTCCACCTGCCGCCTCAAGTCACAGTTTGCCTGCCAAAACACGCATCATCACTCTGACAACCAATTCTCATTACAGCAAGGATTCAAGGCCGCTTATTAAACTGACACGATGGGGAAAAACTGCCAGAATTTCAGTTTGTAGCTTAAATGAAAGTGGTGTAAATGTCAGCAAACTAGTGGCGTTTAAAAGTTAACGAGCGTGATGAGCTGTAAGCGGACTGGTGAAGGTTAATTACTGAGAGATTTGTCATTGTTAGCCAAATAAACAAAGCAACAGATTTGGACAATAATGACTCGTCTCACAGTTGTATTTTCAATGGTCCAAGCTATCTGTTAAGAGAAACATTTGAGTAACTGCTGATTTTACCCTCAACAGGTCATCTATCCTCCCTTCCTTCTTCTCCAGGTCAGAGTTCTTGCTCTTCTCCAGTGCTGTCAGTTTCAGGATCGTCAGGTCCGACTGAGGAAGGAGATCAAAAGGTAGCGAGCCCACAGTAAGCATCTCGTTCAAAAGGTGGACAAACCTCTTGGGTCACTAACAAAGAAGTCCATCATTTTAAATTTACATCAAAATCAGCCACTGGTATCGCAAATATTAGAAGTGACTTTTAAGTGCTGACCTTTAAATCAGGCCAATTAGTGTAATTTACAAGAACAGCTGGATGTGTTGCAACTATTATGTCAGAAAACCAGCAGTGTGAGACCTTTAATGCCCTTTTAATTCTAGCATCCACATCCCAACTGTACTGTACTTTTTTAATGGCATAACAAGGTGTGCAGTGTTGCAACCTTACAAGTTTTGTCAGACTCCACAGAACACTTAAACCAGGGACGTGCTTCAACATGACTGAGATTATAATGAAGAAAAAAAAAAGAGAAAAGAAGAAAAGTCAAGGTGTCAAGCAGTGATTTGGGTCAGTCTCAGTTACCTGGATGGCTTTATGGGAATAGGAGTGTGTGGGGGCTGTTTTAACAGAGCTGCAAGATGAAGAGTCTGTGTGGGCTGATCCTGTGGACGAAGGACTGTTGTGCTGAAGCTGTATTTCAGTGAAAGAAAGAAAAAGTAGAGGAACATGGGGGACAAAATATCAGACCCAGATTCACAGACAGCATCAGTTTATAGAGAAGCTCAAAGGCATTAAAAGGAAAACATAATGTGGAGAGAATTTTATTTACAAAAAAAAAAAAAAAAGAATGAGAAAGAAATGTTTTGACAGTCCATAGTAGTTTTATTACAACTTTCCTTGGAGACATAATGGGACTAAATGCTGGTGAAGGTCTGGATATGCTCCGGATCCAGAAAAGCTCTACTCTGGCAGATAGTGGTGAGCATTGGCCTGCTGAAACAGCTGCAGATAGCGGTCTGCCGAGTTGAGGATAACGCTGCTAATCCACATTGAAAGGAGCCAATTGAGGTGGTTCAGGCATCTGACTAGGATGCCACAGAAAGTCAATTATTGCTCCTTTCATTTAGAACCCCAACGCCATAAATTACTGCTTACAGGGCTGTTGGTTGCTGGGGGGAAAGTTATGGCATGTAACCAAGTTATCAATTATATAATGCAGCCATCAGAGAAGCTTACACATTTAGTGCGAGCAAATGTTTCGTGTAATGTACACATTGATCTTCCGGACTGTTCCCTGCTTTAAATCCCAGCCAGTTAAGCCCAAAACTGAAGGCATGACACCAGCACTAGAAAAGTTAGCTCCCATTTCACTAAAACCACTGACTTAAGTGATGCAGACAAACCAAAGATGTGCCAGTTAGTCCTCCCAGAAAAGAAGAAAACTCACAACCATCGGTTGACTTTGACACTGGCTAAAGGTGCAACAGAGACGAATGCTGTGCTCACCATAGGATTAGACAGTGAATGTTGAGGAGACGAGCGCACCAGCATAGGGATGCTTCGAGCAGGACTGGTGCCAGAGCCGCTGCTACCAGCAAACTGACCACAGGACAAAGAGAAGAAACAAAGAGGACAGAGTGGTTATTTAGCAAAGGATCAATGAAGGGCAGTACTGATATAACCAGGACAAGAGTATGAAAGAGGAAAGCTTCAGAACTGAAAACAATGAGCATCAATGAAACCATGCATTCAACAAATCTAAAGCATCTTATGTCCTTTCAGTTTGTACTCACATCGCAGTAATCGCTCATTTTTTGCACTCTTCCCTTTCCTGTAAACAAAAACAGCCTTTTATAGTAAAGGAAACGTAAATGTGACTCTTACAACTTTGTATTTTAAGACTCCAGTTTTTTTAAACAATTATTTAACACCAAACTTAAAGTGGTGCAACACTTTAAAGTTGAGCAGCTGATCATTTCCCAATACAGAGAGGCATTTCTGCTTTAAACACATAAGATGTATGTGGACTTGCCTTGGCTGTTGTTGTCATAGGTGTCTCCTTTCCTCTTCCTGCTTCTGTCATTGGGCTTCTTCTCTGGTGTCTGACAAACACAAAAAAGCAGCTTAGAATTGATCAATTAACCACATTAACAGCAAAGAAACTGTATAAATGTAAGTCTTAGAGCTTTAAGTTCGAGTCTCTTAGTTAAAATAAACTTTTGAAAAAATATAATAACATTAACAGCAGTTTTTTTTATTCGAGTTTAGTATTTAGTAAACTTTGTAGTGCTTCCAGTCATATTATAGTCATACCAGGTTTTTAAATTTGCCTATGAGGTGGTATGCTGGCTTATTGCTGTGCCTCATTGCGTCACAGCAAGAGGGTTCAGGATTAAGTCTGGATAATGATTCTTTCTCTGAGGGCTTTACATGTTTTCCCATGTTTGTGTGAGTTTCTTTAAGCCAGCTAGGTTCCCCATTTATCCATAAGCATGAACTAAAATTTACAAAAGCATTTTTTCCTCTCTCTCTGGGTTAATTATTGGTTTTCTTTCAATTTCTTTTAAACACATTAAATATTAAATTCTGTTACTATTTAATTAAAGTGTAAAAAAACAAAACAAAAAAAACCCAGGTTGATAAATTATTCACAAAACTCCACCATACCAAAGTGTTTCCATACACTACTGCATGTACTACACAAAATACATAACTAATTCGAAACAACTAATACTGAAAACCTGCGAGCTGCACACACAAAAATCAAAAACCAACCTCCAGTTCCTTGTCACTGAGTGATCCTGCACTGCACAAAGACTGGTTGGATGATTCGCTGTTGGCCGAACTCTACAGCAAAGAAGAGAGACAAAGACCCGATTGGTTAATCATTAACTACTCTTATGGACAGAACTGAAAATGTGTGATACGGGATATTTAAATGATCTGCATGCATGAGATAAAGCAAAAGACGCCTGTGGCCTGTTTAGAGTCTGTCAGCATTACTCTCCAATTCATTTCATTGCAGATTTCTACAGTGCAGTATTATTTTTTAAAAACAAAAAAAATAAATAAAACACCAACCACTATGGCAGAATTCACAACTGTCACACTATGACCCTTGTGAGTGCGCATTACACACATCACCTTGCTAATCTTCACTTGACTTCCAGTTGGCTGAATTGGTTAGGGTCATTAAAGGCCAGACTCTGCACAGCCTGATGGGACTAAGAAGAAACAGCAGGCTTTCTGGGGCAGGAGGCTAATGCTTTTTAAGGCCTGCTAGCTTAACGCTTTTCAAGGTCACAACTATAGCAGACAACTCCTCTCATTCCTTTATATTAACATCTACAGTTTGACTGCAACGTCCTAAATAGCACTCAAAGACATACAGTGGATATCTATAATGTCAAAAAATATATATATCCATCCATTCATTTCCAAACTTTAATGTGACCTATAACATGTGTCATTTAATTGAAGACAAAAAAAAAAAAGCAAAAAACAAAAGTACAATAACCAGCATTAGTGTCCACACATTTAAACTAATGCTTTCTTAAAGCACCTTTTGATTAGATCACAGCAATCAATCTTCTTGGGTACACAGCTGCCATTAATTAAGGGCAGGGATAGCTCAGTAGGTAGAGTGGTGGCCCCATGATCGGAAGGTCGGGGGTTCGACTCCACTGAATGGCTACCCTGAGGTACCCCGGAGCAAGGTACCGACCCTACACACTGCTCCCCGGGGGCTGCACTGGTGGCTGCCCACTGCTTCACTGGGTGAATGGGTTAAATGCAGAGGAACTATTTCCCTATGGGGACTAACACGCACACTTTACTTTAAAAGAAACCCTGATTAACCCCAAATAAAGTTCAGCTGCCCTAGTAGGATTTTCCCAACATTTACTCCGTTGCAAACTAGAGCAAAAGCCAAGCATCAAAGAGATGTTATCATTGAAAGGCATCAGTCAAGAGAAAGGTTTATAATAAATAAATAAATAAGTGTCCACAGCATTGGATGTAGCATGGAACACAGTGAAGCCAGTCATTAAAAAAAATAAAAAGGCAGAAATATGGGACAACAGTGATGAAAAGACAAGATGAAAACTGGTCAGGGAGGCTACCAAGTGACCTACAGCAACACTGAAGGAGCTGCAGGAAATTCTGGCGGTGAGGACTATGGGGTAGGGTTGCAAGACGGAAGCCATTTCTGACAAAGAAAAATGTCCAAGACCAGCTACAATTTGCTAAATCATCAAGTTTAAAATTAAGAAGGGTGGAAAATTTACATTGATCTGAGGAGACTGGCCACACATGCATACAGAAAGCCCCAAACAAAAAAAAAAAAAAAGGGGGAAAGAAAACAACAAAACAAACCTAAAAATCAACAACACAAATAAATAAGTGGCATAATGCAATATCCATGTTGAAGCATGGTGGCAGCAGTATCATGCTTTTAAAACCTTAAGACATCTGCCAGAAAGCTGCAGATGAAGACGAATTTCACCTTTCAACACGAGAATCACCTGAAGCATATATCTAAATCAATATTTAGACGAATATTGAATCTTTGGATCAAAACAGTACTTCAACAAAGTGTAGGGTGTACTATCTAATATTTGTTTTTCAGTTGAGTTAAGTAAGGTAAAGGTGGGAAAAGTGGGGAAAATGACTTATGGTATCACTGTTAACATCACAAAAACCTGCAATTTTAACAGGGATGTGTAAACTTTTTATATCCACTGTATACCACTGGTATCATACCCACAGCCTTACATCATTTATCCTCCTATACCACAGCAAGCAGTCCTGACAATAAATTTAAGAGTGAAATATAGGTAAGAGCATTTAAAATATAAATAAATAAAAATGGCTGCTTTCTTAGGAGCTGCCATTTTCTCAGATGTGCACCCTCACTTATTAATACCCAGTTCAACAGCAGGGTACAGCAAAGCACAGCCAATACTGTGAACTTCAGCTGCTGTGCCATTTAAGTGTCACTATCCTCCACTGAAACAAAGAGCTGCCGGCCAGCTCCTGTGTCAGCCAAAACAGAGCTTGTCTTGTTGTACCTTTAGCTCATGAAAACAGATCACAGCACTGAAGAAACCTCCTGAACAGAGGGCACACTGTAAACAGAGAGGACTTCTAAGCATACCTCAACTGAAAGACTAACACAAGAGTGCTAACCAATTGCACTCACAGTGGGGTTGTGGGATGAATTCCAGGAATTAATTCAGCAAGAATTGCAAAATTTAGCAAAAACAACATGCATCAAGTCCAGCATCCACAGAAATGACCTGTACCTGCAACTGTTGTCATTTTAAGCAACAAAACAACCATTACAATGTTAAAATGTTCCAACCTTGGCCACACCGACTCCAGTGAACCGAGCCTCAAGCAGCTCCTGCCTTCGTGGATCCAGGCTGATAGCCTGGCTATGAAGTCCTTCCATCATGCCTAGAAAGTAAGACATAAACAGTAAATGGACTGGTACTTGTATAGCAATTTTCTAGTTAATTTGGGCACTCTCTTATTACAAGTCTCATTCACACAAGTTGTTTTTACCTAGGCACTTTTAATCTAACGTCCCAGATTTCACATTGGAGGAACCAGGAATTGAACTACTGACCTCCTGATTGGTGGATGACCTGCTTTACCTCCTGAGCCACAAATATTTAACTTATGTGGAAGACCTGGTTTGAGTTAGAATGACATACACTGAATTGTGTGGCACTTTCTGATTTAGGGAAGTGACCCAACAAGCTTGAGGTCTGACTGGGAAAATGTAACACCTTTTGTCACATTTGCATGGTAACCTAGGCAATTATTTGATCAGTAAACGTCACAGCCTGCTGCTCAAAGGAACGCTTTCCTCAAAACACAAACACCAGGAAAAATTTGCTTAAATTAATTTCAAGAAATAGGTTTAAAAAAAATAAAATAATAATAATAATAATAATAATAATAATAATAATAATAGAAAAAGGAAATTAAATCTGAGAGCACATATGAGACGTGTCATAGCTCAAAAACCACCAAAGAATATAATAATAAAATAATGATATTCATTTCTGAGCAGGCAGCCCAGCAAGCCCGTTCACTTGTGTATCAAAACAATCCTAGAAAGCACAAGTTCCCTAAACAGAAATACTATCTAGCTCAATCTCAACATCAAAAGCAATCCCATGGGCTCATAGCTCCCCAATTCGAGCAGCCTTTCAGCAAAACCATCTTGATAATAGTGGGTGAAAAAAACCGTTTCGATACTGTTGACCGATCGAGTGGACGAGGAATGCCAAACTTGGCTAAAGCTAAAGGTGCTAATCAAAATCCTGGTAACAACAACACAAAAGCGATGCGCTCCCATCAACTGTCAGCTTATCCTATGCCAATCGGCAGAACGACTCAAACTTTGCCTATAAAATGTAGGATTTGAACCTATTACACAGCCCAAACTAGCTAGGGTCAAGTGATGAATCGAGCTAACGCCAGCTACAGTAGAAGTCTTACCTGGAGAACCTTTTGCAGTTTTCACAGCACTCACAACCCCAGAAAGGATGTTATCCGTCCAACCGGCGACAGCAAACTCCTTAACACCCCCGAGCTCCCCGCATCTCAAATAAAGTTGTCTGTATTAAGTTATCCATTTACAATTATTTCGAAATCAGGGAAGACATTTGTTAGCTTAGCTAATGCTAGCTATAAAGACCAGTGTGGCTGGCTCCTGTCGGTGTCATCCGGACAGGAGGCCGTGATCCTCGGGGTTTCCTCGTCCGTGTTGGTGCCCCTGCACGGGCAAACCGGGAGCTGTCAGTGCTCTGAAGTCTCCTGACAAGTGCTGTCACATTTCTGCTTCACTCGTTCTTCTTTTTATCGTTACAGAGCGATGCTTGCACCGGGAGGAGTCATCTCGTTACAGTCCATTATTTTAATGCTTAAGAAAAGATCATAACCTCCCGCAGCAAGGCCGCAGTGAGCTCCCAGGAGACCTTTTACAGTGATGCTTCCAGTGCGCCGGTTTACCACATAATGTACGCTCCCCCAAAACGGACTCAGTACTGTACTCAAGGTTAGATTACAACCGGGTGAAATCGATAACTTCCACGCCACAAGGGGCCCTAAAAAGCTTCCCTGAGAGCTGCTTTTTAAATCTGGATTTCAACCACTACAGTTAAACTATGTCCTGCATGTACAACATGTTTTTGTTAGCTTATAGGATAATTTAATGCATTTAGTCGTTTGCCTGAACTGTGCATGGATTCCTAGAATAAACAGATGCATTAAATCACCACAAATTAAATTACACCAAAGACATCTGTTGCTGTTTTTTAAACTTGATGAATGAAGTTAGTAAATGTTTAACACTGTATTTGTGTGAGCTTAAGTCCTTGTCATCACTGCTATGCAAGCTACTTCACTGAACATATTATGTATTCAGATATTTTATGCTCTGGTAATTTTTTTTTTTTTTTACTTTTCACATAAAACAGCGGTGTTAAAAGGAGTTTTCTCGTGAAGCTTTACCATCAGTTGAAAAAATGAAGTACACCCGATTGCTTGTAGGTTATAACTTGTAGAATTTAGCAGAAGTAAATGCAATGTTGCTTCAATTCCTTCAGGTTTCTGGACTTCACCCACCACAGCATTTAGTCAGATTGAGGTCTGGACTTTGACTGGTTCATTGCAACACCATCATCTTTTCTTTTTCTGTCATTCTGTTGCAGATTTGCAGCAGTGCAATTGATCATTGTCAAATTTCAACAAGGTTTTAACTGTTTGACAGATGGCCTCACATTTGACTCTAGAATACATTGGTTTACGGAAGAGTTAATGGTTGACTCAATGATTCCAAAGTGTCCAGACCCTTCTACTGCAAAACAATCCCAAATCATCACCCTTCCATCACTGTGCTCCCACATGGTATGAACTTTCTGCGCTGATATGTTGTGTTTGGTTTTCACCAAATGTAGTGCTGTACATCATGATCAAATATTTCCATTATGGTCTTGTTGCTCCAAAGGACATTGTTCCAGAAGTCTGGTGGTTTGTTCAGATGCAGCTTTGCAAACCTAAGCTGTACTGGCATGATCTTTTTAGACAGAAGTCACTTTTTTCTAACAGCACTTCCAAAAGAGCAATACTTTATTAGTCTTTTTCTAATTGTGCTTTATGAACTTTTTTTCCCCCTTTCATGAACTTTAACATTTAACATGCTGTCCAAGGCCTGTAGAGTCCGAGGTGTATCTCTTGGGTTTTTGGTAATGTCACTGAGCATGGCATGGTCTAACCTTTGGTGGGATATCCACTCCTGGGAAAATTGTGGCATTGTGTTAACATACCTTCAAACTGCACAAACACTAATGTGAACACTGAGGGGCTTTTGATTTTTTATTAGCGTTACTCTATTTTAAGTTGTAGTTTAAACCAAACCTGTGGTTTGATTTAAACCAGTGTTTCCTTAAATTGCGGAGCACAGATCTTCTGCTGGGCAGACAGAATGACTACTGGGGCCATCTGAGAAAACTTTGGAAAGCAACTGATCAAAATGAAGCATTAACCTCCAGAGGTGAAAAACAAAGCCAGAAATGTTAAAAAAATGAAAATGCAACTGTGCTTTCATTGATGCACCTTGCTAACCATGCTCGATAACCTTAGCTGATAGCTTAGCATTTGACCCCCCAAACCTGGTTACGGGCCAAAATGCTAAAGTTGAGGCTTTGAAATGCATAGTCCAAAGACAACAGGTGACATGATGGTGTATACATCCATCTTTTATCTACAGTCTGTGCTGTGGGATGTACTCTAACGGAGGCTTAAATTTAATAAGGCCAGCTTGACGTCATATCTCTACATGTGAATTAGTTTCATTCTATTAATCTTTTTTTTAACCACCTCACAGGTTGTTTTCTCTTTCTTCCACTTGGTGGAGCTAAATAGCTTTACTGGCTTTGTCAGAGCCAGTGAGCTGGGACGTGTTTTTTACCTATTTTCTTTCTCTGTGTCTCCATATTGTGTTCCGTTGAGCTGATGAACTGTACTGTGCACACAAACGAGCAAATTAAACCTGCAGTTTAAGTCCAGGAGATGCGAGTAGTGCGCTGCATTCAAAAAATCCTGCACAGCCAAGAGAGAGTTGAGGATGACTTAATTACACTAATAATTATGATAAAAGGTTTATCATAATTATTATCATAAAAAAAGAAAATATTATCCTTTTAAGCTGATGCATGCACAGACTGAGTGTACAGCAAAATGGGCTCATGGACAATATTTTAATAAAGACTAATTAAAGGGTTACACGATCGACTGTAAATCAAATGTATTTTGCAGAAAAGCAGATCTCTGATTGTCTGTTTTATGTGTTTTTCATTCATCACATTTTTAACATTCAAAACATAAACTCAGCAGGAGTTAGTCAGTGTTCTCAAAGGGTGGTTTCAGACAGTTTTTTTTCTACTTTTGAATCAATATTACAATATTAATGAGAATGGATATCGTTAATACAATAATCACGAGTGCTGTGAGCACACAAGCCCCACTGACCTATAGTTGACTTAGTAGACTAGACTTAGTATAGTAGACTTTTTCTTTTCTTTAAACACCATGCTTTAACTTTAATGTCTCAAATTATGTGGTTATAACATCCAGTGTATTATAAAGAATAACTAAAAAATCATGTTTCATATCTTCAAAGAAAATGATATTAACGCACTAGAAATTTTCAATTTACTCCAAACCACATGATGGCAGTTTATCTTTGTGGTTTTCCACTGGGTGTCACAAACAGGAAATTCTGTGCCCTCTACTGGCTTATAGGAACTGAGTTCACCCATATTACTTTTTAAAATATAATTTTTATCATTTTGCCACAGTGATATGCAGTCATGTGGATCCTTTTGGTTTTATTTTAATAAGCAAAACATTTCCTTTGCTGCCAAGAGTTTTCTATTCAATGTTAATGTTGATGTTATGTTTGAATGCCTGACTACCTTTACACTGGGAAGTATATAGCACTTCTCAAATATTAAATATATTCTTATTGCCTCTGCCAAAAAGGTTATGTTGTTGGTAGTGCTTGGGTGCATCTTTTTTCTGTAAACATGATTGCTAGAAAAGTTTTGAATGCATTCTGATCAAGCTTTGTAGGGGTGTAAAATTTGTCAATGTAATGATTTATTGGTGGAAAATTGACAAATCCGTTTTATAAATTAGAAACTATGATTCTTACAAGTGTGGTGTTTATGGTCAACATATAGAGAGTACCATATCTGAAGACTTAAACCTCTTTTTGACTTCTGACATTACCTTAAAGCTCGACAGAGTGATCTTAAGGTCAAAGTGGTAATAATGCTATGTAGAGCTATTTACAACGATGTTTCTTACTACCATTGTCTGTATTTACAACATATAGGTATATAGGAAATGACATATGATGATATATTGGGATTTCTGATCTTATTTGACTTCTTCAAGGTCAAATAAGATGAAACTTTCATAAAATAACTAGCTTCAAAAGTTGATTCTGTTCATCTAGATGTAGCGTTTTCAGTGGGTGAAACGTTTCGTTACTCATCCAAATGACTATCCTTGTATTGGCAACATTTAGGATAAAATACTGGTATATGGGGTTTCTAAATATCACCTTAACATCTGCATCCAACTATCCTGTCACATATGACCTCACTTTCACATTTCACATTTTCATATTGACCCCAAAATGTGTTATAAACTGCAAACATCTTAAAGTACGATTAAAAAGAACAAAGATAACAAAATTAATATGCACAAAACACAAAACTATCCCCTTAAAAGTGCCTCGGTGAAGGTTTGCACTCTCTTTGTGCTTCTCGTTAAATTTTGTGCTCTTGATTTCAACTTTTACGATTTCAGTGGGCTCTCAACGGATGGACAAAAAGCTGCTTTTGGAGATCTAAACCTTTATTATGGGCTGCACAACAAAACAATTCTCATTCAAAACAAAAAAACAAACACCTTATCTAACATCGTAGTACAGGTGGGTGTTTTGTCTCAAATCCCTGATAAAATGTCTCCTCGGAATGATTTCTACATATTTACAAGCAAATAATTATTAGTTATTGCGTGACAGTAGAGGCCTGCACATGATTCGCTGCCTTCTCAGAGAGGATTGTCGAAGTGCATTATTTCCATCCTTTATTCTTCAGCTTTGTTCAGTAGCGTCAGTCTTTTCCTCTGTATGTGATGTTCGTAAAGGTTGATGTCGCTCCCTTGTAAAGAGGATTGTGCCCCTGTTAGTCAAACACACACGAGGAGATACGAGTCAAGGGGCGGTTTATGGTAATGACACAATAGAAAAGTCCACATTTAAAACAGCTATTTCATGTCATCATTTAAGCAGACATGCTAACTTGAGTGTGTGGTTTTGTGTTACTTGTGAGCAACTTAAACCTACTGTGATTCCTTGTGGTTTGAGGCCTGTGGGATTTAGTTGTGTTCTTTAGGCCACAAACAGGCTTATTACCAGTAAAGGCTGATTAGCGCTGGCTAATTTAAACCCAGCCCTTCCGTTGGCTGCTTTTTTGTTCTGTTGGTAGTAACAGCATGTAACAGAAATAATAAAAAACATCTTCAGACAACGGGAGCAAGACACTGCGTGTGTGGGCTCTTTGTGTGTGTGTGTGAGTATGTGTGTATAGGAAGGTGCAGGCATGTTTGCATACTTGAGTGTGTGCAAAGACTGCATTGAATCCTCAGTGCTTTCTATGATAATATTAAACAAATGCTGCACTTGCAGTTTCCCAATTCACTACTTCAGAGTCCGTTCACTTACTGTTTCCCACTTGGCGCGAGCGCGTTCTTCCTCAAATTTGGCAAACTCCCGTCTGTCGTGGATGGTAACCAGCAGCTTCCAGATAAGCAGAGCGGCCAAGCCCAGGAACAAAATGGCTCCTGCCACTGACAGAAGCACTACCAAAATGTCTGGACCCTTGGGGCAGTCTAAACAGAAGGAGGAAGTGATAAAGGAATGAGCAGATAAGCCAGAGGTCAGGCCAGAGGAAATGATTTTATAACTGTGTTTCATCTCTGGTTCTTATTGATTTAATCTCGCTAATATCGCAACGTAGTCCCCTACTAACTGCAGTGAGTTTTCAGAGTCAGCGGTTATAACGCCTGTTATAAAGGCAGATGTACAGCTTTAAACTTAATAGCATGGTTCTTTTTAGCATGGCTGACAGTTTTCTAATTGCCATCAGGTTTTTAAGTGACGGAAGAGAACAAGGGAAGCGTAACAGTCCTGAACAGGATGTTAAAGACCAGAGAGAAGAGTGGAAGATGGCCCAAAGTGGAAAACGGTAACATCTTACAGCAAGGCCACAATCCTCTCCTCCCTCACTGCGGTCAGGCAAAACTCTCCAGTACTCTGATTTGCACAATGTCGCACAATGACGGGCATTACGCTCCTTCAAAGAGTCACGGACATGAACCACTTCAAAAGTGGAACAACTCATCACATTTGCTAGCCTTGTTCGCATGACTAATTTCTCTTCAATAATTCCCCCAAGTTTTACAGTCAAGTAGAGGGACTGCGAAAGTTTAAGTTGCTTGTAAGGTTTGGGAATTTGAGGAGCAAAAGTGTCTTTTATATCTCTCACAATCTCTTACAGTAGTTCACTAATGTTTTGGCTACAAGTTTTGAGGCTTAATTAGTCCCCAGAGTGCAATCTTGCTCCAAAAAAGGTCTGCAGAAGTTCCTACAGTATGAGTTATTTCACATGAGAAACTTCTAGATCTTTATTTTTCCACTGCGGTCTACTTGGTCAATTAAAGCGTATGTGACTCAATCAAAAAAGCTGATGAACTGAAAAATATTTGAGCCAAAATGTGATGACAGATATGAGGTAATCAAATATTATTCAACCACCCCCATATGGTCCTAAATTTAGAGTTCTCAGCATAAAGAAAATGACATTTTAAAGTTTTTTCTTAAGCTTCTCAAAAATGTGTAATGAATTAATACTAATCACACGTAGAAAGCATCAGCATTATGTGAATTTCTCCCTGAGGATGAATAAAGCATCCATACATCATTATTAACTTATTTTCTGGTCACCAGATGAGTCTCAGTGTGATATTTAGCTTGAACTTTTTATTTTTAATGCAATCTGATGCAAGCCTACTATGAAGTTTTGTCATTAAAAAAGTGTTATGGTGCTGCAGTGAATAAATATGTGGTACGCATGTATACACCGGACAACCAAATGATGAGGCGAAAGATGCCAACGTGTTAAACAGTAAGAATGCTCCTAGAGCTGTAATGCTCTATGGGTTCCTCATAATGTCGGTATATCTGTGTGGCGTGTGGTTACATGCACATATGCACGTGAAAAGCGGTGTTGGGCAACCAAAGCAACGAGGGCGAACTTTTACAGCCAACATCAAAGCTGCTCTCATCTTCCTCCTTCTATCATTATAAATTAGCTCTACTTCCTGCTCTTCAGCCGACCCTTTAATGCTCATAGCCCATCAAAGTCTACATGGAAATCAGTCTTGGCTGACACTATTGATTAATGTGATTTACCAACTTTTTCTTATGTTGTCTCGATTTTTTTTTTAAAGCTTAGACAGCTTTGAAGGGTGAGTGATACAGCTTCACATTTCCTTCGCTGTTCTTTTGGTTACTTATTTTCTTCCATATCCTCAAGAGGAGAGCACGAGAGGGCTTTCTCTCTGCGATATGTATAGTCAGCATGTTCCCAGAGGAGCTGGGCAGCTATTTACAGCCCTCTTTGACACGGCAGGGTGCCCCGTGTTCAAGGCAAATTGTGGTGTATTTCTCTGATACCCAGTTGTGCTTAAATTAAACACACACATTCATTAAAAGTAGACCCAAGTACAGATTTTCTCTGAGGGCAGAAAGCTATTTTACTGCCCCACACTTTTTCTATTTGGCCACTTAACAAGTGAGAGAGTAGGCATCGGGGAAGTGACAGCTTGTAGTTGGGTGAACACAAAGCACTAAAAAGTTTTGCCAGAAATTTAAAAAATGCAGATGATGGTGAAAGATTGTTATTGCAGGTTTATCCTCATCTATTCAGCATTTGTGTTGATTACATCTGGTAAAAAAAGCAACAGATTCATATTTATAACCCATAATATTAAATTACATTAAATTAGCAATTAAAAGTAGAGATGAATCTATTGACTGGCTAGGGAATGGAATCAGATTACTCCCTTTCATGCACGTACAACACGTACACAGTGGCGCAGGCAAATAGTTGCACGTGTACTCACAGTCATACACTAACATGAGTGAAGACGCAAGTTTGCCACAGTAAACCATGGGGGGGAGTCACTATGAAAACATTTTTAACAAAAAACCTAATCACATACTTAAAACAACCATACCCAGCTATAATGGACATTTTAAAGAAGCTAACACCGGCAAAGCACTTAATGTTTCTTACCTGGCTCTTTGACAACAAAGAGGATGGATTTGCCACTGGCATCTTCATAATACTGAAAACGCTCCACGCAATCGTTCTCATCTTTGTAGGTGCAATTCACCGCATTTGTGTCATGGAGCTCTGTGTGGAAAAATGTTGACGTTACATTACAAGTTAGACAAAATGACCCCTTTAATGGATTGTTCCACCTTGTGCATTTATGGAATTATTATTAACATTAACCAGCAGTGCCAAAATACAAATCATCTCACCTAATTCATCCACAAGAACAATCTCATCCTTGCAGATTCGAGAGCAGGTTTTGTCCTCAATCAGTTTGCCCCTCTTGAAGTGCTTACACTCCACACACTCCCTGTTAAAATGTAAAATATCAACAATCAGTTGATTTAAAGGAGCTAAATTGAATATCTCTGTATGTAAACTCACTTCTTCATGGTACAGGCGTCGGGGCAGGTGGGACACTTGTCACACGTGGCTCCGTAGGCACCTGGTTGCGTGCACTCGCAGGCTCCGCACACGCACTGACCCCTCCCGCTGCACAGGAGGCCCAGGCTGGACATACAAGTGTCTGTACGTCTGGAGCAGTTACAGTTCTCACCCTGCCAGTCTGGTGCGCACTGGCAGAAGCCACAGTTACAGACACCGTGCCCTGAGAATAAACAAAAAACAAGAGGAGGACAATATGACAAGAAATTTTATGTGAAAAAGAGGGCGCAGCACGAGTTGGGGAAGAAGGACGCTTTTGGCATCTGGGATGGTTGTAACGTCAATCATTTGGCATCACATAGTTTACACACTGTCTTACACAAACATATTTATTTTGTTGCAAGTTTTGACAAAAGCTTATACACATGCTCATTATTTTCATGACTTTATTATTAAAGAAATTAATGTTATGTACCATTTTATAATCTGCTGGGCGTAAGGTACCTTTACAAACTCTCAAATTTAAAATAAATGCAATTGGGTAGTCCTTTTTTAGGTGGTCAGCATGAGTTAGTAATGGCTGGCCACTGCTTATTAAATGGTTATGACTGAACTAACCACAAACCTGTGTCATACAATTCTTTTTGCCCTATTTACGGGCTCTTCTCTGTACCTTGAAAAAGATTTACCATGTTGCTTAGCCTTCAAACACTTCAAACCCAGCATCTACAGCCATGCTGAAGTCAAGCTAGCATTTCATGGCAATAATAATAGCCAGAAATCTAACCCAAATTAAATTTAAAGGTTTAATTCAATTCAGTTTTATTTATAAAGCACTAAATTCCAACAAAAGATGCCACAATAATCCAGCAAAAACCCAACAATTAGAAGACTTTTTAATTGTAGCTAGTTAAAAATAAGTATTATTTCTTGCAGACATTCAGTGGTCCTGTAAGTTCATGACTTTACACTGGAAACACTGGAAACCAGAAGCGGAATATTAAACTGCTAGAGGTTAAAAACCTATTTCACTGTTTGTCTGCGGTGACTGCATTGCTTTTATATTTGGCTGCGTGATGAAGCGCATATCTGAGCAAATTTGTACACATTGTCTTTTTGTTATTCCACGAAACTCTGTGTGAATGTGAGTGTACATGCCAGTAAGAGAGCCGGGGCAAAAACATTGTGGCTTTCCACCACAAAAAACAATGCCCAGATAAACAATGACACAGGAAGCTGCTTGGCACAGTCTAACTGGATAAAGGATGATCCATGGATAAACTGTCATTATCACATGGCCACAAGACCTCTAGCTTTTAATTAGATCATTCTGTGGAGGAAAGTACAATGGTCCACACACTGAATAAGATATTTCAAGACAACAGAAGACTATGTGTGTTCTGCACACACATAGTCTCTGAACATTTCCAGTACTCTCCCTCTTGGCCAAACATGAGTTTATTTTTAGCGTCATTACACCACACTAGCCAATGAGTAAGAATAAAGGTATTTTCATGTTACTCTATGGACTTTGGGGTGCACAGGAAAACATTTCCTTGTGAGACCGGCTGAGATGGATGTGGATAGTTTTTAGTGGCATATGAGCTCTACTTAAAAACTACCTAATACAAGCTGCTTAGCAAATAAATTCAACCTAAATAGCATCAGGAGGTACTAGTGCATAAGTGTAATAACACTATGTCTACATGATATGAAAAGTTGCATTTGTATCAAAATATCTGTCATATAATTAAAAACAAAACAAAAACAAACCAAGAAACAGAACTGAACTATAAAAACGAAACTGAACTGATTGAACCCATGCTGGAAACTAAATTAAACTAAACAGAATATATAAAAATGTAATGTAACATTGTGAAAGCTGTTCACCAGATGTGGAGTTCAGGGTCAATTAGCTTAGTTAGCTTAGCTTCCTTGTTAGCAAAAAGCAAAGAAATAAAGCTAGCCTGGTTATCCTTGCAGCTGTTGTTTTTAATTTTCTTTTGGCACAAATTAAAAATGGGAAAAATAAAACAGTAAGTTTTTAAGTAAGTTTGTGATCTCTGCACTTGGATAACATTTCCCCCTGCATTCAGTGTTTATGCTAAGCTAGCTGCGAACAATAGTAAGAACGTTAAAAAAAACAAAGAAAACTTTATTCTTACTTTGTTGCTGTTACAAGACTGCAACAGACAGTCATAAAAAACACCTCACCGATCTTATCAAAGCATTCAAATGAAATAGTAAAGACATTAAATGCTGGTAATGTTGGGTTTAGTTTAAGGGAAAGTGGCAAAAACTGATTACATGTTGGATTTTTACTAATCGGGTCCTCATTAATGGGGTTTGGAATTAACAACACGCAAGCACTGCATTAATGACACGAGATTGATCATTTCATCAAACTTCTAAAGCAATAAACTTTTTTATTTTTTTACCATTACCTCTATTCTAACATGAGCCAAAATGTCTTGCCAGCAAACCCAATGATGCTTAGTCTCACGTGCATAATAGTTTTTCTTGAACATGTAGGCATTTTTTACATGACAGCATGTGATGTCATTCTGATACTTTCATGGTTTTGACACAGCAGCATGGTTTTTATTTAAAAGCACTAAAACATTGAAAGTAATAAAAAGTAAAGTGATAACCTCACCTCACTGTTTGAAAATCTCAACCACAACAAAGACACAAAATCTCTTGCGTAGAAGAAAATCACCATCAGTATGTTTTGTTGTGTGTTCATGAATCCCTTCAAATTCTTTAGTACAAAAGGTTTGGATGACACAAACATATAACCTGAGCTGACACTCACACGTAGTGCACATACACCAAACCAGATGTTTATTGTGAATGTAGCCCATATCCAGAGGGGAGAGTTTTTACTGTATATAATTCTTCCCAGATGAGGTGGGTGGCAAGTCAGTGTGGTGAAAGGGACAAACGACCTCAGCTATAAAAGTGCGCGCATTCTACAAAACTCTACCACAACCATACAGAAAAATCAAGATAGAAGTCAGTGGGTCATTTCGACCCACTACAGCTTTCGGGGGGGAACAGCTAAGGTTGGGCTATCTCTTGGCTGGGTATATCTCAGTTGTTTGCCAGCAACTTCACAGACCACTGTGGCCGGCCAAAAATAATAATAGAAAAAAAGTCCAGCACATACAATCTCTCCTGCACTACTTGCTGCCCTCACTAAACCCCAATGCACCATTTTGAAGTTAATCCTTGAACAGAGCTACTCCCATTTCTAGTCTTCCTTTAAAAAGCAAATACTGGTTAATAATTAAAGATATCTACAGCAGGAAATTGAATATTTATAGGGAATAACAGACTATATTAGACTGTCTTAATATTTTTTGTATGTGGACTGATTCTTATATAGCATTTTTCTACTCTCCCGGAGTACTCAAAGCGCTCTATACAACATTCACCAAATCACACCCGTTCTCACAATCACTTTCTCTTTACATAGTGCTTTCTAAATACATTCATACTCTGATGGGTGCATCGAAGAGCAACTTGGGGTTAGTATCATGCCCAAGTATACTTGACATGCAGACTGGAGGAGCCAGGGAATGAACCACCAACCTTCCACTCAGTAGATGACCTGCTCTACCTCCTGAGCTACAGCCTGTTGACTAAACTGTTGACCATTAAGCACATCACTGATTAATACTCATTCATTTAAAATCCTAAAGCAAAGTAAATACACAAGAAGCCTGCATGTCTTTCTTACTGTAACTCATGAGGCCTTACCCGAGCAGAGTTCTCCCTTGTAGCGCAGGCAGTTGAAGTCATCACACTCACACAGCTTTCCCCACACTTTCCCAAAGTCACTGCTGTGGCACACGCACTGGCCACACACGCAGTCTCCGCGGCCGCTGCAGATAGCCGACTGAGGTCCTCCGGATCCTGCAGGTCCACTGCAGCGATCCTGCGCCATGGGGTTGTAATCGCCTTCGGCACATTCGCAATGTGGTCCTAAGCGACCTGGGTGGCACAGGCATATGCCACACTCAAAGGTGCCATTGCCGTTGCTACATTTGGGGCTATCAGGCTGGGCTTTGGCCTGGCACTTGCAGTCGCACTCAAAGGTGACAGTGATGGAGAGGGCATCCTTGAAGCCCACAGGTTTGATGATAAAGGTTTTCTTTTTTTTGGATGGGCAACCACGAGCACGAGCCTCCACACTGAAAGAGACCTGCCAAAGAGCACAGAAGCGTAAAGAAAAAAGGAGACACTTATACTAATTTTTACTTGTTTCTTTTTTTTTTTATGGCATCCAGACTCAGCATTATCTAATCGCTGTCAGAGAAAACAGCACAAAGCAGATGTAACACAAGGAATGCCTCCAAATGTATTTAGTCAAAGTAATTGTTCATTCAGTGTTGCATGCCAGATCTGGTAAATGTGGGGAGTTACTACATCTGGAGAGATGGCCATATATGGAAATAATAATACCAGCTGAGGTAAAGAGAAAGAAATGTGTAGAGGCCAGAAAATGTCACCTGGAGTGAAGAAAGACAAAGAAAAATAGCCATAGACGCTTAGATAAAGAAAAATGCAAAAACTAACAAAGAGAACTATTTAAAAAAGGATCTTAAGACAAAAAAACATGAAGAATAAAAAATAAAGTTAGAGACTGTCATTTGTTTTTCCATCTTTTACTCCTTGACACTATGAGAAAAAGGGAAAATCCAACTCAGATAGAAGAAATAAGGGAAATGGAAACATACCAAAAAAAAAGACCCATATGGAACTAATTTGTTATTTTTGTTTATAGGGAACAATGGTCTCTCGAGATGGGTTATATTCTGAGTACAAGCAGAATCTTTTAAATATGAATTGTTAAAATATTCCTTGAAAAAACTAAATGTGTTTAGGCGACTGTGTCCTTCTTTAAATAATTACAGTAACAAAAAAAAACTACACTGAAAGTAAGTTAATTAGTCTCATGAAGGATGTTTTCCTGAGTGTGGCCTGTACAGTATGTAAACAATCACGATCACTGTACATCCTTATCTGAAACAAATAAAGCAAGGAAACAACCATGTACAGTCAACTAGGTGCGACAGAGGTTATGGTTAACACCTGTAGATAAAGATCACAGTCAGATTACTGCCTTTCTCCCCTTTCTGTGGTAATTCAGAATCTACCTTATTAATCCTAAATCTTCTTTTATGTGTGTAAAGTTTTAGGCCACCTTTCTTTGGTTACTCATGTTGTGACTACATTGTAGAAAAAGTGCAGTATTAATCTGAATATATAACTAGCTTTATATGTAATACTCCATTTAGTCAAAATATCACTGAACAAGCATTGGCCAGCCATTACTAACTCATGCTGACCACCTAAACAAGGTCCACCCAGTTGCATTTATTTGAACTATTTTATATAACTGTTGATAAAGATCATAAGTATTGTGAGTATTATGAGTAGATCATGAGTATTACAGTAATGGGAAAAAGTTCACCCTCTTTCAATTCTAAGATTTTACACATGAGAACACAATACAAAGTCCTTAGCAGGTCCTAAAATGATTTGAATATAAGTTCTGATGAACAGCAACACATGAAATATAACACTGTGTTATTAGTTATGTGGCAAAAACGAAACCAAAATGGAGAAGCAGTGTATGAAAAACCATGTACGCCCATGTGCGGGCTAACGCCCACTCACATCCTCGGCCTTCTGCCCTCAGGAAATCACATGATAGGGTGGGGCTAGGTTTCACAATGAGTTCACCTGAAACCTTGGCTGATTGTGTCCTACACCTGTTTTCACACCTTGGCTCGTGTCATTAGGTAGAGAATCATTAGGGGTCCCTATGGGGGACACGCCCATAGGGCTTAAATCTGGGACTCTCCACCATTTGACCCTAGAACTGAAGAAGCTTCTTAAGAGGTGAAACGTCTTCAAGCAACTTAAAGAAGTCCAGACGCTTTTCTTTCCAAGCTCCTTAGACTATGATGAGCTGGAGAACCATCACAGACATGTACACCCTTACTGTTTCCATAGCAACAGGATATATAACAGCCAGGTCGAATTCATTTTCACTTTGGCAGATGGCCGCGCTGCCTGTACTGGAGGTTTCTTCCTGTTAAAAGGGAGTTTTTCCTTCCCACTGTTGCCAAAGCTCTCGCTCATATGGGGGTCATATGATTGTTGGGAGCTTTCTCTGATTTTTTTGTATTATCGTAGAGCCTTACAGTATAAGGTGTCTTGAGGCGACTGTTGTTGTAATTTGGCGACATATAAGTAAAACTGAATTAAATTTAATTTAATAAACTGATAATCAGTGGTTTGTGTAGTTTGTTGGTCTGGCGCATTCAGTTATGTGTGATTTCCAAACAATATATAATCCATTATTCTACAATGAGAAAGATGATTTATAAATAGCAAACATTCAAGCAGTTACCAGTCTCCCCAGGAATGGACTGTTGGAACGTCCAGTACTCAGAGAAACTGTAAAAAACACAACTCAGACTCTACAGGCCTCTTTTAGCATGTTAAATGTTAAAGTTTGTGACAGTAAAATTAGAAAAAGACTGACCAAGTATGACGTGTTTGGAACTTTTTCCAGGAAAAGGCCTCTTTCTCCAGGCCTCTCTAAACAGAACATGGCAGTATGGCTTAGAAATGCTGTGGGGGGGGACACCTTAACAAAGCGCTACATGAATGAAGGCTTGAAAATCTCAATTAAGGAGGTGGTCATGATGATACAAACTAATGAATCATGGGGCGTGCTTAGTTTTTTACACACAACTTCGGTTTTTGTTCATTAATCATGTGTTGCTGTTCATCTAATGAGATGAGATTTAGTGAGATTTAGAACATGGTAAAGACCAGAGCTGCCTTATAAGAGTCCAAAAGTAAAAATATGAAAATGGGAACTCCACTCCAACTCATACTGTGGTGATTTTGCTGTACTGACCACAGATAGACGTACAGCCACGTCTCTGTAATATGAAGCCAAACCTTGTAGTTGCAGTGCAAAGTCTAGAAGAACTAACCGTATCTCCTATTTTGAGCCCAGAGCAGGATTTGAAGCCAGGAATGACCTCTCCATTCAGGCAGGTGGCGTTGAAGGAAAGAGACAGTTCCTCTGGGACGCCTTGCAGCTCCAGTTCCACCTTGGAACGAATTTTCTGACGGCAACAGAAAAAAGCAGGAAACACAAACACGCACACATAGCAGGTGGTTTTCAAGACGGGTCATTTCCTTCGCTTAAATATGAGTCAAACAAGTAACTCATAGCAAATTATACACGACATCTTACTGACTTCTCTAATGACTTTATATTTGAGTGTATATTGCAGCGCAAACAGCTAGAATTACTTTTCAGCTCATTCACCTGCATAATAAACTCACATTCAACATAAATAATGAAACCCAGCCAACAGCCTCCTACATTTGGTCAGCTTCACACTTCAGCCACTGGGGAATTTCTCCCGAGACTCTGACTCTACACTGCGTATGACTCACATGCTGTGGGTGTGTGTCAACAAGCACATGTCATCCCCTCAAACACTGTCTCGCCAAGGATGTGTGAGCGTGTGTGTCTGCATGTGCGTGTGTGTTGCACTCACTTTGTACGCCTTTAATATGAGCTGAATAACATTTCCCGAGTCATTGGACAGCGTTCCCACTGTGGTGCCAGGAATCAGCTCACTGTAGTTCTACAACGCACGCAGACAGAGAGACTGTTCTAATCCTGCATCATCAGGGAGTCTTTTAATCATTTATCGATTGCTGCAAATGTCATCTGAATCTCATTAGTTGCAAACATAGAATGCACCCATCCAATACCCACCGAATAAAGATTGCTAATTATTTGATATTAAATCATTACTGTCAAGATGATATTTTACTACATTTTCATTAGTTAATTTGTTCCAATGGATTGCTGTTATATTATCCATCCATCTTGTTGTCCCATTCATGGTTGTGGTAGGCTTACCACAGGGTGCTATGTGACAGACTGCACAGGATAACACAAAGAGACAGACAACTATTCACATTTACATTCACACCTTTGGGCAATTTTAGAATCACCATTTAACCAAACTCCACCAACTGCACGTAAATGGTAAGTGTCTAAGTGCTTTCTATCTAACATTTACACCCATTCAAACTCTGATGAACCCATCAGAAAGCAACTCAAGGTTCAGTATTTTGCCCAAGATACCAGAGTATCCAAAGAAAACCCACAGACTCCACACAGAAGGGCTCCAGGTGGACCTTCTTCCTGTGAGGCAACATTGCTAACCACCGTGCTACCATGCTACTGAAAATTATAAACAGTAATTTATACTGCAAGTAAAACTAATGCTAAAATATTTGTATGTTTTTTCAGTTGTTTTCTGAGTAAATGGCAGAGCAAGTACAAAAAGAAAAACCAATAGTGGGTATTTAGAGAAATTAAGCCACTGTTTCCGCTAGCTTCTGTGGTTTGGTTGATTTTTTCAGTTGCGAGTTATTAGTGCATGAAAGTCGCATGTACCCAGTTATCTTTTTGTGACTTTACAGTCACATTTTTCTTTCATTTATCAGTTTGGACTCATTTTATGTAATTATTATATTTTCTTGTTTTATTTTTTATTTCTGTTCTTAGCCTCTATGACTGATTCCATGTTTTCACCTGTAATTTCCTGCTAATACTAACTTTACTGGGAAGTTCTGTGGGTCAGCTGCTGTTGTTTTTAAATGTGCTGTATTCATAAAAGCTACTTGACTCGACATGCAACAGTTTCCATCCAGTAGCCAAAACTATGTATAAAATACTGTTTGACACCAGTTGGATGTACTAGTGTTTCCAGTTTTGGAAAAACTGACTTTGTCTCCTTCGGTGTCTGAGTAGTGTGCAAACAGTGATTTCCAATGCAGCTTCCAAGAATGTTTCATTTTTTTAAAAAACAGTGAGGTTCAGTGGACTTCTCTGAAAACACTACTTCTTATTAAAAGAGGATATTTGTTTTCATTTTTAAAAAATGCTTAGTTTATGTTTGCATTTTTTGTTTTTTGAGCAATTATGTTGTAACAGAAGGGGATCGTGTCCACTGCAGAGCTCCTCACCTGGTAAAGGGCAACCACAGGGTTGGTGACTGCAAAGATGAGGTTGATGTTGTTCTCTGACATCTTCTCCGTGATCAGAGCAAGAGATGGATAATCCTGTGGTAACAAAAGGACAATGAAGTTAGCACATACCGCTTACGTGGTTTCCCTTCATTGCCGTCTGTGCACACAAATACTCGGCTTTAATATGTGCTAACCATGGTCGTAGACTTGCTGTACATATTATCAGAGTTCAGGTGGCATCGTCCATCGTTGGGCTGCACGATTCCAGCCAGACGACCATCCAGAGCCACGTGAGTCTTTGCGTCTGAGGTGAAGATCAGAAGGTGGGAAGCATCTGGACGCCAGCCGATCTGCTCCTGGTTCCCATCAAACCAGGTAACAGAAAAGGAGGAAAGTAAACAATAAAGAATTTTTCAGTTCTTTTCAAACAGCAAATCTCCTTCTGATTAACTTAATTTTACCACCCAGCCTTTAAATATTTCTGAGCTTAGATGTGCGTGACGGAGGAGTAAAAGAATGCCAAACCAAATCTCAAGTTATGTCTGTGAGAAGGGGAAACGTGTGTGCTCGTGCAGTCTGCCGCTCCACCTTGCACACAGCAGCCTGGATGATGGCATCAAAGCCTCCCTCCGGGGCATCTCGGTTTCTGGACACCATCTGCTTCTTCACCTCCTCCGTGAAGCGGCCTACTTCCTCCGTCAGAGACAAGACATGTTTGTAGCCAAACTGTGGCAGACAGGTGGTATTAATGCTGCCAAGTAAAGAGAAATTAAATGTTTACTTTGACAGACAGCATCAGGGTTCATCCAAAAGTGCTGTCAACTCCAATAACTGATGACATCTCCACCATCACAATGTTTATGCACAATATAATATGTATGTAAGAAGCAAACATGTTCAGAAGTCATTCAATTAGAACAACTGCAATTTTGTTATGAAATTGAATGCAAAATCTTTACAAAATGCAGTTTACCTGCACATGTCTTCTTGGTTGGTTATGCCTTACAAACCGGCTAACTATATTTTCACATTTTTGACATCACTGGTATTTTAATGTTAAGTAATATATACATAAGCAAGAGCGGTTAAGAGTGCAAGTCCCCCTGAAGGGCAAGGCCTATACCAAAACTTTGATGCTATATGCTGATGTCAGCATCGTTTTCTGTCAGTGTGAAGTCCTGTAATGTTGCATTGAAAAAAATGCTTTAAAAAGCTCAGATATAGAGAATGCTTATGTGCTACAATGACTAATAGTCTGGAGATGATCCAATGGAAACTAAAGCTTTTTCTTAATCTGAGTGACCCTAACCTTTGACCTATGAGCTACGACCTTGAACCATTACATACTAAAATGGTGTATTTATCTTTACCCATACAATAGGAGCAGAATTTGCTGGAATCTATAAGCTGCAAAAACTTGAGATTTTAAGCTATAGTCATGCAGTGTATGATTTTGCCAAACTTTATGGTATCATTGTGAAATTGTAGGGTGTCATAATTGAAACAATAAAATGTGTGTTGTACAGTTCTCTCCATGCCCGTTCTTATGATGTAATATTCAATGTGGGTTCTTGAAAATTTTTTAAGCTATCGCTAACCTTAGGTGCTAACAATGAAGGTCAAGGTCAAATCTTCGCCCCCAAGCGCTAGCATAGAGTTGTGAAGTTTGATGAAGAGCCATTAAAAACATGTGAGTAATACAATTTTTTTAAATTGATTTTGACATTTGTTGTGACCTTGGCAAGATTTTCAACAAAATTAAATCATCTTGAGCTTTTATTGATATCTACCATCACACAAAATTTGAAAATGATATCTTGAAAACTGTGGATGCTATAAGTTGTATATAAGTCTAGAGTTGTGAGCGGTAAAGTCTGGGCACTGTTGGTCTCATGCATGTCAGTTTTTGACCAACAACCAAATTACAGCGTCATCCGAAAGCCATCAAATAACCTGGCATGGGCAAAAGGAAAAACAAAAAAAAACAATAAACCTTTAAGAGATTTCTCCTTTGTTCATAATTCATATAAAAAACTCTCTTTACTGTGAACGTACCCTCCTCTCGCTCTCCCTTTCTGCTGCAGCCTACTATAAATTCTTCACTTTTCTTATCTTTTATCAAAACATTCCTACAGTCTGGGTCTCACTTTACATGAGCGGGAAAGCAAATGACCCTGGAACCATCAAATCAACGTCACAGGAGCCTCTGGCTGCACTTATGGCACTGGGATGCTCTTCCTCCCTGAGTAGATTACCTGTGGCTGATTCACAGGAGCTGACCAAGCACTTAGGAGCCACATTGAGCCTTTAACAAGTGCTGAGGCTCCGAGACTGCTCGCGTTATTGCTGAGCAACGCTGTGTTTAAATATGTCTTCACAAGACTGACATCATCTGCGTAATGCAGGTACTTAACACACGCAGACGTAAATACTGAAACCACTGAAATCAACACCGGTGGTGACATATGAAGCGTGAAAAAACATTATGGGGAAACAACACCAGATCTGGTTTAAACCCATGATTTTATCTTAGATTTACCTGTAGCAGGGGTTCTTTACAGCCTCTTTTGGTGAAATGTACATGTAAGGTGAGAGCGGCTTGTCCACAAAAGCTCCAAAGCCCATGCGCAGGTTGCTGGTGGTGCGGTTCATGGCCTCCGCCAGGCCTTTGCCGAGCGTCCTCAGGCGGGTGAGATCATCATTCATGGAGTAGGAGAGATCCATTAAGTAGTAGAGATCTACGGGGTAGTCCTCCACCTGCCGCACCTTCACTGTGAAACGTTTAGCATCATCTAGAAAATGAGATGAAGAAATAGTTAAACACTGCTTCCTGATTTTACTGTTCTTCTCGTTCCCTCAGAGAGAACAGTTTCACTCATTTCCTGTGAAACTGTGTAAAAAACCTTATATCCTTATATGTAGGTGCTCACCCGGCCTGAGGGTGATGTGTATTTTCTGAGGCTTTATCTGGGTGACAACTTGCGTCGCTCCCGCTGCCTTGTTGCTGAGGGGCCGGTCCTCGATCACCTGCAGTTTGCTGGTTGGAAACTCCAGGGCTGATGTGGTACAGCCCGCTGCCAGCAGATTACTTTTCAAATCACAGCGGGACAGGCCAGCAACTCCTTGGCCAAAGTCCTGAAAAAAGATGTAGGACATTTTAAAGAGAAAAGCAGACTCGTTGATCTGAATGTAGATTAATTTCCAGTTGTAATTAAATTCAAGAAAAGGGGAGCATATCTGACTGATTTAAAGAGTAAAGTGGAACGGGGAGGACCAGGAGTCTAAAACGGCCTAATCTTATGTTTCCTTTTAGTACTTCAATAAACTTTGCACCCGAAAGAAGTTCAACCAGTTCCTCTCTTGTAGAGGCTGAAGTCATCCTGAAAAAGTATGTTGACTCCCATACTTAATTTCACTATATTAAATCACTGCACTCATTGGTTTGAACCAGAAAATATGACTGTATCCTCGTACACTAACAAGATGTCAGTCACTGAGTTCTGAGTCCCTGGACTCACATAAGCATCCTACTCAGAGTCAGTGAAGCAGTTAAAACCCTTCATTTTCTGTCCTTCTAACTTTGAAAGAGACATGTTGTCTTGTTCACAAATCCAAACCCAAATATTTTAAAATGTGCATGGAGTCAAAGACTAGAAGTGGCTTCACCACAGAGACCACTGAGAGTGTTCTTCCAAACCAGATTATAGCTGGCTGATGAAGAGATCTGTACCACCGTGTACCAGTCTGGTTGGCAGAAAGCTAAGCTTGTAAATGAAGTGAAGTGGGGGGAAAAAAGGGACCCAACCTCTTTGGAGCACCACGCACAGCTGGGGTGCACATCCAGACACTCCTTGCATGTGCTGGCTCCTCTGGAGGTGCAGACATTTGAACCTGGAACCAGGAGAAGAAGCACTAGATTGATTTAACCGATACTGATTGGTTCCTTTCACTAAGAGGAACATTTGGGATCATCTGCTTTACGTGGGTGTGAATTCTCTTGTTTTTCTGAGAGATTTCAACTTTTTGGCTTCAGAACAGAATTTTAGGTCATTTCTCGTCAAGGAAGATGAAGCTCAGAGAAAACATTCTTAAACTAGCAATGCATTACCAAGTAAAACCAGTCTCAGACATGAACATGTGTTATGCAGTGATAAAACAAAGCATTGACTGCAGCCACAAGGTGAATTGTGGTTTAAGATAAGTAAATTATCAGCTGCATGTGGCAAGCACTTTGTGTTCACTAAAGCTAGCACAAGCATCTGTGTTGTCTTGAATATAAGACTATATTTCACTGAAATAGGCTTCAACTACTGCACCAACATATGAAGAAAACAATTTTAAAGATCAACTCAAAAACTGTAAACTAAACATCTGCATTCCCAAATGCTAGGAAACAGTGACCAAGATGGTTTATGAAGATCTGTTCTGTTTTGCGAGCATGCTTGTGAGACTGCATGTATGTGCCCACTCTGTGTTATACGTTATGTTCAATCCAGTCGTTTGTGCCACTTAAAATACCTTAATAGAACTGTTATGTTATAGCTGTTGTATTTTCTGCTGCCCTCTTGGTCAGGTCTCTCTTGAAAAATGAGGCTTTTATCCGGATAAATAAAGAATTTGCCAAAAACTGATTGCAGCTTCTACCTTTCTGGCTCAAATAACTTGATATCATTCACAAAAGTTTGATGGATTACAGCAGTTTAAATGCCAGTAATCATTTCTGGCAAATACCGGCAATCACTTTTTGGCAGATGATCACTTCTTAAAGTCTTAGCAGAGTTCCTTAAAGGAAGGAAGAGACAGAAAACAGTTAAACTCACCACAAACTGCTGCTATTCCCGCAAAGAACAAAACCCACACGCACAACATCCTCTGCGTCTGGAGAGCGCTCATCGTGCTGAGGGCTCTCTGAGAGGACACAGCTCGCCAGTCAGCTGAGGTGTGTGTTTGAGGAGAAACGAGCAAGAAAAAAATACAACCCTCTGTAATCTAGGCAACTCCAAATAGAGTCAAATGTCTCAGAGCCACCCCTCTACTCCCCATGCTGAGCTCTCATTATTATACTACTAAATATAGTGGGCGGGGAAAGCGCAGCATCCAAAATTGCGACTTTAGGAAGTTTTCTGTTGGCGAAGGGCAGGTTTCGTCATCTGATATGTCAGATTAATGGAGTACGTTTTTGAAACACTGTTAATAAAGTAAGTTTCGTAGGAAAAAAACCCAATAAATTAAATATATCTAAAGCCTAAATGTTATTATTTAACGTAAAAAAAATCGGTTTCTGCTTAAATGAAGGTTGTTTTTTTGTTTTTTTTAACACAGTGGGAAATATTAAACATATGTTTTTAATTAGGATTTACCGAGTAATACCCGTGAACGTCAGGTACACCGACTGCACGCTGCCCACTAGTGGACAATAGCTGTAAGGACTGAAAAAACCACAGTGCTCCTTTTTGGCAGGTCTGAACAATTGCGTGCAGGGTGCAGGACTGGAAGAAATGTCCACTGTTTCATAAGTGAGTAATACAAATGTTTCTTTGGCGACTTAAAGGCAACAAAATTAGAAGAATTTAGTTTGTTCTGGAAAAAAAATTCATTTAAAACTAATGAAGCAAACTGACTGATGGACACATAGCGAAATAATTTAGTTTCTGCTTCTCCCTTTAAAGTCCCTAAGAAGCACTAACTTTGAATGAACTGAAGAGTTCTCCCTCATGTATGCTCTTAAAGGCTTTTATGAGGAAAGACAGATCTTTATGCACATGACAGGTTTGCTGGTATTAATGCGTCAGCCGGCTCCTTCAACTAAGATATTTTAAACTTAACTGGAGCTTATAATTCTTAGTCTGATGTTGAAATACTGTAATGGTACTCTGTGTAGTACCAGCTATGTCCAGCAGATGTCAGCCTTGCAATATGTATTTTTTTAGAGCCACTGAAAGCATCTGAATGAGTCAATGATGCATCTATGCGCTGTGTCAGACAAATGCAATTTTGCAGCTACAGTGTCAGATTTTGGCTTTTAGCAGTAAGAATGGTTATGAACACTGAACTGAATTTGTTGGGATGCAAAGATCTTTAGGAAAGGAAAAGTGGGACTGTTTGCAGGTTTTGTTAAAATCAGAAAACCCAAATAGTCCTATCTATTCCCAGTTGTTTATAAAATCACTCAAGGTAAAACTTCACGCTTGACTTCGATGACTTTATGGATGTTTTGACTTCTGGACTGAAAAACTGAGTTTTTGTTTTCGTGATGTTATAAAAAGTGGCGATGACAGATGTGTCTGGTTAGGTGAGGGGTGATTTTTGCTGGATTGTTTGACTCAAATGACAGTTACAGCTGAGCACACTTGGCCTGGCAGCGTGATGTGAATGAGACTGGCGAGCGGGATCAGAGCTTTGAGGCATAACATATGTAAACAGTGGAACTGCAGAAATACAATCACTGGCAGAGACAGTGAGGACTGGTCTCATTCACTTGAGCTTGTTTATTAGAAAGCCACTGCTGCCACATGCGAATGTAAAAGCCTTAAACAGAAAAGCACATTTTGCCTTCATCCACTTTTGTCCACCGTCACTCAGCCACATCTTTTTCTCTCCTGCTTTTCCCTCCATCCTTGTCGGGTTCTTCCTCTCTTTGTCTTTGTTACCTTTTTCCTTCCTTTTCCCGAGCCTCCTGTTGCTCAACTTTCCATGTGCTACTTCTTCTCTTGGCCCCACGTTTGCTTTCCCCTCTCAATTTTTTTAAGCTTCTGCAAGCAGTTGCACAACATTCTGCGAGGAAAAAGCTCCCTTTTTTCTCCAGCAGGCTTGATTGACAGCACCCCTTGCACGCTCTGCAGTAGTCGTAGTGTGTGTGTGTGTGTGTGTGTGTGTGTGTGTGTGTGTGTGTGTGTGTGTGTGTGTGTGTGTGTGTGTGTTTGTACGGGATGCATGCATCTCAGTATCGTCCTGTGCCTTTTAGAAGTTTAACTGCAGCATTTAGTCTTTTTGCAAGAGCCTGTGTTGGTATGTTTTTCTATGTGTTAGTGCTTTGGGGAAACAGAGCTACAAAAGCCAGTTTAAAGGTTGCAAAAGAGCTTTCACACTCATTCATCTGTGGACTTCAAGCGCATGTGCATGCACGTACACACACACACATACACTCACACGTGCATGCACACACACGCAGGGGTTGTGTGTTGACTTAAGAGTTAATGAATGGATGATTGAGGGCTGCAGGGGTTGGGGAAAGCAGTGCCGTGGAAACAACCCCTCTTTCCCAGGAAGGGAGCACAGAACAAGAGTTAGAGACAAAGAAAGGGATGGAAAATGAGTGTCTCAGAGGCAGAATGAAATTCAGAGTGTGTGTGTCGAAAGCTCAGGGGGCTGTGGGGCAAACTACTTAAAGCAGAAGCATTTGAAGCCCCTAATAAAGCAAGTAGCATGTACTTGACAAGCACCCAAAGGGAAAGAGAGAGGGAGAGAAGCAGCTGTTGGAGGAGGAGAGTGAGACAAAGAAGGAGCAGGGGGCTGTCCTTACTTGCTCTTCACTGAGAGGACTGTATGTGGGAGGAGGCAGAGAGAGAGCTGGAGAAAAGAAGGGGCACAAGAAAGAAAAAGAGCAAGCAGGGAGCAAGCAGTATGTGTGGTGTGTGAAGGAGAATACATCTGAAATCCTGTGAGTGGTTTGCATAGTTGCAGGCAGCCTCTTCACCAGCCTCTCCTGCGCTGCACAACCTGGGCTAAGGGACCATGCAGCAACCCTGGACTCTTCCCTGGCTCTGTGCTCTCCTGCTGGGGCAGATGGGGTTCCTGGTGTCGGGCTCAGACTTCCAGCATCACAAATACGAGGACATGGTACGAGCTCTGTTTGCAGTGCAGAGCGAATGCCCCTACATCACGCGCATTTACAGCATCGGGCACAGTGTGGAGGGTCGTCACCTCTATGTCCTGGAGTTCAGCGATAACCCGGGCAACCACGAAGCATGTAAGTAACACCTGATCCGTTGTTTGACAGCCCAGTGACATGCTGTACAATGATTTCATGTTGCATTTTATCCCAAAGTGGATAATTGGCAGAAAACGTGATGGATGGAAGTAATTTAACAGCTTAATAATTTAATCCCAACTCCTCAAAAAAAGCTGATAAACATCTGCAAATGATATTAATCTATGATAGATTTCGAATGCACAACCTGTGCTACTGGCTCCTCATCTGTCTTGTACTTTTTGCCACACACAATGAGAATAGCTGGCAGGAGACTGAGTCTGCAAGAGGCTTCGGTTTTGTCTCAAGCTTTCGATTTTGCCTTTATGAAGCCGAACCACTGTGTGACTTAACAGTGAGGAGGAAAAGGTGAAATTATCCCGAAGTGGGTGCTTTGAACATCACTGGCTGTAAACTGAGGAAAACTCAAAAGTGAAAACAAAAAAAAAAGGAAAAGAAAGAAGAAAGTGAAAGAATCGAGTCAACATCTGTGATTCATTTTGATTTTTCTTTGCCATCCGACCACTGACAAAATGTAGCAGATGACAAACAGAATCACTTTGAGTCATCAAGGATTTAACCCTGAATACACTCCCACAAAAACCACTGAATCAGCTCTTCAGGTATTTAGTTTGCAGCTAGTGTATGATTATATCCAATGTTTGCATTGGAAATTGGCCAAAATGTCATATCAAGGAAATGCTGTGGAAGATTTTTCCATTCTTGCATTTAAAAAAAAAGCTTGACAACTGAAGGGAATGTTTTTTTGGCTCCAGCCAAGCCTGCTTTTTTTCTGCGTGTTTGCATACTCGGAAGCTTCCTTCAGTAGAATTGAAGGATGTAGGCCTGTTCTGTCGCAAGGTGACCGAGGGTGAAAAACAGGAACTGAACACTTCATGAAGGGGGAGTGACCTGAGGTGTAGTCTGGGTCAAGCCTCCTGCACTCTGTACGAAGTTCATGCGTTTCACATACTGCTGAATGAGTGTGTGTGGGTTTTCTTTCTTTCTTTTTAAACTACATGCTGGAGCCAGCGCTGTTTTGTGAACTCATGGCCAGTTGGAACTGTGCTAAAGAAAAAGAGGGGAGTTGCAATGCCCAGCATGCCATTTGGATGCCTGAAACAATTAGTGAAGGGCGCTGATAGATTTGAAAGTATCAATGACGAAAAAAAACACAAGCGCTTATTCTTTGATGTGATGGTTTTAGTGTCAAATTTAGCGCAAATTTGTATCTAGTGTTAAGTCATAAGTCTGACCTCTGGCAACCGTGCTTGGGGTTTTTTTGCTTCCCTCAGTAGTGATTAATAAAGGGATCCTCAGGGGGAAGAAACCCTGCACAGAGAGCAAGGCTGAGACATAACTCATCCAGATAATTCAATCAGCACAATTTCCAGAGCTTATGTCTGTAAGAACATCCTTATCAAGAAATTTCTGCGACTGTGGCGTCCTGCATGTGTTTCCTCAGGCCATCTGTTTTAAATGTGGTACTTGACAGCTCTGTGTGGCTTTTTTCGTAACTTCATGCCCCCTCTGCTTCTCCACTCCCTCCCCAGTGGAGCCCGAGTTCAAGTACGTGGGCAACATGCATGGCAACGAGGTGCTTGGGCGTGAGCTTCTCATCAAGTTCTCCCAGTTCTTGTGCGAGGAGTACCGAAACAGAAACCAGCGAATCGTGAGGCTGATCCACGACACGCGCATCCACATCCTGCCTTCCATGAACCCCGATGGCTACGAGGTGGCTGCCAGACAGGTAATTTGAGCTTTAGGCTTAGACGTGCCAAAACAAAACTCCCTCTGGGACGTCTCTGGCTGTGTTTTTTCAAAGAAACCGTCCCCCGTGCAAAGAAGAAGAAAAAAAAATCAATATTTTCTTTTCCCTTGGTTTTGTTCTTGGCAGTGGAAATATTAGAAATGTTGAGGTCCCTGAGTGAAACTAAACACCTGCGAGCCACACAGCTCAATCCATCTGATCTTTTAGGATTTTTAAACAAATACGTGTGTGTGTGTGTGTGTGTGTGTGTGTGTGTGTGTGTGTGTGTGTGTGTGTGTGTGTGTGTGTGTGTGTGTGTGTGTGTGTAAGACGAGCGACTACGAGTCAAACAGTAGTTGATGATTTTTCTCCACCGTTTGCTTGCGTCTGTAATAATCCCATCTATCAGCTTCCCAAGAAAGCCCCTAACTTTGTGTCAGGGGTAATTATGGGCCGTGAAACAACTGATACACACGCAGACTGCTGCAACACAAATACACACACAGTCTCTTGCTGGCTAATGATATGTCCTGAAGCGACCAGCTTCATATGACAGTCCCTCTCTTTGCCACTCAGACGACACATACATACTGCACTGTAATTAGTTGCGTCAGCAGATGTTTGGGTGCAGCAGCATCTGTTCAAAAACGGCAAGGCAGTTTCATTTTAAAGCATCCTTGGCGACTCAATGTTGTGATCAAGCTTTTAGGGAAAAAAACAACAACAAGAAGAAATCTTATCAGAAAATGTAAGCTATAGACACCAACACACAGGTCAGTCAGCTCTTTTGCAAAGTCTTAGAAAGTCTCACACTGAAATACAGAAGAAAGTCAAACCAATCAAAAAAGAGCTTCTTAAATTGCCCCCTTGCTTTACTTGATATATAAAAACATATAGTGACATTTAAGATTAAAGGTCCAAGCTAAAGATGCAAACAAATAAGAAAATTTCAAGGCACTCATAAAATAAAACAAGTCTACAGTTAGTGATGCCCCTGTGACGCTGCATTTAAGCAAAACAGACCTTTTAACTAAACTGAAATGTTAGCATCCTAACATGCTTGCAATGACAGTGCTAACTAATTTGATGTTTAGTTGGAGTATTGTTTACCATGCTCACTGAGGGGGAAAAGCTGTTCCCTTTAAGCCAGCTTTCTTCTGATTGCCTGTCCCTTGCATCCAGAAGGCATAACAGCAGGTAGGAGGGGCTTCTGTGCCCACAGCAGGTGTATGACATCATTAAGATCCAGCAGTAGAAAAAAAAACTGCCTAAGAGTGAGAACTTGAGCTTTTTGCTTAAAGTGCTTTGACTTTGGGTACTTTTAATCGATTGTGACAGTCTATCTGTCCGGCTGTTAGCACACTCAGTACCATGGATTTGTTGCACGGTCTTAAAACTCCGTTTTGGGAAAAATACTTGACTGTTGTTGCTCTATAGATAGCCTCTGAGGACTGGGGAATAATAAATTCAGCTTTGTTTTACTGCTTCCGAGAAATTGGAGCTCATAACTTGACCTCCGGAAACCTTAACGTCACAAGCCAAAATATGATCATTTAATCATTCTGGTGGGAAAGAGCAAGATTACTCACCAGTTTTAAAAAAATGTTTTTTTTGTGATCTGTGCATCAACAGGGTCCGGAGTTCAACGGTTACCTAGTGGGTCGAGGGAACGCCAGAGAAATCGATCTAAACCGCGACTTTCCGGACCTGAACGCGCTCATGTACTACTATGAGAAAACCAAAGGACGAAACCACCACCTGCCCCTCCCGGACAACTGGGAGCATCAGGTCAGTTCTGCTGAATACAACTGAATACAACTGAATACAACTGAAACCGTTTGAGGGTGTACGTGTGTGTTAAAGTGTCCATGTGTGTACGCAAGTATGTGTGGCTCGGAGCATATGTGGGTGAGAGAGAAGGAGGGAGCGAGGAGGAGGATGGATGAGGGCATTTATCATGCTCGTGTGAGCGTGTGAGCGAAGCTGAATAATGAGCAGCTGTAACATAGTTGGGTTATCTTGGCTTTAACTTTGTTGACATAAACAAATTCATGAGATCTGCACTGGATGAGATTCCAGTGCCAGCTGTGTCTCAGCTAAATAATAAAAAAGTCCATATATTTAAATGTGAGTAGACTCAGGAGACTCCTTGGTCGGTCCTCTGTATCATTTTGTGACTTTTTTCTGCGTGCCTGTATAGCCTAGACCTGTTTGCTTATCTTGCACATAGCAGGCTATGGCTCTTAGCATAGACACTGTGGTTGCCCTCATTCGTATTTGGAGTCTTTGAAATATGAAACAGGTGGGGTAACTGGCAACCTAGCTCCGCAAACTGGAACAAACTGGAACAAAAGCGTTGGTAAGTCATATTAGTTTGCATATTTCTTTAGATGCTGGAGCTGAGAAAACACCCCAAGAAGAAGAAGCAACCCCCCGCCAACAGCCTTCTTCTTCTCTGGGTCATAACATGTGATTAACTATATGCACTGTTTATGAGGACTTTGAGCCTCAGCTAAACATTTTTTGGTTTTCATCACCATCATGAGAAGTTACAGTGAGCCACTCTGCAGCGTCAGAGTGTAACTGTTACCCTGAGGCACTGGCTGACTCCTCACTTTGCTGCTACTTTACCCAAAACTGTCTGCACATTGCTATGTCTGCACTATAAAAGTACAGATGCTCTCTACATAGAATAGACACTATATAAACCTGCCACACTTACACGGTGACTGAGACTAAGGAAGAAAAATGTGCCTCAGAGTTTCGGCGTAAGCAGCAGAGTTCAGATTGGCTGTGGGAGAGACCTGGCTTTATTCTGGGTGATTGAATGGCCTTTGTAGCGCAATGTGTACTTATTTCAGATCACTGAAGTGTAAAATGAACAGTGGAGAGTAACATGAGAGTGCGTGCTGTCAAACAGTCCACTAGCCTGCCAAAAAGTACATTTTAACTATTAAGGTCAGATCCTTGGGGGTGTCTCAACTGCAGCCTCCAGTAGGACTGTTGTTCATAGTTTCCTTGAAAAATAAAATTCCTCCCTCTTAAGGACAGTCAGTTTTTATTATAACTGCTAGATAGCTTCATGTTTTGAGAACTGAAATATGAACCTAAAGTTGATTATATCTTGAACCGTCCAAATTAAAATACCTTTAGCTAGATTTAGTGATAGACTCTAAAGAAAAGATGGATATAATCCTCGTAGAAGTGTCTTAAACATACATTTAAACCCTTCTTCTTATGGGGCGTCCCAAAAAGAATTCAACTTCACCGACTTACGTGCACGTGCGGAGGAGGGGCGGGGGTATTTCAGCTGTCACAGGGCAAGAGGTGGGTAGAAGCCTACGAGAAAATGACCCTCATTTGGTTTATGACCTCAGTGTTTTCCTTACGCATTTATGGTCTCACTTGCTTATGTCAAGTCTTATTAAATATAACATGTTCACTTTGTAAATTATTTATTAGGGGGGAAAAATGAAACAGGGTATGCTTTATGACAGGGTGTCAAACATAAGGCCCAGGGGCTAGAAATGCCCAGACAAAGACAAGGGTGTAAATTTGAGACTTCTAACTGTATTTTTGTAGTTTTAAATTGCAGCTTTTCCTATTAATAAAGCCCTTCACATGGACATTGATGCTAGCTACACTAATACAGTCACAATCAACTATAGACATTTCTGTTGGTCTACAGTAAAAAAAAACTAAACATTTTCTCTGAATTAGTCGTGATAGTCTGTTCTGTATTTACAGGACAGTCTGAGCAATGAGCTACCGAAACCTTTTCTGTAATTTTACACGTTTAATTCTTATAATTTAAAACCAGAGTCGTGCTGATGAATTTCTTTAATTTAATACAGTTGCATGTTTGTTACCATGTCAGAAAAACTGAGGTGAATTCTTCTTTGTCCTATATTAAGATATCTCATGGATTAAAGGTGTAGTTTACTTCTTTATACTGGCAGAAATGGAAGTTTCACTGGTCCAGTTAAACTCAAAGTGAGCTGTATATGGTCTGTGAAATGAAAAATTTGAATGAGTTTGATATCTCGGCTTTAATCCAGTTGCCAAGTGGATTGCAAGCATGCAATGTGCTTGATTTCAGTTTATGAGGAGTAAATATTATCCTTTAGGAAACAAAGAAAGTCATATCAGTGCTTTAAAATGAATGCGTGATTGATTTCTCTTCCCTCAAAATAACTCTTTTCAGTGTTTTAAGCAGTTTTGACAGGGCATGTCATTACAGAGAGGTGGTTTCAGTATAGTTTTCTTTTTCTTTCCCTGTCGCCACACCACTTTTGTTCCCAAGCAAAGGTGGAAAATTTTATTTTTTAACCTCTAACTGCAAAACCAGAGAGCCAGGGAGTCTGTACATATGACTGTCTCCTGATGCAGAAACACAAAAGGGTAACTGTGCTTGTCTTACAACTGCTTTATTTATGCTGGTCAGGAATACATTCTCACATAAAGCCTCAAGCCCTGCAGGCTCGAGAATGCAGCTTTTACTAATTTAGCTAAGTGATGAAACTTTCTTCACTGGAACAAGTGCAAGACTAAACTGAGATGTGCTAAAATAAGACTGAGAACTGGGCGGCAGCACATTTTCCAAGTTTCACTTTCATTTCTCTTAGAAATACCTTATTTACAGAGTCCCAGAAGAGCCCGACATAAAACAAGGCTCCTTTTGCAAAAGTATCCACTGACATTTGACTGGCCTCCAGAGGACATCCCTCACCCAGTGTCAGTGATCCTATAAGTGATCCAGAATGTTTGATTTGCTTCTCTTTGCATTTAATATGGGGTAGTATCCTCTGTTGTTAGTAGAGCTCTGTGATATGGCCGTGTCTGTTCCTTCGTGTGTAACCCTACACCGCGGTGACAGCCCTTATTTCAAAGGATGCACAAGTATATATAAAGATCTACCGATAATAAATTCCTGCCGGCGTTCAAAACGGGAGCCAGACCTCTTGGTTACAGCTGCTCTGTTCAAGGTCACTGGGCTCTGATCAGCTTGATTATTCTTGAACAGAGTCAGACTGTGTTTATTGTCCTACATACCATATTCAAGGAGAGGTATTACGCCTCGTCTCCAAACGTGATAAATGGCTCTGAGAGTGTGAGGAGAGTTAACGCTGACAGAGAAAATAAATGGCAGTCCCAAGTGGAATTTCAAGGTCTGCAGCAATGCAATGGAGATGCCATCTGGCTGAGGCTGATCCCGTTCATGCAGAATTTGATGAATTAATTAGCAAAAAGATCAAAAACCTTTAAATCAGTTTGCATATTATGAATTATATGTACACGTAACTGTTGTGTTTCCACTCCTTTGTTGCTAAGTCCAGCTTCAGTTTGTGAATTTTGTATATTCTCATTAAATTTATCATTAACTGAAATGGTTGGTATTCTTTAACCATGAAGCTAACCATGCCTGATGCATTTAGGAGGAGCTAGGTGAATCATTAAATGTGCTTGAGCAAAGTAGAAGATTCTTTAAACTCTAACCATTTTTGCAAAATGATTAAGTAAAAAAGAAAGGCAGAGAGAAAATATGTCCATAAGGCAAAGCCAGAGGAAACCGGGGTTTGTCCAGATAAGCAGCCAACCAGAGAAGCCAGCAGCTTTGGATGAAAAGAAAACCAGATGTCAACCCGCTGATGTTGTTTGGGAAATATCTCAGGTGACGTAAAGGACTGTATGGGATTCTGCATTATAACTTATTTGATGATTTAGAGACATTTTGACAGGTTCTCAAGTGGGATTAGATTGTTTCATTTGGGGAATTGGAATAAAGATGCATGCACGTGGTCCTGCAAGTACAGTAAATCTTAAATGTCCTGCTTCTCATCCTCCCCAGGTTCAACCAGAGACTTTGGCTGTGATTAAATGGATGCAAAACTACAACTTCATCCTGTCAGCGAATCTTCACGGAGGAGCCGTGGTGGCCAATTACCCCTTCGACAAGTCGAGAGATGGCCGCATTCGAGGGCGGACCACCTATTCGGCCACGCCTGACGACAAGATCTTCAGAAAGGTGCGTGACAGATTAAAATTTCCAGATGTGACACACATCTCATACCGTCACTGCCTGTTGTGTGGGTATGAAAACACGTGGATGAATGGGCCCGTGTCCTTTTGTGTGTGATGACAGTTGGCGAGGACCTACTCATACGCTCATGGCTGGATGCACAAGGGCTGGAACTGTGGCGACTACTTTGATGAGGGGATCACCAATGGGGCCAGCTGGTACTCGTTGTCCAAAGGTGAGCAAAACGTCTTCTCCTGAGCAGAAGGGAAGACAACAGAAATGCGTAGTAAAAGCACAAGAGACTCACTTGGAGCAGTCTCTAAATTATTACTGAGGCTGGCTTTCGTAATTGAATTAATCGTAATTGAAACTAAATTATTTACACGTTGTTTACATCTATTTTTGGCCAGTGAGTCTGCATCTGGATTTATATTATGCTGCTTTGGCACCACAAAAGTTAGTGCTGTAGCTCAACACCAACAACACTAACTGTTGTCCTGACCTCTTAGGTTTCCAGAGAAGTACTGGTTGCCAACATTCCAGTATGTACAAACTCATAATATAAACAGCTACTTAGAAAATAAACTATTACACCCCCCAGACATTTTGGAATTTGAAAGCCAAAGAAGATAATAGCTAAATTATCAGTTTCAATGAAAAATGAGCTGAAAAAATGCCCCGCCACACGAGCACACAGTCCTCTATCCTATGTACAAAACACATTGTTCCTTGCCTACATGCAAAATTTCCATGTGCTGTGGAACAAACGCTGTAATTCTCCTGCTAAAGAAAGACAAGACCATCTGAGTGATGGCTTCCTGCTGTCATTACCTTCAGCATGAATGAAATGCACTGACTGGCTCGCAAGGCATGCTTCTCCAGTGTCATCATGCACTGGGTCTGCGCTTGCCTTAAACCCCCTTACCTCTTGCACACTGCCAGCTAGCAGTAGAGCGGTGGACAGGGGGTGTAAAAGGCACCCATTCAATACGATCCGCACCATCAGCAGGCAGTGTGCAGCACTCTGAAAAAGTCTTGAGTCACCTCTAATTTCTTTATATTTTGCTTCCAGGAAGCCAGACCTTGAGCAGTAGTTCTCCAAGCTTTCTGAAGGTCTTTCAAAGTTCTTCTTTAGACTTTTTATTTTTAGTGGAGTCTGTGGACCTGAACATTTTCAGTTGACTCCGTTTTTTTTTTAATTTGATTTTTCTAGCAATTATTTATTTCATGGTCCAGGCTTTAAAGGGTTAAAGTCTACAAGGCAACCTTAGTGGTGACAATTCCTTTTTTTCTTTAAGTAAAGGATCCTTTAAATTTTAACTAAGGTGGAGAGGACCTCGCCTTTTAGTGAGGTTGAAACGAATCATACGGCTCAGCTGGCCTCCCCACCGCTCTTTTTTTTGTGTAAAATCCCATAAACTCTCTATAAATGGAACTGAAGCTTGAAGAGAGTTTTGAATTTTGTGAAATTTCTTGTTATAGCTGAAAATATGCATTAATTAAACCTCCTCCTCCATGCTGGCAGAGACCCTCTCAGGAGTCACACAGCCTTAGGCGCTCGCACGAAACTTAAACTCCTCACCCTCTCATGGTTCGCTTAAAGGCTGGAAAACTTGTGTGCTGCTTTTTAATGAAAGCTTACAGTAATGCACTGTTACAGTAATGAATTCTTGGAAGTTAAAAAATACCAAGTTTATCCAACTCTCTGGGCATATATTCAGTTTCAGCTCGGTTAATCTGCAACTGCAACAATAACAATCCCCATTTCTTTGATGCGTAAGTCCTGATCCAGGCTGCTCTGGTTTCTCCTCAGCACTGTGAGTCTGATGAGCTTTTCACTTGAGTCATGCGAGCTTTTGAACTGACTGAAAACGCCCAGAGTCTCACTTAGAAGCAGCATGCTATGTTTATTTTACCAGGTCTTTATGCTCCAAGTGTTATGTCAGGGTCTGTGGGGTTACATATGAACCTTCCCTCCCTTCTGGCTCCTTGTACATTTGTTTTTGATGAAAAGTGGAGCCATATTATAAAGCCAAAAACAAAAGGTTTGTTTTTTTAAAGCAACTTATACTCCTACAATTTTGAACAGCTTCCTCAAGAGGCAAAGCGTGGTGGAAAAAACACTTTGAATCTATAAATATAACTAATGTGTCCTGTTGCAAAGACCTAGAAATCTAAAGTGAAGAGCCACATTAATACATTTATTGTCCTCCTAAAATATTTATCTGTGTTTCAGGCATGCAGGACTTCAACTACTTGTACACCAACTGCTTCGAGATCACTCTGGAGCTGAGCTGCGATAAGTTTCCTCCGGCATCAGCACTGCCGAGAGAATGGCTGGGCAACCGGGAAGCGCTGGTTTCATACCTAGAACAGGTTTGTACATGACGAAATTTGGCAAATCAGAGTTATACTGAAAGAGTATTTAATTTATTGGAGCTCAATGCACCACACATACACACTATTACACATCAAAACCCAACTGCCAGGAGTCGTGAGTCTGCTGCCCTGGTGTCTTGTGAATATTGGCAGTCGCCTCTGGGATAAAGTGACCAAAAAATTAGATGCGTGAAATTCTGTGTAATATGAGTAATCTGACTTTTAACCTTCTTCGAGGACGGAACAAGGCCGTGGTCTGAGGACAACAACATGTCCTTTATTCCACTGAGATTCAAAAAGCGATGCTTTGCCACTAATAATGTTTCTGTAAGGGTGGGCCCCCAGTTGCATACATTTTTTGCAAAGCACTAATTAAACAAACTAAACTGGGCCTGCAGATGCTGTTCTGGTCTTTCTTTAGCTGCTGAACACTGCTGAGCCTAAGGAGTGTTAATTAAGTCTGAGGTGTAGAAATGTAGCTTAGGATTCCTTCATATTCACTCGTATTTATTAGCACATACAGTATTTTCTTTAAAAAAAACATATTATTTAAAGTATATTCAAGTATAATCTTTCTCTTGTAAACATTAAGCAATAATTTTGAGCAAAATGCAACTGAAATGTATAAATAATTAATCATTTGGGAAAATATGTTTGGTATAAACTGAATGTATACTGAGAAAGTAAATTTAATTTGAACAGATTCCATTAAATCTAAAGTTTTGTAACAAATTGTACATGCAATCAAATCACTTTAAGTCAGTATTTCAGACTTTAGGTTTCAGGGCTTTGAGCGTATGTGCTAATAAACATGAGCAAGTGCTGAAAGCTTTGAAGAAACTTTCTGGATGAAGTCAAATGTCTTCAAAAAACTTAAAGAGGTCCAGTCACCTTCCTTTTTTAAGCTCTTAAGACTACAGACAGCTTTACACATCAAACAGATGATAGGAATCCAATTTCCAAACCTTAGATTTTATTAAATATACTTCAATATTTGAAGTATGTACACGTTTTGTCTTTTCTCAGGTGCATCATGGGATAAAAGGCATGGTGTATGATGAAAACAACAACCCCATCAGCAAAGCAGAGATCTCAGTAGCTGGCATCAATCATGACGTGACCGCAGGTAACAGGGACTTTTGGTGTATATGTGGTTGTTATTTTTTTTTCTTGATAGGTGTGGAAGCTGGATTTATAGTGACTGATTGTCTAGTGTCCCAGCCAGTGAAATAGAAGACCAGTGTTTGATAACATCCGGTGTCAGTCTGTCATTTCAAAATGAGACAAGGACACATACTGCATGACTAATGGCAGGCACTAACAATAACTTCTGCATGAATCGAATGCCTCGAGCAGCCAGAAGTCGACTTTGAGTCTCAGTTCCATAAAAATATGATCCTTTGGAAATAAACCAGAATGAAACAAGACGCAATCTCGACAAGACTTTTAGCGATGAACTAAATGTTAGTATGATATCCAGATTTTAAAAGTGCATTCAATCCTCACACGCAAAAGGACAGTCGAGTGCATCTAATGGTGCGGTGTGGAAGTCAAGCACAGATATAACGGAGCAAGTCATCCTCTACTGGTCAGTGGTGGAAATGCAACGTGAGAGAAATTAAAGTCACCTATCAAGACACTCACCAGCCAGTTCAACAGGTGCATCTCGCTAGTACAGGGATAAGCCCCTTTTTTGCCTTTAGAACTACTTTAATTCTTCATGCCACATATTTAACAAAGTACTGCAAACATTCCTCAGAGGATCCATATTGGCATGATGGCATCGCGTAGTTCATAATCAGTTTCCAATTTGGCACCTACAACTTTCTTTATTTAGTGTGAATTATTTTTTTATGTTAAAAAACTACCGTCATTGTCGACATATTGGTGGCACTCCAGGAATATGTTTAATTAAGATACAGCGACTGTACGAGTCTCATAATTTTCCTTACATGTGCTCCTTCAGGAGTTGATGGCGACTACTTCAGACTTCTGTTGCCAGGCACTTACACTGTAACAGCCTCTGCACCCGGTTACCTCCCTTTCACCAGCACTGTCACAGTGGGACCAGCTGAGGCCATACAGGTTGGTTTCTGCTCGTATGGTTGGTCTGACCAAACTTGAGGTTATTGTGTGGTGTCTGTGTTTTTATGTCTACTAAATAAACTAACTCACACCTTTTATTCCATCTGGTCCCTGACAGCTTCATTTTTACTTGAAACCAGCACCAAAACAAAACCTGAAGGTGAAGCCGCACCACGGCAGGAGGAACCTCTCATCTCCTAAAGCTCCCTTGAAGCTTGGCCCAAGATGAGGCACGGACAATCATTTAGAGGGCACACAGTCATAAACAAATACACAGAAGAGCTCGTACAAAAAGCATACACATGCATACGCATATGAATTATGTAAATGATACACAACCTTAACATACCTTTGTAGTCCTAGCGTCTATTTCCTTTTTGGGTTTTGTTTTTCTGTATCAAGAAACTGTTGAAAGGCTGGTGTATTTATCCAACAGTTTTAATTTGTATGAACACAGCTAGCCTGTATTTGTAAAGGATATTTTTTTGGTTTTGATTACAATAATTTGATGGTAAGTGAAAATGAAATTAAAGAAATGTTTTTACCATCTGTATTTAAGACTTCTTTATTATTGCTGGATTATTGCTCTGAAAAACAGGGAAATTAAAAAAAAAAAACGTGTACTCAGGTACACATTTAAAGCATATAATAGATATTAATACACTGATTTGCTGAAATGGACATTCATTTTTAAATATTTCGCATTTAATGATTTCAAAATATTTCACAGAATTGCCTTTTTCACATTATAAAATACTTAATTGGCCTTTAGACTTGATCTTAAAGGTTAATATTATTTACCTTTTTTGGTAATAACAATTCTTTTTAAAAAAAATCAATGTCAAGTGAGTCAAAATGTGAACTCAAAAGTAAGAAAAATGACAATAGAACACACAGTAAGATGAGGGTAGATTATGACACAGACAAATGAAAACACACGGCTTAAATACACAGAAGGAGAGACAGACAGACTGGGAGACAGGAGGGAAACACAGCTGGGGCAAATCAAGGCTGACAAGTCAAAGGAAGCAAAACCAGACACGTTAACATGAGATACGGACTTTCAAAGTAAAACAGGAAACACAGACTGAACTTACAGACGGACTCACAAGCAGACACTGCAACAGAGGGAACAGAGACTGGGAGCATGGCAGACACAGAACAGAGGGAGTATGGAAACCCAAACTTAAGAACTACAAAATCATAAACCAAGAAGGACCGGGGAAAATACAAAACAGAAACCAAAACAGAAAAACAGAAACCAAAACCTTCACAGTAATAAACCAAGACGAGAACACAAATAAAGGTACAAAACTGAAAACACTGGGTCAACGACCCAGGTACCCTAACAATCAAAGGGAATTGTTGCTGCAGTTGCAGTCATCTGACTTTACATCTTGCAGCAAAATAAATAAATAAAAAATACATAAATCTGTATTAATCATTTATTTTTGTATGCAAGTGCCTATAAGGCGCTTTATAAGGAATTTCAGTAAAATATTTATTTTAGAAGTTGGGATTTTAATAATAATTAGCAACAGTAAAAACAAAAAAGGTAACATAGGTAGTACAAAAAGGGTAGTATAAAAATACATACAAAATGATACTAAATTTCTATTTATTCTTTATTTACCCTTTTAACTCCTGTTTTAATTTATATTCCCATTTATATTTATATTCCCATTTTTATTACATTTACACATTTCTTCATTTTTTTATCTATATTTGTAATTCTTCTCAACAGACTGTAAATTTTTCCTCAAACTAAAATATTTGTTTTCCTTTCTCACATAGTTATGTTTTATTATACATGCGAGTCTTGCTAAAGAACAGAGCTGATTAATCTATTTAAATGAATATTTATTTATATTTATTTTATTTATTCATTTGGGTTCTTTAGGACTATTTCTGTGTGTGATGGAAATAATATATGGACATAGGAAAATGTGCATTTCAGGGTGCATACATTAGATGTCACTGATGCATAAGAAACAAAGCAGGACTTAGTCAAATAGTTACATATTCTTTCTGTTGAATTGAATTTCTCAACAAAAGGACGCCTTTGTTTTTTTACTCCAAAAGATATTCCCTCACACAGGATTTAGATGGGTCCAAACTGTCCCACAGATGTCACCGCACATAGCACATGTTCAAACTTCATTCAGGGAGCCCTCGTTCCCATCATTTGTTCCCACCATTTGTTATCATTAAAAGACACCGATCCCCTCAGCACAGTAATGTTTCCTTACAGGGTAATGATGGTCCCCCAGAATAACTTAATAATAAGAATAACCTAAAATTATTCCTGCCTTTATGTGGACCGTGGCAAAAAGTTAAATCCCCTCACTTTAGAGTTAGTGGCTTAGATGTTTGGGTTTTATCTTCATACAGATTACAACACTGTTATAAGTACATTTGAGATGTCTGTGATGTAATGTTGTTACAATTTCCTTTTGTATGGCAGCAGGATGCTCTCAGACACTAGTTTTTGATAGTTGTAGAGCCATATCATAGTGCTGACTTGTTGTTATTTATTTGGTCCTATAATAACTCACTGAAGTTTGTCTATTTGAGACACATGAACAAACTGCTGATCAGTGTGGTGCTTCAAACAAATGATACACAACAAGCTAAAGTCACAAGACTGAGCCTCGACTTCCTGCAGATGGCAGCAAAGGATCCCGTTAGGTGGAAACATAAACGTCACTGACATCATATTTCATGATAACATTTTGTAGGCAAAAAATTGTTGTGTAATTTTATGATATGTTTTGTTGACCAGAGAACAAACCTCTAAACGTGTTTTTCAAACTGGAGTCTCAAACCTGCTCTTTCAACAGGTTTCCCTCAGGCAGGTTGAAACTAAAGTGAAACTATGTATGATTTATGATTTATGGTTCGACAGCTTCTCTGGATCTATTATGCGGGCCTAAAATTCACCTTCAATTCTTTTTTGCTGTTAACAATTGACCTTTTCAGTGTGTGTGTGTGTGTGTGTGTGTGTGTGTGTGTGTGTGTGTGTGTGTGTGTGTGTATCTATCTGCTCCAGATATCTGCCTTTCTGTGTCATTTCCATAACAAGCACAACAGCCTCTCTCTGACAAACAGGAAAGAGGGAAAGCGTACTTCACCAGGCATTCTGTCAATTTATGACCCCGACTTTCCACAGAAACACATGAGGAAATCCATAAATAGTTAAATACAAAGTAAAAACAGTAGATTACTGTAATTCAGCAACAAATTTTGTAAGTGATAATGCACAGAGAATCGCACATATCTGTGTGTTTCTTTGTGTTTAACTTCTGATCTCTTCTGTTCTTTGTAGATTTAGTTGATGTGTTAAATTTCATCACCCAACTTCAATAAGAGTGTTGTTTTAATTGTTTTAATAAAAAACAGATATTTCCCCTTTTTATTTTCTGAAGAGAGAAAAATGAAATGGTGCTGGCATCACACGACTGCACAATAATCCTGAAGTCAAAAAATGACTATTGCCTGCTTGAGATTATCATGTGACGTTATCATGTGACATTAAAGCTTTTGTTATGGTAAAATTGAATCATAATAGTCATTAATTCATCCTTACTGCCATCAGTTCAGGGATCAGTCTGGTAACTACAATAACTTTTCTTTTGGCCAGTCAACCACCATAGCTCATGTTTCTCAGAGGCAACACAATCGGATGATTGTGTGACAGCCAGTGTATTCTCTTCACACAAACCATTGTAGTGACGCTTAACTGGCAGGAAAATATTGAAAGACAACAATAGACCCACATTTTGCCCTTGGATGAAAGTGGCTACTGTGAAAAGAAACAAAGCTGGCGATTCATAAGTGGTTAATGATCTGGAGTGTTCCCAGCTGTAGTATGCATTTGTGTGCGTGCACGTGGGGTTGCACTTGTGTAGACTGGTTAAATGTGGCGTCAATGAAGCCCACCAGCAGTCCAGGCATCTCCCACACTGATTTATCCACATTCAATGAGTCAGGATGATGGAGACAGTCAATCCATCAGCTAATCACATGGCAGCAACTCTGTGCATTTATGCATGTAGATAGCACAACCAGCTGAAAGGTGATTTAACAGAGTACTGACAGAGATTAAAAGACAGAAAGCTTTTCTCTCATATTGGCTTCCTGTTAAATTCAGAATTTAATTTAAAATCCTGTTCCTCACATACAAGGTCTTGAATAGTCAGATGCTATCTTATCTTAATGACATGATAGTACGGTATCACCCCATTAGAGCTCTTCACTTTCAGACTGCAGGCTTACTTGTGGTTCCGAGAGTGTTTAAAAGTACAATGGGAGGCAGAGCCTTCAGCTTTCAGGCCATCTTTTGTGGAATCAGCTTCTAGTTTGGATTCAGCAGACAGACACTCTTTAAGATTAGGCTTGCATATAGTTATGGTTGGATCAGGTGACCCTGTCCTTCCTTAGTTATGCTGCGATACACTCTCAGAAATAGGGGTACCAAAGTGTACCAAAAAGGGTACAAATGCTTGTCGCTGGGGGTGTTCCTTTTTGAAGGACATTTCTGTACCCTTTAGGCTTGGTACATTTTTGTACCTTATGAAGTTGTACCATCTGAAGTACAATCATGTACTTTCCTAAGACATAAATGTACCTTGAAACTATAGTACAGAAATGTTCCCTTGAAAAGGGTACAATAGGGTACCTATGAGGGTACCCCCCCAGCGACAACCTATTTCGTACCTAAAGAGACAAAAATGTACCCCCAATAGTTCAAAATATTTGGTTATTTAACCATTTATTTTCGATAATAGAATCACCTCAAAGCACTTAAACAACCACAGGAATACATCCTTGATTACATTCGTATATTGCCATAGGACATAGGTGTCAAACTCTGGCCCGCGGGCCAAATTTGGCCCGCAGCCTAATTACATTTGGCCCGCAAAGCCATACCAGATTACTATTAGAGCTGGCCTACTGGTATTATACAGCTAATATATACATTGTTTAGTATTAAGCTTTGCTTGTTCCACATTCAGTTTTTCACCAAAACTTGTTTGAGTCCATAAGAAGAGATTCATTCTTATATCTGGAGGAAGATATTTTTCAATAAATATTAATGTTAGCCCACGACCTTGTTCTAGATTTGAATTTTGGCCCACTGTGTATTTGAGTTTGACACCCCTGCCATAGGACATGTCAAGAAAAATACATTCATTTAAAAAAAAAAAAAAAAAAAAAGAAGAAAAAAGTAAACAATCACATAAAGACATTAAACACCTGAACACAATGTTTTGACGGATCAGAGATGGCATGTATTTAAAAAACTGTCCACACAAATGTTTTGCTCTACTTCAACAAGCACGCACATACATACGCACGCACGCACGCACACGCACACATACATACATAAAAATGTTCTTGCAATCACGTCACACAGAATACCTCAAGGACACAAACCGCCTATCATCAACTTAATAGGTGTCTAGAGCTTGAAAGTCTAATTCATTTCCTGGATTGAACAGGATCCAGTCATTGTCAACTGCCACTTGGTAAGCATGGAAATGACATTCACAAGTGCAAGGAAGTAACAGTTTCCCACACAATACCCAACAAGTATCAACATTCAAAATATACTTGATTTTAAAGAATTGAGGTATGGCTTCAGTGTGTACATGGCCAACTACAAAAACATCCTCAAGTTCATATTTGACACTGCTGACAGATATAGCAGACACACGCTGAAGCACTTTATCCTGAAAATGCACATCTGTAAAACTTTTGTTCATTTCCAGAGCATTCTGTAAGTCACCTGGCAGAGATGAAAATGGCACACTGACACTTGTGCTGAGTGAATGTTCAAAGTCAACAAGCAACTTATCTGAAGAAAACTCCCAGCACTGTTTCATTTGATGACGATTGCTAAGAGTTGCAGTGATGTTTACAAAGTTTTTGCATTTACTCGCTAGATTTTTGAAATATTGATGCTTGCTTTCATATCTCATACACCACAAAGGGCGAAGAGGACCATACATCAAAATCAGCATTGGGTAGTCAATAAGGTAGTGACACTTGGGTGGGGGCGTATTTAATAGAGTTGGTTAAGTACCCTGGCGACACTTACTGGCAGGGGTTTGTCTCCCTGGTTTCCTATGTTGACAATGCAGTTCTGAAGAAAGACAAGTGTTTTCTTGAAGTATGCAGGGTAGGTCATGTTGAACACGAAGAAGGTGGAGAATGCTGAGATGTAGGCCTCATCCAGCGAGCGGCACGAGCAAACATCCACTCCTTCAACTGTCACAACACGGCGACACTGTCTTAAGAGGGCAGTTGTCCAACTCTTATCCTTCATTCGAATGGTTGGGTATGGACTCGTGGGAGTATTCTGCAGAAGAGGAAGAAAAACATTAGTATACAGTATGTTTAAGCAATATGTGCCAAGTGGATTTTCAACAGATTCCTCAAATTACCTTCTTTATTTGCTAGAAAACAAAACTGTCTATTCTGATAACCTGTAAACATGGCCCATACTCCAAACAAAAAGCTTCTTGACCAATGACTGTTGTGGTAGTGTTTGATAAGCTGCTAAAGTTTGACATAATATTCAAGGGAAAAAGCAATCACCCCTGACAGTGACAGTACCTGTGAAGAAGAATTTCCCTAAGGGGACAATAAAGGTCTATCTATCTATATAAACACCAGACAAAACCCAAGAGCACAGCAGCACTGTGGATTAACAGCAGTGTTTCCCCTACATTAGCTTAGCTGTGATGCTGAACCGCAGCTGAATTCAGCTCCATGCCAACAAAACACCAAGAATGAAACTTGTGGCCAAAGGCTATGCATTGCATCATGCATTTACCTCTCCAAGGATGATGAAATCTTCTATCTTCTCCTTGAAGATGGATGGCAAGAGAAGTGCCCCCTTGAAGTCAATTCCTAGGTCATACAGATGCAAATGCACTTCATTAGATTTTGATAGCATGCAAATTCCCATTAACATGCTCTTCACATGACACTATGGTACATCAATTATCTTTGGAAGAGAGAGCAAATGAATTGTCACAAAATTTACTATTTGTATGAGGTCAAATTAGCACCTGTAATGTCTTCAGCCAGTGCATTCTCTCTTGCCTCCATGTAGACCTTCTTCAGTGGCAAATCCTTGGTCATTTGAAGAACAGCAGTGAAGTTTTTGCTAAAGCGGCGACAGATGTTGTCTTGGCAGGGATGCATTAAATCAACCTCATCACACAACTGGAAATGAAAAGAGCAGAATAGACAAAAGAATGACATTTTACATTGAGGATTTAAACTTTTGACATGTTTAAAGACACAGACTGGAGATAAATGTAAAGTGCTTTAACCCTTGAACAAAAATTCTAAAGCTAATAAACAGCTTGATTAATCAGTTAGTACAGAAAATAATAATAATCAGATTTAGAGACAAAAAAAATCATTAGCTGTTTCCCCAATCATCTTAACAATTCTTGGGTTGCAGACAGTGTCCCTGCGCAGAGCTTACAGTTCTCATATTCGAAAATCCCAAATCCCACTAAGTAGGTGGAATGGTACAAATGTGTACCTTCCATTGTTTAAAATCCCTTTGAGCGGGAAACACGTTAGATGGGATGAATTTTGCTTAGAGAACGATTTTGTTAATACCTATATTTACATACTAGCATGTTTTGAGAAATTATTGATTTTTTTACATTGTTGTACACGGTTAGTGACTATTTATTGATAAAACACTGGAATACGGCGGGCAGACAGACGTTGAACATTCCACCAACAGTCTAAATAGTCCACATTTGTACCTTTCTTTGTTTAAAACTTAGCTAACTGCTAGCATTCACCCATGTTAAAGCTAGCTCTTCGGACTTTTGCTAACTCTACTGTAAAATTACACGTTGTAATTTTTATAAAAACACAAAATCACACCCGACTTACCTCTAAACCTTTGCGCCTCGTCGTCTGACATCAATGCCTTCTTCCATCAACTTTTTAAGGAGCTCCTCCATCGATAACCCCCTGAGAGTCATTTTCTGCCTCAACGCTAGTCAGCGCGGAGGCGGAGCACTCATCGCTGCTGGCTTTTCAGCCTTTGGGATTAATGCGCGTTGCGAACTTGATACATGGACATTGTGGTATTAATGCGTTTGGAAACCGTTATGCTGTCTTGGCGAACTATATTTGTAACTTACAAAATGTAGTCACCGTAACATAAAAATCTGCTTGACATTTTAACTTCCAAAGAACCTCGGTTTAACTTGATGTTGCAAATTCCATAAAAACCTCCCAATTAATGAACAATTCTAGGATGTAGTAAAAGCGAAAAAGTAAATGGCCAAACATAACAGTAATATGATTTCACGTTTTTGAAGGCTACAACCAAGATTTAAAACATTAAAAATTATAACTGAAACTTAATAAAATGGAAATGGACCAGTTTTTTTTAACATCATTTGGTTGTGCCTGCATGTCATTGTGTGTGTTTTTAAAATATAATTTAACATAACTTACACAAAGGTAGGTTACAGATATTCTTTGCATCATAGGATAATTTATGTACAGAGGAGAGGACCAACAGATTTGATTATAACATGTAGCTTTTATGAGCACACTCACATCTCATATGAATTTTACAATTAACCAGGCCCATCCAGATTTTCCCATGCTGACCCATTACCACATTCTGCCACTGTCACTGCAGTACAGGTCAAAATGGTACAGATTTGTACTTTATTTCAAATTGTACCTTTAAAGGGGCATTTCTGGACTTTTAAAGACCAGTATTGTACTTTTAAGGGAACATTTTTTTAAAATGTACCTATAGGTACAAAAATGTTCTTCTCTCGTACCTCTATTTCTGAGAGTGTAGGTGTAGGCTGCTGCATTCCCATGATGCATTGAGTGTTTCTTCTTCAGTCACCTTTTTTACTCACTATGTCTGTATACACTTCTCTGCATTAAATTATTAGTTATTATTCATCTCTGGCTCTCTTCCACAGCATGCCTTTGTCCTATTTTCATCTGCTCACCCCCAACTGGTCGCAGCAGATGGCTGCCCCTCCCTGAGCCTGGTTCTGCTGGAGGTTTCTTCCTGTTAAAAAGGAGTTTTTTCTTCCCACTGTCACCAAAGCACTTGCTCCTGGGGGTCATAGGGGTTTTCTTTGTTTTTCTCCATTTTCTTTGTCTTATCATAGGGTCTTTACCTTACAATATAAAGTGCCTTGAGGCAACTGTTGTTGGGATTTGGCATTATATAAATAAAACTGGATTTTAAAAAGTTGAATTTAATTTAATGTCAGAGGACTATGGCCAGACTGCTTTGACCTGATAGAAAGGCAACAGTAACTCAAATTACAAGTCATTACAAAAGAAGGTTTGCAGAAGGCCAGATGGCCTACAGCAGCAGAAAACTATAGGCATCCACTCCTGTGGGCTAAGAACAGGACAATGAGGATAAGATGCAAATCTTCTCACCACAGTTGGTCTGACGTGATGATTCTTGAGGTAAACATCATGGAAGCATGGATCCATCCTGTCTTGTATCAACAGTTTAGGCTGCTGGTAGTGGTGTAATGGTGTTGGGGATATTTTTCTGGTATGCTTTGGATCCATTAGCACCAAATGAGCATTGTTTAAACAACACAGTCCACCTGAGTATTGTTGATGATGATGTCCATTCCTGTATGATCAAACTGGTTTCTTGAATAAGACAAGAAACAAAATATGGCAAGAAGAAAGTGAGTTCAGCGTACTCACCAGATCTCAGGCCAAAAGAGCACATTTGGGATGTGGTGTATGGGAGATTCACATCATGGATGTGCAGCCGACACACATACAGCAACCGTGTGATGCTATCACATCAATATGAACCAAAATCTCTGAAGAATCCAAAACATTTTGTTGAATCTTTGCCATGAAAAATGAAAGCAATGCTGATCACAAAAGGGGTTCCAACACAGTGATAGTGCTTTTTAATAAACCAGCATAAACAAAAACTGTAAGCATTTCTGTTTATGCTGGTTTAAGTCCATTTCAATGTAGGCGACAGTGTGTCCGGTCCTGTATCTTTTCCTTTTCCGTGTCCTCTGCTCAAAGCTAAAGCATCCAACTGACTGTTTCCTCCCATTGTTCTGCATATACAAGATCACATATGAGGAAGCTGTTATTACTGCAGAGGCAGCAAAAACTGATTTCACACCACAACACCATGGCTGCGAAAAGATCTACCCAACATATAATTGCTCATGCGGCCACTATGATTTTCTGTCTCTAAAAAAAGATTTCAGCGTCCTAATGACTCCAAATGAAAGAGCTGCAGTTTGAGAAGACAGCCACATAAGAGGATACTAGTGACACCTTCCTGCTGGGTGTCAGAAAGCTGTATTAAACTAAATTCTTCTTCTTTACATTTACTTCTAGTCCCAAAACACTTACCACATTAAAGAAAAAAATCTCAACAGTCAGGATTAATTTCAGTCAAATGACTTGTGCGGTCACCAAATAAAGAAAGACGGAAACTCACAAGTTCCAAACTTGGGGATGATGTTACTTCCTAAAACTGCTGTGAACACTTTTTTTTTTTGGTTTGGGTCAACGTCACAGTACAAACGAGTGCTGACCTGTGGTGAAATGAGACTGAAGAACCGAGAAAGCATTGGTATATATTTATTCCCTGCTTGTAAACGGGTTTGTTCTGTCTCTCAAAGGGCTTCTACAAGCAACATGTGACTGTATTATTAAAGCTGATTAAAATGACTAGGTTAAGCAGCAAATTCTAACGTTTGGATACATGGTTTACAAAAATATTGACTATGCTAGTCCAAGAAGACCCTGAAATTAAACAGAATTAAAGATTTTAAAATTTAGAGAGCCACTCTAGTGGATTACATTTGAAAAACTGTAATCAGCCAGTTGACTGATAACTGAAAAAACAGAACAAAACTGGATGCTCTCTGTTCTTGTCTAATAATAATGTGTCATATGTAAAAATGGCCCAGGTCGAAGTAATTTTCAGTGATCTAGAGACATATAGAGAGTAATAAAATACAATACTGGATGCAAATGATAAAAAGGCCCCAAATTTCGGATCATGAAGTTAGAATATTCAGGCTCCTCAAACATTGAGTTTCCTGCAATTTTTTTCTCCTATATGATGTCAAAGACAGCGAATAACCAGCTGCACCCATGTACTGTTTAAACCTTCTGTTTTGGAAGAGTAACCAATCACAAGAAACTTGGCCTAAAAGCACCATTTTAAGCCAAGTTTCTAAGGTTGCTTTATACAGTGGATTAACCTAGGGGCTGCTAAATTATAAATATTTGAAATATGAGTCATGCCAAGCTACTTTAGCTGATTTTAGGAGTAAAAATATCAAGATGTGTATGCGATAGCATAACGTAAGCTAATGGGCTTCTGCACTGAAACAGGCCCCAGTAGTTATCACGTATATACTAATCTATTCATTTTTGAATAAATAACAGTGCACACATACATACTCTTCTAACACTACTTTTGAAAAACTTCATATAAAGCTAGAGTAAAAGTAGCCAGGTTGCTCAAATCTTTTCAGTCAGGCATCAGCCGAGCCAGCCGCGGGTCTGTTCGGGAAAAGTGGGTGGCGTTGAAAGTGTGTAAGCATGGAGAGGAGAGGCGCAGAGCAGCTCGGCTCTTCTCGTGGCTAATGTGATGACAGCTGATTACATCGACACCCGCAGAGGACCACAGCCGGACCGCTTCTTGCGTGTCAACATGTTTTAATGCCTTTCGCAAACAAAACCACACAGCTCTTCTAGGAAATAATGACTCGGCGCACAGCTCCGAGGCTGTGGGACGCGTAGCTGTTAAAAAGTTGCGGTGTCGTGGAGAAGGGCAACTCCGCCAACACCGCACCACATCACCAGGCTCGAGAAGTTGGGTATCTAGTCTGAGTGGATCTAACGGCCTGGTCCCAAAAGGTAAGCAAAGCGCATTGAAAGTCAAACGTTGACTGCTACACGGTGCCAGTCGAAGTTTATAAGCACCGGGGTTCAGTTACATAGAAATACGCGGTTTTTTGTCTATAGCCACGACATCAGTTTTTTCTCTACTAGACCTGAGACTTTTACAATTTGTTCATTGAAGTGTGCGCTCTAATAGCGGCACTTTTGGGGTGTACCCCATACATGACAGTCCGCAGACACGTCCTACGGTGTGTTAATACGCAGCTATTACTCCAGCGGACTACTGACGTGAGCTGAATGAGTGATGGCAGTAAACACAGGTGCTGCAGACTAAATAATCCCCCCGCTGTCTGTCTGTCACCTGTGGTCGTCGCTGTCAGTTGTTATGCCATGTGAGCGAGATCAGCACACACACACACAGCCACACACACACACACACACACACACACACACACACACACACACACACAACCGTGTTTCCATCACCTCAGAGGATATAGCATTAGTGATTTACCCCCCAACTCTTGACTAGCGTTAAAGTGAAGGGGGATTTCTTCTTGATCTTTCAATGAAGTCATCACACACATTGTGATTTTGTAAACAGATGTCCTCAAAACGAGAACCGCAGGCGACATTGTGGTCTGACGTAAGTGCACGGGATCTTCAATGTTACATCACATACTTCCGAGATTAGCGATATTGGTCATTTATCGATATGTATATAATGGCAATAATGTAACTTTGCAGATATCTTTGTGGATAAAAGTTTGATAACTTAGAAATAATCAGATCTGAGCGCGAGACAAACAGTGCTGTATATGGTGGACCAGTCATGATACCAGTTTTCAAGTTAACAAAAAATATGATATTGTTATTTCACATAAATGAGGTGTTTTAGGGTTATATTTAAAAAGGAAACCGATCTGGTCATTGTTTATTACCATCCTAGTAATTTACCATGAACATGTAGCTTTCTCTGCCACTTTCTCTGCAGACAGAATAACAATAGTCCACTAAACAATAGCTTTTTCTGTAACAAAAGCTTTCCTTCACAGGAAAACAGGAAAACACTTGATTCTCAGTACTGTTTTCAAGATGATAACAGGGTAAACTGAGAACAAAAAATTAAGGTCGTAAACAAAAAAACCCCCAGTAACATCATAGCACACTTTTTAGTTGTCTGATGTAATGAAAAAATAATATATAGTAACGTTAAGTGTAAAGTGTGAGAATATTTTTTATCTGGTTTGAGGTAGTGCTGTGTTTCTTGTGACTTGGCACCATGTTTTTTGTTGACGTTACTCAAATAGAGTTGGTAAAGTAGGCTGCTGCTGTTTCTGTCTAGATGCTAAATTCTAGCTGGTAGATTTTTCTGGACTTCAAAAGAAACGTAACATATTTTCAACACACATGCTGATACGGACATGACCCGTACAACCTACAGCATAATGTACAAATAGAGCCTCATGTTGAGTTAAATTGGTAATTGAGATCACGAGTGTTTACTGAGATCATAAGGAGGTTCGTGACAGATTTGTATACAAACTGACTTCATTTTGCAACCAGAAGAGTCGCCTCAACTGGTCACTCCTGGCACTTTCACATTGACTTTAGGGTCGGAGGTTGTATCAACTTTTATACACTCTTTGGGCCCCATGGTGGGTTTGTCATTGGAGATCAGTTCTGTACATATACATCCCACTAACTGCTTAACAAACAGAATATTTACATTTATGAATAAGCAAAGAGTGTTTACAAGAGCGTAACTGTACTTTCAATTTTAATGTGTCTATTTCCTGATGTGCATGCTTTTACAGTGAGTTAATGGGTAGAGTGATAGATTAACTAGTTCCCTCTTGTGCACCATTTATTTCTGCATGTCTCTTGCAGGACAATGTATGTATTTACTTTGACCGTGCAGACTAACTTATCAACATGGATTCGCTCTGCTGGGTTGGTGATGTTTGAATCTTCGTTTATCGCCATCTTTGGTGTTTGTGGTTTTATTCTGCTCCATATCTGCATGAGCATAAGCAACAAAAATGGTTATGTTATTTCGGTTTTGCACCTTTGACATTTTTAACACAGTAGTAAAGTCATGTGCACATGTAGACTCACACCATCGACTGGCAGTCAGTCAGAGTATCTGTAGTCTTTGCTTCAGTTTCTGTATTATACCCTCATGGTTAGCAATCGCACTGCTTTGGCAGTGACACACATCTGTCAAACATTGTAATCCAACTGAAATCAAAAAGTTACTAGCTTTAATGAAATTTTAGGTATCTGTTTCTGTTATCTTGCCCTCTTTTTGTGTTTACCATCCAGTCACAATTTTGGATGCACAGAAACTTCCTGCACACTAAATTATTAATACTGGCAGCACGATCCTATATCAGCAAAGAAACCTGAGATGTTTGACTCAGTTTGCTTGTATTACACGCAGCACAAATGTTATACATTATTATGATTGTTACAAACAATAAAATGCACTCAACAGCTGCTGCACAGTATCCCGAAGGACAAGTAGCAAAAGTAAAAGTAACTTAAGAAAGCATGGGGAATTCCATTTTTTCTTCCGATTACAAAGTATTCCATCACTTCCAAGACAAGGTATTTCCCACACCTTAACAATGACAGCATCGCTCGCAGTCTTTGTTGGCAGCACAGTTTTGGTTTGGTTGGCTTAATGATGAGAACGGTTAGTTATTTTGGACTTGATGTACCGGTAAAAAAAAAAAAAGTGAAGTGTCCAAAGGAAGAACTTAAGCATGCATGTTTTGGAAGAGGGAACTAAGTAAATTAAGGCCTGCTCGTGTTCATACGAGCCAGTTATGTTGGCACAATAAGACACATTGTTGACAAAAAAGCTTAAATCTAACAGACAAGTTGGGACGGTCACCGAGGCGGAGAGACTGACAGAAGTTTTTCTTACTTGTAATGTGATAGACTAAACAAAAGAAACTCAAAACTTCACCAAGGCTGAGTGATTTGCTCAGTTTGATAGCTGGCAGACATTACAATTATAGACCTTTACTTTACTTCTGAGTAAAGCTACATCTTGTACTTTTTCTTTCTATGACTCATCGTTAGCTTTGTTGAGCTTTTACATCCTGTTTCATGCAACCATGTTCATTTTTCTCAAATATCTTCTTGTCATTGCACAGTGATTTAAAGATAGGTGTGGTTCACGCTTCAGTGTTTTTGGCAGAATTTGTGCCAAATTCCTACAAGGCTGGTATTTCAGTTTTGTGCCCAGATGATTCCAGGCCAGTCCCAGTAAAAGTTATCCCAAGATATAATTAACAAACATCAAGCCCCGTAAGGAAAACGCGTTAAAGAAGCCTAGAAATCGCCATCTTGGAAGTCTCTCGCAGTGTCCTCAGTTCACCCCGAATTGTGTAAAAGTTTGGAGAGAACATGTGAAAGGTTTCACCCTCCATGAATTTATAATTTTTCTGCTGGCACGTCATGGTTTGATCCCTGAGGAAAGACATGTTATGTAACAGCTCATATGCAAGCTATTAGGAGTCATCCATGTTTTAAGGGTGCGGCATATCCTCGGGTACCTCTGGGGTCCTCTCAGGAAAAACCCTCTGCCATCCAAACACATCTCTTGTATCTATGACAACGAGGCCTCGGCTCTCTGAGTGCAGTCGTCTGAGCTGTGCTGCTCAGTGTGGAAATGTTTATGCAAACGAACAGTTCCACCCTGTGTGTGTGTGTGTGTCATGCAAGCCATTGATATTCAACACGTGTAGGCTTTAGAAAGGAATGGAAGGACAACTATGTGAGTGGAGTGAGTCATGGGAGGAAAGAAAAAAGTAGTCAGGATGAAGTGGAGTCTGAAAAATAACTGCATTCCCTTGTGGAATGTTTGTGCGCTGGCCAAGCTGCAGAGATGCAGGAAAGCAAACTCAATGAAAATGTGGAGGCGGAGGTGGATCTGGCTCTATGGATGAGCCAAAAAAGAGTGTTTCCACCCAGGGTTTTTCCCTACATTCAGCAGCAACACTTGCAATGTTACTTGAACTTTCCTCATAGCTTTAACCTTACCAGCCCCATAATGGGCATTTGAAATCAAGTAAATAAGTGAAATACTAATTGTCATTGTGTCCAAAATAATTGACTGCAGAAGATTTTGGTATCTAGAGGATTTATAAACAAGACTGGGTTGGCTGCACTGCTGGAAAACATAGGTGTGGAAGATGACTGATATGAAAAGCACCATAGATGGGCTTGTCTTACCATGACCCAGTTAACTGTTAGGAAAGAAAGCAAGTAAGAGCTGCTTTGTATTGCAGTATGTTTTGCTAACCAGAGGATATTTTTGCGTAATACTGTAATTTTACAGTCCTCAGACAGATATGATATGTTTAAGATAAACAGCATAATGCACAGGTCTCCAGGAGTAAACTGCAGAAGATCTATAAAATAATGACATGGCTTCAGGAGGTGGAGAAGTGCCTGCATTTGTTTTAAAGGCCAGGGGGGACCTATGACATACTCACTTAATTCTATACCTCGGGAGACACCTTCCCTAATTATTTCAAGGTCTCAATGACTAGTTTCAATCTAATCACATTTGTTTTCTAAAAACAAGTTGGTGACACCATGATGGTTAATTCCAATAATTATAGTTTAAAGGCATTTTCAGTTTAAATCAGTTTGTTACATTTTCAGAAATAGCTTAGTGACTTTCTTCTTCCTGAACATTACGTCGGTATCGGAGATACCCTCCAAACATCTGTTAACGATTAATCACCAACCATGAGTGGCCGGTGTAGGTTACTGACAGTCGTTAGCAGTCGTTGCCACAGCTGCCTGTAGTTTGCATGGCAAACACTGACTTGTCAGCAAACACTCGTGAACTAGTAGCCGAGCAGCATTTAAACTTGAGAAAGTGCGACTCAAAGTGGAATCTTTGAATATTTGCCTTCAAAGTAAAAGTTGCACCTTTAGAAATGTGTTGGTGGTAACAGTGAGGCATAATGTTTGCTTTTTTTGGTGCTTTCCGTGCAAGCTAATGGTGACTGCTGCGATCTAATGATCAAAGCAAGATTACAAGATGTTTCTGTGCACAGCATATACCTCCTTGCATCACGGAATATACATTTTTTGACGGTGGTTGCCAACCAGTATCTAGGCCTCTGTATTAGACTAGTGAAAATCTAGTTGGCTCTGTCATATTGTTACCATTATCATTCTGTTCTTGTATTTATGTGTCCAAAATACTTACGTTACATGATGCCTTGTACTTCACCCTTTACACTTAACTTGAGTATGATTAGAAGTAAAAGGAAGAGTTTTTTTTCTACTGTAGAAATTGTTTGTACTGATATGCAAAGTTGGCATGTTAACATGCTGTCTAGTAGGTTTGGATGCTTTTGCCGTTTTTCTCTGTGTAGTCACTGGGGCCTGCTCACATGTCTGAGTAGAGCAACATGGGTCCGCCAAATATTTAAACAAGAATTTGGCATCTGCGGTCATTTGAATCAGCTCGCCAGATGTGTTCTCTACATGCAGCTGGCTGAGGCCATGGAAGTGCTGCCTCATCTGGATGAAATGCATTGTAAAGCAAGGCTGCGCTCCTATTTCTTCTGTGCCCTTTTTATTTGTTGTTTAGAGCAATGCGAGCTGCTTTTTATGCATGCATGTGCATAAGTTGACTGCTAGAAAAACAATCAGCAAACATTATATTTTTGTACTTTGACATTTTTTTTAAAATTTTTCAGACATTTTTATGACTGATATTTTATAAAGCAGACATGGAATATAACATAGATTAGACCATCAATCATTATAATATCGTAAACTAAATAATCCCATGTTTACGCTCTGCTTCCGGTCTTTGTTTGTTTAAAATAAAACTCCACTGATATCTCAATTGGTCATGTCATCACCCCACAGGAGGCCTGAGAGCCATTCACTCTATAAACACATGGCCATAAAACCACATGACTTGTGTTGACAACTGTCAGGCCATCTCTTTCTCTCCCTCCATCCTATGTGCTGAAAGACCAGATGGCCAAAAGCGAGACAGCAGATGTCCCAGTATTTCTTTTTTAAAATATCTAGAACAGTCCACCTGCTTTGATTATGCTGTTTCGGGGTGAATGTGTTTCGCTGGACTCAGCATTCTGGATGGAAGCACGCTGCACTGCTGCACAGCCAGAGTCCCCGGTAAACAAACTCAATGAAAAGACGCCCAGCCAACTCCAGAGGATTCTAACAGTGCGTTAGTGTGCGTTTGTGGGTTGCACAGGCACGTGCCAGCCTGCCACTTTAATATGTCTGAATAGGATGAATGGCACAGAGGTCACGCGTCAGTGCAAGCCCTGTCCTGGAAGGCACGTAGATAATGAGGCAGCGGCTTTATTGTTGGCATCAGAGTTCGTTCAAATAAAAGATACAGGCAGTCAGCAGATCCCACTTCCTCCACTGTGGTCTCACACTGAGTCACTGCTTCAGCTGGAGGATACCTGTGTGCAGGGAAAAACTCGAGATGCCACGCAGCAGTGGCAAAGACGGATGAACTGATGTAGTTGTAAGAACGCGCTGAACTCCTGTCGCGTCGTTAAAAAGCAGTTATGGAGCGTAACAGCTGCAGCTACACAGTTTTGTTCTCATTAGTGATTCCTTTGCTGATTGGTTCCTGAACAATCAACTCACTGTTTGATCTCCAGAATGAAAAAACATGCAATCATTTTCAGTTATGGCTTTTCCGAACTCTAGACAACAGCAAATGCTGGTTTTTATTAGTGAGTGGATGCCACAGCTTTAATCCAAAAGACAGCATTAATCTTGTCTTGAGTTTTGAGGTTTAGCTCATTAAGAGCTTGTTGTTAGCTTGATGGTTGTAAATCGACCAACGCTCATTTTTTTTCTCCCAGTAAGTCATAACCGGGAGGAAGCGCGCCTCTGGAACAGATAAAAACATGCGTCCTTCATCCTCTATTCTAAACGCCACATACCTAAAAGGTTTACTAAAAGGTGAAGACGTTTCAGGGCCATGTCCCAGGTCAGACAGTAGGTTCATTGTGCGACGTGTCAGCTGTGAAGTGTGTGTATGTTTACACTGTGTGTGTGTGTGTGTGTGTGTCAGCTGTTGACTTAGCTGTCTGTCGTAATCCTGTTACTTTCTACAGGACGGTGCCAAGTGACACACGCTAGTCCCAATGAAGCTGTTTCATTCTCCCTGAAATAATCATTATGTACTGTTGTGTTTACTGTGAAGATGTATATAAACCTGATATTAAGCTTTAATGCAAGTCCAAGTGCTTATCAAGACCTCATAAATCATAATGGAAAGATGAGGTCTTCAGTGAGGATCTTCCACTCTGTGAAATGGCCCTTGTACTTTACAAAGAGGCATTTTATTGCTTTGGGTTAACGCCTAACACGTTACAGTCAATATCATTAATGAACGCATAATAAAAAGAACACGTGTCGATGGCTTCTAGCTTTCTGTGGGTTTTGTTGTGGGTATTTTCTAAAGTTAAAATGTAATCTGTTACCATCCAGCACAGGTCTCCTGTCTTTTTGGTGGAAATGTATTTTCTCCGGACATGCCTTTCCCCCTCCTGATGCGACTTTGTTTTTTCACTCTTGTTTTATTTTTCTTTCATTCAGATCCAGGAAAAATAATCCTCAGCTCTCTGTGTTGTGAGTCAGGATGAGTCACTGACATCTTGAAGTGTGTTATTCTTTTACAAAGTCGGGGGGAAGAAACGACCAGCATGTTGATTATTAGACATGTTAAATGTGTTGTTGTTTTGGTATTTGAAACTGAGGGAACATAATAAAGGAGTATCCCGGCATTCTTTCTGTGTTTTTCATTGTTGGGATGAGTGGTCTGCTGTTTTTGGTGAAAATATGACACTGGCCTGATGAGTAAAATGAGCAGTAATTAGCTGAGATGACACCAAACAGGCCGGCTGGGGAGTGTTTTTATAGTACAGCTGGGGCTTATTGTGACTGAGGCAGGGCGATATGACCAAAGATATTTATCACGATATACATTTGAAAACATTTGCGATAACGATATAACTGACGATATAATTGACACTAGACAAAATACTTTACAACTCCACAACTTTATTGGAGCAAAAACCCCCATCAATGTATTTTCACTTAAACAAGCAGCTGTTTTATGTGCTTTAAAGTTATACAGAAATTTAACAGTGCAAATGCAAATCCTTGCTGACAGTTTAACCAAAAGGCATTTCCAGTGGAAATTGGCCGACATATCCTCAGCATGACCATGTATAATATCCGCAAAATTTAAAAAGAGGTTATATACACACACAGTACGGTAAAATTATGTTGAAGCACAGTATGTATCACTCCGCGAGGCTCCTGCCTACGGTAGCCGTAATGCTCCGACAATCCATCAAGCGGTGTGGCTTCGTAGCTTAGCAAAGTCGTACTGAAACATTTGACAGATTTTCAAGGGCCGTGTTCCACATAAAATCGTTTCGAGGTCAGTAAACACAACCAGAATTCATACATAAGGCACATGGGATTATAAGGGGCACTGTGGATTTTCAGAAAAAGTGTGCCATATTTTCCAAAAAACACGGTAATAACGACGGCCCGCTAGCATGCTCTACCAAAAATACTGCTTTGTTGTGTATCTGACGGACGAAAGCCAAACCAGTCCCACACCACTGAAGTTGGAGCATTTTTACAAACCAATTCTGGTTCATCCGTTTCATTCAACGATCCGCTTTCGCCCTTCTCATTCTGCATCGCTGCCATGCTTTTTCTGCCATGTGTGTATGAAAACAAAGGCACTGCACACGCGTGTTTTACCCATATTATCGTTGCCCAACATTATAACAGTATTACCGTGAACGGTATGATATGGCCCAGCCCTAATTGAGAGCTTCAAGAAGTTTTGCCTTATATTATATATGGGAATATATGTTATGTTTTCCATATTTCTTAACTAATTATATCAAAAACACTAATACTGATATTAATATAATTGATTTTATTTGTGTAATAATGATGATTAGCACAGGTTGATAGCTCAGTGCTGTTAGTGCTTTATCAAAGCTTTGCTTTAGTTTCCACAGAAAGTATAAAAGATGGATGTAGCTACTGCCACGTCGCTTATTGGTGTCTGAAATCCTGTTTTGAACCCTCGAGATGAGCGTTTCTGTCATCACCATGTTGGCTACAATAATAACGGATGTGGCGAGAAAGGCAGGTCTGACTGAAACTGTACGCTCATTGGCTCCTTACTTGTGACGGACAAGTTTTTACCCAGTGAGTATCTGGTTTTGTAACTCAGGAAAAACCCGAGTTAAAAACATGGTGCGACCAAGATTTTAAAAATAGAAATAATTTTCTCATTTTCAATATTTTGTTCAATATAACCCAAAAATGTGTGAATGAGCCCATAAACTCAACAGGAAAGTGGTTACAGAGGTTGAGACGGTAACCTGTTTTCTCATAGACTTCAGTAGGACCAGAGATGGCAATCACAGCAATCGCCTTCTGCTGGACCTTTGTTTTTTTTAACCTAGAAGCCACCTCAATGTTTACTTTGTACAGCTCTTATGTGTTTTAAAATGCTAATCTCGCTTTAGAACGAAATTTCAGAAACCAGTGGATGATGTAGCAGTCATCAAGTCCACCTTTTATCCTGTTCGTGGTTGCTACCTGTGTGGACGCTCCAATGTTCTGGTATTTTAACAGAGCAGAAAGTAAAGTGGAGGGATGGAGAATAGTTCCCGCATGCAAGAAGCATTTAATCCATGGTTATATTACAAGCAGCAAAGTTACTTTTTTACAGCGAGCAGAGTCGTTCGCAATGTTTCAGGTTTCAGTTCACTTTTCTACAGAGAGCGGTCTATAATGAAAACTTCAGAAAGTACAAAAGCCTCTGTGTTTGCTCTGTCTGTATTTAGCAGCATCTTTATTTACGAGTGCATACACACAGAGCTCTGCAACATCACTTTCATTTACCCCCTTTTAGTTGCCCATAGCTGACTATGAGTAAGATTCCTTTCTTTGACTTTAACAAATGCTTTAAGACTTAAAACAACTCACACATTTATTCACGTGACACATCAACAGTAAGTTCATTCACCAAAACTCGCCCAGGATCTGATTGCAGATTATGTTTTAAGGTTTTATTCTAGTGGACCTGTGTGTAATAACTACAACTGTGTTGAAGTTATTCAGCTGAGTACTGTTATTGTGAGTTGTTTACTTGTAACCTCATCAGATGTAGTAATTTGTGACCTGCTTTTGCACTGATCTTTGTGAACTGCACTGATGATGATGGCTGAAATGAACTGGCTGCATTTGATTAAAAAACGTGTCAGAATGCCTACAGAATTTTCCACTGCTTTCTGCCACACAGTAATTTTGTTTCCTTAGTAAATCTGTTGCTTATTTATAGGTGTTTAAAGGAATAAGACAAATTGAAAGTTGGGCCTAATTAAGGTGTTAGAGGCATGTTATGCAATCAACAAAGTTTTCCACTTCTGGAATAGTTTGATTTTATCAGTTTATTTATTATTATTTTATTATGCGTGTCTGAAACAGAACTCTCTTGTAAATAAGACATTGAATCTCAGTGGGACTATCTGTATAAAAAAAGGTTAAATGTAGTAGTTGTCGTGGTATTTCACTCTTTCTACTCTAAAGTTTGCAATATTGCATGTCTGGGGACTGTTGTGTTGATATTGATTGACACTAGGGCTGCCACGATTAGTCGACTAGTCACGATTATGTCGACTATTAAAATCGTCGACGACTAATTTAATAGTCGACGCATCGTTTGAAGCTTTGTAAGATCACAAAGGACGCAGGAATGAGTAGTAGGATTTAAGAGTGTAATAACGGACTGAAACAGAAGATGGCAGCACTGCATGTCCAAGGATGCCAGCTGCCGTTAAACCCCGAAGAAGAAGAAGCTGTGTCCCAGAATTCATAGCGCAGCCCAGCGCAGTTGTCAACAATGGCGGCAGCTAGTTAGTTTTAACTTTACTCTTATTATTCTTTCTGGGTCACAAAATAAACGTTTAACATATTTTCAGGCGAGAATGTAGCTGTGTAAACCTCAAATATCTGCTCAGTTTATCAAGACACCACATATTTTCAAAAGCGCTCCGACGTTTTCGGAGACGTCTGTTACCCACTAGCTCGTTAGCTAGGCGGGGGCAAGGCTAACTAGAGCCGTGAGAACACCGGACTCCCGGCAAATCGTTTTCAAACCCACCGCCGTCTTTCGCTAGTCAGGTTAAACATATATATAAGTCACTTAGATAACTTAAATGTTATTGTTTGGCTTTTTTCAGTATTTTATTTGTTCCTGAGTAAATCGGTTTGGCTGAGATTAAAGTTATAGTTTTTACACAGCTGAATAAACGTCAAGCAGACAGCTGATTATCAGAAGTGTGAGATGCTGGAGAATATACTCCGGTGTCCTGTTATATTTTAGAAAGCAAGGAGTTTATTAAACTTCACCGAAACAATCTGCAAATTTCATTAAAAATTAATAAACTACCATCTTGTCTTTATTTTTAGTTAGCACAAACACTTCAAGCTGTAAGCTAATGATAGTTATATAAGACCAGATGCTGCTGGTGCAATAAGCTGTACGTCCAATGGATGATGATCTGATTAGTCGACTAATCGCAAAAATAATCGGTGACTAGTCGACTATCAAAATAATCGTTTGTGGCAGCCCTAATTGACACACACACATAGATAGATAGAGGGATAGATTTATTTTCTTGCTTCTAATATCTGAAGTTAATAAGATATTTGATTTTGGCTTAAACCTTTTTTTCCTAGGAACTGGAGCCCTGAACCTTTTTAACTATAACCTGACAGATTTGCATATGACAACACAAATAGCCGCTGCACTTGGATCACACATTAGCCAGTGTTAAACTGCCAACTTGCTTGTAAACTCTGTGCAATGCTGCTTTGCATCAGTATGAAAATACTGATCAGTGCGTTGCATCATGCATGCACCGTCAGCTCCCTCGCCTAAAGCAACACAGGGTATTTTTTGGAATGTGAAGACTTGTGAAGTGACACAAAGAGGACGGCTGTGAAGAAATGTGTCGACCTCCCAGAACTGTACAAAATTTCTTTCTTGTGTGCTTCATGCAACCTTTTTATCTGTAACAGAGCCAATAAACAAGATTGTAGTCATGCTCAAGCATCGTTATAATATTCATTAATGTAGTAAATATTCACAGTGCTACTTGCGTGAAATATTTAGTACTGCGTTTAGCGACGGCACAACCATTTATATTTCTTATCAACAGCATTTCAGGAGTGGAATTTCTGTGTGATATACATAAAAGCTTATTTTTATGTGAACTGCTTCAAATTTCATTCAGACTGTGGTCAGTTGCTATATGCTTCTGCTGTACTGCTGGAAAACTTCTACCTGAAGGCAGCTTTTTTCATCTGCCAGGGCACGGTGGAAAAAGCGGCAGGGGCCGCTGACACACTGACGTACCCATAAATAAAACTAAGAAGCTTGTCTGGCTGGACGTGGATCTGAGGATTAACTTCAAAAAAGATCCAAGATCCCACTTACCCGTGGCAGGAAAGAGGTTTGGCTTTCTGGGTGTTGGTTGTTAGCTTTGCTGCGATGATGGACAAGACCAGGCTGGTTGAAGATTAAGAGACCGAGGAGTAAATATCACCTTTTTTCCTCCCAGTTGGAGATGCAATTTGAGCAGCATAATGTGACTTTGAATATCATTAACATAAACAAATACGACTTTTGCTGGTAAGATCGCCCATGTGTTTCACATTGGGTGATTTTTAAAAAAAAAAGAAATTACGGGAAATTTGCTCAATGTTTACAAAACACTTGTTTTATATTTCATGATTCATGATTTATCGTTAAGCAAACCAGGAGCAAACTGCTCACGAGTGCAAACACTTAAACTCTCACACCGTGAACGCATGCCAAACCATCAACCCATTTTATCTTGAGTTTTAATAGCAGACTGCTTTGTTTCAACTTCTGGTTTGGAGGTTTCAGCACAATCAGAATGGATTGGACACTTTGTACACCACAACTGTACGTAACAAACCAGCCAGAAGTGGCTGAGCTTTGTAAAACCCTGCTGGGTGTGGGTTCATAGTTTCACTTGTGTTTTGTAAAGCGCTTCAACGACTGAAGTTCGAAGTTTGAGTTGAGTTTGCATTGTTTTCATTTGTGACTAGCTTGACTACTCTTGTTCTGTGTCATTGAGAACTTTTTTTAAACCTCTCTTACCTTTAATGATTTAGTGTCATTTACTCTAGGAGGGAAATAAATTCTTATTTATTCATTTCTGACTCACCAGACACAAAATTCAGTCTGTATTTGTTTACAGGAACTGGTCTTATTTACTCCCAGCCTATCAGGCTGTGAGTGCGATAGATCAGTATCATTCATTGTTTCATGGAAACCATTCCTCAGAGGTGCGTGTCAGGGCATGTCTAATCCTTGTGATGTTGAAGATGCAGCTGCTGTTGTCCTGTCTTTTCAGGGGTTATGAGGCGATATATGCTGCTTAAGAAGTTAAGGAAACGCTTAAATGATACAGCGGGTCTTGATGAAAGAAATATTTAAATCCTTACTGACGTTAATATTTTCTTTTACTCAAAAAGCAAGAAAAAATGAATATTTGTATAGACTGTATGAGTAATTTGATATTTAAATTGTTCATCGCTCTTTGTAAAGATTTCTTTCAAGACAGGACTCTTCGTCTGAGCCAGCAGCAGTGACCAAGCAAACTAGAGAGTGATTAATGAGAGGGAGTGATGTTGGCGGTTACATACTCTAATTGTTTGACCACAATTAAATTCAGAAACACAAAAACTAAGTTCACTCATTTGCAGCACTGCTGAAACGTGATGCTGAATGTTGCGTGAATGCAGCTGTCATCTGTGGCCTCTGTTTGTGTGTACGCGTAGCTTTTTATACAGATGTGACACAGACAGAGAGCAGGGACTGCAGTGTTCACAGAAGCTCGATCTGTTCGTGTGATTTCAGTGGGAGAAATATTTCGTCACTCAACCAAATGACTAATGTAGTCTCAGCTGACTGCAATTTTCCCAAACCCCATAAACAGCACATTTGCATAATGGCTGACCCTAGCACCGCTGGCTAACAATGGGCCGAGCGGTCAGTTTCATGATCATTAATATGCAAATTGTCATGACCAACCAATGAGTACCATTCACATAGAGTTGGGGAATGGCTGCAGTCACAGCATTGGAAGATGGCCCCCTCCTCATTCAGAGATGGACTTTTCCTTTTCACGTGAATGGCCTCCTTGACCAGCGTTCCTCCCTGTCCAGGATGTGCACATCATCAACACTGAAGAGTGGCCACTGGCCTGTAGTTGTGAGTAGACTACGGAGTCCTGGATTGATGTTGTAACTCAGCCAGAGGTTGTGTGGTTCACCAGAAATGGCCTTTGAATGTATAGGTGTGTTGTTGTATGAGGTATGCCTGATTTTTGAGTCATCTGGGTTACTTCCTCATTCTCTTTAGAACTACTGTGGCCTGTTTACTGCACAAATAATAATAAGCACCGAACAACATAGTGTTCTTTATAAATGATTAAACGGCCCATTTGTTTTTCATTGCCTGCACCGTTTTAAGCCTCTGGTTGGACCTCTCCCTTTGGCTTGCATTAGTTGCAGCCTCTGCTTAGGTTTCATTGAGGTCTTTATGGCTGAGCGGTGTTGAGTTCACGATCTGCCACACAGAGAGCACCAGTTATGTTTGTTACGCAAAACAGTGTTGGTTAACCTTAACAGTGTAAGAGACAATAACCCGAACACGCCCATAGACGCGGTTGCTTAGGAAACCTCTGTTTTTTTAACAGCTGGTCATCTGCTCCTTTATTCCCCTCGTCGCCACATCCAGGATAATCTGGACCGCATCTCTCTCCAGAGACAGTGGCACAGAACTGGGATACGGTCTTGTCCCCCCCCTTTCAGAGACAGAGACCCCTTTCACTGTGACAAACTGCAGCCCTCTTCTCTCATTTCCAGTCTCCTTCAGCCTGTCTATCCCCACCTGTGGTTAGTCTGACTGTCTCCAGATAATGATACACAAGGCTTTGGATGTTTTGGGTATTTGCTCATTTTACTGATAATTGGAAAAAGTCTGCTACAGAATACAAATGTGAATATTGATGCTCTGTGACCTGAAGTACAATTCATTATATACCAGTTACAGAGAAGCTGTAAATGCATTCATCCATGCATTTAATTATCCAAACACTGTGTGTTGTGCTTTTTCAACCATAGGTTGAGACGATTAGACATAATTGCTGAATTGGTTAAATTTGACCCAGTTATTATACTGGTGTAGTATCCCCTTAGTATCAGCTGAACATCAATTAAATGCCTGTCTGAGTATTTTTGGTGTCCATCCCTTTAAGGCTTCAGTGAACCATGTCACAGAGACTAAATAACCTCAGACTGGTTTCTTAAACATGACAGCGCCACTAAATCTCAATCCAACAGAGCACCTTTAGAATTTGGTGAAACGAGATTACGATCATGGATGTGCAGATAACAAATCTGCAGCTACTGTGTGATGCTGTCATGTCAATATGGGAAAAAAATCTCAGAGGGATGTTTTGGAACCTTCGCAGTGATTTTGTTTCTTTCCCATTGAGGTTTCTGCTTGGTTATTTATTAGAGTATTATGATAATAATTATGTCAAAATCTTTAATCATTTGAGGCCTGATGAGTGAAGATTTATGTCGATGTGATGTAGAACATGTAAAATGCTAGGTTCACTGCATTCTACCCAAAACAAAAACAGTAGCTTAAACTTATGACTCATATCCAGGTTTTCACTGGCTTCACTAGAAAATCTGTTTGCATATTTCTGTGATACATAGCGTCCAGTCGAAGGAAGGAGTGTGCCGTTTGAGCTGCTGTTGCTTTCCTTTGCAATGTTTATTTCCTCAGGAGAAGTCAAAGAAAGAGGAGAATAGAGGAGGAATGTCCTTCAGCCTTCCTAAATGGAGGCTCTCTTTTTCTTTTTCTTTTTCTCTTTCTTGTCTGTCTCCTTTCTATTGATGGTTTCTCACGCTCTCGCTTCCCCTTTCATTTGCTGTTATTTCACCAAGGCTAGCTCTCTCCCAGAGGCTGTAGATCTTTTTTTTTTTTTTTTTTAAATGAATCACCCTTTTAATTGAAGTTGTACATGGACTAGTTTGAGAGTGACCTTTCAAATCTCTCTGTCTGCCTCTGCAGGTTATGAGTAATGGAAGCAGGATCTGTGGTGCGCGCTGTGTTTGAGTTTCTCCCCAGCGTCTCCGAGGAGCTACCACTATTTACTGGCGATGTCATCGAGGTGCTCAGTGTCGTGGATGAGTTCTGGTTGCTCGGCAACAAAGATGGCGTTACAGGTAAAGTGACCGTTTTCGTTATTACTGTTGAGGGACCTGCATGAATAAAGGTTTCCATAAAGATAAATAGGGACACCTACTAAGAGTTACTAAACATGGAAACAAGCTACATGGAATTTTAGTGACTTATTGCTATTTTGACATTCACACACTCATGCACATGATCCTCCTTTCTTCTGTTTGTAACTTAACACTTTCATGACTGATGAGGGTGAAACAGAGAGGTTTAAATTATTAACTAGTCTGGAAATAATCAAGTAGCAATGATTATTTGTGATCATCTGTTTTGACACATGCCTGAACTTTCCTGTGTGTCCAGCCAAACTGGGTATTACACAGTGTTTAACCTACAAGAGCACAACACAAATTCTGTGACTGGTTTGCAGCACAATACATCAGTGTGAGAATAGTGCAGATGAATGCACAGCTAGCGAGTTCCCTTTATCCTGCAGCTTCTGACCAGGAAACCTCCTCACCTTAATCAATTCGAGTTCCAGAAGTAAACCTGGATCTGAAGTGATCTGTGTTAATGTGTGAGAGAAGCCGAACAGTCAAACACCGCTGCTCATGCAGAGGGGAAGTCAACAATAGCTTGTTCAGCTGATCCTGAAAATGGGATTTGTTGATATTTTGTACACGTGTGCAAAATGCCAACAAAAAAAAGTGAGATGGGTGTTACAGCAAAGCTGCAGGGAACAGAGGTAGTGAAGATAGATGAGTTTAAATATGTGGGGTCAGCCATCCAGAGCAATGGAATGCACACACGAGAGGTGAAGGAGGTTGGAGTGGGTGGAGATGAGGCGCTCATGGGGTGCCAGAAGGATAGCAGCAAGAGTGAAAGGGAAGGTTTGGTAGTGAGATCTGGTGTGATGGTTTGGAGACGATGGCACTGACAAAAAGACCGGAGGCTGAGCTGATGATGTGAAGATTTTTCATTGGGGCGAGCGGGATGGAAAGGTAGGGACAGCTCAGGTTGAGTGGATTGGAGACAAAGTTGGAGAGGCAAGGCTGAGGTGGTTTGGACATTTGGGGGCACATGATCTGCTGTGGCAACCCCTAAAGAGAAGAATTATTCAGGAAGGTGTTGTCACTGCCTGACATTTCAGGCATTTGTAGGAGATGTCTTTAATGAATTTACCGATGATGTTCACATCTGTTCCTTCAGGTCAGTTCCCCAGCACCTTTGTGGAAGAGGTCACCATTCCCAGCACCAAGCCTGGAGACAGACTGTATGTGTGCATTAATGATTTCAGCTCAGCAGAGCCAGGAAATCTGTCCCTGAAGAGAGGTACGAACATACTGCATGCTCTCTCACACACAGCCGGTGCTGACTTGTAACATAATAGCAAAAGTGTGAATGACTGCTTTTGGTTTGTCGTCTGATACTTTAAAAAGGCGATTTTGAACTTGTTGTGACTTAACACACTTGTTGCAAACAGTGCTACATATAACACTAACAAATCATGTTTTCTCACTTAGCTTAACACTACTTGTTGATGTCGCAGTACTCAGGTAAACTGATTTTGTGTCAGAATGTTTAAGTTATCTCAAAATTTCAAGTTATTAAATCGAAATTTTGAGATTCCTACCATGAGATTTTGAATTTTGAAATTCAAAATCTGTTATCTGATTGACTGGTAGGTATGAACTCCATGTATACATTAAGGTTAAAGCTGTACTAAGGTGTAAAGGCATATTAAGTTGGTGGATTCTAATTTCAGTATATTAGACAGAAATGAATGGGGGAGTCTTACATTTCTCTACGGAGGTCATAGCTCTTGCGGATTAGCGACCTACCAGCCAATCAGAAAACAGTATTCCTTGTTGCTGGGGTACATTTTTCCCCACCTTAATGTATATCAATATGTTACAAGCATTCATCCGTCAATGTAGTCCATCCATTTTGCACAAAGAATAAAGATATGAAACTCAATACAGCCTTTAGAGATTGTATCTCTATTCAGCTCATTGTGCTTTTCTGCATGTAAGCATGATCGGATCATTCTTATTCACAATGCTCAAAGATCAAGGCCCAGTGAAATATTACTAAATATGTCCAATTTTATTCATATAACATAAAACCAGCAGGTATTTTTTGATGGTAGCTGCTGTATGTACTTAAAGAAAAGAGATGGGCTTAAATGATAAAAACACAAAGCTGATTCCAGAACTGGCCACTAGATGTCCTCATTGGCAAAATTTAAACCAACGTCCCTAGATGATGATTTTTTTTGTTTTCTCTGCATGTTTCTGTTTCTCATTGTGGTGTTTTTTTTCTTCTTTTTTTACAATTTGTCACTTGCAACACTCTCAGGCAGACAGCACAGATGTTTGCACAGATCTTTTATATTGGTAACACTTTTCATACTTTTAATGTTATTAGTGCTAGTAGTAGCAGTAGCCTTAGAAGTAGTTGAATTAAGTGACCTTTCACCCTGGGAGTTGCTATAGAACAGTAAAAACCCATGCGACTACACCAAAAAATACCCTTTTTTCCATGTTCTGTTGTGTGATTGACTTAACATCTTACACTGTTCTTCATACTCTGACTTATTTGATCAGTTTTATTTTCCTTGTTCTTTTTATATGATCAGTTCCTATTCAAATTCCTTATTTACTTAATTACTGTGTACTACTGAGAGATGGCAGTTTTGTTGTGTGTGAGTATTCATGTAATGACAAGAAAGATCTTCACGATTTTCAGAATTCAACTGTAATTTCGATTTTAAACAACAGAATTATTTTAACTTCATGTAGCTGATCACTGCTGGTCGTGCTGAAGCATTTGAATCCAACTGTAGCAGATAATTAGTTAATAATTCACCCAGCTTTCTTTTATTATCCCTACATACTTATCATTGTGTTTGCCTTCGATTCTTATCATAGCCCATTATCAGCCGTAGTCACTTGTGCAGTGCAGTGTATGTTTGTATTGTCATAAATAGTAGAGGACACATAGGAAACAGTCATTACTGGCCATCCGAGAGTTGAAGCGTTCATTTCCAGTATGATTTCCACGGTCAGGATGGCTGTGTGCCAGTTTTGGTCCCAGACACAATGGGAGGTGGAGCTGCAGGTCTTTGGAATGTGACCTCCATGACTCCTCACCATCCAACCCACATTCCCATAATCCCGGATTCTCCAGTTCTATGTTAGGGACAGTGTAGACCCAAAACAGGTTATTAAAAATGCTACAATTAAGCAATTTACTTGAGCCAAGCAACTTGATTTCACACAAAAACATGAAAAAAAAAAATCAATGTTCTGCAAAAAGTGAAGAAAAACAAGTAACTATATATCAATAAAATTGCTCTTAGTTTATGGCCGCACACAAGCAGGAGAGCTCTTGTTTAATTGGTTGAATAGTAAGAATATAGACAACATCTTTACTGTAGATTTATTTAGGGAACTAGCATGAGCTCTTGTGTGCTTAATGTGTATCTTATCAACAGTCATTTAAGTGACAGAACAGAAACTCTCTGTCCTTTAATAATCTTATTTTCATTAATATCCAGATTAAATTAAATCCTCTTTATTCTCTGTCTCTTCAGGTGATGTGGTAGTTGGGGAGGCAGGAGGGTCCGTGGACCTTGGGGAAATCTGGCAACGTGGCTGTAATGCCTGGGGTGCCCGTGGTCTCTTCCCGACATCATGTGTGAAGGAGCTGACCCTTTCGTGCCGTTCCCGGCAGCTGTCTGAGCGCTCAGCCCAGGCCCAGGCGTCAGAGCTCCCACCTTATGCTCTAGGTCAAGCCCGGGCCCTTATGAGCCTCCATGCGCAGCTCAGTGAGGAGCTGGACTTCCGTGAGGGGGACGTGATCATCATCACAGGCCTGCCTGAGCCGGGCTGGTTCCAGGGCGAACTTGATGGCCGCAGGGGAAACTTCCCAGAGGGGTTTGTGGAGCTATCAGGTCCCCTTCGGTCTCCTCAGGAACCTGTAGACTCCCAGTATTTGAACAAAGACCCTCAGCCATGCATCTACGAGGATGCCTTTGAGGCTGAAGAGGGCAATGAGGAGGCAGGAATGGAAGAAGAGGAGGAAACGTTGAGAGAGGAAGAAGAACAAAAAGTAGTAGAGGAAGAGCAGGAGGAAGAGGAGGGCGGAGTCTATGGAGTAGCACTGTATGAGTTTCGAGCCATGGAACCAGGCGAGTTGGACTTTGATGTGGGGGATCGAATCCGTATTGTCGGCACATTGGAAGATGGTTGGCTGGAGGGACAGGTGCGAGGGCAGCGGGGTATCTTTCCTCATCGCTTTGTCAAAATAGAGGGGCATGTTCAAAAAATTGCAGAAGAAACGGGTGTTGTTGAGCCAGAAGAAGAGAAGGAGGTCAGCAATACTGAACACACCTCTGATCCTTTATGTCCCAGTGATCCAGAGAAAGAGTGGAGCATGTATGAGGATCACACAGTGTGGGACCTGGACTATTTTGAGAGGGCTGAGGAGCACCGGTGGGCATGTGAAAACCAAAGTACTGTTGCTCAGACTGGTAACGCAGGGCAGACAGACTGTGGTCAAAGGGCTGACTCTCAGCCACGTAGACCTGCCCCCCCAGCACAAAGGGGGCCTCAGAGGCCGAAATCCACTCCAGAAAGGCCCAGGCTGCCACCACGGCCTAACTTTCCCCCACATAGCCATAGGCAGCACGTTGGCCCAGCTACTAGCAGAAATCTGCCTACCTCTACCAATGGTAACCATCAGCATCAACAACCCAGGTTAAGTCATAGCCTAACACTTCATAACACCCAACCTGGGTGGTCTAAAGACAGCAAATATTACCAGAGGCAGCAAAGAAAGAACGCCTCCATCAATAACAGAGGTCAGATATTAAACAGTGTGGAGGGCCAAAAGTATAAGAGGCTAACTCGCCATGCAAGTGCCAGCGATGCTGATATGATGAGCTCTGAGATCCGCCTGCGTAACCAACAGATGACACGTCGCTCTAATGGGCTACTGCCTTCATCCGTAACCTTAGAAACCTTGGCAAGTTCGACCAGTGACCTGGAGACGAAGCTGTCACAGCAGCTCTTTGAATTTGAGAAAAGCTTGAGCAATCAGCCCCATATCTCACGGCACTTTTCTATCGTGGACTACAAAGACGAAAGGGATATCATTCGAGGCTCCTCACACTCTCCTGTGTCCCACCTCCTGCAGTCTGACTCTCACTCTTTGGAAAGACGCAGAACCCTCCGCCCTCCGCCTCCTCGTCCCAGAGCCACGCGCCCACCAGCTCCAGCTGCGTACAAACCGACTCGCCCGGCTCCACGCCCTCCTCCCCGGTGCCCGAGACAGAATCGCACTACTCCTCCAACCGGCAACTCCCTCATCAACACACCCATCTTTTACACCCCTGACGAGCCGGCTGCAAACCTCCTCGACCAAACAACGGGAGGCCAGGTTGAGCAGGGCGACCCTGAAGCTGCCCAGGAACATGAGATCCAGTGTCAGCTTGAGGCAGAGCAAGAGCTGGAGAGAGATGGAGAGATGGAGCTAGAGACTCAGACACAGAGGGAGGAAGAGGAGGAGGAAAGGCAACAGCTGTTGCTACGGCTACAAGAAGTGGAACGCGACATGGAGGCTTACACACACACGGCGGAGGAACTCAGGGCAATGCTGGAGGAGGAGGAGCAGGATGAGACAGCCCGCGTCCAGGCCTTGGAGAATCTAGAGTTCTGCAATTACACGCTGGAGACGCTGGCCCTGGAGCAGCAGCAGCTACAAGGTAAGATGGTAAAACTGTCGGAGGATCAGGTTACATGGGATTGCAAGTTTTATTGGGCGAGACCGTAAACTAGGTATTCTCAGTAATGACGACATGATAGAAGTCATTGGATCTCAAATATCTCAAGGACAGATTAAAATAGAGCTATGGGAAGAGCTGCAACAGTAAGTCGAATAATTAATTAGGTGACAGTCAACAAGAATCTAATATGCAAATATTCTGATTATCGATTTATCAATTAAATATTCATCATCTGGAGACAGAAGTTTGGATATTTGTAACTATATAACAGTGCATGTTACAATTGTTCAACTGCTATTCCCAGCAAATGTATATTTATTTAGTCTGAATGTGATATTTTAACAGAAAGTTAGAGATGCTTCTTCAAAGTGCACATCGGCATCTCCATGTAGATGTTTTCCACAAGTTTGACGGTTTGCTTACAGGATGAGTTGCATACACACAGAAACAATGCAGAACAAATCAAATCTGAGGAAAGTCTTGTTTTTAGTTGATGTCATAGCTGCTCTTGTTGCCCGTGGGTTACTTCACGGGATAATCCTCATTCGCCAAAGACAAAATGTAATATAAAAAGAATTTTAAAATGAGACATTGGTATTTACTAGATTTCCTCTTTGACCTGTTGTCCAAATCTCTGAGACACACACTTGTTTTCATATCTTAGTGAGGACATCTAATTGATATAACGCTTAAGCCCAACCTTAACACTTAGCCTAAACCTAACTACAATCTAACTGTAACCCTCACACTAAAAGCACATATTGAGTCTCAAACTAGTGGGAACAGGCATTTTGTCCCCATAAGGGACCGTCGCTCCCCACAAGTGTAGTAGCATTCCAATCTTTGGTCCTCACAAAGATATCTAAACATGGTGCACACACACACACAGACAGACACACACACACAGACACAAGACAAATATAAACATTTTAAGCCAAACATCCCTATTTACTGTCTGCAGTCATCAACGGAAGGGGAACTGTATATTTAAATTAAGGATTATCATAACTGTCTGTCTGTCTGTGGTGTGTATGTACATGTCGGGGGGGGGGGGGTTGCTTTCCCTCCGTACAGTGCTAATGATAAAACTACAGCGAATGTGGCAGAACCACTGTGGAGCGCCTTTACAGTGAGGTTTTTATTGCTGTTCACAGTTTTTGTATCTCGTTTGCTGTCAGTGATTTCCTGCTTCAGCAGTAAATTATTTCCATAACTAAGTGTAAGAGTATCTTAAAAACGTAATTATTTGATTGGTAAATAACATGAAATTAAATGATCTTCGTCCAGAGTTGTAGATAAAATAAACCAGCAGTTGATAGATCACTGTCATTCAGAGCTATTGGGCTTTCATTGCTTGCTGCCGTCCGGGCGCACTGTGCTGTCTTTGGTAGCCCAACATTTTTTCACATAGATATGAATTGCATTCCTGCACATAGTGAAAGGGTTAGCAGTGCCACATAAGTGGCTTTCGTACTCACTCCAAGTTTCTCCCTCTGGACCTTTTCCCCTGTTTCCCCCCTCCATCGTCGCTTCCTTTCCAAGATGAGTAAAGATCCCGGGGGAACTGAATGGGATTTGGGGAATTTTGTAATAGCATAAAGTGGAGACGGAGCATGGCCCACTCTAGAGTGGGAACCAAAGTGTGGTTGTGGCGAGCTGTGACATGGCCCGTGGCACAGCTCTCCTCACTGTTTGGACTCAGAAAGCAACGGCACACAGAATGGCAGGTGAGACTGAATTCTATGGGGATGTAAGAGATGTGGTTATTAGATATTTACCAGTCTGTGTTGTATTGACTGAGTAATTTATTTTGGTTTGGACGTAAGCTGCACAACCAAAGTTACGGTCCCTGTGGGTTATAGCAGTATAGGAGTTGAAGGTTTAGTGCTACTCTGAAAATATTAAAAATATTCACTTATAACAAAATATTACGTTATAAAATATTTTTCCTATCATAGCTACCACTTCTCAAGTTTTATATGGCTATTAAGGTAAATCCTGCATCATTGTAATAAATGATTTTGAGGTATTTTCCCAGCAGATAATGTCTTTAAACTTCTATATGATAAGGAGTTATATTATGCCAATATTTATCTACATCAGATAATTATGTCTGATATTATTTATGCCCTGAAACCATCTAGCAATGGGCTAAAATGTCCCATTTTTAGCATTTATACCCTTATAACTCTTATGAAGCATTGTATGATTTTAATTTCATGACAGAAGAGTAATTTATATCCACAAAGCTTGATTTTATTATTTATATATATGATGCACTGTGCAAGTCTTGAGCCACCCCCTCATTTCTTTATCATTTGCTTCTGTTGAACCAGCCTTGATTTTTGCTAAAATGATTTGGAGCAATATTTCTCTAGGATCTTTGGAGGTCATTCAAATTTTTCCGTGGACATTGAAAATGAGGGAAAAGGCAGCCAATCTAGTCCTTGCACCTGACCATTTTCAGAGGATTTTATTGCAGATAAATCACTTCATAATGACCTAAAGATCATTCAAACATAAACAAGACACCTAAGGAACCAGTGTTTCTAGACATAAATTCGACCTTTAGGCACTTTGTACTAGCAGCCTGTTGCAAAAACACAGAATTTTCTTTAGTGGAATTTCGAGTCAAATTTATGTGTAGTTTTCACTTTATTGCGTCACTACACATCCAAGTGCTTTACACAGGGATAGGAAGAGGAACACAAAGAGACATTTATAACATCTAAAATATATATCCTTGCTTGTCAAGCATGCGATGCATGCCTAAACAATCATGATAGAAATATAACAATACTTAGAAGTGGAAAACCACTATAAACTTGGTAAAAGCAAAACAACTGTAAAACTATGGGAGGAACCAATCCTCAGCTGCTTTACTGTCCACCGTAAATGAGTAATCTTTAGATAACATGCTGGCATTGGAACAGCCTATTAGAGAAAGACAAACTGTCTACAGATGAATAGTATCTGAAAGCCACGTACTTAAGAAATATAAAGATGGATGACTTTTATCGATAGAATTGTACAAACTCAGATTTTTTTGTCTTATATGCTTGTTTACATGCATGTTTCTGTAAATTGAATCACGTATTTTTTCCACGTTCCCAGTAAAATAAAAAGAAATAAGAGATGTCTTTTTTTCCCAGGACCTTTTCACAGTAGTGCATTTTGATGTCACCATCTGAGAATGGATTAAAATGACATTTTTATAGTAGCGAAGCTAAAAAAAAAGGACACTTAAAAAATCTGATCCCTATTTTTCTTCTGTTTGTATAAACAGCACTGTTTATTACTTTTTTCATAGTGAGTAAGTATATCACTTTGTCAACAGTACAAGCAGACCAGATAACTGTAGTATGGGCATGTACTCGTTTAATTAATTAATACACTTTAAAATAGTTTTTTAGTCTTCATTAAGAAGCCTTAAATCCAATCACTCATAATGATTATATTTTATCAATCACTCTCCTGTGCTTTTGAATTCTTGGTCTTGGTGTTTGCTACTAAAACAATCAGCCTCAGGGCAGGAACAGGATCTGGTGGCTACAGGTTCCATTAAGGGTCATACAGCCACATATTTTCTGTTTCCTTACAACACTGCAGGAATTCTTTCACCCTCCATTCACAGCAATAAATCAGATATTCAGTCTCCTTTTTCCTTTGGTATTTGCTGAAGAGGAAAACAGTGTTTGACATGATAATCAAAGCATTGCAAAGAAAAGCTTTTAGTCTACAGTGTAGGTACAACATTACATTTGTCTTTGTTATTCCCATTTAATGCTTGGATAAAGGTGTGCACATATCAGGAATTCTTTCAGGATCTTTGTAGCAAAAAAACTCGTTTGTCATCCTGATGCTATGTGTCTGTATAGACACACGCGCCACTTAGGAATGAATGCTTTTACAGGGTGTGTTTATAAGTGTGACGTCAAAAAGACAATAGAAGCTTATTGTGACAAGGCAGGGAGTAACTTCAACACTGCTCTGCCTTTTATTTACTTTCCTGAGGCCACTTCAAACCCATAAACAGGGATAATATTTTTGAACACATGCTACATTAATCAGGGTTTATTAATAAGTTTTAAATGCTAAACACGTCCCTTTTGGGGTGAAATGTTAAACGATATTCCTCCCACTGAAAATGCTACATCCAGATGAACAGCATCAATGTTTTGGGAACAGCGTGTTATAAAAAGAGGAGAAAAATGCATTTAAGTATTGTTTGTATGGCTCAAACCTATAGCTGATGATGCATGTCACAATATGGCTTATTGAGGTTCATCATATAATCTCGATATGATTTCTTTCATGTGCAGTTAGTATGAGTTTGTGGATATTGTAGGACAAAAATGTTTTATGTGATACGACTGTGCCAAAAGCTAATGTTTTGATCTTTTTGTCCAACTAGTACCATATGTTCTATATGCTATAGTAATTATGTGACAAAGCCTGTTTAAAAAAGCCTTTAAAAAGTGCTTGGTGGCAGTAAACAGTGCTCCCTTTCTTACAGACAAGTGCAGGGTTTTCTTTTCTCTTTAAGCTCTTTGACCTTGAGTACCTTTTAATTAAAACGGCTCCCTTCAACTTTCACGATACCACAGCCCGATCCTGATCTGTTTGTCACGGTTTGCAGTATCCGTGTCAGATTCAGGTTTCCCTCAGTTGGCCCACTATGAGAAAGTAGAAAGGCTTAATATATGACCTTATTTCTGGATGTTGCTTTTGCAAGAAATCTAATTATTAATCAAGTCCCGCACATGCACGTAAGCGGACACAGCCACAGAGAGGAATGCTGTATTTGACATTCCTGCAGCCAAGCACACAAACACAGTTTCGGTCGTGTTCTGCTATTGAAAGCTGAGATGTTGAAAACTGATAATTAAACAAGTCTGATGTAAGAAAAGAACAATGTCTAAGTAGGATTTCTATACTCAGTCCTACCTTGTGAAACTGAGGATTGACGGATGAGTTGCTAAATCATGGATATTAAATACTTACAGTAATCAAGACTAAAAACAGCTGTATTTTGTAATGTATTCACAGACTCTGAAGTCTGTTTTAGCTGCATCTGTGCTTGTGTTTCATTTTGACTTTCTTCTCTGAATTTAACATTCGTAAAGCCTTTTATTGAGACATAAGCTCTGGTTTTATAAACTAGCCTGGTTTTATTTGCCCTGTAATTCCTAAACTAGGTATTCAGTGAACCAACCAATTATGTTTTAGATTAAAACTAGTTCATGTCTATGTTTCCGTGTGTATCACATAAACATTTAAACATTTTAGTTTAAGCAGGTCCCTTTAAACCTGTCCCTTTGGAACTGATGGAGATTAAGGGAGGCGATCTTATACTCCCGCTTTATGAATAGCCCAGTTTTTTTCTCACACTCAAAGGATCGTGTCTCTTCTGAGAGTGGGGACAGTCTCCAACAATAGTTCATTGTACTCACCAGCAGCTACGTTTTCACTAGCTGCTCTGGCTTGATCAGGCTGCATATGCTTTCAAAGACGTTCCCTCTCCACACTCGGTGAATAAATACAGATACTTTACTTGTTTGCTGCTTCACACTCATCTTTTAATCATTTATACATTTAAAAGCGAAATTCTTTCCAACGACATCACGTGGCAGTCTTTGTGCCTTAGTGGTTGCACTTTCATGATATGCAGGGGCAAAGTCAAACTGTAAGGATGAAGTTAGTTCAAGGTTAACTCATTCACTGCCATTGACGTCTATAGCCGTCAATTGCAGTGAATGAGTCAATGGGTTTAACTCATTCACTGCCAATGGCTGGCAGTGAATGAGTTAAAGATAACACCAGAAAGTTACAATAGCAATACTAAAGCTGGTTGTACACGCAGCCGAAAGTGAGTTAGGTCAGTGATGTGGTGGGAATTGCACTGAAGCCCACCGGAAAGAACAAAAACAAAGAAAACAGGATACAAGAAAAGACAGGATTGTTCATGCGATGGGGGGGGCGTGGTGGGGGGGGGGGGGGGGGGGGCATGCAAAGGCAGACTGTGAAGTTTGTCCTCATCTACCTTCAAAGAAAATCTCCAGACAGGCTGTTTTCCTGCAAACACAGCTACTAACCAGTTTAAACAATGGGAGGAGCTGTTGGGCTAAGCTTCCACTCATGGGACTCTACTGAATCATTAACCCAAGGAGGCCACTCCTTCCCTTCAATAACCCTACCCCTCCTCTCCTTCCATGATTCGCTGAGGTGGCTACGGGGAGGACTGTTTCAGTTGCGCTGAGGGTTGGGGAGGTGCTTTGGCCAGGCAGTCCTGCGGAGGCAGTGGAGAGGAGGCAGAAAGAACAAGTGGAGAGTTACAGACAATATGTCAGGCAGGTGGAGTCTCCCACAGCGCTTTGTTATGGAATGCAGGACTTTGGAAATAGATTTTAAGCCACGTTGAGCAAGAAACTGTATCAGCTCCAGGCAGGCTGATTTAAACAGCAGGAGGCATGAAGAGCCCCGCAGTTTATGGCAACCCAGTCATGTTTGGTCCAGTGGATTGGAATCATCCAGGTGGTGCTCCAATGAGGAGAGGAAAAAGCGTGGAGGAGCTGGGGGACGCTGACTTGGCAAAAGAGAGGGAAAGGATTGCCCATCTGCAACATTTACAACAACTGCAGCTACAGCAGCAACAGGTTGGATATCCAGGGTATGGAGTCGTTCCTCCTGGCACTCCTCAGGGACCAGTCTTATTAGCGCATCCCGGTGACCCACTTCCAGCTCCACCTATGCCAGTACATGGTGGCCCAATGGTGCCAGCTGGCCCAATGGTGCCCGTTGGCCCAATGGTACCCGTTGGCCCGATACAGCCTCCTATGCATGTACCACCTCCGTGGCAAGTGCAGTACCAAGCCCAAGTTACACAGGGCAACGTCATCCACCAACAGAGCTGGGAGTATGAAGACCGTCATAGGGCAGCTTTCATGGATACAAGGCCTCAAGGCCAGGACGTTTACTTTCACCCTCGTTCAGAAGATGGTCACCTAAACTTGAGGATATCAGAATGGAAAGGCAAACATTGTTTTTATCAGGGTCCTGAAGATTACAGCCACCAGGGCTACAACAGAGTGCCACAAGAACAAGGAACTCATGATTTCAGAACTCAAGAAGGTTATAGTACACTGGACAAGGACAGAAGGAGAGATGGCAGGGTAAGAGAAAGTGACTCTGAACGTTATGACCATCGTAGTCACAGTGACATGGAGGAGTATGAGTACAATGACAAATACAGGCACAGGGATTATTATGAAAGGAAATACAATGAGCGTTACGAAGACAAGGAAAAGAAATACTATGAAAGCCGGAAACACCGTAGACATGATCTCAGAGAGCATGAAAGTTACAACAGTGAGCTTGAAGACTACCATGATCATAAAAACACTTATTCACACAGAGACAATTACAGGGACCGTGAATACTACAGTGACCCTGACAGGGATTATTATGACTCGAAAGACAGGCATCGCTCCAGAGACGAGGACTCTCACCATCGTCGAGATGAGGACCGCTACTATGATGAGCGAAAACAGAAGGACTATCACTACGATCGGCGTGCCGACCATCACTATGACCGCAGAGAAGATAACAGGGACACTCACCGAAGAGCTGACGAACGGTACACCAGTAGAGGAAGACACCAGTATGACTCTGAAGTTGATGGACGCTGGAATTATAAAGAGAGGGACCGGTATTACAGATACAAGGACGCAGGAGATGACTGGAGAGATGATCAGTACGACCACAGACAGAACGACAAAACAAGGGAACACCTTGACCTGAGGGCTGCGGGCCACTATGACCACTACGACCGTGAGGATGATGGCCGATACTCTAAGGAAGAGTATCGAGACAAGTATCGAGACCGATACCGAGATTTGCGTTCACTGTCTATAGATTCACAATATGAGGAATACCCTACAAAAGATCGCAAGACTGAGGAGTGGGTTGAGCAGCAGAACCAAACATTGGCCCTCGGTGAAATACAACCATTTGAGGATCCTGTTGTGCACAGTGATGAGCAGGAGAAGGGATATGAGTCAAGCGGGGGGAGCGCAAGTTCAAAAATGGGCCGGAAGCCTGTTTATGTGGGCTCACTGGATCGTAACAGCATCTACAGGAAGACTGCTCCAAGCTCACTGCAACAGTCCCAGTATGCCACCACCAGGAAAAAAAAGCAAGGTAAACAAAAAGATACTGTCACATGAAAGAAGGTGCTTCCCATATTTGCACAAGTCAGGTCACTTGATCAGTTGTAATTCTGGTGAACATCACTCTATAGGCCATGAAGGCCTCAGTCACAGTTATTGTGGGTAAAACAGGCTTAAGAGGTTGACAGTCCTCACTTGTCATTTGTGACCTCTAGAGGTGCTTTTCTAATCAATGTTGGGGGGCCTCAGAGTGCTGACTAGTCACACTCACCTCCTACCTCATTTAAGAGTGAGTGCTGAAAGTGGTGTGTGTGTCTCAGTATCACCTATCTCAGATGAAAGTGAGCTGTCATGTTTTTGTAGTCATAAGAAACTGCAGAACGGGTTTTGTAGGTTCTTTACTTGGCTCTTGTTGGCTCTCCTCATTTGTGTTTCCTGTTTGTGTTCATGCTCTCCACTCACTGATGGTGTGCACACGTAACTCGTCTGCTCAGTTCTTGCATGACTGAAAGGTCAAGATTTTGTCGACTTAATTGTTTTAATGAGCCTGGCTTACAGTTAATTCCCCACTTAAAAAGGTTGTTGCCTAAAGTGGCTCTGATTCTGACAGAATTTGTTCTGTTTTGTACAAAAATCTTTTCTAAATTTATACATATACAGTTTTGGGCAGAAGTTCACCTACACTTATCGTTCTTTTAATATTATTTTTGAACTGTTCTTTTTCCAAGGTGGTAATGGTGGTAATGACTAAAAGACAAGAAATTAAGTTACATTTAAAGCCAGGAAGTCAACCAATTTAAATGAACTTCCATTTCTGCTAAGTTAACTTAACCAAAAATTAGTCGAGGTATGTGTGTATATATATGAGCCATATATATGAGCATGTATGTATATCTTTGAAAAACAGTTAATTAAATTAACAGTAATTAATATTGAAAAGCCTAAATTTACCATGACATTCTCATGACTCTATGTAAACTTCCTACCATAATTTTACATTTGAGCCAAATGCAACAAAAAACAAAATCACTCAAAATTGTTTTTGAGTGAACAATAGAGCAGCTTTTATAACTGGATAGTATTTGTAAATGGTCACGATACCTGAGTTTTAGTAAAAGAAGGAAAACAATATCAATCATTAAAAACAATATTGGCATTTCAAGAACCTCATTTTGGGGTTATAAAGAAGGGTTAACCCCCTTAAAATTAATTCTCTTACATGTATAAAATTCAGTACCTGAATGAATGAAAGATGAATCTTTGCATTAAAAGTATTGACTCTAAAAACTCATAGTATACATTAGTTAATGGGAATGGTCACGTACATTTTTAATGACTAAAAGACAAGAATTCAACACACAAATTTCTTTGGCTACTTTGTTACTAAGTTATTAATATTAAGTTCCAAAAACTACATAAAACTTGGATGTGTGGGATTCTTTTGTGGGGGTTTTTCATGGTAAATGTAAGTGAGGGAGAGCACTACTTTGACTCACTTTGTTTTGTCTGAGATGAAGCAGGTGGCACCCCATGACCCCTCCCCCAGTCACCTAGAAACACTCACACTCAGACACACAGAGTCCACATCAGCCCCCACCGCACATTTCGGCAGTCCAAGTATTAATCCCTAGCGTCAGCATGGTGAGTGGATGGCGGGGGTCTGTCTGGTGCCAGGCAGTGGCCGGCACTGCCCTGACTCCTTCTCTGCAGGACTAGACTGATACTCTGAGTTCATGCGTGCATGTGTGTGCGTGCATGTGTGCTAGAAAGACCCTGGAGGCTTATTAAAGAAATAATTGCATTTTTGAAAACACACACGCGCACCACTTGCCTCAGCAGTGTCATCCGTTAATCTTGTTACACTGTTTCAGCCCTGTCAGGGGTTTGTCCTGAGTAAAGCATTTGATTGAAGGGCTAAAAACATTAGTCCATCTCCTTTACTGGGCTTACGCTGTGACATTGAGGTGTTGGTTAAAGCTTTTTGAGATGAACCTTACACATAGACAAGAGCTTCTATTCTTTGTAGTCCAGCATTATTAAACAGCTTCCTAAAAAAACAAAAAAAACAACCCTATTGAGTTGAACTATAAAAATTACAAAATGAAAAATTAGCTTGTTTTTTTTTTGTCCGTGATTGCTTCTGTTACAGGCTTCCTTACTTTAAATAGGAGGGTAAAACAACTGGCAAAATTATTCTTGAAGGAAGACATATCTTAACAGTTGAGCCAATTTAATGCACAAACGAGCCTAATGAAGCAATTAAATTGTAGTGGTGGCTTTATGATCCCATTTTTGAACTTCTAACAAATATAATCTGCTGTATACGCAGTTTTTTATTGCCTGTGTGTGAGCAATGTGTCGTCATCCATCTATGATCTGGCAACATATGCTGTGTTGTCCACTGTAATCCTTGAACAGTCTCTGTTATTGGTGGGCAGTGGGGAGGGAGCTCGGGTAGGGGAGCAAGGAGTTAAGACAGGAAATCTCACATCGTCTGACAGCTATGCTGTAAAGACGTCTTATCTCAATGCTGGCAAGCAAAAAAAAAAAGTCAGTCGGCAAAAAATTAAGTCAGCTTACTCAAGTGTGCATGAGTCACCAGTAACCACGCTCGTATGGTGTGTCCATTTTTATACTTGGTCCATCCTGGCGTCTTAAAGATTTTGTTTTTGAATTATGTCATCGGGCTTTCTTAAACCATTTGATAATCATGCTAGTTTCATCTAGATTTTGTGATAGTTTAGCTTTTCCATCTCATCTGAAGCCATTTTTCATTTACATAGCTTTTTATCCACTACTATGAAAATGCTAAGCGATGTATTATTTAAGGTGTTTTATTTCGAATTTTAAATGTACCAACTTTTCCAAAGAGTTTGAAAGATTGATGGTGCCACAGCAACTACAGCATTCAGATCTCTACGTGCTTTATTTTGGTGTTAGATGACACTGCTGGTACCTGCATGAATCAAGACGGATGTTATCTGTTTATTTGACGTCACACTGTGGGAAAAGATGCAGCATATTCGTTTTTGACCTGGTGGACTTCCCACTTTTAGGACTAGTTGTCCTCCTGACAAGTACAAGTTTATTCATCAGGCTTATATAGTTGTCAGTCTTCACGTAGATGCAAATTCCAGATATTTAATTCATTCACCAAAGACATTACTTAAATATTTTGTGTTGCAACATTGGCTGTATTTTCAAGACTTCGTCTGTGGCATTATGTCTTAATGTTTTTGGTTGAATGTGTGCATATGTGTTGGAGTTGTGGAGGGCACTTCTTGTAATTTTGAACAAACAGCCATTTGGACTCAAGGATGGTAGTCCGAGGTCAAGTTTATTGTGATGCAACATAATGAAAAATGTCATTCATATGAGTACAATCTCTCTTTTTGGACTCAAGAATGAAGCTTTTTGAATCTGGCCATCTTCATGATATATATCATGAGTTTTGTCAGACTTGGACATTAATCTGGATGTTAACCTGTTAACCGCACAGCAAGAAGGTCCTGAGTTCAATTCCATCATCAGGCCGGGGTCTTTCTGTGTGGAGTGTGCATGTTTTATGATAGCTGGGATAGGCTCCCGGGACCCTGAAAAGGAGAAGCGGATGGATGGAGCTCAAAACTATTATGACTACCTGAAGCGTACAAGCTTAGCTGCTCTTTAGGAAGCATGAAGATTACTATCTGCAGCGTTTAGACATTCATTGCAAGTGTACAACATATTTTTCTTTAGCTGTGGGAAAACCGACGATGCCCCAAGCAAGGTCTTTGTTATTACATGTCTAAAAATTAGCAAAGGGATAAACCCACAGGTTTCGTCATCCCAAACTCTGAAAACCGTTCTCACACTCTGATCACACTGCATTTATTTTCCCATGAAGAGCACTAGTTCTTGGGCCATAGCTCTCAAAGTATACATGAGTGTGAAAATATAGCATAATGGGTTTTTTTTTAAATGCATTTGCATGCATGAGCAGGTGACTGTGAAGCCCAAAAAGACTCATTGTCTTCTTCCTTTCAGTAAGGCTGAAGACTGTACTGCATTTGTGGTTGAATAGATCCCCACTTAATGCTTTTACTTCCTGCACATTTGCAAAACTCAAGTTCTCTTGAAGTAATTGCATATTGTTCCTTACAAAAATCAGGGGAGCTGAGAAACTTAAAAGAAACGAGGGATCAGACTCTTGGCCCTATTTGGTATACATTGTACCAGCTTTTTTTTTATTTCAGTATGTTAATTAAACTGTAGCCTCATGTTGTTTAATTACCCCATGAGCTAGAGAAATGCTGTAGCTGTTCGTACACTTGGTCCTTTTTGTTAACAAGTTGGGTTATATCACTCGGCGTCCAAGAACGAGCAATAAGGACAGAATTAAATCCCGTATCAGCACACGGCCTGCTTTTCTTATATGAGATTTGAAGCCAGCCGTGGTAGACAGGTTGCTGTGAGAGTTTTCCAGGAGCAGGAATGTGACCCTTCTGACATTTGAACCTAAAAAAGATAAACAGGATGGTATGTCACTGAGTAAACTCCTTTTTTTCCTCTCCATTTTTAACTGACCTTCTACCTGGGACAACAGCTGGTCATACGCAACGTGTGAAAATCTAGCATATTGGCTTTTCTTGTGCATTTGCATGCATGAGCAGGTCGTTGTTTTGAATAGTTGCACAACTCGGACTAATAAAGAAAACCCTAATCTTTTTCAGTAAGCTGTGTGCTGTCTCAATGAAGGTCTGAGAAAAATTGAAGAAGTTGACACAAACCGGTGTCACCTCTTTTTTTTTTATTGCATCCAGTAATCACAAGTCAAGGCTTGTGAAGTTTAAAAGCTGTTGCAAGTGTTGGCATTTTATAGTGAGCTTGTGCTCAAGCAGCTGCATGTCCCATCACACACTCGCAGACTTGCCCGTGTGAGCATTCGAGTAAAAAAGCACTGCCGCCTTTTTAAAACTTTGTTTGATATGAGGAAGGGGGGGAGCCCCTGCTATTCTTGTTGCTATGGCAACCGTGCACTGCGTGGTGAACTTTGAAGCACAGCACACAGCACTGATTGTGTCTGACCTTAGAGCGGCCTGTGCAGGGCAAACTTTCGACTTTGCACAGCTATTAGTGCAGCAGAGAGCGAGACGAGTGTTCTTGGCTGTGTTTGTGAAACAAAGTCACACATCATAAACGCACAGAAGTTCTTAAAAGGAAAGAATTTCGTTGACTTTTATATAATCTATAAAATCCTCAAAGGGTAAAAACCAACCAAACATATACTTAAATGCAAGTTTAATAGAAAGATGATTTAGAGAGTAGATGCTTAATCTCAGCTTCCTAATTTTGATAAAATTCAGGCTGGCACAGGAGGACCCCAGAAAGATGTCAGCACATTGGGAAACGTGAACTAGATTAATCTCGGGAGTGGACTACACTTCCAGAAACTGGACTTCTCCCAATCTCTTTCACAACTGGTGCTGTAGCCACATGTGAGCTCATGTGGTGCAGTAAATCAAAAGTCTTTTTCCATCAAGAAAGCTGTGTGAAGAATCCAAGAAGTGGCATGGATTTTTTATTATTTATACAGCACATTTTATTACATTAAGGACACCTCATGTGCCTTACATGAGGTGAAATACATTTAGAATCACATATTTAGCGGAGATGCTTCTGTCTGCACTGTATTTGGGATCAAGAGGAAGTAATATATGAGAAGGAATTTGATTTTCCTCTATCAAAACAGCGTATTTGACATAAATTATTATTATTATTATTATTTTATTTTTATTTTTTTACCTGTATTTATATAGCGCTTTACTAGTCCCTAAGGACCCCAAAGCGCTTTACATATCCAGTCATCCACCCATTCATACACACATTCCCACATATAGACTTAAATAGCATCAGTACATTCAATAGAGAAATCAGCTTTTGCATTCGGCGTATAAGGTTGAGCATGACACAGTGACAGATGATTTTAGCCAAGATAGATCTGTGCTCACACAGCAGCTCATAGCAAACCTTTCCAAATCTGCACAACATAATGATCCCAAGCAGATTATATATTAATAGAGCCAAAATAAAAGTATACTTACAGCCATTCTGCGGCAAACAGTTAGTTTTCTAGGATAACACTGATGCACACTGTATGCAGCATGGATTTAGGTCAGAATTTAGTTAATGCAGGACACCTGAACAAGAAGCAGGCACAGTCCAGCTCCGGGTTTTACCGTCCTCCCTGGTGTGTGCATGCTTGTGTGTAACGATGGTGGGCTCCCATCCTTTCTCATGGTAATTGGAGCTCTGGAATGGACCTGCACGTCCTCCACAAGCCTCGGGAGCTGGACTTCAGATTGACAATGGTCTATCTTAGAATGGGTAGCATTGTTTGAAGCGCTATGCGTGAAGGGGCGTGTGCTTGTTTTTGGAGCGGTTTTGGAGGAAGTTGCACACAGCAGGTGGGTGAAGCCTCAACATCTTGTCTTCTCTCCCCTTTTTTTCCCCTTGGTAAAAACACCTTGCTTTGGAGAGACATAGGGAATATGTAAAGCTTTGATAAAGGGCTGTGAAATTAAATCTATTTCTTTTATGCATTTAATATTTAGCCTACTTGGGAATTTTCTCCAGTCAAATCTGTTTTTTGTGCATCCATAACCCAGGAATTCTGACAGAGTTGCTGTTTGTTTGTTCTGTCTGATATCTGAACTCATGGTGGCCCGTTCTAATGTATCAGCTGTGACTGTATCGCTCACATAACAAGTATGTGTGAGTCACCCCGGATGACAGAAGGTTGACAGCGCAGTTTAGCAAGAGCTGTGTCTGTCTTACATCACTTGATAGTGCTGCTGATTGACGTATACTCCCTGCTGAGGATTTGTGCTTTTATCTATAAGCTCAGTACTGAATGTGATTCATAAGGCGGAGGTTTGTCACTGAATTTCCATGAAAGTTTACTCAGTAAATCCCAGAACCATCCCAGCATGAAACTGAAGGAAAACTTTTTATTCTCAACCCTTCTCTCCACCTGTTCCAATTTCACCTGTTGAAGCCTGTTGATCACAAATAGTGACACCATGCCTTTGTGAGCCCTGACTGTGGAAATAGACATTTAGTATCAGGATGTCATGGATTATTTATCATTTGTTGTCCTCAAAAGAAGCCCTGACCGGTTCTTGTCATGTTTTTACAGTCGTCTTTCTGTATATAGGACTTCTTTTTTATTAAAGGTGCAGAAATATGGCAGTTTTTGCTCCAAAATCAGCAGATTCTGAAGTATTTCTATAGGACATTTAGTAAAAAAGATTTATTTTTAATTATGTCCCATATTAGTTATCCTGGATAGGGCTTTAATAGGAAGTCTTTGTTTGTTTTTAATGTAACTGGGTCAGTGTTTGAATGTAATTCACAGAAACCCCCCTCCCAGTCTCCTAAACTTTAGCAGGCACTGTGTATTTTAAATGTTTACTGGTTAGCAATCAATGGTGTTTAAAATGAACAAAATTAGACCTTTTTATATTAAAAAGAACTAGTTTACAGAACTCATCTGGCTTCAGATCATTGAGAAAGCTCATTGCTTATAACATTTACTGTTTGTGCTGAGGGATCGGCCTGATTATTGGCAGTAGTCACAGGTGTCTCATTCCATACAGAGATATGGAATTATTGTTGTAAGGGTGTTTCCTGTTGGCTGAGTTTACTGCTAAGTGACTTGTTCTCGACCTGTTTCTGGGCTCGTATTCGCAGCCATTAAAGCAGGCCTACAATAAACCCTCTTTGCATTATTTTACACAACAAAGAAAAATAAAATTCCACACAAGTGGGTCAAAATCCGGTCTGGCGGCCTCGCGAGTCAGAAGCGTACGGAAAAACATGTGAAGTGGAGCATGCGCCATCGCCGCGTTTGTGTGAGCGGGATCAAATGTGGGAATGAGCCGATTGCTTCCAATTAAAGCGGGAGCCTTTTGTTTTTCCTCTCCCGACTGTGTCACCGTGTGACTTTCAAAAACTAATTGGTGAACTACTTTCTCGTGGGTGGGGAGACACATGGGTGCGAGTGGTGAGAAAAGCTCCTTTGAGTTGAGCTTTAGCCCCGTCACGTGAGGAGAGTGAGGAGGAGGGCGAGGAATGCGCACACAAACACACACTGCAGTTACAAAGTGTGGATTCATCCAGTTTTTGTTGGGCTTTTTTGTTTGTTTTTTTAAAAGGTTTTCTAGAGTCTTTAAATTCGTCTTCAACACTCCTTTAACATGAAGCTAGTTTAGATATTCTAGTCCCGTTAGGGATGTGACGCAAGGCTGTGACTTTGTTGTGGTCTGAATGTGTGTTTGTGTGGCGTACTGCTGCACTGGGGAACATGAGGGTAAGCAGAGTTAACTTCATTAGCCTCCGACAGCATCTGTCAGTGGAGGCAGGGTGACGTCACCCCGTCGGTCGGTCCAACACGCCACACGCTGGATCTACTCAGTGTTTCCTCTTCTTGAGCCAATACCTAGAGGGGAGAGTAAAACTAAAGTCCCAGCAGGGTCAACGGATAGTACAGAAGAGAGAGAAACAGTGAGATTTTGGTAAATGGCCTGTATTTATATAGCACTTTACTAGTCCCTAAGGACCCCAAAGCGCTTTACACAACCAGTCATCCACCCATTCACACACGCATTCACACACTGGTGATGGTAAGCTACATTGTAGCCACAGCCACCCTGGGGCGCACTGACAGAGGCGAGGCTGCCGGACACTGGCGCCACCGGGCCCTCTGACCACCACCAGTAGGCAACGGGTGAAGTGTCTTGCCCAAGGACACAACGACCGAGACTGTCCAAGCCGGGGCTCGAACCGGCAACCTTCCGATTACAAGGCGAACTCCCAACTCTTGAGCCACGATCGCCACGATTTTATGAGTTATGGTTCAATTAAAACCAAAAAGATGGAACAAATAAATCTTTATGTGCATTTGCACTAATGTAAACATCTAATATGTAATATATGCCTTAATTTGATGCTGTTTAATCGTTTTATTTGCCACACTGCAAATAGGAATATTTGCATCCCTTACTGTTCTAATATCAGATGATACATTAATGGCTAAATTGTTTAAATGCATGATGAATAATTTCGGTGCTCATACACTAACACTTTTTTTCCCTCTAAGTGGACCTTGGACTTGCAGCGTCGTTTATTTTTTGCTTTGTGGTATTGAAGGATTTGCATGTGTGTTCCACCTGCAGTGGGTTCAGCGTACATGTGTGACACAGATGGATCCCGTTCTCATCACCCACCAGTTCTGTTATCTTTTCATCCTCTCTTCCCCTCTCTAACTGTCTCATCTTTAAAGTCCATAGAGCCTGTGTGTCTGTAGTTGCTGTTGCAAGCTATTGTCCTGCACACAAAAGGCCCGAGTCCACTCCAGTTTTATGTCCATTCATAAAAAGCAGCGGCGCGTAAACAAGGCTTTCCCTCCAGTTCAGGGCTCCCGAAGAGATCAGGCCTCCGTGAGCGATAGCGGAGACATTGATCAAAAGCTAGGCAACGAAGAGCAGCGGGCAGACCGGGTGGCTGGGCAAGAGCGTGTTTGGTTACAAATGAGAGGAGACGTGGGATGGGAAACTTCTTCTCTTGACTCTGCTTACTGTCACCTTGGCGAGAGCAGCAAGTGATAAACTAGAGAGGAAATTCACCTCTTAACAAAAAACTGCAAGAACTAGATTTTAAACAATTATTCTGACAAAAACGTAAAACACTGATGTAAAATGTTCGAACGCTTTCCTGTTTTTGCAGAGATGACGCTTTTGCCGTCTGAACCTAAAACTCTGGAGTCCGCCCCCGTCTCCGCGACGCCCAGTGCCAGCACGGGGTCTGAGGATCCAGAGACCAGGATGCTAGAAAAGAGGTCAAAGGTCATCGAGGAGCTGCTGCAGACAGAGAGGGACTACATCAAAGATCTTCAAATGTGTGTCGAGGAGATCATTGAGCCTCTGCAGCAGAAGCAGGTAAAAGGATGATAAACATTGTGTTTCCAGCCACGTTAGGACAAAAAGGGAGTTTAGCAAATACAAGATAAAGCAGCTGTGTGTGGGACAGTTGGTGCAGAAGCATTGGAAAATTTGACAAATGGATAAATACATACAGGAATAATGGCATATAGCTGATATGTGGCGCCATATTCAATTAAAAAACCAATAATTTTTGCTTATTTTAACACGTTCTGTCTTCCCAAAGGTGAAGAATGTGGATTACGAGGGGCTCTTTGGCAACATCAGCTCAGTGATTGACCTGTCACAGCGGCTGTTGAATTCACTGCACGAGACTGACTCCATAGGTAAACAGCCTGATATTTAAGAAAAGCAATACTTCTTTTCCATGTTATGCTTTGTACTTTTCTGCTTTAGTTCATCCAAATCTGTCACCTAGTTGAATTTTACTGACCGAATGAGCCTCTGAATACACTTAAAAATCAATCTGCCATCAAGGAGGTCATCTGTGAATGTGCGCGTGCGATTTTTAAGAAGAATTATGTCTTTTACAGGAAATCTTTGTGTATTTAATTTTTTTTCTTTTAATGAATGGACCTCTTCCTGCACACTTTGCTTTTTATAATGAACACGTTGCATTTCTGTACCATTCCCTCTCAGGTAAGGTATTCCTGGACTTCAAGGTAGAATTGGAGGAGGTTTACAAGCTCTACTGCCAAAATCACGATGATGCCATCTCTTTGCTGGAGACCTACGAGAAAGATGACAGCATCCAACACCACGTGTTGGAGTGTCTAAAGAGACTGAGGTGAGTCTCTCACACACACACACACACACACACACACACACACACACACACACACACACACACACACACAAAGCACCCTTTAAAGGTTTGCTCTTTAAGTTGAGATTTCAGCCATGTTTGCATGGGAGTGACTGAAAACATGCATGCTGTGTGAGCATGAAAACACAAAGGCAAGAGTGGGTTCAGTGGAACATTAACAGAGTGTTTGCCGAGCGAGTTCAAAAGGTGGAAAAATGATTAAAACATTTTCATAATGTCACTGGGTCATCGTACTTGGATTTAAATGAGTTTTATAGCTGAAAAGCTGAAGAAGAATAATACTAAATATACTATGTAATGAATTTTTGTATAGTGTACGTTGAGATTTTCCTGTTACTTCATAGCTTGTGGAAGCGATTTCTGAACTTTGAACTGCAGCGTGTAGGCGAGTTATGGAAGTGAAGTTCATTTTCTGGTACATTTGCAAACTAAACAGCTGTTTAATCAGTGAAGACGAGAGAGACGTCTCGTTTTTAGTCACTGCTGAAGGGAGTGTGCTCTGTATGTCTGTAGACTTGAGTTATGTGAAGCAGTTCAGAAATGTGTCCTACCTGGTCTCACCTGTCCAGTTTCAGCATAAGTGACTCAGATACTTGAGTTTACACTGGCGCGTTTCTGTTATGTGTGGTTATCGCTCTAAAGTTAAAGATAAACACGGGTTGTGTTAGGCCGGAAGATGTTAAAGGGGGGGAAAGGAGGCTGTGTTTAGAAAACAAAAGGAAAGAGGACATTGTACAGCTCAACTATGCTCGCTGCTAATTCCTTGTTGACAACAGGTTGCTAGTGTCCGTTTTTGGTAGCCTCCTCATGGTGTTAGCACTCTTTTTAAATATGTTGCAACATACAAGGCTTTGAAAAGGTCACGTGTGCTGGCCCGTTCCAGAAACTGCCAGTGGTTGTTGATTGCGCTGAAGTTTTACTGCCAGCCTGGGCATCCGTCCAGGTTTCAAAGAGAATCTACCAAACAAAACCATAACAACGGCGGGTGGAGCTGGCTTCAAAGTCTCATTCGTTTCGATTCGCCCTTTAGTTTTTAGTCAGATCGTAAGACAAAGTCAAAGAGAGCTTTATTGTCGTCTCAACCCCGTGGAAGTGAACAGAGACGAAACTATGGACGGTCCAGGGCCCATAGTGGGATTAAAAAGACATTATGCTTAAATGCCAGGATTTACAAATATAAGCTACAATATACCAAATATATGTATAATATGTATAGACCAGTATCCAAAATACAAAAGTGAACTCTATGGTTTAAGATTTTAACATTCCTGAAAGTTCAGGCTCAAGCTCACGGTGTAAACCTTGTTCCTGTCATTTCTCTATTTCTTCCCATTTATCCTTCAACAGGGCCATTTATCTCGAGTGGTAAGTCTCCATAACGAGTATTGTCATGATTTCCAGCATGAGAATCATTTTGACAGCATGAATGTCGCTAACTAACCTATTAAAAGTGATCCGTGTTTGTGCATGTGTGTGTTTTACAACGTGCGATGGCTAAAAAATGAGTGTGGAGGACTTTAAAACCATCTCTCCTTTTTAATTATTTCCATTTTCCTTTTCTGGATTTAGCTGGAAAATGGAAAATATTGCGTTGTTTGTGTTTTGCATGCGCATGTGTTTTGTTTACTGTTGCTATGCAGACAAATGTTTATTTCAGTGTCTTTTTTAATCCTCTTCTTTCCTGGTGGTTGGATGAAAGAGTTCGATTAAAAAATGAACTAATTGTGGAAGCTTGGCTCCACTACTGAAGACTTTGGGTTATTATCTCAAAATTTCAACTCCTATGCAAATTTCTGAGAAAATAACAAAATAACTTAAAAAAAGGAATTATTAGGTTGAAATTTTGAGATAACTTGAAATTTTAGGCTCTACCTGGCTAAAAAAAGTATTTTCAGTGGTGGAAATAAACTTCTATGCTCATCTAATGCCATCTCCTGGACTAAAATTGCAGCATAGTCTTATATTTTTTGACAAAACACTTGAAGTATATTTATGGCCTGCTGGTCTGGACAGAATCAGGCTGTATTCAGTGTCATAAACTTGTGAAATTTGGTGAACCTCACCTATAAATTAAAGCTGATACCCAGAAAAATGTAGTTCCAGCTGAAAACAACCAAATTAAATGATTATATTGTTTTCGCTGTCTTATTTCATTCATTCATGTTTACTTGTGTCAAACATTAGTCCTGTAGATTGCATTAAAGCTAAGTAATTTTTTTCCTCTGCCTCCCCTGCTATGATACCTGCCATCATCAGAGTCTATGTATATGTGGTGATGGTTCCACGTCATTGGATAGTGCTATCCACATGATCGCCATCATGCTGAGACATGTACATGGGAGGAAGCTGTGGCTTATGTGCTGAAGTGTAACATGTTCTCATTTTCCTCTTACCCAAATGCTGCTTGTTGTCTCTGCCCTCCTTTCAGGGGTAAAACGAATTACATCAACCTGGGCTCATTCTTGATTAAGCCGGTGCAGCGAGTGATGCGTTACCCGCTGCTGCTGACGGAGTTGCTCGGGGCCACCCCGGAGAGTCACCATGACCGGGCCCAGCTCACTAAGGCCGTGCAGGCCGTCAAGGACATCAATGTAAACATCAACGAGTACAAGCGCCGAAAAGATCTCGGTAAAGCATCCGGGTGTTAATTAAAATCCACATTTTGCCCTCGCGTATTTCCAGCAAGCTCAAAATGTAGTGACAGGTGTCAGTTTGTTTTGTCTGTGCTTGAGTTGTGCTTGTCGGGTTCTTAAATATGCGGTCAGGGCTGGTTTGACGGCTCAAGTTTTCCCTCTGCTGTCCACAGTGGTGAAGTACAGGAAAGGGGACGAAGACACGTTCATCGACAAGATCTCCAAGCTGAGCATGCACTCGATTATCAAGAAGTCGAACCGCGTCAGCAGCCACCTGAAGCAACTCACAGGAATTTCACCGCAGGTATATTTCCCGCCATCGGTGGAAGTGTTTGGAGAGAATGTTGCAGATGAAAGCGCGCTTGTCTGAAAAATGCTTGATCTGATGTTCTGTGTTTTTCCCCAGATTAAAGATGAAGCGTTTGATGAAGCTGAAAAAAGGTTCAGGCTGCAAGAGAGACTGATCAAGTCTTTCATCAGAGATATTTCCCTGTACCTGCAGCATATCAGGGTAGGAGTTCATTATCTTAATAGTAGCTGAAGCTTTTATTTATTTTGGCAGTCTTTAAAATGATTGGTAGTGCATAGTGTTTGACATATTACCTAAGACATTTTGATAGTAAAATACAACTCCTGCATATCTTTTCTTTTCATATACTGTATAATAACTGTGAAAATGCACCTGTCATCAGGAATCAGCATCTGTGAAGGTCCTGGCAGCCATCAGTTTCTGTGACATCTACACGGAGCGCAGTGTGCTGGATCCCGACCGATTTCAGAGAGCTCACCGCTACATCAGCGACAAAAAGTTTACAGAATTTGTAAGTGCTCTTCTTCTCCTTACCGTTACTTACACTGTGAAAGCACAACCTCTGATGATCCCTTATCTGCCCGCATCATCTGTCGAGCAGAAGGAGCGCACAGAGGCCTTAGTCATCAACCCGCTCACCCAGCTCCTCCTCATGTTTGCCGGGCCCCACAAACTCATCCAGAAGCGCTTCGATAAGCTGCTGGACTACGACAACTGCAAGGAGCGCGCCGATCGCTTTAAAGACAGACGCACCCAGGAAGAGCTGCAGGTGACACGCAATACTTACGAAGCGCTCAACGCCCAACTTCTGGACGAGCTACCGAAGTTCCACGGCGTGGCAGAAGAGCTTTTTACAGGCTGCGTGAGGGCTTTCGCTCAAGCCCAGAAGGACTTCATGAAGACGACGCTGGGAGAGCTGAAGCCACTCCTACAGGTTGTGAGTGTTTGTTTATGACAGTGTGGGAGGAGCATAAATCTGACTTTTTCTTAATAAAAATACGTTTGGGTATCTTTAATGTAAAAATACTGTTTAAAAGATTTAGATGTAGGTGGCTGTGGCTCAGGACTATGATCAGGCCGTCTAAATGCAGTGTGAGTGTGTAACTATATATTTTTTTTTTAACTCTGATTTTTTTTCTTTATCTTTATGTCCAGTTTTCTAACAAAGTTGGCACGGGGAGCAACCTGATTTCACAGTTTCAAGAAGAGCACAGTCAAGTCCTCCAGCTTCTTCAGAGCTTTAGCTTCTGCCCAGAGAACCTGCCTCCGGCCTCCGCCGCCACAAAAAAGCCCTTTGAGAAGAAAACTCTGGAGAAGCAGACTTCTAAAAAGCAAGTCCAGGGACCTGTGAGTAGAATTGTGATGACATTTCATTTCTTATTCAAACAAAACAACAAAGGAGTTTTGCCAATGATCTAAACGAATGTCTTTGGCATCCTTTAGCCCAGCCACGTCCCGCAGACAGACGAGCACCGTGCAGAACTTCTGGTGCGCTTTGGCCCTGAGAAACTTTACCAGGCAGATAGGAATTTTAATGCTGCGCAGGATCTGGATGTCTCTATACAAGAGGGAGACCTTGTGGGTGTAATCAAACAGCAGGACCCCATGGGAAGCCAGAACCGCTGGCTAATTGATAATGGAGGTAGTGTTTATTTTTTGTCTACTTTAATTGATATACTCTTCAGCCAAATGTTGCAGCAATATAATCTTGATATTCTTGTTTTCCAGTCGGCACGGGTTTCGTATACAGCTCCTTCCTCAAACCCTACAATCCTCGAAGGAGCCATTCAGACGTCTCCATCGAGAGCCAGTCGTCCAATGAGTCGGGCTACGGTGGCTCCTCCCCTGTTTTCTCCCGCCAGAACAGCAACAGCACGCTGACCTTTAACCAGGAAACAGCCACTGTCAGCTTTACGCAATCCCAGAGCCATTCATCCCCACAGCCGTCGCGGGACTCTGCCTCATCTCGTAGGAGTCACCAGAAAGACGTACCGCACCCCGACTCTGCCAGTCAGAGCAACTCCATGAACTCTTCACCCCGAAACCCCTCAAACCGCAAGGAGTTTTCAGATCAAACGCACCGAAATACCTCCAGTCACAGAGACGTAGAGCCTTCTTACCGGCACTCGGGCAGTCACAGAGACTCGTACGACACGAGTTACGGAAGTTCAAGCGGACACAAGGAGATGTCGGACCTCTCTGAGACAGACTCTTATTCTTCGCAACGTGACAATCACTCGCAGCAGTATGGACACACAGACAAAAGCTACAGTTCATATCAGTGGAGAAACGGAGACAGCAGCAATCAGAAGAAACCTGTTTATTCCAGAGAGGAGTACATCGAGCCAGAGCCAGAGCCAGAGCCAGAACCAGAACAGGAGAGTGAAGTGGACGGACATCAGGTAAGATTTTATTTGCTCAAATGTCTCTATAAATGGATTTATGATGCCAAAAGAGTCAACTTCATTCAGGCGTTACTGGATGTGTAAATAAGCAAATATTCCAGTTGTATTGGAAAGATCTGCTCCCCCTAGTGACCAAAAACACTAAAGACATCTCTGACGTGTTCATTTCAGATCTACTATGCCCTCTACTCCTTCACCGCCCGTTGCGCCAATGAACTGAGCATCTCAGCCAATGAGCAACTGCGAATTCTCGACTTCAAGGACATGAACGGCAACAGCGAATGGTGGCTGGGGGAGGCGGGCGGTCGGCGAGGATATGTGCCTTCCAACTATATACGCAAATCTGAATATACATGAACAAATGTTGCGGGGGAGAAATGAGACTGAACTTTAAGAGGCATTAAGAAGGTTTAACTCTGTGAGCAAAGAGACAAGAAAGTGAAGTGTTGTCTGAGCAGTGCTGCAAACCGCCCCTGAAAGTCTATGTTTATAGACTTTTTCTTTTTTTATTATTATTATTTTTACTTGCTGAGAAACTGCACGCTCCCCAAGCCCCACTTAGTTTCCTGTGGGGGGAAAAAACCTGTGAATTGGAACAAACTTGCCATATTTCTTTTTTGGGGTTTCAGTTAAGAGAACAGTCTTTAGGATCAGCTCATTGGGAGATTGCAATGAAACTGTGAATGTTTTTGGTTCAGACTGACTCTTAAAGCATTGAGTGGTATGTGGACAGACTGACCTGACACTGTGTTAACTCCTTTTTTTCTTTTTTTTCCTGCATGTGGTTTGTTCCACCACTGTAGTGGTAACTATGAGATGAATTTATAACATTCAGTTGAATAATCAGTGTTTGAGGCAAAGTTTGAAGTGTCTGCAGAGCCATCGGCAGGATTTTGGGGTGTTGGACTGAAATCAACATTCGTCATATAGTTTACAAGCACTCCTTTTAACTTTTGGGTGAATTGACTCCCTGTAAACTGGTTCTTTAAGAGAACAGGGAGAGGGAGACTTGCAGTCTGATTGGACCCTTCTCTAAATGCTTCCCATGTATTTTATAGGATATATGATGCTGTATATTGAGATGGTATTGTACCCACTGTAAAGTGATCACTGAATAAAAAACAAACTAGCTGAAAAAACTGTTGACAGTGTTTGTTGGGTTTTTTTTCTGCTCAGCTTAGGCATAGTGGGGTTAGTAAACAGTGGAGTTACAGTGTTGTAATCTGTGCTACGTTCCCACAGGCACACGAACACAACACACACAAAAACAGCACAGTTCAAAAATGTTTTTTTTATCCTTATAAAGCTATGGATGAGTCAAAATGAGTAAAATTCAGATCATCTCAAACTTTTTGACTAAACTAAATGAACTAATAATAAGAATAACTTTGATTTACCTCTTGGGATCAGTAATGTGTCTGACTTGGCTCATCTGCTAAATTAGTAAAGTTTAAGTTTAATAAAGTTTAATAAAATTGAAAAAACTAATGTAGAATTTGCAGTTGCAGGAGGAGGCTTCCATAGCATCTGAACTAGCTATTCTGAACTCTGTAAAACTTAAAGGACTGGTTTCCTTCTACTTCTGATAACTAAAATCAACAGAGATTTATATAAAGCAACAGTGACATGACATAAAATACAACTCTGGGGCCAGGATGAACCCCCATCAATCGGGTTTTGAACAGGAAATATGACATTTGAACTTGTCACTGTGTTGCATCAAGCAGAATGATTTATAAGAAAGAAAGAGAATGGATGGATTTCACTAACTTGTTCTCTGTGTTTATGAACGTAGGACACCAATTGTAGGATTCTTGAAAACATGCTTTGCTACTGCTGTTTCTTTTTAAATTCACACAAAAAATCTTGACATGTGGCAAATTGGCTCTCATCTGTAGAGTTATAAACCATGCCGCTCAAGCAGGTGCAGAATGTGGTTTGTTCGAGACATTATCTGAAATAACACATCTGGATTGGCCAGATGGCAACATATGTTGCTCTAAGTTACTTAATATGTTAAGTATCAATTTGCTTTTTCCAGGGAAAAAAGTACATATGTTTATTTTGTTGTTTTTTAGAGAATATTCGCTTTTTTGTGCCTTGCATTTATTTTCCTTATCTGAGCTCACTTTACAGTTTGATAACTCTGCTATAGTTTATATACTTTTTGTCTACTTTTGTCATGTGACTGTTATATTAGAAATTGAGAGACAGAGAGAAATTCAAACTGGGGAAGATCCTTTCACCACATACTCAGACTTTCTGGGTCTCGGATGTAACAAACACTGCAGGTATGTGTCTCTTGTAAATTCAGATGGCAGATGCCGAGGCCCTTTACAACGACACTGGTTTGCCACATTTATCAAATGCAGTGTTTTTAATTCTTCCTTTTAAAAGGAAAATAAGACACGATAATTATTATAGCAGAACCTGTGAAGGATACAAATGCATGACATAGACACAGGGAAGCATGTTGGAGAATTTGAAGCTAAATAACTCAAAAAACAACTTAAAGTATGGAAAACCTCAGTTAGCAAACAGATTTTAACAAAGGGCAGCAGAAGGGTTTATAAGAAAGAGGTCCAAAATTATGTCAGAGAGAGCAATCTAAAAGGCAGGAAATAAAATTGCCTAAAAACAAAACAGGGTAAGATCAAAGTAAAGACAGATGGATGCATTTCACTAACTTGTCAACACAAAGCACTTTTACAGAGGCTATAGCAGCCATTGTAGTTTACACTGAAACATCTGTAATCTCTCAATGTGGCCCTAATACTGTGTTGTAAGACTGAAAGACCGGATGCACTGTATGTCTTTTGAATTTGGAAGAGTTCTCAGGCAACTTGTATTTTATTTTGTTTGTTCTATATCAAAGTAATCCAAAATTCTTGCAGATTGCTTTTACATCATAAGATGCATCAAAAATGTTAGTGATCCATTACATAAAACATCTTGGTCTGTCTGACACTGCAGGCTGATTCTGGAGGCCCATTGGTGTGTGTGACCATATATTTTTGGGGGTTTGTGTGAAAGTAATCACAAACAGCATGCACTATGTCACTCTAGTGGTGAGCTGTGGTCAGAAGAACAAGCCTGGTGTCTACACCAGCATCCATACATACAGCTAGATCAGGAGCAAGATCACCTCAACATCAGTCATGTGATTCACCTTACTTTGCTGTGTTTTTCTGTACTTAGCAGTCATTTGTATTCTGGGAATAAAAAGGGACAAAAGCTTAGTTTGCCTGGGAAAACAACCCAACAAAAACAGTTTATTAATCATTGATAAAACCAAGAATTTACTCCGAGCCCAGCTTTGAGTTAAAAGAGACACAAACTCACAAAGCTGAACCTGTCAGACAAAAGTAGATCCCATCACTTCAGTAGGCTTATACTTCTTACTCATTGGTTGAAAGTGCATAAAATGATCAAACCTTTTTTGCAAGACTGCAACAAGGTTTTGTGCTTTCATCATTTGAACTTTCAGCATACAGTATTTATCAGATTTTTTTTTAAAAAGGACCAAGCAAAGTGTAAAAAGATGAGTTTGAAATCCTTTGCACTCTGCATCAGTGGCCATATAACAATCTGGTCCAGCCCATATTTCTTCCAAATACACTCAGTATATGAAAGCACAAACTTTCCTTCAGCATTCCACTCAGTTTGACCTTCAACCTGCAATAACCTTAATTCAGCTTTGTTAATCCTGTCGTTTTGCTTGAATTTGCTAAAAATGGCTCTTCAGTTGAAATTTACACCTTAGCACTCACACAAATACCAACAATCCTTCCAACAAACATCACTAGTGCTGTCCTGGTTCAACATGCTTAATCTCACTCTTAATCATATGAACTCTGCTGCAGTTTGTTATTACATCTATAGCAGCTCTGATAATATTGTGGCTTCTCATGTAACTGCAAAGTCACAATTATCGCTTCATCAAAGTAGTAAAATAACACAGTAAAATATAAGCACACTTTCTAAAAGTGACCATCTCTGTCTCCAAATTTCTCCTTTGCTCTACGCTTCTTCTATGGCAGCAACTTTACTGGACTTGGTTGTGTTCTGGAGGGTGGCTGAAGACGAAGATGAGGTGGTGCTGGACTTCTTCTCCATGGATCTGAATGAAGTTGTGGTGGTGCTGGACTTTTTCTGCACGGTCTGGATGGTCTTCTTCCTCTTGACATGAAGAACTTCCATCGCATCCATGTTGACACCTTGCTGGATCTCCTCACTGGTCTCCACCTGCTCAGAAGCTTGCTGTTGCTGTTGTTGCTGCTCCTCCATCATCTGCTGATAATGCAGCTGAAAGGAAGACAGAGAGGACGTTTTCAAGACCCTTTGCTGTCTAAGGACTTCCTTATTTTATATATATATATATATATATATATATATATATATATATATACATATATATATACATATACATATATATATATATATATATATATATATATATATATATATATATATATATATATATATACATATACATATATATATACATATATATATATACATATACATATATATATACATATATATATATACATACATATACATATATATATATACATATACATATATATATACATATATATATATATATATATACATATATATATATATATATATATATATATGTTGGGGTTTTTTTGTTTTTTTTTAAAGACACTGTACTAATCACTATTGTCACCATTCCATGATGAACTTACCATCATGTGTTGCTGATACTTCGCAATAGCCTCATCAGCGCTAACTCCATCAGCCAGCCCCAACTCTGCAGCCCGGCGTGCAAGCTCTGCTTTATGAGAACCAGGAGGGGTCCAGCCCACTCCTCTGATCCAGTTCAGGTCCGACTTGTAGTTCACCTTGAATAAAAAAGAAAAGAAATGACAGTGGTATATTTCTACTACAAATAAGCAAGTGGCCCAAATTTAATACATGGCATTCTTAAATAACTTGGGGTTAATGTTTTCAATACATTTCATTCAATCTTTGGAAGATTTTGGTTAAGCCTGGGCTTATAGTCAGTTAGTTTTTTAATTAAAAAAACATGAATTATGATTCTGATTAAGGCAACAAAACAAGCCAAAAATAAGTTGCTCTGACTGAGCAGTTATACTTTGTGGCTTAAAACTGCAAGAATGATTCAAAAGGTCCAAAAAACATGGGATCTGTAAACTGGAAAACCAAAACAATAAACTCAAAGAGGGTAAAAGAATTCACAGAATTGTGGCTCATTATTAGACCAATACACAGACCAGTTCAATAATGAGAACGCTCTAACCAGCAACCACAAAATGACCCCAATGTTAATCCATGGGGCAACTGTCCGTGTTAAAAGTACACATGCTTGTTTTTTCAGGATCATCGTGTGACTAAAAGTAAACACTGAATTTGGCTCATGCCATAGGTCCCACTGTTGCACAAGACATTTGCTTTTTGAGCACCTAACAGTGCTTCTTCCCTAAATACATATCAATCAATCAATAAATGACACATCAATAAATGACAGTAATTATATTTTCAGATCCAGCTCAGTTGCACGAGCATCACAACTTACATCACTCTGCAGTTTGTAGGCCTGCTTTGCATGCTTGACATTGAGCTGTTCGGGGTCACAGGTGTAGTCGTGGAGCTTGTGTCGATAGGTGAGGTCACTAGCCTGAGCTTGGCTCTTTTTGGCGTGCAGGAACTCAGGCTGATCTGGGCGGATGTTGTAGTGGGCACGTTCCTCCTTGGACTGACGTTTGTACTCTAAGTTGCTTTGGAGTTTGCTTGCTGCCAGAGAGTGCAACATCTTAGGGTCATCCTCCACACAGCGCAGGCCTACCTGGTGGCCCTTCTCCTTCAAGTGAGCCTCCTTGTAGCGGAACTGTTGCAGGGAGAAATACAGGGTCAGCATCCTTTAAATGCCTTTGTTTAATACTGTTACTGTATAGTATAAAAATGTTTGTCCTGGAATAATAGCCTCGAAAATGTATTTCAATGCAACAAGGCCCATAACTCACATCACTAGCGATTTCTCTGGAAGCCTTGGCAGTTTGGAAGGGAATAGCGTCCAGCCTCAGGTCGTAGCCCGATGTCTTCACTTGCTCCCCAGACGCCTTGTAAACTTTCTTCGTGGAAAAATAATGCTCAAGATTAAAATGTTATGTAGAGATATTATCATCTTTTTTTAAAGGATTTTAAAAAATATTTTTTGTAAGTATTTAGCTGATAAATGTGCCTTACATCACTAATCTGCTGGGCATTCATCTTTGCTCTGATGAAGTCTGGATCATCTGGATGCAAGGTGTATTTATGCATGTCGTCATTCTTTCCAGATTTGTACAGCCTCTGTAGTGGATGAGAGGCACAGGCATGAACAAGGTAGAAATATCACCGCCAGCAGCTAAGACAGCAAAAGACTTAGAGCGGAATCAGGTTTTTGAATCAGTTCTCTCTTATAAGCATTTCCATCTTCTTCCTACCTCACTGCACTGCTGATAACTAGTCTTAGCGTGAACTATATCAGGAGAGTCAGGTACTGAGGTAAACTTCAGGCTGTCTGGCAGCTGGCGATACCTCTTCTGCAAGAAGGAAGACCACACACACATTTAGACACAGATGGCGAAAGCTTTTAAAGCAATACTGCATAAATGCTAAATTCAGCTTCATATGCAGTCAGAGCTGGAGCTCATAACCTTACAGGAGTTTAATTAAAACCATAAACATGATGGATATATTACTTTAATTTGACAGTAAACTGCAGCAATATTATAAATTAACAGGTTTCGGTGCATTACTCACATCACTTATAAGTTCTCCAGCCTTTTTGGCAGACTCCAGCTGAGGCGCACCCACTCCATCCCAGGCTACCCCTTTCATGAAATTGAGGTCTGACTTGTAGAGTTTCTAAACATAAAGTAATAGAGCAATAGATGAGTCAGGACATTTGCACTTCCTATTAGTAATTTAATCTCTTCTTTACTCCCAGCCCTCACCTCACTCTGCAGTTCATAAGCCTTTTTGGCCCATTTGACCTTCATGTCGTCAGGGAGCACCGTGTACTCGTGCAGCCTCGTCCTGTAGTCCTGGTCGCTGGCCAGTGCCTGCGCATTCTTAGCCGCCACCAGATTAATCATGTCTGTCGTGAGGTGGTACTGTCCGCTGGTTGTCAGTGCATCCTTGCGGTACTCCTGGTCGCTGGCCAATCGGCCGGCCTGCAGGCAGTGCAGCATACGTGGGTCGTCCATGATGCATTTGACCCCAATGTGCTTCCCCTTTTCCAGCAGGTGGTTGTGTTTGTACTTGTACTGCAGAGACACAAGTTAGATTAATCAACTGGAACTGATCAACAAATTTTAATCAAAAGGATACAAAACCCTGCATACGATTCCTACTTTACCAGAGCTTAGAGTGAGCATTTTTTTTAAAAACTTAATCATGGTTGATTTAACTCTTTAAATGCTTGGGTTTTGCTGTGCTGTTCAACAAATGTGATCTTACATCACTGGCGATGCCCGTGGAGCTCTTGGCAGCCTGGAAGGGGATGTCCTGCATGGTGAGTTTGTATCCCTGAGCCCTGAGAGTGTGCCAGGACTCTCTGTACTTTATCTGCAAAGAAAAAAAGTTATCTATATTGTATATACATATAACATTTGAAAAGAACATGCTTATGATCACTGTATGCTGTTAAGTACCTCACTAAAGTTGGCTGCATTGATCTTTGCTTGTGTAATCTCTGGCCTCTCAGATGTAATAGTGTAGCTGTGTTGGTCATTCACCCCTTTCTCCTTATACAAACGCTGGGACAGAGAGATAAAACCCAGTTTATTATCATTCAAATCATCAAATATTTCCAGCAAAGTAACATGCCTGGTTATTTCTAGTAATCTTAAAAAGGAACGTTGCAGCTTAAGCAAGCAAAAAAACATTTACAAGAAAAGGAGAAACTAAAACAGTAACGTTATTGTCTTACTTCATTTGCAATCTGTGAACTGTGTTTGGCATGGATAATATCTGGAGAGTCAGCAACAGAGGTGTGCTTGAAGTTGTACGGCTGCTGACGGTACTTTTTCTGTTGCAGAGAGAATTAAACAGTTAGTTTTTGGTGTAAATCAAGTCAATGTTTTGAATTCCCACCAACAAAATCAAAAGTTAAACCCAGAAAATTTATAGTGAAACATTTTTACCACTGAAAACGTCAGATCCAGAATCAACTATACGATTTCCCTTGATCATGCATCAAGATAGGGTGAATATAGGCAACCTAACATGCACTGAAAGCACTAAAAAGGGCAGAAAGTAAATGAAAAGCATAGGGGATATCTCACTTCACTGATGAGGTCTGTGGCCTTCTTGGATCCTTCAATCTGCAGAGCACCAGTGGCGATCCAGGCTGTGCCACGCAGGTAGTTCAGGTCAGAGCGATACAATTTCTGTAGGGTGGACAAAAAAGAATAAAATAGGAATATTACAGAAGCAAACGTGATTCCATTTTATTACTGTCAGTTACTATCTAGTACAAGTTTCAGCCTTTAATAATCAATTTGCCTGGTAGACGTGTGCTGTCTGTTACAGAGATAAATAAACCAGCCTTGTAACCAGCCTCAAACACACTTTAAGTATCAGATACTAGCTGTTTCTTTAAAATAGCTTGGCCTCAACAATTGGCACTAAAAACTGAAAATCTTGATCACATCTCTGAATGTAAAAACAAGTCTCATTACATAGAAACAACCACTGCAAAGGTTTTTTTTTTAATCTACAAATACAGCATTTCATGTGTTCATTGATTTAATGGTTTAAAATTGTAAAGTACAAATAATGTTGCCTTTGTGCTCTTTTTCACAGCAAGCTCAGTTGTGACAGAAGAGCGTTGTTAAATCTATAAATAAAAGATGCTGCGAGCAGCTGTCTGCCGTCACTCTCACCTCACTCTGCAGGGTGTATGCTTTCTTGGCAGCTAGCAGCTTCAAGTCATCCGGCAGCGCGGTGTATTGATGCAGGGACAGCCGGTAGTCCTGGTCACTGACTAATGACTGTGCCTTTTTAGCATGTGCAACCTCCAACATGTCCATGGGTAGGTGGAACTTTGAGAGTTCCTTTGCAGAGTCCTTCTTATACTTGATCTAGATGGGGAAATGTGATTACGAGAATATTGTATAATCATTAAAATATGATTTCTATCAGCTAAACTGCAGAAACTAAGTACTCACATCACTCTGTAGCTTGCTGGCATAGACTGAGTGAGCAATGTTCAAGTCATCCTGCAGTCCCTTCAGGCCGATCATCTTCCCTTTGGTCTTCTGAAATTCTTCTCTGTACTTTTGCTGAAATGACACACAAAACACACAAAGCTTAGTGAGGAGAGCTATTTGAAAATCTGTGTTGACAAGAGCAGTTTCAGTTCAACTTTCTGCTAAAAAATAGTAATAATGTGGTTTCATATGATGAAATGGATTCTCACATCACTGAGGATCTCTGCAGATGCTTTGGCAGATTGGAAAGGAATGGCATCCAGACACAGCTTGTAACCGCCATCACGTATCTTCTTCCAAGATTCCTTGTATTGCGTCTGAAATGTGTCGGATGGACAAACTCAGTTTCACCGCGAAAACATTATATAAAACCTGCCGCAGAGAAGAACTTTTTGACTGACTAAATGTGCCTATGTATGGTTTTACCTCACTGATATTCATGGCATTCAGCTTGGCTTGCACCAACTCGGGTAACTCTCCACTCAGTGTGTAGTTGTGCTTCATGTTTTCACCCTTCTCCCTGTACAACCTCTGTAAAGAAGAAAAAACAGCACTAAAGATCAGTTTACCGCAATGAAACAAGCCTTAAAATAACTCAATCTGGTGAACTTCTAGGTGCTACAGTGGTTTTTGTGGCATATGTCAAGTGGGCCAAAAAAACTCAACAAGCTAGGTAACAACATGTTTGTTGTATGCTATATCACGCAATAATAACATATGGCTGAGGCTACAAATGTCAGCTGAACTTACATCAATTGCAAGTTTGTTGCTTAGTTTGGCCTGGTTCATCTCTGGAGTGTCTTCAACACTGGTGAACTTCAGAGCGCTTACATCCTGACGATACTTTTTCTGGAGAAGAAAAATACCCCAGTGATGAACACTAGGCTGTAACAATGGGAGGCAACCATAAAAAACTCAATGCATATACGTGTTGGGACCACTAGAGGGCACACACTATATCATAAATATCCCACATAGCAAAATTGGTATGGCCTGGATCTGGCCCACACAATGTGCTTACACATGGCCCACATACCGAAAAGAATGACGGCCCCGATCTGGTTTGCCAGAGGTGGCTCACACATGGGCCAGTTGCAGACACACTGCTGGCCCTGTGCTGGCCCAGAACATTTTGAACTCTGGCCCCAGATGTCAGCCTAATGTGTACCTTAATCAAGCCATGTAATAACAACATGTACTGGAACATAATAGTGGAAAACTAGCAAGACAAAACTCTGTTCAGACAGAGAATGGACTGATTCTTATATAATGCCTTTCTAGTCATCCAGATTACTCAAAGTGCTCTGTACAACATGCCACATTCACACACTTTGTCTAAACTGGGTGCTTCCTAACTATATTCTAACTCTTGACATGCAGACTGGAGGCAGGACTCGAATCACTTACCCTCTGATCAGTAGGTGACCTGCTCTACCTCCTGAGCTTCAGCCACCCAGTGGTAAACATGACTAAACCCTCACTAGGTTTAGGATAAAGTGTACATCACAAACCTGTCAAACCTGCAATTGAAACGTTGGCTACCATAGCAGTATAGTATCGCAACATGGCATTTGGGTCTTCTAACTAAAACAGGAAAATGGTAACATAAATAGTGCCATCATTGCCAGACCTGCCCCACATCTGGTTGATATACACCCCGCCATGACACCAGTCAGTCAGAAGTGCCAGCTTGATGCCAGATCTGGGCCAGACCTGTTTTGTATGAGCCTGGGCCACATAAACCAAAACATAATAGGGCCAGATGTGGCATGCCATCGCATAAACAGTGCCATCTACATCTGGATGACATATCACTTGCCATGCCAGAAGTCAGCCAGCTGTGCCGGCTTGACACCAGATCCAGACCAGACTTTTCTGCTATGTGGGATGGATCCTAAAAAATAAAGTACCTAAAAAAATCAAAAAGATGGAAAAACAAAAGGAGACTTTGTTAGATAGATACATAACCACATGTTCACAAACAGTATACAGAAAAATGCTCGCTCAGGACGGGCTCCAAGATCTGTTCTGTTTCATAAACTAATGGTGGTAACATGAGTGGAATGACAAATAAGTGGCTGCTCATGATGAGATTAAGAATAGTGCATGTAGATTCCAGCCTCGTGTATCATATGCAGAACATTACAAAAAAGACTGCACCAGATAAAAAGAAGTGACTTCTGAGATATCAGATTCTTTACAGGATGGGCTTCTGGAAAGTGTAGGTACAAGAAAATGGCCAAAAGAATTTATCAAGAATGTTTGCTAAGTAGGAGGAATCCCGACTTGAACCCAAGACCTCTTGATCTGGGGTCAAATGCTCTCGAAGAAACCTGATAGCAAAGGCTTTGACTCAGATTGTGTCAGGAAACACTAAGAACAAGGAGAGTCAAAGGATAGGACAACATTTGTATGAAAATATAGTTTAGAAATGAACAAAGGTGAAAAATTAAGGAACAGTGTTTTACTGAATTCAAAGTCAGGCCTGGAAAAAGCCCTGACAACTAAGGTTTTGACTCGGATTGTGTCAGGAAATTCTAAGAAGCACGAGATCCAAGAACGCTTACAAAGTAGGGGGTATCCCGACTTGAATCCGAGACCTCTTGAACTGCAGTCAAATTTCTGTGAAATTATACGTTAGAAATGGACAAAAGGGAAATATTAAAGATTTAGATTTATCTGAATGAAAAGGCAGGCATGCAAAGAGCGTTTGTTAAGTAGGGAGCATCCTGACTTGAACAAAAGACCTTTTGATCTGCAGTCAAATGCGCTGCCACTGAGATATACCCCCAATACCCCTTCCCAATGAACCTGACAAAGCTTTCATGAAATTAAATGTTAGAAATGGACAAAAGGGAAATATTTAACATCTACATTTTTCTGAATGCAAAGTCAGGCCTGCAAAGAAAGTTAAGTAGGGGGCATCCAGACTTGAACCAGAGACCTCTTGATCTGCAGTCAAATGCTCTGCCACTGAGCTATATCCCAGTTACTCCTAATACTCTAAAAGAACCCTAATAGCTAAGGCTTTGACTCGGATTGTGTCTGAAAACACTAAGATGCATGACAGTCAAGAATGTTTGCTAAGTAGGGGGCATCCGGACTTGAACCAGAGACCTCTTGAACTGCAGTCAAATGCTCTGCCACTGAGCTATACCCCCAATACCCCTGCACTGATCAAGAGGTCTCTACTTAGCAAACATTCTTTGCAGCCCTAACGTTGCATTCAGAAAAAACTAAATGTTTAATATTTCCCTTTTGTCCATTTCTAACGTTTAATTTCATGAAAGCTTTGTCAGGTTCATTGTGCAGGGGTATTGGGGGTATAGCTCAGTGGCAGAGCATTTGACTGCAGATCAAGAGGTCTCTGGTTCAAGTCTGGATGCCCCCTACTTAGCAAGCGTTCATGACTGTCGTATATTCAGACACAATCCGAGTCAAAGTCTTTCCTATCAGGGTTCTTCTAGAGCAGGGGTGCCCAATCCCGGTCCTCGAGAGCTACCGTCCTGCAGCTTTTAGATGCATCCTTGTTCCCACACACCTGAATCAAATGAATGGCTTGTTATCAGGCCTTTGCCAAACATGATGGCATGCTGTAGAGATCAAACCATTTGATTCAGCTGTGTTGGAGTAGGGATGCATCTAAAAGCTGCAGGACGGTAGCTCTCGAGGACCGGGATTGGGCACCCCTGTTCTAGAGCATTTGACTGCAGTTCAAGAGGTCTCTGGTTCAAGTCCGGATATCCCCTACTTAGCAAACATTCTTGACTGTCATGCATCTTAGTGTTTTCAGACACAATCCGAGTCAAAGCTTTAGATTTTAGGGTTCTTTTAAAGCATTAAGAGAAATGGGGGTATAGCTCAGTGGCAGAGCATTTGACTGCAGTTCAAGAGGTCTCTGGTTCAAGTCCGGATGCCCCCTACTTAGCAAGCGTTCATGAACGTCATGTATATTCAGACAAATTCCAAGTCAAAGCCTTTCCTGTCAGGGTCCTTCTAGATCATTTGAACCCAGATCAAGAGGTCTTTGGTTCAAGTCGGGATGCCCCCTACTAAGCAACTTTTCTTTGCAGCCCTGACTTTGCATTCAGAAAAAACTAAATCTTTAAAATTTCCCTTTTGTCCATTTCTAACTTTTAATTTTGACTGTGTCTGAATATACATGACATTCATGAACGCTTGCTAAGTAGGGGGTATCCGGACTTGAACCAGAGACCTCTTGAACTGCAGTCAAATGCTCTGCCACTGAGCTATACCCCCATTACCCCTGACATGTGAACCTGACAAAGCTTTCATGAAATTAAACGGAAGAAATGGACAAAAGGGAAATTTTAAAGATTTAGATTTTTCTGAACGCAAAGTCAGGCCTTCAAAGAAGTTTTGCTAAGTAGGGGACATCCGGACTTGAACCCAAGACCTCTTGATCTGGTGTCAAATGCTCTATAAGAACCCTGATAGGAAAGGCTTTGACTTGGATTGTAACTGAATATACATGACAGTCAAGAATGCTTGCTAAGTAGGGGGTATCAGGACTTGAACCAGAGACCTCTTGATCTGGGGTCAAATGCTCGATAAGAACCCTGACAAGAAAGGCTTTGACTGTGTCTGATTATATATGACATTCATGAACGCTTGCTAAGTAGGGGGTATCCGGACTTGAACCAGAGACCTCTTGATCTGCAGTCAAATGCTCTGCCACTGAGCTATACCCCCAATTTTCAGAATGCTTTAAAAGAACCCTAATAGCTAAGGCTTTGACTCGGATTGTGTCTGAAAACACTAAGATGCATGACAGTCAAGAATGTTTGCTAAGTAGTGGGTATCCAGCCTTGAACCAGAGACCTCTTGAACTGCAGTCAAATGCTCTGCCACTGAGCTATACCCCCAATACCCCTGCACAATGAACCTGACAAAGCTTTCATGAAATTAAATGTTAGAAATGGAAAAAAGGGAAATTTTAAAGATTTAGATTTTTCTGAACGCAAAGTCAGGCCTTCAAAGAAATTTTGCTAAGTAGGGGGCATCCGGACTTGAACCAGAGACCTCTTGATCTGCAGTCAAATGCTCTGCCACTGAGCTATACCCCCATTCCTCCTAATGCTTTAAAAGAACCCTAATAGCTAAGGCTTTGACTCGGATTATGTCTGAAAACACTAAGCTGCATGACAGTCAAGAATGTTTGCTAAGTAGGGGGCATCCGGACTTGAACCAGAAACCTCTTGATCTGCAGTCAAATGCTCTGCCACTGAGCTATACCCCCATTTTCCGGAATGCTTTAACCCTCTGATGCATGAATTATGAAAGCCTTGGTCAAGATTTTTTTCTTAAGTGCTTTTATTCTTCTCAGGACATGAAAAAAAATGTTCAACTCTTTTTTTCCCAAAAATATGTTTTTTTATAAAGTTATAAACTTGTCCACTCCAGTGGACTACATGCGCCTGAGCACTTAGCATGAAATACTGTGAATTTACTATAAAAATTAATTACCTTGTGTTCTATTGTAAATATACAAACACTTGTTTGCTTGTATCCTTTGAAAAACATCTCAGCAATTTTTTTGGAACTTTCAACTCATAAGGCCCCAATGTTTAGACGTAAATAACAAAACCAATCAACAGTCCTAGCTGTGAATCCTACACCTGAATATGGCAAACTATCTCCAACAAGAGAAACATTTTTGAGTCTACACAGTTCTATAACGATGCAGGACAGTATTACCAAGCCCTTAGTAGCATGCTGGAAGAAAACACAAACTGACATCTTAGTCTCTGCATCTCCAAACACTTCTGTGTTCATCACACCTAGGCTGTCCGTAGTTCCTATGTCTCTGTTCTGCTCTGGCAGCCACTCTCATCATCACTGGACTTATCACTGAACTCATCATCACTGCACTCATCAATGAAATCATCATCACTGGAGCTGGATGGAATTTCCTGGACTATTCTGTACGCTGCCTTATTCTTTGCTGCATTTGAAGTCTACAAAATATGATAAAATAATTATTATAGTAACTCAAACTACAGCTGATCTGCACAGAAATATATATTTTAAATGAGTAGCTTATAAATGTAACAATTATATGCTTACTTATAACCAAAACAGTCCCAAAAAACAGTGAGACAATTTATGACTTATGTTAAAAAAATATAGTGGGTAATGCATGATGTCCACTACAGTGGACACATGGTTAATCGTAGTTTTCTACATATTAGACATAACAATTTCTTATTCCAAACAGATAATATCCTTCCCTAGATGTTACTGCATATCATCATATTTTTTTTACCTGTTGGGCTCTTTTAGCATAGAAGGATTGACAGGATATGCCAGCAGTGGTCAGCAGGGGTGACAGTTTGTCTGCCATCTTTGATTCAGAGGAAATTTACTTGCAGTTGCACTAACTGAACACTGAATTGACCTCAATGGAGCATGGCAGCAGAGAGCACTCTAAAGGCTAATATGCAGTTCCACCATAGAAACCAATGCATTAAAGAGATATGTACGTTTTAGTAGCTGTCCACTCCAGTGACCAGTCAAATGCTCTGCCACTGAGCTATACCCCCATTCCTCCTAATGCTTTAAAAGAACCCTAATAGCTAAGGCTTTGACTCGGATTATGTCTGAAAACAATAAGCTGCATGACAGTCAAGAATGTTTGCTAAGTAGGGGGCATGCGGACTTGAACCAGAAACCTCTTGATCTGCAGTCAAATGCTCTGCCACTGAGCTATACCCCCATTTTCCGGAATGCTTTAAAAGAACCCTAATAGCTAAGGCTTTGACTCGGATTGTGTCTGAAAACACTAAGATGCATGACAGTTAAGAATGTTTGCTAAGTAGTGGGTATCCAGCCTTGAACCAGAGACCTCTTAAGCTGCAGTCAAATGCTCTGCCACTGAGCTATACCCCCAATACCCCTGCACAATGAACCTGACAAAGCTTTCATGAAATTAAATGTTAGAAATGGAAAAAAGGGAAATTTTAAAGATTTAGATTTTTCTGAACGCAAAGTCAGGCCTTCAAAGAAAATTTGCTAAGTAGGGGACATCCGGACTTGAACCAGAAACCTCTTGATCTGCAGTCAAATGCTCTGCCACTGAGCTATACCCCCATTTTCCGGAATGCTTTAAAAGAACCCTAATAGCTAAGGCTTTGACTCGGATTGTGTCTGAAAACACTAAGATGCATGACAGTGAAGAATGTTTGCTAAGTAGTGGGTATCCAGCCTTGAACCAGAGACTTCTTGAACTGCAGTCAAATGCTCTGCCACTGAGCTATACCCCCAATACCCCTGCACAATGAACCTGACAAAGCTTTCATGAAATTAAACGTTAGAAATGGACAAAAGGGAAAATTTAAAGATTTAGATTTTTCTGAATGCAAAGTCAGGCATGCAAAGAAAGTTTGCTAAGTAGGGGGCATCCCGACTTGAACCCAAGACCTCTTGATCTGGGGTCAAATGCTCTATAAGAACCCTGATAGGAAAGGCTTTGACTCGGATTGTGTCTGAAAAAGCTAAGATGCATGACATTCAAGAACGTTTGCTAAGGAGAGGGCATCCGGACTTGAACCAGAGGCCTCTTGATCTGCAGTCAAATGCTCTGCCACTGAGCTATACCCCAATTACCCCTGACATGTGAACCTGACAAAGCTTTCATGAAATTAAAAGTTAGAAATGGACAAAAGGGAAATTTTAAAGATTTAGTTTTTTCTGAATGCAAAGTCAGGGCTGCAAAGAAAATTTGCTTAGTAGGGGACATCCCGACTTGAACCAGAGACCTCTTGATCTGCAGTCAAATGCTCTGCTACTGAGGTATAGCCCTATTCCTCCTAATTCTTTAAAAGAACCCTAATAGCTAAGGCTTTGACTCGGATTGTGTCTGAAAACACTAAGATGCATGACAGTCAAGAATGTTTGCTAAGTAGGGGGTATCCGGACTTGAACCAGAGACCTCTTGAACTGCAGTCAAATGCTCTGCAACTGAGCTATACCCCCAATACCCCTGCACTGATCAAGAGGTCTCTACTTAGCAAACATTCTTTGCAGCCCTGACTTTGCATTCAGAAAAAACTAAATCTTTAAAATTTCCCTTTTGTCCATTTCTTCCGTTTAATTTCATGAAATCTTTGTCAGGTTCACATGTCAGGGTTAATGGGGGTATAGCTCAGTGGCAGAGCATTTGACTGCAGATCAAGTCTGGTTCAAGTCCGGATACCCTCTCCTTAGCAAATGTTCTTGAATGTCATGCATCTTAGCTTTTTCAGACACAATCCGAGTCAAACCCTTTCCTATCAGGAAATGCTCTGATCAAGTAGAGACCTCTTGATCAGAGCATTTTGATCTGCAGTCAAATGCTCTGCCACTGAGCTATACCCCAATTACCTGTGACATGTGAACCTGACAAAGCTTTCATGAAATTAAACGGAAGAAATGGACAAAAGGGAAATATTAAAGATTTTTCTGAACGCAAAGTCAGGCCTTCAAAGAAATTTTGCTAAGTAGGGGGCATCCGGACTTGAACCAGAGACCTCTTGATCTGCAGTCAAATGCTCTGCCACTGAGCTATACCCCCATTCCTCCTAATCCTTTAAAAGAACCCTAATGGCTAAGGCTTTGACTCGGATTGTGTCTGAAAACACTAAGATGCATGACAGTCAAGAATGTTTGCTAAGTAGGGGGTATCCGGACTTGAACCAGAGACCTCTTGAACTGCAGTCAAATGCTCTGCCACTGAGCTATACCCCCATTACCCCTGACATGTGAACCTGACAAAGCTTTCATGAAATTAAACGGAAGAAATGGACAAAAGGGAAATTTTAAAGATTTAGATTTTTCTGAACGCAAAGTCAGGCCTTCAAAGAAGTTTTGCTAAGTAGGGGGCATCCGGACTTGAACCCAAGACCTCTTGATCTGGTGTCAAATGCTCTATAAGAACCCTGATAGGAAAGGCTTTGACTTGGATTGTAACTGAATATACATGACAGTCAAGAATGCTTGCTAAGTAGGGGGTATCAGGACTTGAACCAGAGACCTCTTGATCTGGGGTCAAATGCTCGATAAGAACCCTGACACGAAAGGCTTTGACTGTGTCTGAATATACATGACATTCATGAACGCTTGCTAAGTAGGGGGTATCCGGACTTGAACCAGAGACCTCTTGATCTGCAGTTAAATGCTCTGCCACTGAGCTATACCCCCATTCCTCCTAATGCTTTAAAAGAACCCTAATAGCTAAGGCTTTGACTCGGATTGTGTCTGAAAACACTAACCTGCATGACAGTCAAGAATGTTTGCTAAGTAAGGGGCATCCGGACTTGAACCAGAGACCTCTTGATCTGCAATCAAATGCTCTGCCACTGAGCTATACCCCCATTCCTCCTAATTCTTTAAAAGAACCCTAATAGCTAAGGCTTTGACTCGGATTGTGTCTGAAAACACTAAGATGCATGACAGTCAAGAATGTTTGCTAAGTAGGGGGTATCCGGACTTGAACCAGAGACCTCTTGAACTGCAGTCAAATGCTCTGCCACTGAGCTATACCCCCATTACCCCTGACATGTGAACCTGACAAAGCTTTCATGAAATTAAACGGAAGAAATGGACAAAAGGGAAATTTTAAAGATTTAGATTTTTCTGAACGCAAAGTCAGGCCTTCAAAGAAATTTTGCTAAGTAGGGGGCATCCGGACTTGAACCAGAGACCTCTTGATCTGCAGTCAAATGCTCTGCCACTGAGCTATACCCCCATTCCTCCTAATGCTTTAAAAGAACCCTAATAGCTAAGGCTTTGACTCGGATTGTGTCTGAAAACACTAAGATGCATGACAGTGAAGAATGTTTGCTAAGTAGTGGGTATCCAGCCTTGAACCAGAGACTTCTTGAACTGCAGTCAAATGCTCTGCCACTGAGCTATACCCCCAATACCCCTGCACAATGAACCTGACAAAGCTTTCATGAAATTAAACGTTAGAAATGGACAAAAGGGAAAATTTAAAGATTTAGATTTTTCTGAATGCAAAGTCAGGCATGCAAAGAAAGTTTGCTAAGTAGGGGGCATCCCGACTTGAACCCAAGACCTCTTGATCTGGGGTCAAATGCTCTATAAGAACCCTGATAGGAAAGGCTTTGACTCGGATTGTGTCTGAAAAAGCTAAGATGCATGACATTCAAGAACGTTTGCTAAGGAGAGGGCATCCGGACTTGAACCAGAGGCCTCTTGATCTGCAGTCAAATGCTCTGCCACTGAGCTATACCCCCATTACCCCTGACATGTGAACCTGACAAAGCTTTCATGAAATTAAACGGAAGAACTGGACAAAAGGGAAATTTTAAAGATTTAGTTTTTTCTGAATGCAAAGTCAGGGCTGCAAAGAAAATTTGCTTAGTAAGGGGACATGTCGACTTGAACCAAAGACCTCTTGATCTGCAGTCAAATGCTCTGCCACTGAGCTATACCCCCATTCCTTGGAATGCTTTAAAAGAACCCTAGAAGAACCCTGATAGGAAAGGTTTTGATTCAAATGATCTAGAAGAACCCTGACAGGAAAGGCTTTGACTTGGATTGTGTCTTAATATACATGACGGTCATTAACGTTTGCTAAGTAGTGGACATCCGGACTTGAACCAGAGACCTCTTGAACTGCAATCAAATGCTCTGCCACTGAGCTATACTCCCATTTCTCCTAATGTTCTAAAAGAACCCTAATAGCTAAGGCTTTGACTCGGATTGTGTCTGAAAACACTAAGCTGCATGACAGTCAAGAATGTTTGCTAAGTAGGGGGTATCCGGACTTGAACCAGAGACCTCTTGAACTGCAGTCAAATGCTCTGCCACTGAGCTATACCCCCAACACCCTTGTACAATGAACCTGACAAAGCTTTCATGAAATTAAACGTTAGAAATGGAAAAAAGGGAAATTTTAAAGGTTTAGATTTTTCTGAACGCAAAGTCAGGCCTTCAAAGAATGTTTGCTAAGTAGGGGGCATCCGGACTTGAACCAAAGACCTCTTGATCTGGGGTCAAATGCTCTATAAGAATCCTGATAGGAAAGGCTTTGACTCGGATTGTGTCTGAATATACATGACAGTCAAGAACGCTTGCTAAGTAGGGGGCATCCCGACTTGAACCAGAGACCTCTTGATCTGCAGTCAAATGCTCTGCTACTGAGCTATAGCCCTATTCCTCCTAATTCTTTAAAAGAACCCTAATAGCTAAGGCTTTGACTCGGATTGTGTCTGAAAACACTAAGATGCATGACAGTCAAGAATGTTTGCTAAGGAGGGGGCATCCGGACTTGAACCAGAGACCTCTTGATCTGCAGTCAAATGCTCTGCCACTGAGCTATACCCCCATTTCTCGGAAAGCTTTAAAAGAACCCTAATAGCTAAGGCTTTGATTCGGATTGTGTCTGAAAACACTAAGATGTATGACAGTCAAGAATGTTTGCTAAGTAGGGGGCATCCGGACTCGAACCAGAGACCTCTCTCCTGAGTTCAACATAAGACCTGGTTCATTAGATTAGAACACCCATTATGCATCTGGAAATTATAGGAAGCAGGGACTTATACGCCCTGAATCGAATTAAAAATCCACCCCTGTAGCTATTAAATTAAGATGAAATCCACATGAACTTATCAGTTAGGGCAACAAGAAATGCTAAATTACATAATGTCAAATTATATGTCTCTTGTACTCAAAGTGAGACCTGGTTCCACAGAGCAGAAGCCTGATAGTTTTGGGCTTCTGAATGGAAATTTAGCCCATAGGCCTGAAGGAGCAAGTTTTCTCATAGTTGAAAGAATGCCTGGATATGTTGGATGAGCTTTATAGTTTTATGTTTTTTAACATGTAAAATCAGATTTCCTCATATTTTAAAGTATGAACTTCAACTTGAATTGAAAAATATATAAACAGATATGATTTTAAACCTTGGAAGTTTCTGTGATATAACTCTCTAACCAAACTGAACACTAAGAAGATTGAGACTGATCTAAAAAAAGAATACTTTTGCCTCATTTTTACTAAAAAAAAAAGGGGGAAATATTAATAACATTTAACAGTGATTGTTTTATAGCTACTCGGAGCAATGCCTTGTCAGTCATAGTATTAAACATTACCTCGCTGACCAGCTCCCCAGCTTTCTTTGCTTGCAGGACATCCAGAGATTTCGAGGCCTCCCAGCCAACGCCCTTCATCCAGTTCAAATCTGACCTATACTGTTTCTGAAAACAGACGTGCGCACATATCAGTATCAAATTCTGCAGTACTTTTGCATGAAATGATTGGTCATTCCAGTGCCTAAAAGTAAGATTTACATCGCTTTGTAGTCCATAAGCCTTCTTCGCCCAGGCAACATTAATGTCAGTTGGCAGAGTAGTGTATTCATGGAGTATAGTCCTATAATTGGTCTCAGTTGCCAGGTCTTGAGCCTTCTTGGCATGGCTGATGTTCAGCATATCCAGGGAAACACTGGAAATGAAGATTAGTTTCAATGAGGAGCTTTGTTCCAAAACTGCAGAAAATGAAAGGTCAGTTATTGTTGAGTTGAGTTCAGCTCTTTGCTGATTGGGGTCTACTTAAAAAGGAGGATAATACACTTCATTTTACTTTGACTTTATCTGGGGTGATGGCTCATGCAGTCTTTATCAGAGCTTGTTTGACCTTTTGAAATGAAATGTCCTGTAAAACTTTCTAAATTGCTGCTGGTATGAAAAGAAAGCAGGATATTGCTAAGGAATCTGCTAATAATGTTTGTAATAATCTAAAAGCTTCTGTCAGTAGTTTTCCTCTTCAACTGATATCTGATAAATGATATAAGCTCTTTATCTCATTTTTAGAGTTACTGAAATGCTATAACACATGCATCATTACCCTCTGAGGTATAAAGATAAGAATATTAGGGCTAAATGACCTCGCTAACTCAGAAAATGCAAAATGAATTGCTTCACTTATTACCAATTAATTGAAGAAGACCATGCAACACAGATTTAAGAAACTATACCCAACTATAAATGACTCCCTTTACTTTATCTCTAGTACCAGATGCATCTGGGTGTAAAGAACTAAGCTTGGCCTCACCTGTATTTGGTCTTAGTGTCCTCGTAGTTCTTTTTGTAGTGGCGATCACTCTGTAGTTTGGTGGCCAGAGTGGAGTGAGCCATCTGAGAATCCTCACTGACCGCTTTAATGCCAATCATCTTGCCTTTGTTTTTCTCATACGTCTCTTTGTATTTCACCTGCAAAAAGACAAGAAATAAATGGTTCAAGATGCTAAATGCTACTTCTTAAAGAATCCAATGATTTCAAAATGCTGCAACTCAACCTAACCTAAGGTTATTGCAAATTTCAGAGTAAAAGAGAATAGAAACTCACATCACTAGCCAGGTCTCTCTTGGCTCTTGCTGTGAGTATAGATAGGGAGTCCAAACGGAGCTCAAAGCCCTTTTCCCTCTGCTTCTCCCAGTTGCTCTTGTACACTTTCTGCAAAGACAAATGCATGAGGAAAAAAATCATATCAGCACCTCACACACACATATTGAGAAACTCGTTAAATTGCTTTCACCTTCAGGTGAAAACACAGAAAACTGTGAGGGCTGCGTGAGACAGACTAGAGACAATTTGTGAGACAAATTAAGCGTGAAAGACAATTTCACGTTGAACGGTGCGTGAGCTGCTATTTCAAAAGACTTAAAGTGCATTATATCACGTCATGTGGATTTTTAAAAGCAAATCTAATTTTGATAATTTTAAATTATTGGACTGAATAACTGGCTAACCAGCTTGATTTTGTACCATATGGAGACACTAAATAAGTTCAGCTGAATATAAGAAATTGGCTTAAATAGATTCCGCTTTCTGAGAACAACACTATGTCGAACCAGGTCACAGAATCAAACTGCTTTTAAGAAGATAAAATACAGTTTGTTTGTGACATTTTATATATATATATATATATATATATATATATATATATATATATATATATATATATATATATATATATATATATATATATATATATATATATATATATATATATATATATATATATATATATATATATATATATATATATATATATATATATATGTGTGTGTGTGTGTTTGGTTGATATATACAGTTTTGTAATGATACCCTATGATTCATTAACTTGTAGAATCATCTTCAGCAGCAATAACTGAAAGTAATCGTTTTCTGCAGATCCTGGTAGCTAGTTTTTTACCTTTTTAATTTCTATGAAAGAACAAGGGACGTACTTGGTTTTCCACATAAAGTCCCTTTAAAACATAATTTGTCAAATGATTGCATGCATGAACTTATACCAGTTCAAGTGTGAGACACACGGCAGTCAACTGCACATTCTTGAGGAGCTTGTATAACGTAGCAGATAACAGATATAGTTTAAAAATGTGAATATTTGTTTTCTACATCAATTTTTTTATAAATGAACTTACTGCACTGAGAAGGTCCGCGTTAGCCTTTGCTTGTCTGAAAAGAGGTTCGTCCTTTGTGATGGTGTACTGGTGCAGCATCTGCTCTGTGTTTGCTTTGTAGGCCAACTGAAAAGTCACATAGATTAGTATATACTGCAAGAATGCACTAGAATGAATGGCGTCTCATTCCGGCTCTAAAGTGGAGACTTACATCGCTCTGCAGTTCCTGGCTTTTCTTTGCGTGCTTGATGGAGAGATCATCGGCCACCTGGGTGAACCTGATGCTGTCTGCCTTCTGACGGTATTTGGTCTGAGAGAAAAAAGCAGCCAAATAAATGGTGTGCTTGAAAGAAAACAGCAACAAACTAAAATATAAACACAAGCACATTTCCACTCACATCACTAAGCAGCTCTCCAGCTTTCTTTGCCTGAGTGATGTTGAGACATCCTTCGGTCTCCCAGCCCACTCCTTTCATCCAGTTCAAGTCTGAACGATACTGGTTCTGCAGAGAGGAACAAATGTCAAGAAAGACTTCTCCAAAAGACTTCTCTTTGCCTTTTTCTTCATGTCTCTGCATTTAAAAGAGACCCCTTAACCAAAATATCACCCTCAGGTGGCTCTCTCACCTCACTTTGGAGGGCATAAGCCTTTTTGGCCTGCTGGACCTTGATGTCATCTGCCATGACTGTGTAGTCGTGGAGCTTTGTGCGATACTCCAGGTCACTGGCGAGTGCCTGGGCCTTCTTGGCATGGCTTAGGTTGATCATGTCCAGAGGAAGGCTGTACTGGGCCTGGCTCTCTTTAGAGCCCTTCTTGTATTCAATCTGAAGTTGTAACAAAAAGCAATAGGTAACCTCTGAGGTTATACTCTGGGCTTGTGTGAGTCACACAAGTCTACACTATTACATTGCAGGTCAAGCAATTCTACTTACATCACTGCTCATCTTAGCCACTTGCAGAGAGTGCAGAGTCTTGGAGTCGCTCACGTTGACCCCCACAGCCTTCTCCTTGTTCTTCATGTAACTCTCTTTGTATTTAATCTGAAACACATGCCCGTCTGACTTGATTTCATTTGCCAGCTTTTACTTCTGATTAAAGCCACTTAGATTTTTGCTTAGATGTCTTTGCAGCAAAGAGAAGCGTGAGTTTACTTACGACACTTGCAAGGTCTCGGGAGGCCTTGGCTGCTTTGACGCTCAGATCGTCCACACCAATTTCACAAGCTTTAAACTTTGTCTTCTCCCACTCCTCTTTATATTTAATCTGAAGAAACAGAAATGGGTTATGGCATCATAATGCCAATAACAAGATAGATCATGTGGATTGGTATTGAATTCTGGGTGCTTGCATGACGAGTGAAGGTAAGCTATTGATGCAAGTGTGAGAAGAGTAAACTTACATCGCTACACAAAGCAGCATTGGCTTTGGCTTTTTGGATTTGGGGCAGGTCTTGGGATAGTGTGTACTGATGCTTTGTCTTCTCATACCCGGCTTTGTAATTTAACTAGAGGCCACATGAATTACATGGTTAGAAAAAATAAGAAACTTATTAAGTGTTATGCATGGTGTTATACTGTTTACTTACGTTGCTGACAAGCTGAGCATTTTTCTTGGCCAAAACAATGTCAGGTGTGTCTGTCACTGACTTGTACTTCACCTGGTCAATGTGCTGCCTGTAGTTCTTCTGCAACCACAATGACAACAGCGCTGGGATGAAGTTTGCTATCTGAGAACCGACTTTACATTTGAATAATTTTTCTGATTTTAAGTGCTTTTAAAAAAAACCCTTTTAGCGTTAAAATGTCCCTTTGTCTTAATTATATTGTTGGAGGCTGTACCTCTTTCAGTGGATCCAGTTTTCTTTGGCTTTGGTAACCTGGCGTAAGATTGGCCGGGTAGTTGTATTCAGCCTGCTCCTGCTCACAGCCTTGTTTATAAGTAATCTGAGATATGCAGGACAAAACCACCACATCAATAAAATCACTCGCACAGACAGTTGACAGTTTATCATTTTCTATTTACAAATTAAACATGTAAAATTGTTTCTTTTTATCCGTGTAATATGAAATCAAATCCAACCAAGCAGATCTAATACACTGATTTGATTAAAAATAAGACTTACATCACTTGCCAGCTTCCTCGCTTTCATGGCATGCATGGTCTTCTTATCAATACCCGAGTCTTCATAGTGGCCTTTCATACCAGTAGTGTATTTCTCTTTATATTTGTTCTATAGAAAATATTTGTTTAAAAAGAAACATGTTCATGTGCTAATATCAGGTATTAATATATAAATACGTTGTTTGTAGGGTGTCAAAAAATCTACAAAATTATCAAAATATATATATTTGACATTGTTTTTGCGATTAAACTTACATCACTGGTGAACTTGGCAACCTTGGCTGCATTTTGAAACTGTGGGGTCTCACAGAAATTGATGCTGTGTCCTTTGCTGTTCTCCAAGTCTTTTTTATACTCCACCTGTTAGCAAACGTAAAAATAAAGCAGCCAAGCTGTAACATTTTTCACTGCAACCTCATTTTTCTGTTTTCCACAGTGAGAGCTGATCCTTTGTGGCACATTGGTGCCTACATGGCTAAATATACAGTAAAGTTCCTCCCACTAATCAGTCACCATCACTGACACTCCATCATCACTCGAGAGTCTCTGAGACCAACCTTTAATCTTAAACATGCTTTGCTGAGCTTAACATTAAAACCATTTCCCTATTTAACATGTCAGTCTCTTTATCATGAAAATATCACACAGGGGAAACCTCACCTTTAAACACTGGTGCTTGAAGTTATGTGATCATGGCTGTTATTGGGGCCGTCTTTTCTGCTAGCTTTATGCTTAAGTGCAAATAAAGTCACTGATCTCAACCTCTGGATGCTGTTTGAATCGTTGGAGCTGTTTAAAATATTTTCATAAAATTATCTGAGAAATCTAATGCTTTGTGCTCCAGCGTGGTGAGTGAAATACCAGTATCACATTTAGTACTAATATAAAGTCTATTGATGCACCATGCTAATCACGTTTGCTAGTGTTAGCTTGTGGTGGGCAGATTAATCCAACGCTGGTATTGGTTTTGGATCGACAGTAGTGCTATATGATTGATATTTTATTTCTATCTTCTTACTTGAGTATGTAGTCCACTGAATTGGGTTAAATATTTGTTTTTTAATGCAAAAATATACCTCAGTACTCTTGTGTTCACTGTCAAATCTATAGCACAACAGAAACTGGCACAAAGTGCTTTAGAGACAGGCACATTTACATTCCAGGTCTCCAAAAAACAGTTTCCATAAGCAATAAAAAGCTGAAAAGTGTGTTTTATTGTGTAAACTAAAACTGAAAGTGATTTAGTGTTTATTAAATGTGATGATGATGATGATGATAATGATGATGATGATTCATTTTTTAAAATCATGACATGCTGCTCTTTGCTACACAAGCTGCCTTTATAGGTTAAAAAGTATCAGTGTGGGCATTGGTATCTGAAATACTTGCCCTGTATTTACTTAAAATACTTTACAATTCGCAGTATAGAGCAGCACTAGTGTTAGCTGATAACTTCTCATCCAAATATTTCTACTTTTGGATTAAAAAGCCAAAACGACTACACTCCAGGGTTTAAAATGCAACTCACTAACCATGCTATGTTCTTTATTTACAGTTTGTCATTATATCATAAACATTATTTGAAGCATAAAACAAAAAAACAAAACTGAGATAATGTGTCTGTGTGGTTTTGGTGGAAAATTAGATTCAGAATAAGAGCTAATTTCTAACACACATATTTTTAAGGCTAAGAATAGATTCTTAAAAATAAAGCGCAGTGTGAGGTAACCTTAGTTTGGCAGGATGGGCCATGACCTTGGAGGTAAGCTGTCACCTCACCACACAAGCATTTCAGAGATGCTGAAAATGCAATTCAGGAGGCTTCATGTCTGCTGGACGCTGACACAGTACACCCAATATCTCCCACTCTTAAACACACATACATACATTTACCTGAGACTGACTGTTGCTTAGACAAAAAGCTATTTGAATATTCACATTGTTCTTTCCCTACGCTCTGAATAAATCTAGACACACAAATGTATTTAGCGAAGGTTGTATGCTTCTCACGAGCCTCACCTCACTGACAATCTTGTTGATTTTTCGTGCGTTCTTCAGTGCCAGATTATCCTCAGAGGTCAGACTGTGAAAGTGTGACGTGCCCTTCATCTTGTTTAAGTCTTTCTTGTATTTTAACTGGAAAGAGATGAAAAATTACTAAACGTGTTGCAGGAGGAGAAGGACAAACAGTTTTGCTCCTGCAAGGTTGAGGAACACACACAAACAGAGTCTAATTCATTCACTGCGGATAGTTTAGAGAATGATGACATCAAGTCTCCTCATTGTTGTCCCTCGTCTGCTATTCTGCCCGGTGTTGACAAGGACACTTGATTGATGAAGCTGAAACTCTTACACACTACACTCTGCAATGTTTTGACAACATTTACTACTAGTCCACATGACTAGATGACAGATACAAGCTCCCTTTATAACTACATGCAATCCTTCCAACACCTACACAACAAAGCATCTAAATGTTAGACTCAACATATTTGGGGCTCAGGAGGTAAAGCAGGTCATCTGCTGATCGGAAGGTTTGTGATTTGATCCCTGGCTCCTCAGGTCTGCATGCCAAATATCCTTGGGCAATATACTAACCCCAGGTTACTCTCCGATTCATCCATCAGAGTGTGAATGCTAGTGAGAAAGCACTGAAGAAAGTGAATGTGGCATGTTGTATAAAGCGTTTTGAGTGCGCTGGGAGAGTAGAAAAGGGCTAAATAAGACTCAGTCCATTTACCAAGATGGACCAATTACATGTTTGTCAAAGATACTTACAGCTTTTAGAAATATTTCACTGGGTCCACAGTCAGATTGATACTTACATCACTGGCAATTTCCTGTGCCTTCTTTGCAAGGTGATAACCAGGCGTAATCATGGCGGGGAAACTGCCTTTGCCTCGCTGTTGCTCGTATTCTTCAGCATAGGCAATCTGGAAACAGGAGAGCACTTTGCTTTATTTAGTTCACTTTGAATTAAAACAAACTGATGGAACAGTGACAGTAATTTTCATACATGGCTGAAGTTCTCTGCATTTTCTTTGGCATGGACAATCTCAGTAACAGCCGCTTCAGCGCTGGCTTTCCCCTTTATCTCCTGTTCGTACATCTGACGATACTTAATCTGGTTCAGCATGAAAACAACAGCATTTACATGCATTAGTATTTACTTGCATATGTGTGTGCTGTTTTTTTTGTTTTTTGTTTTGTACTACTTACGTCACTGGCCTGCTCAGTGGCCTTCTTTGACATTTTGTATCCAGGCGTAAGGTGTGCAGGGAAACTACCTTTACCTCTCTGCTGCTCATATTCTTCTGTGTAGGCATACTGATGAAAAAGAGGTGATGCCTCATATCCATAAATATATTATTGTAAGAATATATATGTTTATAGTTGAGCAGAGCTAGTTAAAAAAAAAAAAAGTCAACAATGTCTGAAGGGCTTACATCGCTAACAATTTGTCCTTGTTTCTTGGCCAGAATCACCTCAGGGGGGTCCACAAATGTTGTGTATTTGGAAACTCTTTCCTCGTGTCCTTTTTTATATTCCAGCTGAAGAGAAAGACAACAAAGCATTTTTATTTGGCCTCTTGAATTTTTGATAAACTTGCATGGATTGTTTAACAGAAAGGGAAAATCAGTGAAGTTTAATCTTTTCTGTGAGGTACAGAAAGCTAAACGAAATCCACTTACATTACTTGCTAAGGTATTTGCCTTCTTGGCAGTTTGGTAGCCCGGTGTGATCATTGCAGGGAAGCTACCCTTTGCTTTTGACTGCTCATATTCTTCTGTGTATTTGACCTGTACAAAAAAGAAGCCACAAAATCAGCCATGTGACCAACACTGTTAAAAATTGTAAGTTTTTTTTATATCAACTATTTAAATAGAATATACTCATGATACAACAACACAACAACCAGTGAGAAAAAAACGTGTACTCACATCACTGATGGTATTCTGTGCCTGGGACATTGTCACTATCTCCTGGTTGCTCACCATCCCTGAATACCAGGTCTGCTGCTGTGAGAACTCAGACTGAGACTGAAAGGCCGGTTTATATATAAAAGATAAACATGGTCAATTACAAATGTTCCTAAACCAGGCAATTATGCATCTTGCAAGGTTTTTATGAACCTGTTAAATAAGCCATGCAATTCATTTATGTGAAATCATACAAAAAATAAACAAGTGCTTACTCATGACAGACAAAAGATTTGGCTGAATTAAAATACTAAAGTAGAAGAAATTAGGAAGTTTGAAGAATAATTTGTAATTCTTCTCTCTTTTATTTGATAAAGATAAGAATTTGGGTTGAAAATTCCCTTTAAAAGGGTTCAATGGCCAGTTGCTCTCCCAGGAGCTCACCTGGCTGGCCATCTGATTGGCTAGGCAAGCCTTCTTCAGCTCCATGGATCTCGTGTCACAGTGGAAGGTGGACATAAAGCGTTCGCCATCTTCGCGATACTTCAGCTACAAGGATGGCACATGGATGACAAGCATTAAGCCAAGGCCAGCGAGCATTTGCACATGCAGACGCTGCACATGTGACTGCAGCATCCATTTTGGTAGTTGGATGCTACTAATCACCTAAAAATAAAAATATATATTTTTTACTGCTAGTCCTAACTGGTATTGCTTTACTTAAACAGTGCCAAACATCTCTCTATTCTTGTGCTGCAGGAGAACCTGAGCTGAAAAGCTAAATGATGAAGGGATAATGTTAGAGAGCTGGTATTAATAACTAAGATGTTCCACTCAAGATGGTACAAGACCTGCCCAGAACAAACCAGAATAGAGTACTTTGTATATCATCCTAGAGTTGTAAAAACCATCCCAAACTAATCTTAGAATAGCTCTATGTCAGAGGAAGAGACAGGACAGAGTGACGTCTCTAGAGCATCATCGCCTAAAGGGTATAAAGTACAATCAATAGGAATAAGAAAGCAAAAGCTGCATGTTAACCCAAGCAAGATATACACTTTTTAAATGTTCAGTGGGGTAAATCTAGACAGGGGGTTGAGGGCCACTCATGATCCGAGGTCAGCCCTCAGATCAAATGTTGAAATGTTAATTCCCACATCCCTCCAGTGGCTTAAAACAGTAGCCGAGGCGCTTGCTAGCCTACTGCTAATATAAGCATGAGAGCCTTGCGTGAACTTAGAGGCACAGACAGACTCAGACAGACAGAAACAGGTGGCTGAGCAGAGGAGAGGAAGGGATGTGAAGCTGTTTTTCCTGACATATAATTTTAGCCCGTTGAAGCATAAAGTGGGCTAAGTGGAGGGGGGTATCTAGCCCCTGTCAGGGAAACAGAAATAACCTGAGCCAGTCTCCATTCCAAACCACCTCCGTCACCACGGCCTCAGAACCACCGACCACCTCTCGTAAAGAAGGATTTAGACCTTTGTGATCCAACAGTAATGGATACAAATGCTCAGGGTCAAATCTCAAGTTTTTTACTGCCTTTTTAGACCTCGGTGTTCAGTATAAATAACAATCTTTAGAGTAGACACAGCCATAAACTGTCTTTCCTCTAGTGCCATAGACAGCAACAACAATGCCAGTGAGTCAGAGGACTGAAACATGTTGTATGGCATGCATGCTGCTGCTGTGGTTTTGCTCAGGATGTCCTCTTACCTCACTGCTGGCCTTACTTTGCTTCTTTGCGTTAATGTTGATGGGGGTCTCATAGACGCTTGTGAATGTGTTGTTCCTTGGATTGTGCCTGAAAGGATGAGATACACATATAGTTGCCAACATGGTCACACCAGGTGTAATTCACAACGTTAAAAATGGGACCCTGGCTATTGTGCAATCGTGGTTTACTAAGATGCAGTTAATTTGCCTCCTCTGTGCTTTACTCATTAAAAAAAGATTACGTTTTTATTTATTTTTATCATGTCTGGTGATTAACTACAAACGCTCAATAGGCATTGCAGTAGTATTGACTCCTACTTACACAGAGCAGTATGGCCTCTTCTTGTGGCTGACAAAGTTATTTGGAGTGAGTACCATTTTGCAGACATCACAATGAAAACATGCTTTGTGCCAATTCTGCCAAAAATGAAAGAAAGAAAAAGAAAGACAGACCATGAATCTTTAAATCCGTGTTCAGAGGAAACATGACTGGAATCTAGTTCATTAAGCAGAGAAAAAATGCTGGACAAGTAATTTCTGTTATATCTGATTAATAAGAGGCCCAGAATAACATCAGTAATCACATCACATTTTTCCACATGGACTCAATGACCGATTCTCTAAAGCTTTAATGTCACTGCTAAACTGTAAGTCTTTTTTTTGTCCAGTCTTTTAATTAAAAACAATCTTATATCCATAACCATTGTGCAGCTGTTATTAGTTTTATGGCTAACACAGACACATTTGAGAGTTCACTTTAACCCAAGAAGGCATTTATTTATAAATGCTTTAATGTATTACCTGGTCAATGCAGTTGATCTTCTCAGCTGGGTAGACCACAAACCCACACCTGGCGCAAGACTGCATGGTGAATGTTTTCCCTTCTTCTCAAAATCTCTCGGGAAAACCAATAAAACTATTGGCCAAAATGAAGTCGGGTCAGTCAGACGGACAGACGGCCCTTTAGCTGAGGAACTGGGAATCCCAGACAGTAGCGGTAGTGCGTCTCTGGTGGCTGAAAACTTAGCTCTGTGACTGTGGGACTGTGAAACTGGCTCTTACTTCACACCATGTCCCATGATGGACCACCCCCCTTCTGTGCCCCGTGCTCAAAGACTGGCCGAGTCCAGCTGTCTGTCTGCAGTGAGGGGGAAACAGAGTGACAGAGAGTTCACGTGTCAATCTATATGTGTAATGATCCTCAGTTGGACAGCTACCTCAACTTTGAGTATCTCCACATGACTAACAACATAAAACTGTGATTCCCTGTGTAATACTTTTACTTAGTCAAGTCATCAGCCATGCATGTAAACACAAAGTGTAGGCTGCTTGTTTAAGGCAAGTTTCTGTAGACTTACAAAAGATGTAAAGAATAATGACACAGGATTAATACAGACATACGAGAAAAAATACACAAAAAGTGAATACTAAAGAAAAAGGTTAACGCAACATTAGCAAACAGCTTTTTTGACATAAAATGAGGCAATCAAGACCCTCTGAAGCTCAAAAGGGTCAGGGCTGTATTCACTGTAGGAAGACTGTCATGAGGTTGAGGTTTTTAATCTAACTGTGATAATAGGTCACATACCTTGACCTCATAGGATTTTTTTTGTGATTTTTGATAGATTAAATATGCAATAGGAGTAAATATTTAATACTTTGAAATTAATTGTTTATAGAGTATTCTTATACTTGAAGGAAATAGTTTCATATTAGGGAATTAGTCAGTTATAACATATTACTTTTCTTTGCGTGATCAGAGACGTTCGATGTTTGAGGTTATTAACTTCAGTCTATAATGTGACATTTTATCTGTGATGTCTTAAAATGCTTCTTTGATTTTCTAATGGATCAACTGTTTTAGTCTAAGATACAGTAGGACTTCTTGTGCCTTTTACAATTTCATTACAATAAGAATAGAAACAGGAGCAGAAACAGAAATACTCTGTTAGATAAAATAATTTTAAAAATAACTAAATAAGCTTGAATTACTAGCAACCAAGATACAGAAAATAACAATTAAATGACTTGTGTAATAGCCACAGATAGAATGGATCTCTTGGAGTGCTCAGAGATCCTTTGGGCCAATGAGGCTGTTGCTGTGTGTGCTGCAGTGACCAATCAGAGAGGCATGTGTCGGGTGGGATAGATTGCCCATGATGCTGAGGAGTTTCTTCAGCATCCTGCTCTCACACCTCTACTGGAGTCTGACGCTCCACTCCCAGAACTGAACCAGCCTTTTAGTTTGTTCATTCTGCTGGCATCAGCTGCTTGCACTCTGCTGCCCCAGCTCACATAGAAAACCACACTTGCCACCAGAGTAATAAACATAGACTGATATCGAAGGCTCTGAGCTTCCTTCCATTTGTAATTTAGGGCAACATTAAACAAATTAATATACATACCTGGCATAGATTATTCGCTTTATGCTGTATTATTATGTCTTCACCGGCCAGCACAGAAAAAAAGCCTTAATTTACGTTTGTGGATATAAATTTGATCAATATGCTACAGGTAAATGCTGTCACGAATATTTCTGCTCCAGAGCAACTAAAACCTTTCCCATTTGGAAGAGAAAAAAGATAAACCTTCATAAATCAATCTTGCTTTTACTGCATCCTTTATTGTTGTTGTTGTTATTATTATTATTTGCAAACAACTAGTCGTTTTTCTCCTTTCAGAAAACAAGTGTGCCAAGTGTGCAGGTAGGAGGGACGCAGTGCTGTGACGCAGTTACGCAGTCGCGAGAAGTCAAACCGTACTTTCTCTTTCTTTCACAAGGAAGAAGGGACAGAAACTCAGAAGGAGACACTTTGGAGAACGAAAATAAGTCAGGTAACTTTAGTGCTACAGCAAAGTTCACGTAACACAGTACGATTCAGCTTAACTTCACTCCTGTGTATTAATCTCTTTAGGTATACTTAAAGAAAATGAAAAGTTTATTTATGCATTTTTAGCTAAGTCGCTTTTCTGCTACATGCTAACCAGACATGAAGCTAACAAGTCAAGTTGAATGCCTCAATGTGACAAAGTGTTAATAAAAGCAGTCTAAATTTTGCTAGCTGTCCGTTTTCAAACCGTTGAGGTGGGACTGAAGAAGATTAAGGAAGTGAGGCAAACTTGTCTCAAAATAACGCCAACGTGTGGTTAGTTTACACCTAATGTAAGGAAAGCAGTAGGTTAAGTAAACCATAACGTTATGTTCGATTTGTGTGCTAGAAGAAGATGGCTGGATACGCCGGTGAACCCTCTGAACTTGGAGAGGGTGGGGGAGATGGGCCGGTGACAGACGAAACAGACGCCAAGCCTGACCGCAAAGGGAGATTTCTGCTATTTGGGAGGTGACTTCCTTTTTATTGCTTCTAAACATGAAAACCAGTTAACCTTCGAGGGAAAAAAAAGTTTGGGCCCTAAAAATAAACTCAGTATAACGCAAATAATCTACGTACTGTAATAATATAGGTATTAAGCTGTGGGTTTTGCTTTCATTATTATTCCCTCACTCATTTACAAGGTGTGTGTTCATTTACTGTGGTTGTATCAAGATAAGGTACATGTACTGGACACTTTGTTAGGTACACCATACTAGTACTGGATTGGACCTTTTTTTTTCCCCTTCAGAAGTGCTTTAATTATGGAAAGGTGCTTGAAACCTCCCTCAGAGATTTTGGTCCATATTGACATGACAGCATCACACAGCTGTGTAGGAGATTTGTTGGCTGCACATCCATAGTGGGACTCTCACTCTGCCGCATCCCAAAGGTGGACTGAGATCTTGGGGATCATCTCAAGTTCAAGAAACCAGTTTGAAATTATCTGGATTTGTGACACAGCACGTAATTGTGTTGCAAGAAGCCGTCAGGAGGTTATACTGCAAGCATAAAGGGATGGTTAACATCCCTCAGATAGGCTGTAGTGTTGAAGAAATGTTAAGCTGGTGAGCCAGTGTGAAGGTGAGAGATGCTCTTCTACCTAAATTGATTGTTACGAATGTTATCAGCTTGACGGAGTCTGGCTGACCTCATCTAACCTCGCTGGATAGTTTCTCTTTTTTTGGACCTTCCTCTCTAAACCCCAGAGACTGTCGTGTGACAAGATCTCAGTAGATCAGTAGTTGAAATACTCGGACCGTCCCATCTGCTACCAGTAACCATGCCACATTTAGTCACTTAAGTCACCTTTCTTCCCCGTTCTGATGCTCAGTTTTGAACTTTAGCAGATCATCTTGACCATGTCTACATTCATAAATGCACTGAGTTCCTGCCATGTGATCGGTTGATTAGATGTTTGCAATAACAAGCAATTGAGCAGATGTACCTAATGAGGTGGCTGGTGAGTGTGTAGTTTTTAAACCATCCTATCATCTGTAGCAAATTCTATGTCTGTTTTAATTTGCTTATATTTTTCTGGGGATATTGTCACCTGTTATGATTTGTTTGTGTTGGATGTGCAAACTTTCTTTTTTTTTTCATGGTTCTTCCACATCTGTATATGCTCCACAGATCTTACAGTACACACGTCATAACACATAAACATAGCAAGCAAGCTCGCACTTTGCATAAAATTAAAAAGAAGGTTTTTACAGAATAGAATAACAAAAGTTATAACAAAACTCTGTTTCTGACTGCTTCAGTATTCCTGTAGATACTATTAGAATTGGTTTGCAAGTAATTTGTGGCTCGTCTTTTTATTTCAATGGTAGTCTTCTGTTGAAATTTGCTTTATTATTCTCTAATTTAGAAAAGAAATTAAACCCAAAGTGTATTGATTTAAATTACTCAGACATGTATTTGCTCATTTTCTGAAGTAAAACTATTGTGGTGATTAAACCACTTCCACATAGGATTTGTGTCCACAACCACACAGTTATTTTTGGACCACACACAGCCGAGCACTCTCAGTAAGATCCTGGATTCAGTATCTGAAGGTGACTGTGGTTTCACAGCTAATCAAAACCTAAAAAAGTAGACTGTAAAAATACCCTTGATTTTACACAGCGACCTGGTTTTGAATAGCCCAATTAAGGCAATGGGTCACAGAACATGAAATCAATCTTAAGTCTAATTCAGGGACAGGGGTCAGTCCTCAAGTGGCTTCTCAAAATTAGACCATAGCTGAGGCCAAAATCATTCAAAATGTGCATTCATTATATTATGGAGTGTGGGCCTTTTAACAATATGCAAATTTGTTTTGTAAACTGATCACTGACACAAAGAGCTGTTTATTCCAGTCTTACTCACAAGGTGGCACTCTGGACCTTTTTAATGGAGAAGTATAAAGTACGGCAGCTGTGTTTTCCCTCAGACACTGGTAATCAAGCAAAAAGGCTCTGCGCTCCGTCTGGAATTTAGATTCTTACCCAAAAATATCAAGATAGCAAGCAATAGAAGATGTAAAAAATACTATATTAAGGAATTATTAATGAAATTCACATTCATTTATTAATCATTTGTAGTGTGCTTTGGTGTTCATCAAAGGAATATCTTCTTGGAAAGAAATATTTTCTTTATTTACTTATTTATTTAGTTGCCTTTTGTCACAAGTGTAGATAACAAGTATGAAAATCCATACAGGTAGATTCTGTACCTGTCAGCAGAGGAGCTACTTGTTGCCCTGTCTGACCTCAGCAGGGAGAGCGAGGCACAGGGGCCATGTGTGAATAGGCCTTTAGAAAGCACTGGTGTGATGGTGAGGTTGCTGACTCAGGGGCCTCACAGTGCGCCGCCCCAGTCAGGTCTCCATCCAGAACAGAGAGCATGTCAGTATCCTAGCACACAACCAAAAATTACGCTTCCAGGTTTGGAGAAACTTGTTTTTTTGTGAGGGAACAAAAGACACAAGACGAAAGCAACGCATTTCAGATGCAGAGTGGCGTAGCGCTTAATGACGAACCCAGGTAAGACAGACGCAACGGCCTCCTATTCCGCTCGACTGTCTTCCTGCTGTACCTGCAGTGCCCAGGGTCTCAGCTCTTTGCACAGCCTCGTGCAGTTGTTTGGTACAGTTGGCACAATTTGGAAGTGGGAGGGGGCTAGAAAAAGTTCTGGATCACATGTTTTTTTTGTTTGTTTTTTTCTAATATGGCTGGGCAGCCTGTGAGTGAGCACGCAACACTGTTGGTACACATTGCTGTGCATTGTTCCCATGCTTGAGTAAGCTGTTGACTAGGCTCTTCTGGAAAAAGCCTTGATTTTGTGAGTCCCTAATGGGTCACTGTTGGCTAAGCTATCTGGATGGATATTGTAAAGAATGGAAATATGACAGGTGTGTGAGAATTACCACTCGTGGAGGATTTCTTCTTGCTCAGTATAGATTGCTGTTTTTATGATTTTTTTTTCCAATTATCTGCGTTAAACAAAAATGTTCTAGTTTCTCCTTAAATCTTCCTTTGGATTTCTGCAACCAACTTTGGCCGTGACTTTAATGCCTTATTTGGAAATGTATGTACCCTTTGGTTTCTAAGTAAGTAGTTCGTGTTGTTTTCAGTTTAATGTGTGTTACTTGTTTTGAAAATTTTACTTAAGGATCATTCATTTGTAGTATTTTTTTGTATTTAAATAGACATCTCAGCTGCAGGAAATTTTAACTGAGAGAAATTTGACAAACTGTTTTAGCCGTGCAATATAATATAACTGTTTTTTTATTGTCATTGTATAAAAGCAGGAAGAATAAGGATGGCCAGACGCGGGAGCAGGACTACTCTTCTGAAAGCCATTACAGAATTGTTTCACCAACATTCCAGTATAAGATGAGCCACCGGCGAGTGGGAAAGTGCATCATCATCAATAACAAAAACTTTGATGAAAAGACGGGTATAGCAAACCTTACTCAAACGTATAAATTCAGTTTGGCTCAGTGTTATTGCATATTGAGTTTGTAATGTAAGCGTTCTTTTTTGACAGGGATGAATGTACGCAACGGCACGGATCGAGACGCAGGCGAGCTTTACAAGTGCTTCAAGAACCTGGGCTTTGATGTCATTCTTTACAACGATCAGACATGTGAGAAGATGGAGCGTCTTCTCCGAGAGGGTAAGTCATGTCATATAGATAACGAGACTTTTCTTTTTTTTTTTACATTTTTCTTTTTGTTGTGATGGTGTTTCATATTTAATATTTAGATCCAAATGTAGGCACATATTTTCTTTTGTAAGCCACTGTAGTTGACGGAAGGGTTAGCAGCACAAAGGGTATTATTTAGTTACATATAGTTATATACTAGTAATCTGGTGCCTTCTAATGTGTAAAACAGGGAGGCCTTTGGTCATATACACCCTCTTTGATCTTTTGTGGGCCCGCGAAATGAAACTTCCTTCTCTGTCATTGTACAGATATTTAACTACACATTTAGTCACTTAGATATTTTTATATTAGAAAAATGAGCACAAGTTCAACATTGCGTGTATGTTTTTCAACATGACAAAGAAATGCTGCTTTAGTAGATGAAAGAAATGTGTCAGTATGAGTCTTAAATTGTAAGAAGCAAATGTGTAAAATTACAGAAATCTATTATTTACTTACTTAAGTGAAATATGAATGGTGATAGGGAGATCTCTATCAGTAGGAAAACCTGTAAAAAGTACAAAACTTGTGCTCTCCTTCACATTTTTCAAAGCCATCCAGTAGAGCTGTTCAATATAATGATATCGGATGACGATATGAAAATGTCTATCGTTTCATTTTACGCTATCGTTTGTTTTGTGGTGTCGCAAAATAAACCGTTTACGGCAATATTTTTTCATCGTTTTGATGGTCACTGTAGTGGTTTTATTAATTTCCTAAAGTTCTCACTTTCTCTTATATTTAAAATAACCACACTACGGATGGACAAGCCACTATTTTTACGCGTTGTCATTAGCAACGTGTGGCGCCACCATCCTTTGTTTATTTTCCACATAAACCTTTCACAATAAAGCTGAAGATCCTGTTGAGATTTTTCAAAATAAACTGAAATGATGACAAACTAAAGGACCTGTCAAAACAAAGTGAGGAACTTATTTTTTAAACGAGGGGCCACCTCTGTTGCATGGACATGGTTTGGTTATGAAAAGTCTGACACGGACCAGAAAACTGTACTATGCAAATTATACAGGAAACCAGTCCCCACCTCACACTCAAACAAGGCTCTTCTACCTCCTATGCTAGAATCATGTGAAAGAGTACGGAGAACGTTTATGTCAGGTGCTCAAAATAAACCTTGGACTTAAACGTTAAAACAGGCTTTTCTCAGCAGCACGCCGTGTAATAAATACTCATAAAGAAAATGCCTAAAAATGTATAGTTTCATGCATTGGTCAAAACACTCGACTCCAGTTACACGACACCCAGCTGAAAACACTTCACGTAAGCTGAGTTGCCTGAGATTCACATAATTTACAGAAAATGTAACATTTTTCTGATATATATCGTTGTCAGGGATATTGGGATATGAGATTTTTGGTCATATCGCACAGTCCTACCATCCAGTGGCCTGGATTAAAGTCTTCCTTGGCCTGATTCTGCCTTATGTTAGACATCCCTGTTGTAAAATGACCAAGATGTGCAAGTTTAAATTAATAATTCTTGTTTCTTAACAACCACCACTGGTATAAAAGTAACACATCCTACTACTAAATTTAGCCAGATGTGTCTCTAATCAAAGTAACTGGAAGTCCAATAACCAGGTTTTATGATCATAAGACTATATGAACCTGTCATGTCAGTGATGCTGATAAATTTCTTCTTATAACAAAGGGCTCACTGGCATATTAAATATTTTGATGGGCTGCATTATAAATCATTCTTTATCAGTTAAATATATAACTTAGCTGAAATCTCAAATTCACGCTAAATAAACTTCAGACGTAACTATTAGGGACTGACTTTATTCATTGATCTAGACAGGTTTAACAAGGCCTGAGTCGAGCTAGGAGTTCAGTGTTTGTTTGTTTGTGTGTGTGGTTCAGCCTCGGAAGAAGACCACAGTGACAGCTCGTGTTTCGCCTGCATCCTGCTGAGCCACGGCGAGGAAGGAATGATCTACGGCACAGACGGAGCCATGCCCATCAAAACGATGACCTCGCTGTTCAGGGGGGACAAGTGCAAAAGCTTAGTGGGAAAGCCAAAACTCTTCTTCATCCAGGTGTGCATGGTTCATACTTGATTGTGTGACTAAAGTCTTTTATTGTAACAATAGCAGTGTTAAGTTACAGATTTGTGTGAACTTCTATTTGCTACTTTTCACCCAAATGGGCAGTTTGAACAGTTCTTTGCTGTGGAAATAGGTGAATTTGGCTTATCTCAGCTTTTAAAAACAGTTAATTTTGAATTGCTTCACCAGGTCATCGATGAGAAAACTACTCAGGATCACAATGAAATGTCATTTCATTTACTTCACCAGGCTTGTAGGGGTTCAGAATTTGATGATGGTATACAGACAGATTCAGGTCCACCAAATGATGCCCTGGAGACAGATGCAAATCCAAGACATAAGATCCCCGTAGAGGCTGATTTCCTCTTTGCCTACTCCACTGTACCAGGTAAACCTGAAATCCCAGTTTAAACAACATATTTTTCCTTACAGTAAAATACAATTGGTATATATATAAGTGGAGAAGCATATACTGAAGAGTTTAGTTTGACTGATTTCTAGTTTCATTGCTCACTAATGATGCTTATTTTCCAGGATATTACTCATGGAGGAATCCTGGGCGTGGCTCCTGGTTTGTACAGGCGCTCTGCAACGTCCTGAACGAGTTTGGAAAACAGCTGGAGATAATGCAGATCCTGACACGGGTCAATTACATGGTGGCCACCAGCTTTGAGTCCTGGTCTGAAGACCACCGCTTCAGTGAGAAGAAGCAGATTCCCTGTGTGGTCTCTATGCTGACAAAAGAACTGTATTTCAACTGACTGCCGATCCACCTGACTGTACTGTAATGGTGACACAGACTGACCGACTGACTAACTAGACTGACTAGACTAGACTGTTTCAGGTACTGATTAAGCAGTCAAAGCATTCAGGGATGATTCAGGCCTGGCAGGACGCTTCATATTTCATGCACATATGACATTTTGCATGTGGACTTGGGGCCGAAAAGCACTACATGAGAAACAAAAACATTACAGTGGCACACGGCGTTCATGTGTTGATAGTGAAACTTCTTCCTCTTCTTCACATTCTTCCACTTCTTCAGAATAATGGTGTCACATTTGATCTGATCTTCGTTGACAGGCGTTGTGAAATATCCATGTTATTCTACCAGCCCAGAAAATTTGCTGCCAGGTTTTGTGGGTTTATAGAATCGTCTATACGTCACACCATTTCCAGCATTTGCAGTAGATGTTTGAAGGGACTGAACCCTATGAACACGGGAAAGCAAGGATGGGCAAAAGTTGGCTTTTGGTATTATACGACTCCCAGTGGAAAGACATCTTGTCATTTTGACTGATCTAATATGATGTGAAAAACTAAATTAAGCCCCTTTTAAGATTCATTAGGCAGTTTATAGAAATCTTCAGTAGGAAACTGAAATGAGTGATTACTAGAACTTTGATTGCTGTAGGAGTGTTGAGGGACCTGCCTTCATTACAGACCCTGTGCAATGAATTGTTAAAGAGAAAAATGTGTTTTAAAATGACTTAGATCATTTTCAGCTATCTGTATTTTAAAGTTTCTACTGTCAATTGTCAGAAAAAGAGACAAAAGAAAAGACAAACAGATCAGAAACATGTCAACCCTCTTGCCAAAGGCTTCTTGTCTCAGCCTTCCTAGCAAGTTTTAGTTTGTAGCAGAAAGCTGGTATCCTCAGGTTCTTTAATGTCCACGAAGTGGGTAAATGTCATGTTAATTTCATATCCATAGTGGTTAGGAAGATGTGATTGTTTGCTGTGTAATGATTAGTTCAGTGAGGTTTTGGGTCAAGTGCATAGCATAGAGTCCGCCCTATTAAAAACAAGGACCATTTTACCACTGTTCTCAATGTAATGTTGAAGGCTTCACTTCTTTAAACTCAAATAAGTTAATCTATGCACCATTATGCAGTCAAAAAACTGTAATGGATTCTGCTTGTTATCTTTAGAGTTCTTCTTCAATATTTTTACTAAAGAATGAAATAAATGCTGTATGATTATAACACTAGATAGACAAAAGAATGTCCAAAGCTGTGTTGTAAATTTGTAAATATCATAGTCTTAACTTGAACTCAGGTTAAGACTGTGCCTTAAGCACAAATGCCAAATCATTTTACTCAGTACATTTATGTTCTCTGCTTATACACTACACAGTAGTAAACTATCAGTCTCATACCAAATCTCTTTTATTCATTTTTTTAAACTGTTGCTATGCTTTCCTTATGCAATTAGGACATATAACCACCACAAGAGCTCATGACCAAGACACCAAAGACCCTAAACTCCCCCAGTTAGGGTATTAACTTGTCCCAGACCTGAAGTGGGCTCTGTACCATTTAAAAGCATGGCCTCTGACTTAGAGGGGCTGATTCTCATTCCCATCACTTCACACTTGAGGGGTCGAGTGTGAAGTGATAGGTCGCTCTACGGGTCGCTCTGCATTCCTGCCCTTAAAGATAGGTGGAGTAGAGCCACCACCTCTTCATATAGCAAGGAACCAGTTGCCCGGGGCAAACCCAGGACTCTGGGGAGATTACATCTCTTGGCTGGTTTGGGAACAACTTCGTGTCTCCCAGATGAGCTGGAAGAGGTGGTGGGATGAGGGAAGCCTGGGTTTTCTGCTTAGAATGCTACCCCTGCAATCTGAACTCTGATAGGCGGCAGAGAATGGATGGATGGTACAGACAAATTTCTAAACAATTTAATGAATTAATTAATTTGTTTCAACTTAAACAAAGTTTGTTTCTGCAGATAATGTGTTATTGAGTGTTTTTAATTACAAAGGCAGCTATTACTGACATTCTGAACATACACACTCCACATGTCCACAATCTCGCTTTTTCTAAAAGGTTTTTACCATAATTCATATAACTGCATGTCTCAGTACCTTAGAGGGGGAAGTTCAGCAGTTGGTTTCATTTTGTTTTAGCTTTTTTATGCTTTTTTAATTAAATAAATATATTTTATTATTATTATTTTTTTTATCAGGATGGTATTCCCCATCCGTGTCCATTGTACCCACAAGTGTTAAATCTTCTCAACACATGGATCTGTGATGAGCGATGTAGTGCCTAACCTGTGCCAAAAGGAGTTTTTGCTCCGCTTATTGTGGAATGGAGTTGAAAAAGGGGGAAAATGTGTTTAGGGGTAGAAATTTTAAATGCTTTCAGGTTTTAAATGCTGTTGTCCTCAGGAATATATTTGAAAAGATTTGGGAAAATGAATGACTGAATTCATGATTTATTTCTTTTTTATTTGGGGCAATACATTATTTAAACAACTTCAAAATAAAGAAATGCTCATGTAAACAGTTCATTGTATTAAACTTACACACTTTATAATGTAGTGAAGTCTGTATTATTTGTCTTGCACATTTGTAAACAGACCCCATTGAAAACATTGTTTTTTGGTAGGATGGTGCTTACATACATACAAACATATTATGAAGTCACTGGGTATTTTTAAATGTTTCCATGTGTTTCACTCAGTGCTCACTTAAAATTTGTACTTGTATTGGTAAAAACATTCCAGGATCAGAATGGATATTAAAGTTTTTAAAAACATTTCTCTCATTGTCATCTTAAAAACATTAATTTTTTTTTTTAGGTTGTGAATGTCAAACCATAAGACCTGCAGACCAGCAGTGCCCTAGCAAAGTCTAATCTGGCTCACTGAATGGGTTTACTGTATAAGCTGTGAAAAACACAGAGAAGGAGGGGCTCATTTTTGGAGCTTTTGTATTTCCCGCTAGGAAGCATGACTTATGTTGTGATAATAGTTGTTCACTTTGCTCATTTCAACCAAGCCAAAGATCTGAATCACCTTACTGATAACATCATGCCTGTGGCATCCTATAATGAGATTTTTACCGTAAGTCAATCTATGCTGGAACATCTCTTTGAATTATGAAAACAGTTGGTTAAAAAGCGGCTGAACTACTAATATCATATTTTCTGTAAGACAACTCGGGTGATTTTTTTTTCTACTATTTTCAGGTTTGCATGTGTGTGTTTAGTCCATGAACTAAAATCTGCAATAAAAATGAAAATAAACTCTTAACACTGATGTATTAATCATTCAAACCTAAAAATAAAATAAAAATCATTTAAACTGTAAATGCAGTAAAACCATACCTGGATAGAAAAACACACAATGGAACACTATCAGTCATGGATTGGCCTCCCCAGAGCCTGGATGTGAAAGTTATTGAACCAATGTGGGATCATCTTGATAGAGAACGGAAAAAAAGACAGCTAAGACCCTAAGAAGACCTCTGAACGTCCTTCAGGAAACCTGGATAATGATTCCTTTAGAGCAGCTGAAGAAATAATGAGAGCATAAGAAAGCTTGCTTAAGAAAGTTGAGGCTTTATTGAAAAATCAAGGTGTTTCAAATATTGACTTTCAAGCTTATTAGAGTTGAACAAACTTCCACTTTTCCTTTGCCTACTTAATTTTACCATGTATGTTTGCATGTTTCGATAAATTGTTGCACTAATTGTTTAATTGTTGTTTCAATAATCCTATTACATCACATACTGGTTATACATACCAAAGCTTATTTAACTCTAAAGATATGTAAGCTCTGGTATGCATACACGTGAATGATGGTAAACAACATGTGCAGTAAATCTAAAACAGAAATGCTTTAAAAATTACTTCATACTAACATAGACTTGCTTGTAATCAGGGCTGCGGTGCTGTATCAACAAAGTAAACAAAGCAAACGACTCACTACCGGTACTAGTCCATAGCCCGGGGGTTGGGGACAGGAAAGGACAGAGCAGGTTGTACCTGCTGTGGAGGCTTAGGTCGTTTGGAGTGAACGGCCCACTCCTAAAGACCTTCTATGACTCTGTGGTGGCCTCTGACATTTTTTACAGTGTGGTCTGCTGGGGCGGCAGCATCTCTGCAGGGGACAGAATGAGATTGAACAGGCTGATCCGATGGGCCAGCTCTGTTCTAGGATGCCCTCTGGACCCAGTGGAGGTGGGGAGTGACAGGAGAATGGTGACTAAGCTGTCATCCCTGCTGGAGAACATCTCCCACCCCGTCCAGGAGACTGTGACAGCACTGAGCAGCTCTTTCAGTGGCAGGCTGCAGCACCCACGATGTGGGACGGAGAGATTTCGCAGGCCTTTCCTCCCCACTGCTGTCAGACTCTACAACATGGTGTCTGCAGAGGCCCACAGATGTGCAGACAGACACACACACACACATCCCATACACATTTGTAACTGCCTCCCTTTCTCCTTGATGTGCAATGGCACATGTTTATCTCATTCTATTCTATTGTTTTTCTCTTCTTTCTCTTAAGTTTTCACTGTTCGTGTACTTTCTGCCGTGACCAAAAATTTCCCACGTGTGGGACTAATAAAGGTTTATCTTATCTTTTCTTATTTCTGGGTAAACTCATAGCTTGCAACATCTTTTCAGTGACAGGATCGTAAGATCTGATGAACAACAATAGACTGATGTAAGACTTAGAAGCTGTTTAATCTTGAAGTCATCCATTTCAGTCAGGTCTGGATCAGCCAGTTTCAGTGTCTTAGAAATTCCAATTTCACACAAAAGAAAGAGATTAAAGAAGTAATGAAAAGCTAAAGAGGTGTTTTTAATATCTGTCAATCAAAGTTCTAACCAGAGGTTTCTGCTTTGAGGTTTAATCTAAACACTGGATCTTGTTAGTCAACTAAGAATCGATTTGTCATTCCACTGCACCAGGAAATGCTCCATTTGTTTTCAGTAAGGAAAAACAGGCTGTGCAGTAAATAAAGTGGCTCAAGGTACTGGTAAACGCCACAACTTGATTTTCAGGGTATTCTCCCCTTTCGGTATTTCCCCCAAAATATGTTTGGTATGTCTGGGCACTCTACTCTGTTAAAATATTGTACTGTAGGTACCTATTGTGTCACATGTGAGTAATATATACCTCACACAAAGAGGTTTTGAAGCAAGCTGTTACCTCAGAAAATGTGACTGTTTCTAGATCCTGTTAAAGATATATCAAAGAACATATGATAATGCTATTTAATGCCAGTGAGAGAGATATACATTGAAATTCAATGGCACAAGCTGGGCTCTTTACTTTATGTCTACCTGAATATTACTTTCCTCAGCAGTGATGTTGACCAGTTTCTAGCTCCTCTGTGGCCTCGGGCCATCTACAATTCACTTTGCGTCATCCTGTCTCTTGTTTATTTGATCCTTTCCTGTTCTAGTCTTTATCTGAAGTTAAAGTGGCCAAGGATTTAACACCTGAGCAGATTACAATTTCAAGAACAAGTGTAGTGAAATGTCTTGGATAGAAATCAAACTGTAGGCAGAGCTTTGTTTTCAGGCATGCCAGGCACTAAATCGGTCACAGTGATAAATGTTTGTGCAAGAAAAGGAGGCCAGTTCAAAAGTTCATAACATAGTGTAACATCAAAGAAAAGACACTAGAATGAGGATTTATTTAGTTGTTTATTTATTTTTGGTGTGAAGAAGAAAAACATTATTAAACAAAACATTGTTAAAATGTTTCACTTGCAAATATCTTTGTGCTGAAAACTAAACTGTCAATGTATTAATCAAATACCTAATCTAATATTTTAAAATGATTTTTAATTCTAAATTTCTAATCTAAGTGCACCTCTCCATGAATTGCACCATTTGCTTCCCCAATTGACAGCAGGAGGTTAGCTAGCAGGGGCACCTCGCCTCGGGAAGGGTCTCCCAAGGCAATCTTGTCCTGTGTGAGGAGCCAAAAGCAAGAATGATTCATAACAGCTCTATAAATACATAAACAACCCAGAAACCTTGCCATTAATAGGGACACCAGGTCCCTGCCCTGGAACAATACCTGGAAGAAGTGGCCTTTGGTGAGTCTCTGGTGCCTGCCTGGGCTGACTCTCTTGTAAGCCCATTACTTGCAGAGGGAGCTGCTGAGTCGTTGAGTGCTTTTAGATGAGATGACACTCAAAGTCAGAGGCCTTGGTAGGCTGATTCCTAACTATTAAAATTAGCTTTAAGGATATTGTGTATAGCTTGAGAAATTAATATAGACTGGTCCATCAAACTTTACAGCACAGCTTCTTGGATCAGCTTCCTGTTTTGGCTGAGAGGGGTGGTTGGGGGTCTGACTGTTGCGTATGTATTCTTTGTTTATTTTTCCTAAAGAAGGGAGATTTGATAATGCTTTCCAACTTCGAGTAGATGAACTTTCCGAGCCTCTGTGGAAAGGTCTCTGGGAGGGAACTTGGATGTTTGCCCGGCCAGTCTGTATGTGGGTTATGAGTATTAGAGGTGATCACTGTACAGCCTTTGTGAAAGCATGAAATGATCCATGGTGGCTGTTAATCTCCTCCAGAGTTGTCCTTTGTCAAGACTTCTGTTCAGAAGTTGTTAGGTTGTTGTTTGGTATTTTGCATGATGATACAAATGGTTTGGATGAAAATTGCCGTTTTTCGATTAAATATACAAAATCAAATTCTTCCTATTTTAATTTTTTTAAACTACACTACTGACCAAGTTCAGGTGGGTTCAGCATATGAAAGCAGTCCACTAGTGCAGGTAAATAGCAACAAATGCAAACAAAATTATAAACTAATTCCTATGTCAATCAGTATTTGTATTGCATTCTTTTACTGAGACCCAAACACTTAAAAGTAAAAGAGAACAATAGACATACTGTTATTTCCACCTGCATGGCTGCCAGTTACTGGCCGCTATGCCTCTCTTTGCCACTGCAGGTGCTGCTGATGTTTCAAAAGCATTTTCTGAAATACATACAGGCAGAAAATATGAAGAAAATTAAAAGAAAGAGTTCAAGAACTCCAGGTAAAAGAGGTCCAAACACCATGAAATGAATCAAAGTCATTGAAAAGTCTTCTTGAAAAGTGGACGCGCCCTACGTCAGCTGTGCCCTTCCCACCAACTTTGCTAATACAGAAGTACAGTACTTACAGAAGTGCTACTAAAACCTCACTAACCAGAGGCAGCACAACCACAAGGGCTCTTATTGCCCCCCCTCCCCAACTGATGTAAATGCTTTCTTGTCAAAGAAGGGGAGGCTTGGGTTAATATATGTCACCTACTGCCTCTACTGTACTAGTGCCTTAAAAACTTTGAACACAAGAAGTTTTCTGGCAAAGATGGTCAAAAAGACAGCTGAACTGTCAGATTTTCTGAAGAGTTATTCCATGTCCTACTAAACATGAAGCCCCTAGGAGCTCTATTAATACCAGCCTGACACTGGCCTTGATGCATGTGTGAGAGTACTTGTGACCCACATGCACATTTGAAGTAGTTTGTGAAGTTTTTGAAACATGGACAGTGCCTAATTATTTATATATCAAGTGCACACATGAGTGCCTGCTGCCAGAAAAAATTCAATTCATCCTGTTAATACCTGTTTAAAAAATTCTTGCCATGACCCAGGACCTTCATGCCAGGTACAAATGGCTCGTGCCCTATGGCAGCTGGGATTGGCTCCAGCCCATCCATTCATCCACCAACTCAAATTCTTATAGTTTAATCATAGCAACAAATTTTCATAAAAACTACATTTATTTGAGCTTTCTGTAAACAAAACAAACTGATGATGGCTCTGTATATTAAGTGTACATGTGGTTCCCTGGACTGCAGCAGAGTAAAACTTCTATTTCGTTAACTAGTCCAATAAATCATACTGGGTGTTAGGATGATAATCTGAGTCACATAAGCATTATGTTATTGATTACATAGTGACAGCTGCTTTGTGCACATTTCATCCAGTCAGCAAACAAGTTATTATGAAGATTATATGTTGACATAAGTCCCATTAAGTTTTTATTTTTTGATTACATAGATAAATTGTTTATCATGTTGTTGATGGGGTAATCATCAGGAAATCCAATAATCCCAATAATCAATTTTTTATTCAATGACAGAGCTAGATGGACAGATTGTGGGGAATTCCTTATGTTTTGCATTAATGCATTAAAATGTCTCCCTATGACAGCTGGGATAGGCTCCAGCGCTCCCCCGCGACCCTGAAAAGGACAAGCGGGAGCAGATGGATGGATGGATGGATGCATTAAAATGTTTCCAAGACTGTCACTGCAACAATCACAGGCCATTATTTATTTTTTTCTGCTGCTTTCTATTGAAAAAGTGTCAGGCTTTTCTCAAATCGGGTCAGGGCGCTGCTTCTCTTAGCTGTCTGTATGTGTTCGTATGTGTCTGTGATTCCTCCTGGAGGAGAAACACCTTCATTCCCATCCAGACCATTGCCCTTGCAGGCATCGGTCTCAAGGGATTGAGGGATAAGGGACTGATTCGGTCTTATAATGCTGGGAAATGTTGATTTGCTATTTAACAGATGCAGCCCCCTTGACCTAAATGAACCTCACTCCAGCAATTAACATGAGACATCATAGGAAACATCTGCAAAGTCTGCAACACACATCTGGCCCTGCTAAGCTACATAACATTAAACATGTTAACAACACAAAAGCCATATTAAACACAGACTACTTTAGGACCGGAAGTAGGATTCGTCACGTCATCACTTAACAATCGGATAGCTTAATGATTACAGGACATCAGACTACTTGTTCTTATTGTGTAATTATAAAGAAGTATCATACAGAAATAAATAACCTGAAGTTTCAACAAAAACATTCAACATTCACACTTTCCCTCATTCACAGTAGTGCTGTCCCACACTACAAATTTTGTTATTGATCCAATAACAAGTAAAGGGTTAGGGTTAGGGGTTAAGTTGCTCTGCATGTGTGTATGGTCAGAAGGGGGCCTATTTCAATAAAGACTTAATCAATCTTAATCAATGTGACCTGTTAGGGCTTTTATGCATTTTGCATCATGTTTACGATAACTGGATTCACTAGGAAAAAAAGATTTGTGGGTATTGGCAAAATAGAAAAAAAAGCCACCTCAGCTGGCTCCTTTCGATGTGGAGCATCAGCCACATAGCAGGGCTACTCTGAGCCCCTCCCGGATGGCCGAACTTCTCACCCTATCTCCAAGGGAGAAGCCAGCCACCCTTCGGAGGAAGCTCATTTCTGCCGCTTGCCACTGCCAAGACTGGCAATAGCTGTAATGCTTTGAGCATATCTTCTTGGAATCGCCTCTTCCGAGAAGGTGCACTTGGAGTTGTCACTCCAGTAACCAGAAATTCCAGTTCATATTAGATTTTTCCGGTCACTGTAAGAGATAAAAAAAAAACAACAACCTGGCTTCTTAAACAGTTGCGCAGCTTGCCAGAGAGAGTGCGAGGTGAACAGCTGTTCCACAGGTAAGAATACTTATGCTGTACTTGTGTTGCAATTAGTAGTTTTTCTGTCTTTGTATAGTTTAAAGTCCATTCAACAGCAAGTTAGTGAGATAGGTTAATGCTCTTTATGAGTTCATACTTTGAATTCGCTGATTGTAAACGACTCACTTTCCTCCCTCTTGTGCTTGCACATGGGCATTTTTTCTCAGTGTTTAAATTCAACGACGTTTTTCTTGACATAAGCTTCGTGTTTGAATAGATTTTGCCTTTATGTAGTGCATTTATAGAGGAATGGGCATAATAAGGATAGTTTTTTAATTTTTTTTTGAAAGGTTGAGTTTCAGAGAGTGATACATTCTCATGTTATCATCTTCATCTTTTCAAAGGTTTGGTGTAAAAATGAAGCCAGGTATTGTATGAGATCTGGGAAACTTGATGGGTGTTTTTTGTTTTTGGTGCTGGTATTTCCTGGTGTTTTGTCAGCGCTTACGGTGTATTAGAAAACCTGTTTTTGCAGATGAGCACAGAAGGTTAATCTGACAAAGACAGAATCTAATGTACAAATCTGACACGTTTATTAACAGCTCATTTCGTCAACTTGCAGGAATTAAAACTTTTCAGTTCTTACATATTTTGCTGGTATTCAGCAAAATATGTAAGAACATACAAACATAGAACTGGAAATACAGATTTTGTTATTTTGTTAATAAGGCGAATCTTTAAGGTCACCTTTATTAAGCAAAAAACTACTAAACAGCCTTTTTGTTGCCCTCAGTTAGAGGCAGTTTGTTCTATGGACCTCCCAAAGCAGTGACAGAAGTAAGAGCTGGATACCTGCATAAGTCTCCTCCTCCAAAACTGATGACAACAGAGGTAATATAACCCACTCAGTGATCCAGTAATTGTACTTATATTTGCAGTTCTTTGTGAAGAGTACAAAACATTGTTTAACCTTTTTTTTTGCAGAAAGCATGGAAGAAACGTTTCTTTATCCTGTTCAAGCTCAGTGACACAGAATATCAGCTCAAGTACTTCAGAAGAGAGGAAAAGGACAAGGCAGCTGGAGAAATAGACTTGTCACAGTAAGTTCTTGCATAACACTTTAAAAGCTCACCTTAAGCCATTAAGGTCTTTGAGAATGTAAACCAGCATACTTTTCTCTCCTTTGTTTTCCAGCATATTCTTTCACCAACACAAATGTGTGTTGAACTTTTAAAATACCAAATCTAAAAATACAATTTCATCTACATACATGTTAGAATTTGAAGTGGCACGATGCAAATAGGGCAGCTCTGCTTTTGAGGGTTTAACTTTTTTCAATCGCCCATCAGGGTCTCACTGTTGCATGTGAGTCCGCAGCATCATCCAAAATGGAACTGGATCCAGAAAAGCTTTAAATGCTCCCCTTCCTGTGTGCTCTTCATCAAGGCTACGGAACGGGAGTACTTCCTTGTCGGGGAGAACAGGTTAGTCAGCAGGGCTTTATGGGCTACATAAAGCTGGCATGCATTTTATTACACTGTCCTGTAAAAGTTCTAGGCAAACCCCAGTGCAGATTGTCATGTGGCGTTTTTCTGTTTCTTTTGTCTGTTGTGCCCAAGTACTGACTGCTGTTGTGTGTATGGACCCCTAGAATACAGAATTAAAAACAAAAAAAGGAATCATAAATGCTTTTCAAAATAAACTACAGTCATTTTGTTATGACAATGTCTGACTCATCTGAAGTGTGGATAAAAGCAGCCAACTTTAATGGGTGTAACTTTTTCAAAATAGATTGGTTTATATTGTTTTCTTTGGGGGGGGGGTTCCTGCAACTTTCATATTATGTTCCTGTAAGAGTAAACTGAATTAATTTGAAAGTCAGCAATGGCAAAACCAAGACAACAGGCTTTCAATTACACGTTCTCACCTCCCCCCTGCCCTTCACACCCTATTACTATTTTAGGAGGTTTGAACAATCAAAAAGACACCATAATGCTGCTTTCTGGTTTAGTAACATTTATCATCTGGTGACGGCTTTGCTCAAACTAAATTGCCCCTTTTTACTAAATTGTTATTATTTCCACTCTGCGTTTAGTTTTGGTATTGAATTTTAAATTAAACCCAGTAGTTGTCATTTGTGGAGCCTAAAAAGACCTTCATTGGTATCCTTTATTCTTCCAGCGACGATGTGGATGGCTGGTTCTCTGACCTGTTTGATGCAATGAAAAGCCGACCTCATCAACTCTCCTCTTCAGGGGTACATTTAACCTTTTTTTTCATAAAAATAATAAATACAATTTAATTATATGCAGTGTTTGCTTCTTTTGTCACTGACTTGGACTATCCTGCTCCTACAGGAGTTCCCTTATAAGCAGGCAACGATTGAGGTAAATACTCAAAATCTACTTGGCGATATCTACTCAACACATGCACAGCATCTGAGGAAAGCTTTGACATTAAAAAAAAAATACATTCACTTCACATGGAGTCAGTATCTGGTTACCTCAGCTTAGTTAAGACTGTAAACAGCTTGCCAGTTAACAAAATCCACCTACCAGCAGCTATCCGACGTATATCTTATTCGAAATCTGTATAAAAAATAAAAAGTCACGTTTTTATTATCTGTCAGAGTATTTCGGGTTTACAGAAAGATAATAAACTGTACGTTCAACAAGTTAATCGCCTGCAAACTCCTTTGTTTCCAGTCTTTGTGTTGAGATAAACAAGCTATACTACTTCTATGTTTGATCTCTAGAAAAGGAAGCAGATAACCTTGATATAAATATACAGTGCCTCCTTCTATGACAAAAATAACAACAAAAAAATCTCTTTTTTACAGGTAATTTCAAAACCACTCATCAGAAAGACGAATTCTTTCGCAGAGGCTGAAAAGGTTAGTCACCAAAAGCTCTGTGTTAATTTGCCTCATGCTTTCTCAACCAGAAAGCATCCAAACGCTAAATTATATCCTAATTTTTTTTTCTTTCTGCAATTTTCTTTGTTCTTCCAATCCACGCTTCTCAATTGCATAAAATATTTTTTATGGGGTTTGTCTTATCAGGACAATGCAAATGTTTGAATGTGTGCGTGTGTGATTTTACTTGTCAGGGATTCCTAAAATTCCGGTCAATGTCCGATCCGTCCTCAAACACTTTGGAGAATGTCACTGAAAAACCCGAGGTGCAACATCTTCACTTGACTTTTCGTAGATAGTAAACAAAATTACCTCTCTCCATTTGAGAATTAGACTTGACTGTATGCATTATTGCTTTGCATCTTACTCAACAGGAGCAAGCGGATCCTAAAAGACGCGCATCTGAGCCTGAGGAACCAATCTATGTAGTTCCAAGACCACAAAAAGTACAACTGGGATTAAAAATTATTTTCATTGCTAATTCTTTGGCCTGATCAATCATGTGTTTTCTCTATAAAATGACAAATAGAATATGTTCATGTTAGAGTTTTCCAAAGTCCAGGTTTGAAAAAAAAAAGCAGCACAAAAACTAAAGATAAACAGTTTCGTAGCATATGTGACAAATGATGAATCACATCTTTGATCAAAAGTACAGTGACTAAGACTTTTAGTAAAACCAATTTCTTTTTTCTAATTATGCACAGAATGTGAATAAAGATGGACCACCAAGTGGGGAACGACGCAACAGTGTGGAAGCATTGTAAGTATTAATTAATGTTTCCATTGTCATACAGACTTCTTTAAAACATGTCATAATGTTTGTTCTCATTTAGATATGAAACAATGAGTGGCTTCAAATATATTGAAGAATCAGCTCAGCCAGAGTAAGCATACAGAATTTTTTAAGATAATGACAATAATAATGATAGCTAACTGCTTATGGTTGCTGAAAAGGTAACCGTACCAAATGCCTCTAGGGACCATGAAGTTGAGGACGCTAACAAAAGCACGCTGATGAGGACCGTCATTCAGACCTTTGACAAAATGAAGACACAGGTGTCCCCGCTGCCACCGTTTGCTGAGGAGCCAGATGATGACAACAACAGGTAGCTCTCACGCAGTTAGTGGTCCTATCTCTGTTTGGCTTGTTTACTTCAGTCTTCTATATCAGTGCCCTGGAGCCCTTCGTGACATGTGTTGTGAGCACCCTACAAAAATAATAATCACAGGTAACTGTGGTGCCACGGGCACAAACACCTTGACAACAACCAGACTTATTTTTAGCGCACGGAACTGTTTACACTCCAGGAAGAGGCAAGAATTTATAAAAGGCAGCGTTTCAGAGCCAGTTTAGCAACAAATGTGCTTGACAACATGAAACATATCTTCTTATCTTGGGAAAGAAGTTGTGTCTCAACTCAACTCTGCCTCTACACTTGGACTGAACATCTTTACTGATTCATTTACAGTTAGGCTGTGAATGTGTGTTATGGCACAACTGAAAAAGGCCTATATATATAAGCTAAACATATCAATTATATATCTCTCAGATTGGGTGAAACCGTTTAACATAATCTGTGTTATCTGTACGTGAATCCAAAGGCGCTTTTAAACTACACTTACTTGTGTGCATTATCTACTGTTGATGTCTGTTACAGATTATTTACACAAATTAATTTTTTTAAGTCCTTTTGCTTCTTATGTAAAAGCCTCTTGGCTTGCGTACAATAAAAACATTGTGAAAAGGTCAACTCGGGTAGCTTGCCTGGTAAACTGTCTCTTTTGTTCTGTCTTCCTGCCCTCACCCACAGCCGATCACAACAGATTTTTTCTGTTAAAAAGGAGTTTTTTCTTCCCACTGTCGCCCAGTGCTTCCTTATAGGCGAGTCTTTGTATTATTTTACAGTCTTTACCTTACAGTATAAAGCACCTTGAGGTGACTCTTATTATTATTTTGCACTCTACAGACAGAATTCAATTAAACTGAATTTTGTCCTGTACAAATATTTTATGCTTTTTGCAGAGGATTGGGTTCCTATACTGCAAATCACTCACTCGTCATGATGTCTTTCTTAATAAATAAAAAGGAATCCCATCAAACAATACAAGGTTTCATCATCATCCTATATTTAAAGCACTGACGACAAACTGTTTCTTTCTTGCATTCATGCCTTTCTGTTTAACAATGATGTTCTTTGTGCAGGCTGAGGCTAGAAGGAACTAAAAATTTTAAGTGCGTCAATCTGAGGTGGAGTCTTAGATTTTGTTTTTCCTCTGCAGAGCAAGTTTAAACCAGTCAGTTTGATCTCCCCACGCTGATCACCAGCGCAACAGACCGGTGTTTCTTGCCTATTCCAGTTTTTAGCCATTATCTCCTGCTGCTGTTTGCCTTACTAAAATTTCTGTGATACTGACCTGTGTAGTAATTATTCCATTTCACACCAATGTGGCTAACTGGTGTGCTGCAACACTGAAAGATTGCTTCTGTACTCCCTGTCTCTACAGTGTGGTATAAAAACTCCACTCCTCCACTGCTTCTACATTTCGCCTTTTTGAATGTTTTGCCTCGTCCATGCTGCATTTATGACACATTTGGTCCTCTTTTTTGAGTAACTGCAAAAGACACTATCATGGGGGTAAATGTGGATGTCTGTCCATTCCAGACTTGCAATACAGTGCCAATGACTGTTGTTGTATGCATGCAAAGTGTATGCAGCCAGACTACACATTTACTAATATCTGGTGTTTTATTTCCTTATGCTATACAGTAAACGCTGGTCTACAGATTTAAGCAGCAGCTCTAGTGACCATGGTGCCATGTCCCCTGTTGAACTATTGGATTCATCTGAAAAAAATGACTCCAATGAGAGGTGAGATTAGACAGGAAGTTGTTTTTTTTTTTTAATTCAGTTTCATAATAAGCAAACACAATGTGCCAGTAGGTGTTAACCTGTATTAGGGATAAGTTGCTTTACTTGACACATGGACATGGTAGCATTTTAAAACCCAACTATAGCAATGTCTGTCATATAAAAATAAAAAAGTTGTCACCACAGTCTGACTTAACCAGAATTGAATGCTGACATGTTAGACTGGTTGGCGTGGTTTCTGGAGATTTCTACAAGAAGGCGATGACAGCTTAAGCAGCCTTTCAAAACAAAACAACAACAAGTCATTGAAGTTTTATCCAAGAATTTAAATAGGCTATGTGTAAGAGTCCTGCCTGTTATCGTTTTCTTTTGTGTCTTCATGTCTATGCATGTCCCATGTCTCCATTTCAGTGACATCATGGTCTATGCTGAATGCTTTTTTTCCTAATATGGGACCTTTTAATGCCTTTGTCTTACTTATTACTCTTCTCTTCCTGGTCTATATTTAGTCTGTGTGCTTCCCCTTTGCTTTTGTTGTTCACAGGTTGCGATCTTCCCCTCATTTCACTTATTGTTAACTAATTTGATTAAAACTGTGTATTTTTCATAATGTCTTTTGGGGGAAAATTTGTACAATTAATGAGTACAATAATATAAATTCAAGTTGTGAGGAAAGGTAGCTGGATGGTTAGATTTAGCTTTAGCTTTAGATGTACTTCTCTTACGGATACAAGATATAACACTCCCTAATAAAGTTTTTGTTGTCTTTTAATTTTCTTTCAAGTATTGACAGAGAGATTGATGTGAAAGACATGTATTTCAGAAGGCAGTGCACACTAACTGAAGTAAATGGACAATCAAGTTATAAACGTGATATTAAAGCATGAAAGATCACACAGTTTGAACTGATTTGAGTCATACCTTTAAAGATTTGATAGAACAATGGATGTTGTTGTCTTTTGTCTTTCTTTCAAGCTCTGACCACAGAACAGAAGAGCGGGATATTATGGTGAAACAGGCAGACCTTAAAAACTACCTGACCCTAACAGAGGTGGATAGGAAGCCCAGGTGGGTTTATCAAAAATCAGGATGAAATCCAACAATCCTCAAACTGAAAATGTATTCACATAGGACTGCTTTGAGTCAGATAACTGAGAAGCCTGGTCTAACTGGAAGATGTAGTGTCAAATGTTTGACTAAATGCTTTCCAACTTGTTAATATTTATGGAAACACAAAAATCTCAGACATTTGTGTCATATTTACTCAGGTCTGTTGATCAGGTTTCGTTTAATCCTGTGTATCACTGGCAAAGCTGGCCACAGTTGGACTGTTTCTCCTGACTTGCGCTTTTACAGCTGACGAGGCTTAATATTGTTTATTCGTGGCATGTTTGATTTTATTAGGCTATTTCTTGTGTCAGTTTAATTGCTTTTCTCTGATATGTTTGTGCTGATATTTTGCGTGCCACTGAATAGCGGTCTCATCTGTTCATCCAACATCTAACATGCTAACTGAGACCTGTAGAATCTCAGATGTAGATCTTGTGTTTTTTGTCATTTCTTGGAGTGAATTTGCTTGGACCTCCACTCTTTAGAAGACTGAGGCATTGCGTTAACACACAAATGCTCATGAAAACTGCCAAAGCTGCTTTCATAACATGCTCAGACTTGCTGATGATCAAGTGCATACGATTATAGGCACCTGGCCTCTAATGAAATGAAATGAAATGCCCATGGAAGCAGTAAGCATGCACTTAAATTTTTAAAGGACTGTATACAGTCCTGTGAAAACCTTTTTCTGCGGTATGCTAAATAGAAGAGCCAGAAGCTACAGAGTGCTTGGAAAACTCAAACCTCTCTTTGTGTATGTGTGTCAGTGTGTCTGGGTGGACGGGACAGCCACAGACCGTGTGTCTGTTCCACAAAGGCGACCAGATTCTGGCAGTTAATGACCTGCAGGTCAGCACTGTGGAGGAGTTCACCACGTTTATCAGCAAGTCACTCAAGAATGAGGTATGCTCATAACTTGCAATCAACCAAATGACAACGCACTAACAGATTATAAGAGTCCATGATATAGATGTGTTAATTCATGCATGCATTCAGTCTATCTGAAAAGCAAATCTACTTTCAGGTGAAAGTGACCCTCCTGCGTCAACCTAGAAACCAGCAGCTGCACCTGCCAAACTTCACCTGCACTGATTGGCAAAATGCTAATTAGAAATGAGAAATTTCATTCTTCTACAAGCCAGCATGTGTTTATATGACCTGTGCTGACCACTTATGATAGCTGACAGTATTTTCCCTTCCCTTGCTTTTTTTGTTTTGTTTTTAAATCTGTCATCAGTTTACTCAACAAATGAAGGATGAAAATCATTTTGCACCTTGTATAAACCATATTTGTGACCAGATAGATGTGATCTTCTTTTGGACAAGTACTCAGTGTATGTTTCAGTGCTTGTTTAATTAACTGCAGATAAGAGGAAACTGTCAAAAGTTACCAAAGAAGGAAACAAAAGGCAGAAAAATAGTTCCTTGTGCTGCATTAACGGTGCCTTTTCCCAGGCTGATGTCAGTGTCTGCAAGATATTAAATTGTACATGACATGTTGTGAAGAAATGGTGTAAATATGTCGATGAAAGTAAATATTGAGCCTATTCGAATGTCTTCAAGTACGATGTCAAGTACTTTTTCCTAACATCACCTACCCAATTGTGTGTTTTCGATTGTAAGATCACCAGAAGCACCAGCTAACAGATTTAACCTAAAAAGTTACGGCTGAATTCTTTTTGACAAAGTTATATATTTTTAAAATATACACGTGTGCATTTAAAGTATTAAAATCCCATTTTATTATATTCCTGTGGCTTAGGAAAGCCAGATATCTAATGTGAATGCTATCACCATGCTGATAAATCTCTGGTTTACCTTGCAACCACTGAAGTCTGGTGATTGAGAGCCGAGTACCAAAAATCAAACCCACGTGCAGAGAACCCAAAGTGGAGGCGGAGGAAAGGGTTTAACAAAGGTTTATTAGCTAGCACAAGGATGATGTTTACAATGGCCCTTGACTTAAGGCTTGACACATGGGGCGTGGGGGTCTTGGCTAGGAGAGAGGGATAAAGTAAGGGGACAGGTCCAAGAAAGCAACAGCAGCTGGCTGGTGATTAGGTACGCACTGGAAGAGAGGAGAGCAGTGTTAAAGCAGTAGCCAATGAGGAGTTCTGGAGAGCGTGGAAGCTATGGAAACTGTGCAGGTGGGAGATGGAAACATTGAAGGAGAGGTGGTGTAGTCCGGGTGGGTTTGGTGGTGTGTGTCAGCTGTCCTGGGCGGTGAAGGTCCCGTGGTAGTGTAAGGGCAGGAGGGCAGGCAGGTGAGGCAAGGAGATGATTCTGAAAGCAGGCAGGTTAACCAGATTTCCAGGATAAGTTATTCAGTGTGATGTAATTCCCAGGAGCAACTAGAACACAAGATTGCAAGGTTAGTAAAGCACTTGAGAATCATAGACATGAAGCGTGAGGCCTGGTTACCAACATGGGGTTGTTGAGGAACTGGCAAGGAAACAGTGTCAGCAAGCAGCTTAAATCTCCAACCTAATTGCCTCAATCAGCTCCAGGTGAGGGAAGCTGTAGGCCCTGCCCATGGGTGGATACCAGGGAGGTCCAGACCTTCAGCAGAACTTTACAGCCACACACCCAGACCATGACACAGAGATTCTTTGTATGTATGCAGTGATTACATGAGTGCACTAATAAAATGCTGGCATACATTAATTTTTTCTGTTTGGCTTTTTTTTTTTTTTTTTTTAACGCAAGGATTCCTTGATAGTAAGTCAAAGCAAGTAGGAGATGAACAACGAAGAGACCATTAGCTGATGTCCTCAGCACCTCGGGGAACATTAATATGTAGACAGAATCGTGTTGCTTCACCTATTTGTGCTGTTTTGAGACATGTAGTAGTGACTCAAATAACTGAGGACACTTGCACACTTTACTTTGTACTTGGTTGTAATCTTTTTTGTATTGTGCCAAATAACCAGCACCGTTCCAGGTGAAGGTCCAGCATTAAATGGACTTTATCTGCAAGGCCTGTTCCCTTGAACTGCTGCAAACCAGTTTGTTCAGAATCGATTCATTCTTTCATTTTTTTACGCAAAAATACTGTTTGAATGTGGCAGCAGAAATTGAGACTCATCACACCAGGTAATATTTTTCTAATGTCTGGTTGTCCAGTTTTGGTGAGCATGGTTAAACTGTTTCTTCAGTTTCCTGTTAACTAACAGGAGACGTCCCTGGTGAGGTCTTCTGCTGCTGTAGCCCATCTGCCTCGAGGTTTGAATGTTACTTAAATCACCTTTCTTCTCAGTTTGAACTTCAGCAGGTCATCTCCACCATGTCTACACGGTCTAAATGAATGGTGTTACTGCCATGTAACTGTATGATTTGATATTTCCACAGCATAACACATAAAATAAAATGAGAGGGAAGAGGGACAGGGAATGAAATGCCTAATGTGTATATATATATATATATATATATAGACATCCATCTATTTTTTTTTTTGCCAAAAACTAACATAAGTGGTTAAATTTAAAAGCTGTGAATTAATATTCCAAGCAGCTCTTCTGAGTGCTTTTATGCAAAGTGGTGATGTGGAAACCAAATTCCTAGATTAACCTCCTAAAACCCGAACTCTTCCACAGCATGCATTTTTTAATTTCTCTTTGATATTTGGGCATATTGGGACCCAATGAATGTAAAAACAAAGAATCAGCAGATTTGTTTTTGTTTTTTTACCTGATTTCTGTTCCTAACAAAAATGAGAGCCACGTATGAGGATATTAGTTATAAATTTTGATGGAACAGTGGCAGTATAATGTCCTTGTAAGTGGATATCAGGCCCTTGTAGAGAAAAATTTAGTATTTTGGTCTAGACAACCCAAAATGTGATGTCCACATGTGTGGACGCCAGATCCTAGGAGGTTAAAATTGTATAGATAACTTGCACCCTGCAGTGTGCTACACGGTGTTTCTCACATGGTGGAATCTACAGGACACATTTCTGAAGTGTTCAGCTTTTGTTTTTTTCCTTTTCTCTCCTCCTACTCTGGTATCTGATGCTCAAAATACACATGCACCCTGAAACACCTTAACACATGATAAGACAGATGGTTTAACTTAAGGACGAACGAAATCAAAAACCATCTCTGTACTGTATGTCTGCTGACCCAGAGATAAACTCCTGAAAGACAAGACCGAAGACATCTTTTAAAAAAAAAAAAAAAAAAAAAAAAAAGGGCTTACACTCACCTGGCATTCCCTCCTAACACACTGTAAGTGGCTGCAGAGGTTCATCAGTATGAATCACAACATAAGATTCAGCAGTGAATATCCACATGTTGACTGCAACCTTCCAAACTGACCATGTAAAGTTAGCAAATTAGCCAAAACAACTATTATCAATATAATACTTAGAGTCATAATATGTCTTATAAACCTAAAAGCTTTGATGGGCTCTTCTAGGTGCTTTTACGTAGGTTGGGGAATAAAACGGATTGTTTAAAGAAGGCAATAGAAATATCAAGTATTATTAAATATAGAGCAATTAGAGAGAAAAGTTTCTAAAGTGGTATTGTTGCAAAGAAATAAAAACACGGTAGCAATGTTATTTTAAAATATTTATTTCTTCAGCATAAAACTTTGATCATGTACAAAATAAATCACAATAAAAAAAAAAATTGCACAGTTTCAGAGCAGCACCTGCAGCATATCAAATGAATGAGATGGTAAAAGAGTCTGGATGACCCTGGTCCAACTGTAAGTTTAATACATGAATCATGTCAGGTTCATATAACACAGCTTCCAGAGTTTTTCTAATTCAGGTCTAAAAATCACAACCGCTTCCTCTAAATTTAAATGTAAAGTTAATTAAACAAATAGCGTTAAAATAAACCAGTCCATACAACACTTCAAGTATCGCATACTATTAGGGTGTTCCTTTAGCACCGACAGGCAGCTGGAAAATAAGTCACTGTTTATTCTTAACGTCCATGAGCCACTCACTAAAACACTTCTCCATCGCCTTCCTGTTGGCCCAGCTGCCATTGTTAACTGTAGGGATGATCTTGAGGGGCTGGAGCCACTGCACAAACCGCTTCAACTCAAGAAAGCTGCTGTGTTCACTATAGGGGATACCTGTCAGACAAACAGATGGGTTGATATCATCATAAACCGACAGCTCTTTAAAAAGCAATTAGCTAATTTGAAAGTTTTACTTCTCCTTTGGGAAATTTTTAGAGTTTAGTCAATTCAGAGGGAAACTGGCTTGCAGTAAACAACGCTGGAGACAGATGTTAAACACACAGGGAAATCCATCAGGCAAGCAAAAGGGCAAAGCTTTAAAAGCCGGACCAGATGCTCAATGAAGATGTCCACAGGCTCAGACTGTTCCCCTCTAAGGGACAATGCAGAATTATTCAGTTTTCAGTTAATACACAAAATAAAAACCTAGCTTGGAACCAATGCAGAAAGCAGATGCCTTGTGTTTATCCACATTTTAGCCCTGGACAAATTTTATGTGCTCCTCTGCTTTAAACAGGTCTAGCTAGAAAAAGGGGGGGAAAAAAGCCTATTCATGGATAAAGTCAGTCCGTTTCCACATGCAGAGAACATTTGCAGCAAATGGCGGCATATGGCAGGGAAGAGCGAGAAGGAGGAGATAAACAAGGCAGAGAGAGAGAGAGGGAGAGTGCAAATTGGCTTCCGCCTGAGTGACACACAAACTGCTGAGAAGGAAGAAAATATATGTGAGTGTGCACCCCAGAAGCCTCTAGCTGGTGATTGGAGGTTACGAGCCAGATGGCTGATGCTTCTGATGGATCTATTCAGAACATGAAACGGGGGTTAGGAAGAAAAACTGGCTAAATCTGCAATTGAAAAATCAAGTCATGGCCCAAATTTAGAACTGGGGTTTAATGCTAGACTAGGAAGTGTTGTCCACAGAGGAGATCCACGACCCCAGGGCACTGACGTTATGTATCCTGTTGCCACCAAGCCAGAGCAGTCTGAAACCAAGCCATGCTCTATTGTGATTCTATAAGACTTGTTTCAGGCTTCACCAAAAGAGGGAGCTGTAGGCTAAATACAACAATATTAACAACACTCAAATTGTTGTGGGATAATACTCTTATATATGACACTTCTTTTTCCTCTCCAAAAACTAGAAGAAAAAAGGCTTTGTGCGTACCATATATGGTGATGTTGCCGCTTTTCTGAGGCTGAATGTCTTCCACTGATTCTATCTGCTGACTGAAGGTCCAGCCGGTAGGTTTGAAGGCCACCAGCTGATCATACTGATGAGAAAAGCGTGCCAGGTGATCCTGCAGTTTCTGGAAAGAGAAGGGAAAAAGGGAGGGGAAAAAAGGACAACTTAAAAGAGCTGCATTGTCGGGGGTTTTCCTGCCTCAGCATGGACCTGGTGGAGTAAGAACCATATGCGTGACTGTTAGCTTATCTAGAAGAAATCTGTGCATTTTCTCGATTCCCGATTATTTCATGAATAAACTGTGTATTGCGCTCGAGTATTTTTAACTCAAATAAGCAAAAGTCACCAAAAAGAAGTTGTTTCCCACCAGTCTTTGAATAAACTCATAATGCTGTAGTTTAATCTCACACATGTATTTTAGAGTCTCTTTACCTCGTGATGTGAGCTCCTCTGAACATTGCTCATTAAGGAGAATAAAGCAGATATGAAAAGCTACATCTATTCTCACCTCTGTGACCTATCTGTGGTAATATTTAAATATCAGTTCTCCAAGATAGATATGTTTTTTACAAAAACATGACGTTTTTCTGACCATTTTGTTGCTGCTGGTGTTCACATTTGGACTTAATGTGTGTTGCTAACATGGCTCACATGCCATAATTAAAACGTGTATTGTAAATCTGCTCTTTGTTGTATAAATATGAACTTAAAATATTAAGAATAGTGGGACTTTGGGAAAACAAGTCATGAAAAATGCACCTACTCTGAAGGACAGCTGCATCATGGGCAGCACGTGGACCTGGGCTGCCTTCCAGTCGGTGGTTAGACGTCCTTTGATTTGCTCCGACTCCAGACAGCACATGGTGTTGTACTTGTCTCTAGAGAGGCAAACTTTAGACCCCAGAACCTCTGCCAGCGCTGCAAATGAAGCAGAACGAGGTCTGTGTGAGAATGAAAACTGCAGGAAAACAGTGGATTTTAGTTTTCACCAACATTACTGAAACAAACTCTTCAAACTCAACAGGCCTTTATTAAAAAAAACAAAACAGAAAACAACTGACTGACTAAATATGGCACTCCCTGGCCTGTAAAGTGTTTGCTGTACGTGTACAAATGCTTTTGTGGAATAACAAAAGGACAAAAAGGATGAGTAAAGTGCTACAGTCAATTAAACTAGCCGTCTGCTTTTGTCTCCACTTCATGCAGCGCTTGTTGAAGCAGCTGTGATTAAAGAATGAATGCATGCAGTTTCCCCTTCTGTCAGTTAAACACTGTTTTTTCAGTTTTTCATTGTACTAAAGTGCTTCAAACTATCGTCCATGTATCACAAGGGAACACTTTGCCTCCACTTGAAGACAATGCACTGTGAGGGGCTCCAGTTTTTAAACAACGATGCTCCTATTTCAATATAGAAGAAATATCAGATGAACTTATAATAGGACAGGTCAGCCACACACAGAAAACTACAGGGGGAAAACTATTCTACTATTAGGTTTAGAAACCATTTTGCTTTGTGTATTCTCAGAATGAAATCAAGCAGTATTTAGAAAACCCATCTTCATATTTATTTTAAGTATAACTACTGTTACTAAGAGGTGGATAGAAAACACATTTCTTTCTGTATTTATACATTTGGGTCAGCCATGTCTCTCATGCCGAGATATCCGATTATAACTGACTTTCTGATTTTTAAAGGAGTAGAAAATGCGCCATACAGCTCAAAAACAAACAAAAAAAACATCAAAAGAAAGTGTGAGCATAGACTCTCCTGCAAAGCACATACCCAAAAAGACCTTCTCTTTCCCCACCGAGTACGACCCGCACACCACAAGTGTACGTGGGTTGAGTGTCACCAATTCAAATGCAGTGCTGGCTGCAAAGTTGATGACTTCTTGCTGCCTGGGGAAGGTGTACTCAGGGCTGCAGTAGCTAGAGAGATATAAGAGGTCACACTGAAAAATCTGAGTTTCACTGCTGGAGTTGTGCTCAGTTTACCAAAATCAGAGAGAAAGAAAGTGGTCGTCATTACCGGGAGTTGTTACTTACAGCAACAAGTGAAAATGATGAAACTGAGGGGTACTTACGTGGTATCCAAATAGAGTGTCTGTATCCTGCAGCTGAGTAGCTCAGGGTAGGTTTCCATTGAGGGGTCAGCTCTGAAGTCTCCGGTGTGAAGAACCGTCTGTCCATCGGGCAAGAAGAACAACAGCATTGCAGCACCTGGACAACTGAAAGAACAGATAAGGATACAAAAGAGAGGTTTTAATCAAATTTAGCCAGTTTTCACTGTGAGAAATTCATTTAACTCTCCAGGGAAATATTACGAGGAGTAAATAGAGTCATTAAGTAGAAACTATGTAGCACAACTGTAAAAGATGTGTTCTACATTCAAAAGAATGTATTCCCAGTGACATAATGAATAGGCTATTCGCTTGGTTGTGTCTGAATATACTTCAAATTGCCTCAATTTATCCCTTTATGACAATTTTACTATAAAGAAAGTGGCTACGGTAGAAACTTTTGTATCTGCTCCCGAATGCATGAATGCATGTTTTTGTAGTCTGCTAATAGCGGTACATATGTTATAAGTGACTCATTGTGTCCTTCTCCTCTGCCCACAGTGTTTTCAGAGCCATTTCTCTGGGTTTCAGAAAGATCGTATGGGAAAATACCAGGTCAAGTTTTAATGCATGCTGGTGAAGAGCCCATTAACCTCAGCTGCAAATCTAAAACAGTATTTAAATCTCAAAGACAGAAAATCAACCTTCTGGTAATAAACCAGCTGAATCTGATCAGCATGAAATCAGCAGCGTGACAAAGAAGCTCTCATGTGTCACAAAACAGCGTCGCCAGTACAGATCCCTGCTGATGTCACAGATGACTCACTGGTTAGCGTCTAGGAGGATGACCCGGACCCCCTCCACAGTGACTTCAGTATTCATGGGGAGGATGTGGACGTACTGCTCGGCCACCCTCAGTTTGCTCTTCACCAGGTTCCCTGTAATCTAATCAGGAGACACAGCTGAGAGTGAACAAATCTTTGCAGTTTACAGTGATGATCAGGTTTCAAACAATCTCAGATATGCGGAGTAATTCACCCCCCCGCCTCCCAAACCCTGGCCTTGAAATCTTATTTTCCCAATCTACTTTCTAATTACCCTCTGTGATTATGATCAAACTTTTCTGGGCTGTGATCCACCTGGCGCCCACGCTCAAAGTCTGTGGCCTAGCAAACGGAGTCCCAACAAGTACTTATAAGTCTGTTTTTAGCCTAATCCCCAGAAAACACACACACACACACACACACACCACTGTGATAAACCTGACCCACTTGATAGAAGAACTCCCAACATCTCTAGTCTCTTGACTTTTATATCATTTCAAGTTCATACCTCATATCATACCTGATATTATATATTGTTAAGTCGTAGCTAATTGAACCAAAAATAAGCAATAAAGTCTGAGCTAAAGATTTTACACTTGTTTAACTGCAAACTTCAGTTTATTTAGATAATTCTCTACATTTAACACACCTTCACTGATGTAGCTTTTTCACAGTAACAACAAAGGGGATGGCAAACAACTGGGCCCCAGCTAAACTTATTTTACTGCACATCAAATGTTGTATTTCTGTGTCCAAAAGAAGAAGAAAAAACTCCCACAAAGGTCTTCGAATTTTAATTGACTCAACTGTGATCAGAGCCATTTGAATTTTGGTATTCATAGCTGCCAAACGCAAGCCGCTTTTTCCATTAATGTGAGTCAAAGCAGTGCAGAGAGATAACAAATGGATCAAGTACTTCCTCTATGAATTCTGTGGAAGTGAGGAAGCTTTTTAATGAGTTGAAAGTAAATAGGATTTCTGGCGGCAGAGAGGGGTGGTGGTGGTGTTATATCATTTTCAAATAAGTGAATCGCTTCCATACCACTGAAGGAGAAATACATAAACGGACAAAATGTCAGCCTTTTGCTGAGATGGTGTTGGATATAGTTTCAACAGTGGACTCAAAGCAGGGATAACATCCATCACCCTGACTGTTTAGTATCATAGAAAAACAGCAACTGTTTTATGCAAATCAATGCATATAATAAATCAGATTCTGATTTCAAAACACAGATTGTGCAACCTCAATCATCTAAATCCTGCACAACATAAGCAAGGATATATTCATAAGAAGACAGACATCTCTACATCCAATATTTTCATAGCTGGGTACCTCACGGACAATCAGGGTGGTGAGAGAACATGTAAATGTGATTTAAGGGTGAACTGTCCCTGGCACTCGGTGATCCAGTACCAAATAAAAACAAAACTAAGTAAATTATTTCATCAAAACTACAGATTGACTTACTCTGTTGCAGTAGATGGGAACAGTGGAAGTCTTGGTCAAGCCTCCGTAGTGGTCTGAGTGGAAGTGAGTAAGGAAGTAGGCTGCGATGCCCTCGATCTGTCCATATCTAAAGGCATCAATGGCAAACTTTGTGCCTGGGGAAAGTTTTTTGCATAAGATTACAAATTAAATAATAATTAATGTTTAAATTTACACAGCAAGAAGAAATGTACATTTGCTTACTAACCTGGGATTTTCTTATAGAAAGGGCAACGGGGCAGCTGTACTTCTCCATCAGCATTGACTCTGTTCCTCCACCTCCTCCTCCCTGTGGTCCCACTCCTCCCCCAGACTTCTCCCTGTCCATCTACTGATGGGTTAATGGTTTCTGTGGCCTGTGGCGTATCTGCAGGTGTGTCAGCTTTATTTTTTCTCTGCCGGTCTCCTCTTTGCCGTCTCTGTCCCGAGCTCTTCCCAGCCGTTGGAGTAGACGAAGCGTTGAGGTCATTTGGTGCACTCTCTGCTTCTTTCTCCTTCTCCCTCAGTGGTTTGAGGCCAAAAAACACCCCGATGTCAGTTTGTTTGAGACCGGAGACCTGACCGGCTTTGCTGTGGCCCTTCTGAGGGGGCATGGCTTGAGATCGTTGGACAATGGAAGTTTGAGATGAAGGCACTTGAAGAGAAGCTGGTTGCTCTGTTTGAATAATGCTGTTTGAGTTTTGGGAGTGTGAGTTATCTGAGCTCAGAAGAGTGTCTCTCAGACGCTCTAAGACAATACTCTGTGGAGACTGAATACTAGTCTTACTGATTTCAGAAGCTTCTTTTCCACCTGAGGAAGCAGCTCTGTTCTCAGCAGTTAACTGATTAGTGGGTGTTAATGAGGAAACTGCACCCAGCTGGGTGTTTGCAGAAGGCAGTTTCTTTCCTTGCACATTGCTGGCTTCTGAATTGCTGTTTATAAAGTCAGTGAGGAGCTCATCTTCACTGGAGAAGCCGTCACTGAACAGCATCATCGAGTCTTCATGCTCATTTTGAATTGCACTGTCATTAAAAAGAGATTTTCTACACTCTGTAGTATTGATTTCAGTCTCTGCAGGGAACTCAGAAAGAGGAGAGTAGGATATCATGTTATCATTTTCCAAAGAATCCTCACTTCTGTGTAAATCTTCACTATCCTGCTGTCCACTATTTTCCATGACAGGGATGGATAAATCCCCTTTATTACTTTCCTGAGAAACAGTGACAGAGTTTTGGCTTTTAGTAGATGATGACCAGCCTTTCTTTTTCTTAAAGTCCTCTGGTCCAGGAGAACGCAGGAGCAGAAGGCCATTTGTAAGTTTTGACTGAAGTGTTCCGGTGTGACGTTGGTGAGGTGAGGAGCTAGGACTGGATAATGCAGGAGGAGTTAGAGCCCCTTGCTGTGAAGTCTCTAAAATAGACCCCTGATTTTTTATCAGCCCTGGAAAACAATCCAGGCTGGTCTCAGCCTGTTGGGACAGACTGAGGAGGGCTGTGCCGCTGCTGGCTCGACTGTGGGCCAGAAGTGTGTGGTTGAATTTCTTGTAATGGTTCGGAATGGTGGAGGAGCACCGAAGACCATCTGGACATTCTGTATGAACAGATAAATGAACAGTGCCTGCACTCGTTAGAGCAGGGTTACAAGAGGATAATATTTAGCACTTTACCAACTGCGCTACTCTACTCTAAACTAAACTGATGATATATACTATAAAGGTATCTTATCAGCCTGCTGTTTGAGATAAACACAACTGAGCTAAGTGCATAGAATCAGTGCTACACTGTCAGTGCACATTTCTTTTAATCCTTAATCCTGAGCTGTTAGGCTATGTAGAAGGTTTCTTTCTACCATCCAACAAGCATGAAGGATACCATCACAATGCATTATGGGAAATGAAGGACCTTTTGTTAGAGGAGACTTGTTTATCCTGTGGACTTCTGGTCCTCTTATTTAATTTTTTTCTCTCAAAAGTTTGAATTATCATAGATATGTCCGTATGCCATATCTTCTTCCAGCTGTTCCTTGTGGGAGTCGCCACAGGAGATCAACCTCCATCCCTATCCCGAGCTTCCCCTTCTGTCACACTACTCTGCATGTCCTCCTTGACTACATCCATTTATCTTCTCTATGATCTTGCACTTTTCATTTTCCCTGGCAATGGATACATTGCACAGAATTCTTTGTCCATCCCTATCCCACTATGCCCAAAACATCTCAGCCTCGCCTCTCTATCTTTGTCTCCAACCTGCTTCCATTTCCTTTCTGCCTCTCCAGGCTGCTGCCTATTCTCACTGCAGATCACAGCGTCACCTGTGAACATACATTCACTGGGATTGAGGAAAAGCTGAGATGGTTTGGATTATTATGGACCTGAATGGCTGCTGTGAATGACATTAGGCTTATCTGAAGCTGTGATTTGGTATCAAGTGTAACTTTAAGATGTGTGATGAGTATGGACGTCTGTACCTGTGCACGTATCCCTGGGAGTGTCAATACATTCAGCAACGTGCCATCTTTGGGACTGCACAACCAAAATGAAGAATGGCATCTGACAGATGGGGCAGAAGTCTTCAGGGGATGGGCCCTCGGCTGCAGCATTGTCACTTTGATTTGTTTCTTTTGTGGGAGATCTCTTTGAGTTAAGCTCCTGTGCATTTAAGCTTAAGTTACAGTCGTCTGTTATTCCAGCTGTAGCACTGACTTCACTTTCTGCCGCTTTGGCTTTTGCGTTCCTGTCTTGTGGCTTGATTGAGAGAGAAGATGCGTCTTTCTTGGAGGATTTCCTGAAAGTGCATTTTCTTTTAGTGTTTTTAGGTGGCGATTCGTGCCTCTTCTTTTTCTTGCCAAGAGGTTTATAGTCCCAGATGTCATTTTCATTTTCCTTCTGTGACATTTGGAGCAAAATAAAGCGTAACGTGCCCGACGTTACCTCGGAACCATTGTTATTACACAAGGACTGATGTTTGGTAACATTCCGCGATCACAGCAAGTTAACGGCTACTGACAACTTCCTTATATATTATATAATACACTGCGGATATTTGTTACTGATAAACAGTTCAACCTCATTATTTAACAACGAAATGGAGAAATTTTCCTTCTTGACACACCGTTTAATAACATGTCAACAGCAGGACTTACCGCCACTATGCTACAATGAATGGAGTAAAAACAACTAGGAAGGGACAACAACACTTTCTACACGTTTTAAACGATTAATTTAGCCAATTGTTTGATTTGAAGGCTGAAAAAAATAAGAACCCTATTTTAGAGGGTATTTAATTCGGATAATTGAAACTGAAACTCTTTTAGAACCCTTATAGTCGATAACATTTTTTGCTATTGTGTCGAAATCCGCGGTATGAATCTCCTCGCTGCTTTACCGAGCTAGCTGGTTGTTGCTTGAAACATGGCGTCCCGGTGCAGCGTCTCTACACTGTTTCCTGTCCAAAGTCAGCTGGATAACGCCTTAGATGACGCTGCAACACAGCAAGAAAAAGAAGATCTCGTTCAACAATATCTAAAAAAGTTAGACGAGAGAGAGGACCTGAAGATACCCGATTTCCAGACAGGTTAGAGCTTTAGCTTAAACACTTCGCCTCTCTTTCGTAGCAGTTTGACTTGAGTTTGCCAACTCTGCTCGTCACTACAGGACTCGGCATGTTCATTCATATATACATTAAGAATGTTGGACAATTGCAGTCTACTTAGGAAGAGCTCTCTTTCCTTTTAAAAGCTAACGTTACAGCACCACACGCCTTGTAACCCTTAAACACAAGTTCTTCATAGTCTGTCAATTAATTAGCTAGCTACCTTATCTATTCCGGAAGAGGAAGAAAAATTACAGGCATTCATGTAATTTAATAATATGTAAAATATGTCATTTTGTCAATGCAGTACTTCACAGTAGGGCTCACTAATATCTTGTAAACCTTCCTTTTCATTCTTGCTATTATCCTTCTGTCACAAATCACCCGAGTCACTCGTCTCCACCCACTCCACCCTATCTTCTTTACCACTCTTGTGCACTGTCCGCTGTTTTGGATGGTTGTCCCAAAGTATTTAAACTCATCCACCTTCACTATCTCGACACCTTATAGATTACAGTGTCGTCTGCAAGTATCATAGTCCATGCCTGACCTCATCTGTTAACCTATCCATCACCACTGTAAACAAGAAGGGGCTCTGAGCCAATCCCTGATGAAACTTTAACCTATATATCTCAACTGCTGCACACTGTTCTTAGACGTACCCTGCGCCACCCTCACAAACTTCTCTGTCACTCTTCACTTTCTCATGTGGCACCATAGTTCCTGTGTTGGCACCCTGTCATATGCTTTCTCTAGATCCACAAGATGGAGTGCATCTGATCTTTTCTGTACTTGAATGGTCAGAAAGCTAAAAATCTTTTTGAGCTTTACCACCATCTCACATATTGAGTCAATGTTTTGCAATCTGATTAGCCCTAGTTTACATAAGTGGATAAGTTGTTGGGCATAAGTTGTTAGCCACTGAACATGCAGGGTTCCTTGGTTTTAATAGTCGGAACAGCATCCACTTGTCTTTTATATGCATAAGAATATAAAAACAATCAAATCCTATTCTATTCTATTCTAAACAAAAAATAAAACAAATGCATTTAACTAAATATTGTATATATTGCCCCCCAATTAATTGCTAATGTAATTAAAGTTTAGTTGTGGGAAACTTGGGTCTGCTGCTGAGGGATGCAGCATATTGACAATATTTCACCACACCAGTAGGTGGTGATCTACTGTTAGAACATCAAATGCTAGAGTCACACAAGGCTCAATGTGAACATAACAAGGTCCCCACAACACGTGCTTCTTTTTTTTTTCTTAATTCAGAATTCATCTAAATTTATCTAATTGAACTCTGTTCTACGCAGTCAGAGATAAAGAAGAAAAGGAGCCTTTAAGCTGCTCCGTACTGTGCTAATCTTTTATGCATGTGATTTTTTGTTTTGTTTTGTTTTTTTGTTTGTTTCTTTTTGGGGGGGTAGATTCTTATCTGCTGCAGCATACCAACAGCGAGGCATATGATCGGTCCCAAATTCATTCTGCAGCAACAATTCAAACATACTGTTGGAGTTCTAAAGAATTATCTCATCAACAAGAACAAGGTGTCATGAAGCTTTTTTGCAAAACACCGTGTGGAAGTGCACTTAAGAGATCTAAAAAAGGAGATGAAGTGGAGATTTGTGTAGCCAAAAAAACCCTTTGGGGCTAAACACTGAAAGATAATAAATGTTAACTAGATTCATCACTAAAAAAGCACACATCTATACATAGGTACCCCATTGGCTGATATGATTATGAATCAATGTGATTTGTTTTGTTCTTCTTCTTTCGTACATTTCTTTGAAAGGTTAAGTCTTGAGAAGATTATCAATGGAAAATTTAGGTAGGGGTATTACTCTTTCACTCTGTACTGGATTTTGATAGTCACCATGCTGTAAAGTGTGACAGTAAACTTATCAAATGTGCACGAGTTAAGCGTGACAAATGCTATCAGGCACAATTTAGAGTGCACATGAAAGAAGTGTGAAACAAGCTGATCTAAATCTACAACAAAAACACTTTTTATGGTATTTAACATAACACTTGGGCCACGAGAACTTTCAAGTCACTGCTTTGATCGATCAAACTATCCAACTTTTTCTCCCATGTGACACAAACGCTGTGTCAGGCCCAACCACAGATATGCCTTTTAGGTGTTTTGTTACTATATCCATAGCCCTTCTAGGATGGTAGTGTAAAGCATTTGCCTACACCGTGACTAAACATGATTAAAAAGATGACAACATCATTTTCCACTCTGTGATTTGCTCCAGGCTTAGAGTGGCTGAACACGGAGGGGCCTCTCTCTTTAAACAAGGAACTGGCTGGTAAAGTGGTGCTGCTGGATTTCTTCACTTACTGCTGCATCAACTGCATCCACATCCTTCCTGACCTGCATCAACTAGAGAAGAGACACTCTGTAAAAGGTTTGCACATACTCTACTAACTACGAGGTACTTTCCATACAGCTAATTTAATCAGCTCCAGGAAAATCCTAAAGTAGAAAAACTGTGTATTGTTTAAAAAAAAAAAACCCTGCTCATCGCTTTCCTTGCTGTCCACATTAAATATAACGTAATGCTGCGTAATGCTTTGCTTGATATTCATTCATTTTTTTCCATCTATCCATCTGCCATCCTGGAAAAGCATGTTTTATCCATCTTTCCTCATTCACGTGTTTGTCTTTTGCCTGTTTGATAGGAAATATATCTGACGTGCGTTCTTGTGCATGATGTTCCCAAGTAAATCAATTTCAGCACATTGCTAAAGAAAAAAGGCTAAAGTCAGATAGTTCGTGTGAATTTCAACCCTAACCTGCCTTATCAAGAACATCATGTTTGTGAGTGAAATGGCTTGTATCTGTGACAGGCGATGGCAGATTGAAACGAAATGATAAACGTCAAGAATGAAAGCAACAATGAGTGGTTCCCTCCAGTGGCACTCAACCTCAAGCTCTGTCATACCCAGTGAAGATTTAAATCAAAAATATTTGGGGCTGGTTTTTAGCACTGTTCTCAAACCAGAAAAGATTGTGCTTTTGTCGGGGGCCTGTTACCAAACATAATTAAACATCTTTTTTTTTTGAAAATAATTATGGGAATGTCTATTAATGATGTGCCCTGTGTGGGTCAATAATTCACTCATCCACCCATCCATTTATTTTCTTAACTGCTTATCCAGCTTAGGGTCATTGAGGCTAGAGGCGATCCCACTTGGTATTGGGCTAAAGCCAGGAAACACCCTGTCAGGCAACAGTGCTAACCACTGCCCTCCTGCATGAAGTCCAATGACTCAGTTATGTGTATTCAGAGTTTGCAGTAGCTTATTATTAAGCTCAGATTAGAAAACTTACACTGGTTTAGGGTTGAGATTTATCAACAATAACAATATCGTCTAATGGCTGCGACATATAATGGATGCCACAGCCTCGGGGAAGAAGCTGCTTTTTAGTCTCTTTATGCAGGTTTTGATGGTGCGGTATCTCTTCCCCCAAAGGCAAAGGTGTAAGCAGGTGATGACCTGGGTGTGTTTTCATAACACACTTCATTGATGGATGTTGTCACTTACAGTATAATTTCTTGACATTATCTCATAGATTCTGGAGAAACTGCATTTTTTCATTGCAGTGAGTTTCTCATTGGGCACTGGCAGATCACATGGTGCTCAGCATCAAACAGGATAATTCAGTTTCATTGTCTTTAGTGTGTAAAAACAATATGGTTAAAAAATGCTTATACCATTAGCTTTGACTTGCTACAGGACAGTTTAAAGTATAGAATTTGCTCGTTATTTGGTTACTGTTGAATGGGTGGAAGATCAAGTAAAGCACTGCAGGAATTTATAGTGTATTCTTAAAGTCACACTTCAGCTGCACTGGGCCTCAGTGGAGGTACACGATTTAAATTGGTCCTGTGGTCATGTGTTGTGGAGCAGCATCTCAGGGCCATATTCGTTGGAGCAGGGAAACTGCTTCTTTTCCTTAGGCATGTAGACCCTTATCTCAGCTGTGAAGCGACAGTAGCTAAAAATACTTTCAAGACTCAGTTTAAGTAAGCATAGGTACAGCATACATCTGCCCCTCTGTAGTTTATTGTTTTGTACTTATGCATTCACAATTCCCAAATGCATTAAAATCATGACTGATGGCCTTACATTCTCACATGCAGCTCTGAAGTAATATCTAGAAATGTTCAGGGCTGCAATAATGTTTGAGAACAGTTATATATAGCAACTCCATGTAAAGCATAATCTCTGGCATTTTAATGGCCCTTTAAACAGGCTATCTATAAGTCTTGAGAGGTCTTAAAAAGGATTAAATTAGCTCTTTTTTTCTTGTTATAGGTACAAACTACAGGGGAGTGCAGACAAAGTGCTGCATACAATAAATAATAGATTCATGGACCTAATGAGAAAGTGCATAAAAGATATCACTGAAAATATAATCAAACTTGTATGATGACAAACAGGCATTACATTTATTTACATTCAAATGTTGTATCATCTGAGGAAGATGTGCCACTTGAAATTCATTTGTGAGTTGAACATTACATAAAAGACACACACACGCAGACTGCAGTGCCACCACACATTATCGTACTTGCCTTATCTCTGGCACCGCTATGGGTACATTCTGTTTGCTGCTGTTGTCACTGAGGTGTGGGAGCCACCCTGTCCAGTCACTCCACAGTCCACCCCGACCCACCCATCGTCACTGCAATCTGTGCCGGCGCTACGCTGCTTGGCAGAGGCCGCGGGTGACGAAATCCGCTGCAGACCGTGTCGAGTTTGAGCGTTGGTGGGGTTCATTTATGAAATGCATTTTTTTTTTTGTGTGTGTGTTAAAAAATATGAACTAATGCAACTGTATAGTTTTTAGATGCTTTGTAATTTGTTGGTTATTAAAGCCCTGAACAGCTCAGGGCTGTCCCTGGGATTAAAATCTAAAGTGAAAAAGCCACATAGAATTTTATGCTCCATATTAGGGCTGGGCGATATGACCCAAAATTCATATCTCGATATTTTTTACCTAGATGGCGATATAAGATATATATCTCGATTTTTTTTTTTTTAAAGCCATAAAGTAAGAACAAAAAGAGAGTTCTTAGTCAAAGCTGTGTCCCAGATGTCACACAGGCACTTTTATTAACATAGAGCATAGATGTACATAAAATTTACTCAAAAATAAATTATGAGCATTTATTAAATAATAATGCTCCATAAATAAAAGAAAACAATGTTGTTTTTGTGCATAACAAAAAGCTCACAATTGTGCAGTCAAAATGTAAACTAAAAGACGCTGAGCACAATAACAAAGACAGATTTCACAGCTGCTCTGTTCCCAACTTCTACTCTGTGACTGACAGCATTGAGTTTGAAATCCTCTTCGTAACCACGTCTCTTAACAGGTGCCATTTATGGTCCTTATACACAGTAGGGTAATATTACGTTGAAGCACAGTACGTATCACTCCGCGAGGCTCCTCGGTAGCCGTAATGCTCTGACAGTCCATCAAGCGGTGCAGCTCCGTAGCTTACCAAAGTCGTACTAAAACATTTTTTGACAGATTGCTGAGCGCTGTGTACCACATAAAATCGGTTCGCAGCCATCAAGCACAACCAGAATTCATACATAAGGCGCGCTGTCAACTTTTGAGAAAATGAAAGGATTTTAGGCTGTGCAGCGCCTCTGGGCTGCATGGCGTTAGCGTGGTTAGCTCGTTAGCGTGGTTAGCTAGCTAACACGTTGACGGCGTCCAGCCCCACGCACGGGTCGATGCGCAGTAACTCATTAACGGAGATTTGCCGTGTCCGTCTTGTCGCTTCCTGCAGGTGAAGCGATGGGGGAGGAGGGGGAGTTGTATTCAGTGAAGGAGGGGCGAGGCCGAGTAACGTTGCGTAAAGACAAAAGTGGACGAAAGAGAGGCAAACTTGCGGCTCCACAAGTATAGCTTTAACGTAACATAGACTATATCGATATAAAAGATATTGTCACATCTTATATCTCGTATAAAAATATATCGATATTTTTTTAAAACTCGATATATCGCCCAGCTCTACTCCATATATCTGGAACAAGATATCAGAAAACTTGCTGTAGCTTTTAGTTCCCTCAAATCAGTGCCTTATAATGAAATTAAACATGGGATTCACGCCTTTTTAAATAAATAGTGTGTAGTGTTTTGAAAGTGCCTTGTCACTGAAAGTTGCTCTTTTGCTGTTTCTTGTGTAACTCTATTAATGAAAACAAGTCTTTTTTTCCATTTAGAAAGTTGTTTTGCTCTGTGTACAGTTGCATGCAATCAAATTGTAAATAGTAGAAACTGCACAAAATCAAACTTGTTAGAAATCTTTTTTATTTTTTAAAATCTGTGATCACGCTCGATTCCCTGTGAATAAAGCATTTTCAGAGCGACAAGGTAGCTTTGACTTTTCTGCCGCTCCGCTCGGGCTCTGTTTACCCAGCGTATTGTCGAGTTTTTGATTTAAGGAATGACAGAAGTACAAAAGTGACTGTTTCGATAGAGAGTTTTACAATGATTGTAAGGAAGGAAGGAAACTAATCAAGATATCTGCTATCTGTGGACTCTTTGGAGAGTTTTAGTGCCACAAAAGCATGTGTTTAAAATAACATCACCAGCCTGTTACATTCATAGTTCTAGGCAATTCAGTTGCATAACATTTGAAAGTCTGCAGCCCTTGTACAAAGTCACAAATTATAACCACTTTCTGTCTTTAGCTGTATAATAAGCATAGTGTTTACTTATCTTTGATGATTACTGAGAAATGGCTTTTCCAGAAACCTCACTTAAACCTGCAATGTGTTATGCTTGAGGGTTGGTTGGTTTACATAGAAGGTCTCTTAAATTTTACAGTGGAAAAATCATTGTGCTTAGTGCATCTTTGCATGTACGTTTGTGACATGTGTGTCTTATGCAACACCTTTCTGCCTAAACGCTCACTGTTCGCTGTTTAATCTCTTTTTCAGATGGGTTGGTTATTGTTGGTGTGCACTCTGCCAAATTCCCCAATGAAAAGGTATGTTTTGGGTTTTTTGGAAACTTTTAGGGGAAACTTTTGCTTTTTTTTTTCTTTAATACTTCAAAAGTATCTACATGTATACCGATGAATTTATACTTTGTTTAAATTACTCCAAGTAAAAAGAGGGCTGTAGGAGCCAGGGTGTTAATTTGAAGTTTTATACCTGTATACAAACAGGAGAATAAGATTTTGGCAGCATATAAAAATTGCAAGAACTTACTTTCTTTATCAATCCCGGACCAGAAACTCTGTTCTTCAGATATTCCTCTTAATATTCTGCTATTGGCTCCCTTTTGTTTGTTTTTTTTAATGAAATCTTTTGCCAACTTGGCAGGGGAATAATCTGTACTCTCCAACTGCGAGGAAATAAATTATGCTTCATATGCATAGTACTTACCCTACTTTTTATCAAAAACAAACAGGCAGGCAAAGTTTTACAAATTAAAACAACAAAATATCTGGATATTATATGGTTTACAATGATATCTAAGCTCGTGGAAAGTCATTTGTAGCGTTCTGATGCAGAAAAACTGTATATGTAATTTGCTCTACATAGATGGGCTCTGTACCCTGTTATAGTTTGTAATAAATGGGTAATATCACAGTAATAAGTTGGTAATGGTATAATGGTATCATTGTATTAAACCTCCCAGTTAAAGTGTTGCAATCTTTGCAAGTAACTTAAAGCCAAAATATTTCATATTTGATTACTGCATCCATGTTTGCAATAACTGCATCAATATGCATCAATATGCAATTGCATCATATTTCTTGTTTCTTTATTGGTCTGTGGGGTTTTGCTTCTTCAGTCTTCTCTTCAGGAGGTAAAATGTATTTTCATATGGATTCAAATTTGGATTTTTGACTCCAAAACCCTAAATAATCTCCCGTCGATAATGTGGCCAAATGTATGGATGCATTTCTTCGTAAGTCAGAAGACAAAGTGTTTCTGTAGATGTAGGCAATTACTCTGTTACTACCATCGTGATCATCAGGAGATTCTCGATAAAAATGTGTTAGCTTGTTCCATTAGCGGCCATGTAAACCCAGGGCATGAAACAACCTCAACCATGCTGCACAGATGAGCTTTTATTGTTTAGGATCATGAACAGATGCCTTCTTTCTTCATACTTTCAAGCACTTTCACAGTTGAAATCGCTGTTTCGTAAGTCCAGAAGCCTTTGGTCCCAAACTGTCTCCAACTGACTCTTCTCTGCACATTTTTGCCAGTTTCATTACAGCTAATAAGCAGTTTGTGTTTTGCAGTAAGACCTCTATATTGTTAATCTTCGCCACTTTTCTTTGGCGGTTGTTCATAATGTTATGCACTTTTATTTTATTTATTTTTTTCTTTACTGTTCTCACCATTTGTCTCTGTCATCAGTTGCCCCTGTTTTCCTTGGATGCCTGTTTAAATGCCTGTTGGTCAGTACTTCGGTGGTTTCCGTCTCTTTCAGGACATTCCATATTGCTCCACTGGATGTGCCCGATGTTTTTGAAATGTCTCTTGCAGATTTTCCCACTTTTCTAATCTTTGAAATTATGTGCTTTTCATGAATAGATCTTTATGTTGGTTTACCCTGCTTAACTAAAAATGTAGATGAAATCCAAAGCTTAAACTAAAAGTGGAAATCCAGAGCTTCTTTACAATTAAACCTTTAATCTTCAAAAAATGATGTACGTCATGTTTCAGCATTTCACTCGTTTAAAAATTTGGGTGTTTTGATACAAAATGTGTCAACCTGTGTGTTGTTTAAAATCATTGTAAAGGGCAGTTAGTCTTTTAAAAGATGACTTTCAACTTAACAGCAAAAGCTTTACTTATAAAAGGGCTGTCCTGAATACCAGTATTTTGTGCTCCTGTAATTTGGGGGGATAGTTAAATCACTAAGTAAGAGCTTTGTAACGTTTTTGCTACATGCAGACTTTTCTAAAAGACTTGGAAAAGTTTCTGAACTTTTTGATAAATTCAGGTGGAGCCTTATTGAAGGACAACACTTGAACTCATCACCATTTTTGCACATGTTCTCAAAGGTCCTGGACAACATCCGAAGCGCTGTGCTCCGCTACGACATCTGCCACCCCGTGGTAAACGACAGCGAGGCGAGTCTCTGGCATGAACTGGAGATCTCCTGCTGGCCCACGCTGGTCCTACTTGGACCACGTGGCAACTTGCTCTTCTCCCTGGTGGGTGAGGGCCACCGTGACAGGCTGATGCTTTTCACTGACTGCGCTCTGCGTTATTATGGGGTGCGTGGTCTGCTCAAGGCTCACACAGTGGGAATCAAGCTGTACAAAGACGCCCTGCCACCCAGCATCCTTTCTTTTCCTGGAAAGGTGGCTATAGACAACAGTACTAAAAGGCTTGTCATAGCAGACACAGGACATCACAGAATACTGGTGGTGTCTTCTACTGGAGACCTGCTACATGTCATAGGAGGTAAGAGACTTCACACCAATGCATTTTTAAAACAACAACAACAAATGGGCATGATGTAACGAGCTCCAATTTAGATGGCCATTAAATACAAAAACTATTGTGTTGTAATAAGTGAGATCTGTAAAAGTTCAACAGCAATATTTAGCCAATGATGACATTTTAGCATTATGCAACTGCCTCAACAACCCTCAGAGGAGCCACATGGCAGTTAGGCTGATGTCCCCAGACCAGCAGAGAGGTTGGCAGCAGCAGGGACTTGTACATGCTGGGAACTGGCACTGACCTAGAGTGGACAAATGAGGAGAGAAAATTGAGGATTGGTTTTATTTTTGTGTTGTTGACGTCAGCTCTGTGCACGCATAAGAAAGGTTTGCCGAGCTGCAGAGCGTGACGTGATTCTGAAGTTTTCTCCTATTTAGTTTCAGCAAAGAAGGAAGTTTCTTCTTTGCTGAGACTAAATAGCAATAATTGTCATACGAATAGTCATGAATAAAAATAATTATTCCACTCTGATTCATTTTTTAAAAATTTAATATTGACATGTCTGAATTTTATTATGAAAAATAAATATTTGGAGCTTATTATTACCTTTAAGTGATCGAAAGCTTTAATCAGTGCTGGGTTTTTCCTTTTGTCACAGGGCCTGAAAGCGGGAGAAAAGATGGCGACGTGTCTGAAGCTTCCTTTAACTCCCCTCAGGGTGTGGCCATTAAAGGGGACACTGTATACGTGGCTGACACGGAAAACCACTTGATTCGAAAGGTTGTCTTAATAATTTTAGTTTTAAAAAGTATTTTTTTCAAGTCTTTGTTGATATTTATCAACCATAATAAATAATAATAATAAACCATCTGTGTCTGCATCTGTTTGTAGATCGACCTGTTAGAGGGAAAAGTCAGCACTCTGGCTGGAGTAGGCACTCAAGGGACAGACAAAGAGGGCGGGGCTATGGGACCACAGCAGCCAATCAGCTCTCCTTGGGATGTGATGCTTGGCACTGCCAGTGAGGAACTTTAATTGCCTTTCTGCCTTGTATGAGTCTTAGAAGATTCACCTTCAAAACAAGCTTTTAGTATTCAGGGCACAAATACACTAGATGACACATTCGTTTACACTTATACAATGTAATATAAAACTTCTATTTCTCCTTAAAACATCAAATCCTCCTTATCCCTGCCTTTTAATTATTTTCTCTTGAGCATTTATTTATACACTTGATTATTAATAGCTTATTAATTTCATACAATACTTTTATTTTTAAATTCAAGTGGGAATCTTTTTTCTTTTAAACTCTTTTTGGTGAATATCTTGTTGTCATGAAGCGTCATTAATGTGGAATTTAGATTAATAATCAGTCAGCTCAGACTCTCATATACACTTGTTATTCCACATTGATTATCTATTTTTCTTCACCCTAGGAGAAAAATACAAGTCAGTTTGTTTATCTATTTGCTCTCCTTGTGATTTAAAAATGTGACAAACTAAATTTGTTACTTTGTTACCAGCAGACTGATTTAATTAATTATTTTTTTCTTGAACATTAAACACCTCTTGTAAGATCTTGCGGTTGCATTTGAAGGAAACTGTCCCCATAAATTGTGTCCTTCAGTAAAAGAAACAAAGAATGAAACTGTATGTCTGGACAGAGGTGTTTATTTTGCCTCTGGCAAGCGCTGTTCTCAACGATTCATAATGTAGAGGTATGTGTTTGTGTGATTTATACAAATCTTCTTAATTGAAAGTGTTAAGCATAGAAGATTTCAGGGCTACCGCAGTTAATTTTTTGCCTCAGGTTGATTTACGCCACAGCCAGCTGGTTTTAAGCTGGTCTCAGAACCTTTAACTTCAGTACACCCTGACTAATACATTTAAAATTTAAAGCAGTCTTTTAATATTAAAATAATTTCCATAAAAATGAGCCATTCGGCACTTCTATAAGTACCAAATGGCTCAATTTTGCAAGTACTCTCTGTCTGTGCTAACATCCCTGGGAAAGGTATGCATTTACCATGGTAAACAGGAAGTGAAGGGCTGGGTGCTTGAAGAAAATACTATGAAGGAAGCAAAAATAAAACAAAGATTTCTTTGCTTGGACCTAGAAAGATGGGGAACTGTTACTCAAAGCAACACACAGAAGGTGTTCATGGCAGCAGAAAACAGATTGGGACTCATGGAAAAGCAAATACATCAACCCAGAGTGATATGAAGAGCGTTATCAATTACATGGGAGAGGCATATTCAAAAGATGAAATTAAGTAAATGTGTGTGTTTAATATTTTGGCTTCATTGACCCAGTCAGAAAGCAAAGATGTTTTCAGGTTCTGCCTGTTCTGACTAAATCTCTCCTTAAACACCACCCGTATGGTTTAAACAGTGAGTGTTTAAAAAAAAAAAAAAAAACTCTTATTAGTATGGATGTACCCTGACATTGTCTTCTGAGAGAACGTCCAAACACACATCCACATATTCATGATTTATTCAAGATGTGGATGAATAAATTATTCAACCAAATCAAGAGGATCCCACACCTTTTGAACTATAAAGTGCTAGACTGGCTTTGAGTCAAGTATGTATCCCTGACAGTCCACCCGTTTTGATCAAGAAAGGCTGAACTTTGCCCCGCATTAAAAATACAACAGAGATCGTGCATGTCTGTAAGGCTTGTGCGTTCATCACAGTGGCAGTATTGTATCTGCTGAGTGCATATGGCCTTTGTCAGAGAGGCTGCTGTGTGTCTTAAACCTGCACGGCTCCATATTTTGACTCAGTTCTGACGCTGAGCAATCAGCAGATCGGGAGAGGGGGAGTTTGCAAAAATAATTTTGCTGCCTGGAAAAAAAAAATCTATTTCTTACTTTTACTTTGAAAAAAACACATTTTGTCCTTGTGTTTGAGCAGACTGTAGTCCCAAACACACCTCAAGAACATAGCTCAACAACGAAGGACAAATATCACAGTAGTTGTTGAATGATACTGAGGCTGACTGGTAGATGGCCAAGAGCACTGACACCAGTTCCTGCTCCCATATTTATCCTGTGGGGTTTTTTTTGCGTTTTATTTTCATGTGTAGGCGGCGATGAAGACAACGTGCTGTGGATAGCCATGGCAGGGACTCACCAGATCTGGGCTTTGTTCCTAGCTGATGGAAAACTGCCCAAAGGAAGGTGAGAGACCAGTACATGACTGCCATGGCCGCTTCGAAACATATTCTGATAATATAATGACATGGTTGTAATTCTCCTTTTAAAACTGTGAAAATGGATTCCTCTTCTTGTGTGTCTTCCGTGGTCGGAAGTTTCACAGGAGGTCACATTATGTAATAATCTTTTTTAATTACCGCAAATAAACAGGAGATAAAATCTCAGTCTTGTTTTTATTAAAAGAAACAAAAAACAAACAGATTTTCTCCTTTTTGGAACTCTGTCCATCAGGAAGTGCATTCTAGTATTTAATGACATTGTCTTGCCATTTGAACAGCGAGTCCAAGGCAGGGATTTGTGTGCGATGGGCGGGCAGCGGCAACGAAGAGAACCGGAACAACGCCTACCCTCACAAGGCAGGCTTTGCCCAGCCTTCAGGCCTGGCTTTAGCCCCAGAGGAGCCCTGGAGCTGCATGTATGTGGCTGATAGCGAAAGCAGCACCATCCGAACGCTGGCGCTGAAGGATGGAGCCGTCAAGTTGCTGGTCGGAGGAGAGAGAGACCCACTGGTGGGTGTACAGTAAATGGGGGAAGAATGAATTAATAGTGTAAAAAAAGCTTTATTTACCATTCATCATCATCTTCCCTCTGCTAGATACCTTTTCAAGTATCCTTATTTCCAGTTATAATGCTCATGTGGTTTGAAACAAACAGTTACAGCATCTCTTAATGAAGTTTCACAGACCAGCATGATATAGTGCACATAATTTATCAACTTGTTGTTTGCCATATTGTCCATTTTTATTGCTACTTTAAAAGGTGAACTTCTTATAGAAAGAAAAAGCCAGCGCAGATGAACTTGTGGAGACAAATTAAAAGTCCATTTCCGAAGCAGACTGTAGGAGCAGAATAACCTTGTGCGGCACTTTCAATAATGATGTGTCCTGTGCTTGGCTCTGTCACCATACATCAACGCAAAACACACAGTGTGAAACCTGCACATTAGTCTGCCACATTTCCAGCCACACAAAACATTAGGACAATTATGAAGAAAAATGTTGCACAAATATGAATCATTGTTAGGCACTCACGCAGAGTTTAGGGCTATTTTTGTATGCATAAAAATATGGGGTTTTTTTTCCTTTAAAGAGAAACAAGTAAACACAGACCCTCTTGTTTGTTGCTAAAGGAAAGCCTGAAAAACAATGTTGGTGCATACCTTCATGCCCTTACAGCAGCTCTGCTGTAGTTTCTTTGTCTTGCCGCACTGGTGTATTTTTGGAAAGTCACAAGCTTGTAAGTCCCCATGAGAGCAGGAAGTAATTAACTAGAGAGTCATATACAGTTTATTTAACATGGTGAAGAGCCGGGAGAAACTATTAGCTGCCCACAGATGTTTAAGGAGTTGATCTAGAACAGCCAAACAGTATTGAAGCTGAGGTGGCGTCCTCTCATGTTTGCACTTTTACAGTAATATCAGTTGTCAAATTGAGCTAAAGCAGAGATGTCAGACTCATTTTACACTGTGGACACATAAAGAGTAAGTCACCGTGCAGAGATTTAACTGCACCTTTAATCCTGGAGATATCTTAATATAATAACAGACAGTATGACAAAAAACAGTGTTGTTGGTTTTTTTTTTGTTTTTTTACATGAGAGAGAAACACTGATGTAGTATGTGAAAGAAATCTGTCAGTGCAACTCTTAAAATGTTCTTTTTTTTTACTGTGGATCTGTTGTGAAAAAATACATACATTTCTACAGTAGATGGTGGGAAAACGGGAACAACTGTTTTTCTATTATTTTATTACTTTGGTGTAGTATGAATGGCCATGGGAGGGGTGTTTATCAGTAGAAAAAGCTGTAAAACGGGTGAAAAAATGGTTAAAAGTCCAAAATATATGCCCACCTTGACATTTCCCAAAGCAGTCCAGTGTAAGGTTATTACAGTTAGCTAACACTAAACTGAAAGTAGAGATGAAAAAACATTTTAGTTAACTAAAATAAAAATAAAAACTAGACTTTTATTTTCCATCCTATTTTCCATATTTTCCAAATCAAAAAACGTATCTGATTTTAGATTCAGCATCTTTTTTGCACTGCTTCTGATGTGGCGGCTGACTTCATGTCTTTGATAGTAAATGGACTGTTTCTTATGTAACACTTTTCTACTGTAGTTGAGCATTTAAAGCACTTTATTCACACTCGAGAATAATTCTGCATCCTTGGCAACCATTCTTCTGATTACTGTCGTCTTGCCACATGCAACAAAATACTGATTTCCATTTTCAGGGGGTAGAGGATGAAGCTGCACGTAGCTGGATCTAGCTAGTTTAATTACCAGTGACTGAAGATTGCGTTTTTTCCCCATTTCAGTCTAGGTTGTCTGCATTGCAAATTCTCAAGTCTGGGAGGTGAATTCATGGTGCACAACCCCTTTAATGTTGAGAACATCTACGAGCATGCTCCAGGTCCTCCAGCTCCTTTTTGAACTCGACCAAATTCTGTTTACCTCGTTCTTCAGCTGAAGTCTGGTTGGGTTGCTGAGATGTTTCAAGCTCACACTTGTGCAGTTAGATAATGGATTTAAACCTATTGGCTTTCACTCAGTGGATTTTACATTTCCAAGGATTTGTTGTTGTAAACACCTTGTAGCTGTTTAGTCAGCGAGCCAGGAGAATCATGAGACTTTGAAGATTGTTATCATGGTCCTTTTCTGTTGCTGTTGTTATTTACAGAGCTGATACAAAATTATAACCAATTTATCGAAATGTTATCACAGCTTCTTACAAATTGGTTGTTGATGGGATTATCTGTTTGGTCATGCTTGTTTCAAATGAATCATGGCACACACAAAAAACTAAAATGATTTATCTCACAGTCTTAATCTTTTTATGTATAAAATTCATCATTCATAAGATAGAAAAGGCTTCGGCTTTCTTCAGTTTCCTGTCTCGTTTTCAATGCAGTTAAGGGTGTTTTGTAATTTTAGTCGATAATATGTTTTTTTCTCTAACCAGTGTTTTGTATTGTTCAAAACAGAACCTTTTTGCTTTTGGGGATATGGACGGGAAAGGGGTGGATGCCAAACTCCAGCATCCTCTCGGTGTTGCCTGGGCTTCCGAACAAAACTTGCTCTATGTAGCCGACTCCTACAACCACAAGGTAACAGATGATTGTCACAAGGCTGCATTTTAAAGCTGTACTGTGCAAATTTAACACTTATGTTCTGTAATGAGTTCCTTGAAGTGACTGAGTTCATGCCAAAGTGGTTAAAACTCCTTTTGAATTCCAGGCAGGAAATTTTTTTTTTGATAACCAACATCTTGTGTGTGTGTGTGTGTGTGTGTGTGTGTGTGTGTGTGTGTGTGTGTGTGTGTGTGTGTGTGTGTGTGTGTGTGTGTGTGTGTGTGTGTGTGTGTGTGTGTGTGCCTGTGATTCTCCTCAGATCAAGGTGGTGGATCCAAAAACAAAGCAGTGTAGCACATTAGCAGGAACAGGAGATGCTGGAGATACTCTGGGTCCAGAGTTTAACAAATCCTGCTTCAATGAACCCGGAGGAATCTGTGTCGGTGACGGCGGAAAACTGCTTTACGTGGCCGATACCAACAACCACCAAGTCAAAGTGCTGGACCTGACCTCCAAGACTGTCTCGCTGGTGAGTGCGTTGCCTGTGTGTGTGTGTGCGTGTGTGTATTTAGGAAAAGTGTGGTTCCAACCTTGAGAAAGTGCTTTACATTTTGTACACGTTTGTGTAATTAATCTGTCCTAAAAGCTTCTGCGCTAGAAGAGATTGAATTAAAGGTGACAAAGACAGGACACTGTAAGTTAGGGTAGCTTTCTCCTTGCTTTTGTTTAATCCAAACACCCATATCTCTCTTTTATCCAGCTCCCCATCTCCCGCGAGTGCACAGATTCGGTACCTACAAAGCCCTCGGGTCCGACCAAAGCCCCCACGCTGCCTAAATCAGCTGCCAGGAAAGAAATGCCGCCAGTAGCGGTGACTGCGGGCCAGACTGTCATCATGTCTGTCACACTGTCACTTCCAGAAGGGACCAAACTCACTGAAGAGGCGCCCAGCTGCTGGGCACTCTCAGCAGAGGGTGAGACAAAGTTCAGTCACTGTTACATGAAGTATCATGCATGTAAATGTTCTGAGCATGTTTAGCCTTCATGCCCATGAAAGATGTCTTGACCATCATTGACACCTCATCCTGTCACTGATGTTACATCCATGAGCTTCTGCCACACAGCTGCACATGTTCACAGGGACACACTTGGAATTTTAAGTAAAGTTTTGCACGAAAAGTTTTTGATTTTGAGATAATGTTGACAAAATTCAACTTCTCAGTTTCAACTAAAGAGCACTTATAAACACTCATTTATATAATGCTTCTTTAGTAAGTACTGTACATCCACAGTCAGTTTAGAATCACCAGTTAACCTGTTGTGCATGTTTTTGGACTGTGGGGGAAAAGCTGGAAAAACGCAGGCAGGCTCCGGGAAAACATGCGAACTGCAAGCACCAAAGGCCCCAGCATCACTGGAGATTTGAACCAGGAAGCTTCTTGCTGTGCGGGAAAAGTGCTAACCATTGCATATAAAAAATTAGTAATTCTTCTGTGACTTGATTGAGAACCTTCAGCTCACTTTAAAGCAAAAACCTTTCGAAGCTGATTGACTGTATTAGTTATTTGGTAAAATTACATGATGCTGTGACACAGAAATTAGGCTTTTTTTTTGTTATTATTACTGTAATTTCTAAGCTAGTTAGTCAGACATGCTGTATTTCCATTGTGTTGCTGGGCCAGACTAATGCAAGCTAATTATTTTGTTGCGTGTTGGCTGAAGAAAAGCACTAAAGCAGCAGCCTACAGACATCACTGCAATGTGTGTAAATCCGAGGACTGACAGATCTGCTGCGTCTAAGCTTTGATTGGACTTTTTTTCCCGTTCAGGTGAGAGGTTAATTGAATTCTAAAACCCCAGCAGTGTTTGGCAAAGACTTCACAAATATCTGCTGGGAACCAGAAGTGGAAGGATTTAGGTGGCAGAGCAGTGAGGAGGCAGCTTACAGCAGCTGCTTTGTATAACAGCTTGTTTGAAAAAAAAAATGCATGCTTTTCCTCAAGTTATTTCTCTGTTCGTCAGGGTAACCAACCAGAGTCAGGGCTGCAGCATAAACGTCCTCCCTGTGCTTAGAATGAGCGCGTTGTGGAGTGAAGCCTCTAATTCTCTCCTACAAAACTTTATTTTGGTCTCTGATCTGTCAAAATGTGAAGGATGCTTAACCTGCCTGCACGTCGTTTTCACCGTTCAACAAGCAGATTCTCACTCTGCCAGCCCACACCTGGAATTTATAGTTCGCAGCTAAAACAAAGACAAATACTTAAATCACTCAAAGCTCTTTTAAACCACCAGCGAGGAGGTACGAGGCGTGGATGGCTTAATTTATGATTTTATATTCTAAAGAGGTTTAGTCTAATTCTCTCAGATTGTAGTGTTGACCATAGGATCGATTGATACGTGATTTTTTTTTTTGATTTTATTTTTATGTGATGTGATGTTAGTGACAGTTGTGGTCTGTTCATTACGTTTGCACCAAAAGTGTTTCCATCATCCTGAGCGCTGCAGCATGAAATCCTCGATAACGGCAGGCTATTTTTAGAGCATTTCGATAAGACGACATGCCTTGGTTCACATAATTAGCTACCAGGCTATGTTATGTGATCCCCCGCTGTCCCATTATACCCAGTCTAGACTTATGCTGATCAGATCAGAGCAGAGGCAGGGATTTTAATGGATCAACTTAGAAGTGCACGCCAGATCTAAATTGTTTTTTAGTGGCTTTTTAGAAATGGCTTCCCTGGGACCCAGCGTTAGACATCAGCTTCATTAATCTCGGCTGGCTTGGGTTCTGTGGTCTCTGTGGCGTGATATTTTCTCACCGCTGACGCTCCGGTGATTCTTTTCGACTTTCATTTATCTTTCAGTGGTCGTGTCGCATCAGATGTGTACTTGTGTCTAAAAATATTCCCTGTGTTTCAGAAAATGAATGTCTTCAACCACTCTTTATTTGATTTAGTAAGGGTATGTGAGTTTGGCCTAATATTTCAGAGGGACTGTTTTACTGTGCAGGCTTGAGTCAGCCCTAGCACTGGCTGCACCCCACTACGTTCAGCAATAAATCGAGATGCCAGCCAGCTATTCTCATTCAAAGCCATCTGTTCTTTCAAAACATGGATGAACTAAGGCGGACACGTGACCAAACCGGTGATTGAGCTTAGTTTATGTCATTCTTGAAGTGGATCTGTGGGTTCATCGTGGACAGCCCACAATATTCAGTGTGCCTGACAAGTAAACTTCACTGTCTGTCACTATACAGGAGTTTAACCACACTTTTAAACCTGAATATGTCTTTATACCAGAAAAAGATTGTATGCGAGTATAAAAAAAGTCTTGTTTTTCTTTTTGACATGATAGAGAAACGCTGATGATGAAAAGTCCAAAATTTATGGCCTCCTTCATATTTCCCAAAGCAAAGTCCAGATTAGTCCTTGCCCGGCCAATTCTGGACACAATACTGGAATTCTGAGAGTGTCCTAGACTTTGGAAGCATATCCTTACAGAGTTGAGATAGAACTACCAATCAGACTGGTATCTGGAAAGGTTCCTGAGCAGTGCTAGTGTGCGCTAAGCCGCTGGGGGAGACTGTGCAGAGTGCTGCAACAATGCTTAACTGGGTGCTTCATCTCAAAGTAACATTGAGGTTAATGCCTGGCCTGAGTTTACCAGTTTACCAGCAAGGCATGTACACTGTACATAAAAGTTGGACGTCCTTTGACATCACTTCCTGTTTTGTTTTGTTTTTTGTTTTTTTAAAGGTAACGAGTGGCTGCTAGACCATCAGGTGCTTACTGGTTCCATTAAGGATCTCTCACAGCCCCTCTGCATCTCAGCCAAACTTCCAGTCGTTATGAAGGAAACAAACGGCAGTCCAAGCCTCACGTTGGCCGTGTGGGTGTACTACTGTACGGAAGCAGGTAAAGCCTGCATGATGAAAGCGGCTTCATTCTCCCAGCCTCTTCAAATTAACGCCAGTTCTGGAGAGGGAGAGGTCATCGTGGAGTTGACTCATGCCTTCTGAAGCCGCCTACATGTCTTAGTTAAAATAGCCTTCGAGTCCACACTTTGTGTTGCGTTGAGACCTCAGCTTAATCGCTCTTGTGGCCTGCTCATACTTCTGAAAGCAGGAAGGAACGATTGTTTCTGACAGAGCTCTCACTGTGATGAAAAAGGCGATTTGAGTGAACTTGATTTTCTTAGATACTCGGATGTCTCTTCACATATAACACATTAGCTCGGTAATGTTCTCGACTGTGTGCGACGGCTATTAAAGGAGTGCAGATAGACACCCGCAGATATACTATATATTATATTTATGTAGTGAGCTCTCATGACGACAGGTTGCATTGCTAATATGTGGGGGTTTTGCCAAGTTGTTTATCAAAACTAAAAGAATAAGGAAACTTATTAAAGTTATTTAATGAGAAACTATGAATATCTAATTTATCGTAGCACTGCTGGTGTGATTGATGGGCAGATAAATAAAGGGATTTTCATCCGTTCTCTTATCTTCTGGAAAATCTAAAGTTCTTTCAGGTGTTAAAAACAAAGTAAAAACTAAAACTTCAGCTTTATAGTTTCACTTTAATTGAGGAAGGAGGATTTGAAGTGATTATTATTATGAATATTATTATTATAAGCTGATAAGTAATAAAATAAGTAGAATTTCTTTAAATGGAGACTTTATATGAATCAGCTTTTCAATGCTAATATCGAGTTCCAGCCAGTGTCTTCATAAAAAAAGGATATTTGAATTATGTAAGGCTTTCATAGGGATTATTAGGTTAGGATAAAAATCTATATCTTTCATTTAATCTCAGCCCAGCAGAGGAGGTAGTTAGCAGGAGAGGACAGATGTGTGACGCTTAAGTCTTTATGCAGTTGGGGGTTTATTGAACGTGTCCATGCAGAGACTCTCATTTCTCGTTATCATTATAATGTTAAAGTTGTGCAGCGCCGCGGTATAAACGTTTTCACTTTCCTCCTTTAAATGCTGTATTACCACAGATCAGCGCGGGGTTGGTTTGGTCACATCAGCTTGGAAAGGTGCCCGCCGATCGAGCTCCCATCCCGCGTGCATTTGTTTACACGTGTGGCAGCAGACTGATTCTTCTTAAGCCGTTTACACTGTTCTCTCGTAGCCCGAAAGCTTTCCGATTGCGATTATTCACAGCGCACCAGAAGCTGTTTTGATTCCGAACCACCTGTTATTTTGAGTAATGAGTAAAGTGCCTGTTTTCGAGGAGGGGGAAGCAGCCGAGGACACTGACATGACTGCCGCCTGTTCCCGCACGCTGAAACCAAAGTCTCATTAAATTCTCTCCATCAAGCATTTATACACTTCATCTCAGCTTCACAAAGGGAACATTATATGAAAGGAATGCTAATAATGATCCGCTCGATCACGTTGTGTAATGCGATATGATAATGTGGAAGTTGTTTTGTCATTTTGCCTTTATTGGTTTACTAAGTTATGAGTTGTTGTGAGAGCGTTTTGATTATCGTTGCTGTCATCATGTCTCATAACCTAATTGTGCTCGTCAGCCTGCTCTTATTTGGTTTGGCTCACTCAGCCCAAGTGCCTTGGAAAGGATTGCATGGATGGTGTACATTCATGGCACTTTAACCGTATTAGAAGCAATATTGTTTTGTTTTTCCTTTCTCTTTTTTTCAACTCCCACAAGTTATTTATTTCCAGCGAACTGCAGTTGTTGTACTTTCTCGGCTCTCTTATCCCTCTGGCACTTTTTAATGAGCACTAATAACCTTTGGGTGGCTGTCGGTGGGCATTAAGCTCCTGATATTGTTTTGTAACTCTCACTTGATTTTGTTTTTTTCTTCATTTCTGACTTCTCAGACACATTTTGGCATGCTTTTGTCTTCAGGGGCACCTTGTTAATACTTTGGCTTCTCCGTGTTGGACTTCAATATGCAGCACAGTGAGGAAAAACTAATAAAACTTATTTTATCTAGTCTGGTTTGTGTGCCGTTCTTTTCATTTCCTGGTATTTGAGAATCAGTTTGTTTTGCGTAATTCCAACCAATACATTAATAAGCTGGTGCTGAAGCTCTTTTATATGAGATGCTATCAAAAGCATCACTAATGAGCACACTCGTTACATAAAAATGTAAAAATGCCAGTTTATTTCTGAGCTGGCCTCATACGCAGACCTCCTGTTTGACGCATAGTTAATATCTTTCATTTTTCTCATTCCTGTTACAAAGAAAGAGCCATCTTTCTTTTTTTTTTACTCTAGTTTTGGTCATTAACATAGTTATAAACAGACAGCTTACAGAAGCAGTCTCTCGTGTTTACAATGAAGTTACAGAAAAACAGTTTTGTGTGTATTTCCTAGTCAATTAACGAGTCCTGGAACAAGAATTATTGGAGTGGTTCAAGCTCAGTTTAATTTTGTGTAAATGCTTTCGCATGCAACAAAAATGCAACTGCAGTAACTGAATGCAGTAAAATATATGGGCTTGGAGTCAATCTTGATAACTTTGAACCCTGAGTGCTGTGAAAAAAGGTATTTGCCCCTTCCTACTTTCTGTTTCTCTTTTTTGCATATTTGTCACGTTTTTTTTAAGTTTAATGTAAGACAAAGATAACCAGAGTAAATACAAAATACAGCTTTTACATGATAATTTCATTTATTTAAGAAATAAAAGCTAGTGAAAACTAATCGTCTTCCCTTGTGAAAGCATGAATTAAACAGAAACCAAGTGAAGTAAGCTGAAAGATCTCAAAAAGCAACAGCGGAGAAACAAAGTCAGTGACTTCTATCAGTCTGGAAAGGGTTATGAAGCCATTTCTAACACTTTGGGACTCCAGTGAACCACAGTGAGAGCCGTTATCCACACATGGAGAAAACCTGGAACAGAGGTGAACCTACTCGTAGAGCGCATCGACGACTCATCCAGGTCACAAGAGAACCCAGAACAACATCTAAAGAGATACAGGCCTCACTTGCTTCAGTTAAGGTCAGAGTTCATGATTCAACAATAAGAAAGAGGCAGAAATGGCGTCCACGGGACAGTTCCAAGGTTAAAACCACTGCTGACTGGTCAAAGTCTAGATTTAAATGCAACACTCATTGCCAGTTATTACAGACTCAAAATGTAACAAAATACCTGTAATAAATACAAATATCTCCACTTAAAAATACAAATATAGCAAAATTTCCTGCAGCTCATTGCTGCAGCTCAGATAATATCTGGGCGAGGTTTCTACTTTCTAATTTCCTGAGAAAGAAAATTTGATGGCAATTGAATGAACCATTTGCTTTTTTGCCTCTAACATTGGCCATGTTCTGCAGTGCTTATCATCTTCTGCTGGTGTCTAATCTAAAATCTATTCTGGTATAATGGTTGATACACCCACAATAACCGCTCATCATGGATATATGGGTGTGCTCATTTCCTATTGACAGCAATTGACCTAATGTACTTATTTAATGTAAAGGGCAGATTCTACATTTTCTTATCTATGATATGTAACTCTAATTACAATTTTACTGTATTGTCCATTTATGTTTGCACATGTTTCAATAAATCGTTGCACCTATTTCCCTTTTCCCCCCATTTTCCTAGCAACATATAATCATCCAGGAAAGGAAATCCCAGAACGCTGATTCTGTTCTTCTGGACATAGTTGGTTCTTTTCTTTTGCACAATACTGTGCCAAGATCCAGAAACACTTCTTCTTTTCCAGGCCTCATATAAGGTGGACCGGTGCGAAACACAGAATTTAAAATAGTTTTCAGTTCCTGCACTAGTGACTGAAATCCAAATCTATGAAGGCACCATTAATGCTGAATCAAAATCTAGGTGTTGGAGCAACATATGAATCCAGCCATTGGATGCTTGGATGCCAATTTCAGCAGGACAATGTCACACCACGTTCTGCACATATTCCAATAAATGGCGTGGTAATAAAAAAAAATTCTTTGTACCAAACTGGCCTGTCTGAAGTCCAGAGTACAGATTGTTGGTAAGAAAATAAGACGTGATGCAACACAGTTGCAAGGAAGATCAAAACTCAACTATTTTCAAAGGTGTTTCTGGCAACAAATTCAAAATGAGCACATTTATTTTAACAGGTTTGTTCCATCATCTGTCAGAATTAGTTTTGAAATTACTTTTTCTTTTCAATCAGTTTGAAAACAAAGAGCCATTTGATTTTTCTTCCCCTTTTTGTCAGATTATTACATGTTTTTATCAAACCAAGTGAAAACTTTATTGCATTTACTGGAATATGTGACATTATTGGGAGCTCCGTTGCATTTTAAAGGAATCTTTAGGCTGCTGCTCGCTCTGCCAGAGGAGCAAAAATTACAGTTTATTGAAAAAGACATTGATAGGTAAGCTGCCCGCTTTTATCTCCATCCTTTTATCCTATCATGCCAGGAGCCTAGCTCCAGATCTACAACTTGAAAATTCTTTTGTCCCCGGGGTGCACTCAGGGCTTTGTGAAAGCACTTTCTTGTTTTATGCACTCTGGGCATGGGATGAGCTGCAAAATGCTATTTAAAAATGGTCCTTTCTCTGGAAAGCTTCAAAGGTCTTTTCAGAACTGTCCCAGGGGAGTAATATTAGTGTTTTACAAAATCCCAGACTTGAGGTGGAATGTGTTGTGGGTAGCAGCGATGTGGACGGTCATCTTGTGATTCTTTTATGTGTATTTTTTTAACACGAAGATAAACTCCACAAGTTAGAACCGCCACAAAAAAGAGCTCTTGCGTTTCAGACCTGAGGATAAATCAGAAATAAAAGCAAATGAATCTGTCTTTAACCAGATACTTTTAATATGCAAAGATAAACATTACAACGACATGGTCGCTTAAGACGGGGAGCTATTATTGGCCTCCTGACTCACTCTGAGTCTTTTCCTGCTGTTTTATCCCTCTGTCCCATCAGCTGCTTTCCTCACTGTCATTCTGGCAGCACAATTAACCCTGTACCACTCACACACACACACACACACACACACACACACACACACACACACACACACACACACACACACACACACACACACACACACACACACACACACACACACACACACAGAGCCTCAGTTAACATTTGGGTAAACTGAAAACATCAACACAGTACATGGATAAAATACCCAGTCGGGTAAGGCGCTCGGGTCATCGAAGCTGCCACCTCTTCTCTCACTTGTGGTGCTATAACACATTAAAATGAATATTAATATAACTGCAAGATCACCCCCCAAGTAAGGAGTTTGAATGTGAGTGATCAGATAAGAGCTTCACCAGCACACAGCTCCTTTCACCAGCACAAAAAGGGCTTTTAAAAAGCTTTCTCAGGGGCTTGAGAGCCATGTGCCTCTTATGACACTCACAGGATTTGTGAAACTGACACTGGTTTATTGTTATTGAATTAACTGCTCGTAAAAGGTGATTTCAAAATAAAATGGCTCATTTAATATTGGCGGGGTGTTTTGGGGCCAGGTGAAGGAGAAAATTTCAGTTTCTCCAGTTTCTTTTTTTTTTCCTGCAGAAACATTTATTCACCATTCACTGTGGCTGAGTGGGCTCCATTAAGATCATATCACTGTAAGAGATAAAATATCATTGCCGTATTTCCAGGCTGCGGCGTGTGAGGAACGTTTGCTTGAAACGCAGGTTTTCTGATGAGCAGAACCGCTAACAAAACGCTCTGCAGCTTCACTCGAACACATCGCTTTGTCTGCCTCTGCAGAGACTCTCGAACCCGATCCATAAACAGGGAAAACCATCACTTCAAATAATGAAATCAACTTTGACCTTTGACTCCGCGCTGGTGTCAACATATGAGATCAACCAAAGCTTAACCAGCAGCACTTCTCTTCATTCCGACATTCAAAGCTTGCACAAAGATTATGTGGGAGGTAGCTGCTGTTGAGTGGTCAAGAGCATTTCCATGAGCACGTTTTTATGAAAGTAAACGAGCTGCTGAACATCTGAATTATGCCGAAGAGGTGTAAACGCTTTAAATGCGGCCGAGAAGAGGAGCCGATGCATCAGCAAAGTCAGGGAATCGTTTTAAGCCTTTAACCGTCATTGTCCTGTGATGAAAGCTTCAGAAAAGGAATTTCTTCTATTTAAAAACAGACCATAGATTTTTTTAAAAGCACTAATAGGAAAAAAAAAGTCTTCCCACTCCTGTTAATGCACATGTTTTTGTTTTATAGGGTTTGATTTCAAGCTCTTGGAAATTTCTGCCACCACAGAGGTGGAAAGAAGATAAATGGAGTTTATTTATTTATTCATTTTAACCAAAAACCATAAAGAAACTCTATATTTTATTTCCCACACTAACGTGAATAAAATGTATTTTTTAGGCCCCAAACTTTCAGTTGATATTCTGTTTAATGCCCCTCTGATAGACTTTTGTTGGCCTACAGTAGTGGTCAGATTTGAAAGTGGGAACCAACAATGAGTTGAACAAACAGCCTTACTCCTGCCAGTTTGCTCAAATACTAAATTATTTAGGTTGTAATGTCTCCATACTGGAAACTCACTTGCATATAAATAAACAGTTTATGGCCTCAGAGAGCAGGCCATAAAGTAAGAGGCAATGGAGAGCCCCATCAGTCCAGTGTTTTTTAGCAAGTCTTGCGTGTTGACAGTAAGTTGACAGTGTTCCTGAAATGATTTTTGATTAATTTATGAATAGAGTTAAAAGATGAAACAATATTCATCCAAAGTATGAATTGTTTCGTTCCAAGTCTGTTGAATAAAAAAAATGGCATCGTTACATAAGAAAATCCTTTAATCTACCTTCCTTTCATTGTTTTGTTGTTGTTTCTTTATCTTGAACGCCTTCTTTTCTTTTCTTTTTCTTTCTTTTCCTTCTTTTTTTTTTTTAAACTAAGCTCACTACTAGGCTTGTCTGTCTTCCATCTCGGCCATAATTTAAAACCTGGTTCAGGTGTAGGTCAGAAAAATCATTTTTAATGACCTGGAACTGACCTGGAATGTTTATCTCTGCAGTGATGCGTGGACTGAATAGCTGTGCGTCAACCCCTGCTTTATAGCCTTCTGTACTTGCGATTGGAGATAAGAAGTTTACCATAATACAGCTGCTGTGAAGGAAGGACCACAGATCCGTTGTTGGGCCTGACCTCATGCCCACGGAATGTATTCTTAGCGATAAAAATATAAAACGGACAAGTGGAAAAACAAATTTTGTTTGTGGTTCGCCAGTGATGAAAACAGCGAAATCCCTGTAGTTCATGTCCTGCTGGACTTCCATATTTGGTTAATCGTGTTTCCATAACCGACAAGATTTTTGGACCGATGATAGTTATGGACAGTTTGGGGAGTGACCATCTGCTTCTCCTGCTTAATAAAAGTTTGGTTTATTCGTCCATGCGCGTTAACTGGTGAAGACACCAAAAAGAGACTGACTGAAATTTTAAGGTTCAGGTGTTTGTTTGCTTCCACAACTTCACCGCTGGGATCGTTTGCCCGCTGAGCTGCCTGATTGGTCGTGAGGAGCAATGATGTCAACGCGCGCTTTGCTGTCCCGGCCGCTACAGCAGCCAACGCAGGCTGAGGACTTGAGAGGCGCTCCAGATGGAGTTGGCGCGCAGTGGGAGTAGAGCTATAGACTGTGAAGGCGTTGTTAGTGCTGCCTTGATGATCTCGACCTGGTTCCACTCACAGCCCAGCAGCCCGTCATGGGGGACGGTGGTGGCGCGTCCTCGCCAGTGAACTTCCAGAATGGCACAGGGAGCGAGACGTCCGACTCACCGGGCTCCGCTGCAGCCGCGTCCGAGCAGTGGATGGCGGGCATGAGCGTGGTTATGGCTTTGATCGTCCTGTCCATCGTGTTCGGAAATATCCTGGTCATGGTGGCCATCGCCAGGACGCAGAGGCTGCAGACTCTCACCAACGTGTTCATCGTGTCGCTGGCGAGCGCGGACCTCATCATGGGGCTCCTGGTTGTGCCATTTGGCGCGGCGCTCGCGGTGCGCGGTTCGTGGCTGTATGGCACCTTTTTCTGTGAGTTCTGGATCTCGGTGGACGTTCTCTGCGTCACCGCCAGCATCGAGACCCTGTGCGTTATCGCCATAGACAGGTATGTGGCTATCACATCACCTTTCCGCTACCAAAGCTTGTTAACCAAAGCCCGGGCCAAAGCGGTGGTGTGTGTGGTGTGGGCGATCTCTGCGCTGGTCTCCTTCTTGCCCATCCTGATGCACTGGTCTCGGGACAGCGTGGACACAGACTGTTACGAGGACCCCGAATGTTGCGACTTTGTCACAAACAGAGCATACGCCATCTCCTCATCCATCATATCTTTTTACATTCCTCTCCTGGTCATGATATTTGTTTACGCCCGCGTGTACAGAGAGGCGAAAAAGCAGCTGAGGAAGATCGACAAGTGCGAGGGCAGGTTTCACAACACCTTAACCGGACTGACCTCCAAGTGCAAGAAGAGGCCGTCTAAGATCCTGGCACTCAGGGAGCAGAAAGCGCTCAAAACGCTTGGCATCATCATGGGAACGTTCACTCTGTGCTGGCTGCCCTTTTTCATAGTGAACGTCGTGAGGGTTTTTTGCGCAGAGGTGGTGGACAAGGACCTTTTCGTGTTTCTGAACTGGCTGGGGTACGTGAACTCTGCGTTTAACCCCATAATTTATTGCCGAAGCCCAGATTTCAGGAAGGCTTTTAAGAGGCTGCTGTGCTGCCCGAGGCAAGCCGACCGCAGGCTACACATTAGCTCCTGCGACCTGTCCCGATGCTCCGGCGGGTTCGTCTCCTCTCTGGAGCCCGGAACGTTGGGGATGTGGTCAGACTGCGCCGGCTTGGACAACAGTGATAGTAGCCTGGGGACCGGAAAGTTGTCTCACTCCGAATCACAGCTGTGATAGGGGAGGGGGGGATAATGACAAAATAGGCGAGTTTCTTTTTGGAGACGGAGTGCGTAAGAGCCATATTTAATCATTTCAACGGGGACCTTTGCAACAACAAACAGGATCATTTGAGTTCAAACAACAGGCGAAAATGCTAGAAACGTGTTTGAAAGCCATTTTAAAGCATCAGGATAAATATTTTCCCATTATCTCCTTTGGCTCAGAGAGAGAGTTTAGTGTAAAAGAGAAAATGAAATTTGCCAAAATTATAGCTCATCAACCCTAAAATGAAGTGGCTGTAAAGCTTCTGTGATTAAAAACCTGTCAGGTGCCGAATTTGAAATCCAGTAAATCTGTGCATCAGCCAAAGAGCGGAGTCGCACTCCTGTGATTGATGCCTGATATAAATATCAACTTTTCAGTTCTGATTTTGTTCGATAAACAGTTGATTTCTGCATTTATGCGTTATAATGGGGAAGTGAGAGTCCGATCCTCGCTCCAGGTTCCTGCGTAAAAATTCGCTCATCACCGCTCAGGCGCACTACAATGAACTGTTATTTAAAGGCACTGGATAAGATCAAGGCATTTGTCGGAGTGACTGTATCGCAGTCATGTAGAGCTCACGAAGTATTTTACCTCACAGCCATCGGCAAGTGCAATTTGTACGACAGGTATTTGTTTATATTAAACATTGGTGTAAAATAGCCTATTTATTCCGCGCTGTCTTTTACAACTAAACGAGTAATTGTGAGGCTGATTCTAATGCCCGTTGTACATAATGTGCTGTTTAGTGCCCAAGAGGAATTTGAGCCTCTCCCTTTGTCTTTGGCTTTACATGCTGTTGTGAGGTGGTGTGTTATAATGTCTGTGAAAATAAAAGAAAGTTTTACTGTTTATTGCTGTTTAACCCATTTTTCGTCTTGTTGTTATTATTATTACTGTGGGAAGGTTTGACTCCACAGGGAGCTGCAGAAATTCTGAAATGCTAGAGGAGAAGTGATTGAAATGTAATCACATTCGGCAACCTCGGTTCGTTCACAATGTACTAAGAGACTAATAAGAGCAGCATTTTGTGATTAAACAGCGTGGCACCGAGAGGTAAACGGCGCTTTGCAGGATTTGTGAATTGGCGTGATGTCAGATGCTGTTGTGCTGCTGGGAGGAAGAGGAATCTGATTGGCCACCGTGGAGAAGGGAGCCACGAAATCCGACTCTTGAACAATGCTTCTTGTGCGCTTTAATGTTGCAGGGATAAATAGGGGTTTGTTTGCATGCTTCATTAAAGTCCACTCGTGGGTGTATCGATATTGTAAGCTCAGTTCACAGCTGTCAGAGGAAACAATTGCGCACGGGGGTGAGGTGAGCCCACTTTACGGCACACGCTCTGACTAACTGGAAAAGCACAGGTGTTAGTGTGCTTAAAGGTGGCTCTGCTCTATTCAAGTTTCCAACTAATCCGTGACCCTGAGCTTGTATGTACAATAACAGGATCCTGAAACCAAAGCATCTAAATGGATTTCACCTGTATTCATTTTATTATTTATACATTTACAAATGTAACCTTTTAACCAGGGCCTTCTCTGCTGTGGGATACAAAGATGGCTCCAGTCTGTGAAAAAAGCCCACTGTTTCTCCTAATCCACATCATATTCTAATCCAATTGCACTACTAAACATGCCGATTTGATGTTGGGAGTTTTATGCGTTTCCGCCCCTGCCATTTTGTGTCTTCACTTCATTTGTGGTTTGCATACAAGCCTTTTTTTTTTAAAAAAAAAAAACAAAAACAACAATGTGTGGGTGGGTGGGGGCCTAGAGGTTCATCAGAGATAGATTTTTAGAAAGGATGGTCAAAAAAGCGATCCAACATATGCAGCTTAACTGGTAAAAACGCAGAGTTTCAAAGCCAAGCCAAGAAAATAGTGATGACTGTAACAGCAAGGTTCCCTTTTTTTCCAGACCTTGAAAAGCTACAGAAAAAGAGGCATTACACAGCTATTTACACAGGCAGAGAAGCTCTCCCCAGGATGGGCAAGCTGAGCTTTAGTGGTAAAATTTATGTGGTGACACTTTAAAACATAAGTAAAGGTTGGAGCTACTACTACAAAAAAAGTAACAGTAGGGGGGATTTTATGTCTTGCTTTGATGTCCCCAAATGTTTTAAGCTCTCACCCGCATCCACTCTCACTCAGGTTAACCACCTCTCCAACATGCTGTTTGATGATTCCATTTTCCTCGAGCGATACTCTGAAAGCCTATAGAAAATATTTGAGTAAACACCACGGCAGCTGGTGTTCTGAAGTGGCTCTTACAGGAGAGATTTGCAGTTCTTTCTGGGGAATATTAATCAGCCCTTAAGCTGGACGTCTTTAAAATGCATTAGCATGACGTGTTGTGCTAATGATGCTCTCCCAAAAAGCCAGAGCTGTACATTTCAATTAGGCCGGAAAAACTGAATGGAACTGAGCTCAGCTGTTCTGGCTAATGAACAATGTTTAGATATGATTGGGTGAACTAATGAGTGTGAATGAGACCCAGCTTTCAGAAAAACGAATAAGAACATCAGTGCAGCCAGCGTCAGTGATGGCCTCCTGGCAAAGACCTGCTTCATTATTAAGCATTTGTTTGTTTGGCAGGAAGTTTGCGTTTGGGCAGATTAGCTGTGGGCTCACATATGGAGGAGCTAATCAGTGGTTTTAAGAGTAATTGTTTCAAATTGCATGTGTATCAGCAGACATTTTGGCTGCTCCAAGTCGAAGTAGATAAAGCGATACCAACATGACCTCTGTGCGAGCAGAGGTTATAACTCCATATGGTGTTTACATTCAGAAATATGTTCGCCAGTGATTTACCCTTGGTGTTTCACCCACATGTCTCTGTGGTAATTTACAGTCCAGGCTGGAGTGTAATATATTTAACTGTGATAGGCAAAGATCAGGGTTAAACACGGGGTTGTATTAGTAAACACTCCTAATTGAATTGTGCTTCATTACATCTTGTACATAATTTGTGGAATCTGAGACCATTTACAAGGAATTGAATAATGTCCCTCATAAAATTCCTATATCCCTACAATCCACATCTCTGTGCAACACCTAAACGCTCCTTTGTTACCGCTGCAAGATCACTGGGTGCTGAAGATGGGTGTAAGGAAGGCAGTACTCAATACTTTAGTAAATAACTTTCTTTCTTGCTGTAGGTTAAATAGTGTTAAATAAAGACTCATCTTTGCAGCAAATACATTGCAACAGTTAAAACCTCATATAAAATAAGGGTAAAAACCTTTAAAAAAAAAAAAGGATGGAGGAGTTACATTTGTTGGCTGTTGGAATGGCAGAGACTTCAGCAGCCACAATTTCTGACCATTGGACATAGTCATTGTTTCCAGGTTTTATGATAAGCTTCAAAAACAGATGTTTAGATCTTTTACTGTTACGTACACCCCCATGTTTCAGTAAATTCTCCCTCTGGTAATTAATTATTTGTTTTGGTTGTCCTAATTGTCCTGATTAGGTGCTGAGGCTCATGTACATGTTGGAACAAGCTGTTTCTCCTCCACCATTTATCAGCATACTTAATTCTAGAATTTTTTCTTTCACTTTTTTATGATCAACTCTTAACTTATAGGCCTCAGTTTTCAAGTTTGTCACTTGTTAATTAGTTTTGGGGCTTTAATCCAGCAGCCCACTGGATGCTTGGTTGATGGTGGGTTTTTTGCTTTATTTTATGTTGTGTTTGTTGCTTTTTGAGTCATTATTTTGTGTTGTTAAACTTGGTTTCCATGAGTTTTTAATTTAGAGGATGTAACACATTTGGGGGCTCATCCGGGATCCAGACCTAACACAGCCCAAGCAAGAATAATAACTCCTATCATGTTTTGACTAGAAAGTGACCACAGTTAGGTTCATACATTTCTGGACAATCACACTTTTTTTTTTTTTTTTTGCATCTTTGCTTCTGTACATCAAAACAGTGAATTTTAAATCAAACAATCAATATGCAATTAAAATACAGATTTTCAGCTTCAATTCGAGGGGTTTAACAAGTATTGCACCAACTGTTTAGCAATTACAGCCATTTTTATACACAGTCCCACATTTTTAGATGCTCTAAAGTCATTGGACACTTGATTGCCAATCAGTTTAACGGTCAGATCTGTTCTCCCATTGTTTCATGATAGCTTGATAAAAGTTCTGAAATTGCTTCCAAATACTGAAATTGCTCTTATTCGAGGAGGTCAATAGTAAGGTCCAAGCAAATTAGAGATCAACAATCAACAGTCTGGTACATTATTAAACAGAATGCGTGCACTGGGCAGGTTATAGACTTTTAGAACTGTGCAAAAGCCTTGAGCCACTCAAAACGTTTTAATTTTTTAGTAGGAAAAATGTAAAATAGCTGCAACAATCTATTAACAGATGTGTAAACAGGAATGGAATTACAGTGTATGAGAAAAAAGCAGTAACAAGATTGAAAGTCAATGTTTGGTACAACATTTGAACCTCCCCTTACATAGGGACAACAGTGTAACCCCAAAATGTCAAATTTTCCACTTATTTTTCAACCCAGTTCTGGAGCAGTTTGGCATACCTCAGCCTTTTTTCTGTTTCCCTTCCTTAAGAATGGCTTCTTCACAGCCAGCTACCAGTGAGACCATTTCTGATAAATCTTCAGTGACCAGTAGACAAATCAACTAAAAAGGCCAAACGCTCATCTCAGGTGCTGCGTCAGGTCTTTGCTGGATTTTTCCTGTTTCATAGGTGCAGAAAATATTTACTTAACTTCATTTCCTTTGACTGTTCTTAAACCTTTTGTTTATTTATAGTCTCTGAAATATGGTGATATTTTGTAAGAACATTTTTCATGACCTTCAAAAGCACTTCATCAACGCTGCGCTGAAACTTCAAGGGAGTGTCTGGAGTGCTTTCAGATCCTCTCGGCCAACAGGTGCGAAGCTTCATCCAGTTATTGCATGGATTCTTGTCCAGATTATGAATATTGTCAATGCCAGCCACCTCCTACAGCCTTCTGCTCTTGATTAAAGACCGAGAGAAATATCAAAATCATCAAGTAGATTAAAAAAAACAAACAAAAAAACCCCTGCAACAATTAGAGCAATCTTTGTGAATCTTGATTAATCTCTGCTGACATACATTTTCTTCATGATGTTTTTCACTAAGCATCCTCTAAATAATAAATAGATCCAACAGAAACATGATTAGAAACACAGTTTCTGTAAAATGCTAATGCAAATAATCATTTTCTTCAGCGGGTGGTGTTCCAGGGGAGGCTGTTACAATCTTTGAGCGAGAAAAACAAAAGCGCAAATTGCTGAAAGCTACAAATGTCAGCACCTGGAGATAATTATTGCTGATTGCTGATTATTACAGTCTTATCAAACCCAAACAACAGATATGCTAAATTTATGCAACAGGATCATAAAAAGTGCTCCACAAAGATAAAAAAAAAGCTTATCTTTTTTTATGAATGTAAACCATTTCAAAGTGAACTCATACAGACCCTGTAGCTGGCACATGTCTCTCTGATGATCAAAATTCGACTTCTATTGGCTAATCAAAACCTCTCAACCCTGTAAGATTGAAATCCCCTGTGACTTTTTTCCACTCTAACTCAAGCTGTACGTGTTGAGGTGCGTTGCCAAAAGCAGGTGCTACACTTCATGTGTCCATCTGTTTGGATTGCCCGTGTGAACTTGGCACGTTGCGGTCTCCATCTGCTGGGCTTCGGCTTGCTGCGATTGTAGCTTGCATGAAGATTGGGTGAAGGTGGTCAGCGATGGTCAGCGTTTATGCTCAACTTTAGTGATGCAAACTGACTTACTTTGGAAATGATAAGCCACGCGTAGTACATTCATGAAAGCATAACTGCTTTTTGGAACATTTGCAACAGGAACAGGAACGACTGAGGTACATTTCGTCTTCATATCGAACATTAACATCAGTGAAGCTGATTTTGTTCCTTTTAGAACAAAGCTCAGGGCAGATTGATACCAAACAAACAAACATACCAAACAAACAAGTCCGGGAACAGTGCAGCTTTTAAATCAAAGAACTTGGCACTAATAAGCTATCCAAACAGCCTTGGGGTAGATAAGGTACATCAGCATAAATGTTTCTTTTAAGAGTCCATCTGACAGTCATAGATGAACACACTGATCAGTGCAGTACTCATCTTCATTTCCTCCATTTTTATTCTTTCTCTCATGAAATGAGTAACATATCAAGCATCGATGCACTGCGGCTCTTTAAAGCCTTCTCCGACTTTCTCCCCAAGTCGCTCCTTGCCGTGCCAGCCTCAGTCTTGACCTTTTTCTAAATCCTACATTCGAATCCCAAGAAGCTGATGAGTCATTGTCTGACTGCTTGAGATTTAGTGTCCAGGATGAGACTCAGTACCAACAAAGATCATGATTAAAAGAATATTTGGACACTAAGGTTAGATCACAAGATGTTATTATGATAAGATGCAACTGGGAAGCAGGTGCCTCTCTTCAAAGGTAGCAGAAACCATCTCCACCCATGCAGGCTTACTCTATTAGGCAATAACATTTTGCTTCCAAAAGCAAGACTTTCTTGTAATTTTGAAAGGAATCTTCAGCAATAGTTCTTCCCAAAAGCCTTTCAAAGTTTTCTTTTTGTTTTTCATTTGTTAAACCAATTAACACTTACATTCAAGTATAAAAAAGGCTCTTAATTCAAGATAGGCGGCAGCGTTGTGTCTACACATAACAGATGACTAATCAAAGAACAACGTTTAAATTATACCTTTAGGCAGAATTCACAAAAACACATAATTTGTTCACATTTCTTTAGTTGAATCTATGAAAAATGTGAACGTTCACACAGTTTGGCAGATTTAAATTGGATTTTTTTGCATGAACAATGAGATTTCAAAAGCGCTATTAGTTGGAAATTTAGCAAATCTCAGCCCGCTGTGCAGTGTGTCCTTAAAAAAAACTGAGGAAACTGGACAAGTGAAGGATGAAAAGCCATCTAGAGCAGAAGAACAGTCATCTGTAATGGCTTTAGACATGGAGGAAGCTCTGTCATAGCTTAGGGCTGAGTAGGGCTAAAGTGCTGTTGGTGGGGAACAGAACAAAGAAAAGTACCATCATATTTTGCTCTGCTATGCAATAACATCTATAAAGTGATCTCAAACACACTGCCATTAAGGTAAATACATACCTGGATAGAAAAGCACACAGTGGAACACCATCAGTCATGGATTGGTGTCCCTAGAGCCCAGACCTGCACATCATTGAAGCCGTGTGGGATCATCGTGACAGAGAACAGGGAAAAAAAAAAGGCAGACAACATCCAAAGGGGAGTTTTAAAATGTCTTTTAACTATTCCTGAAGACTACCTAAAGAACGAAGGTGGTCATACCAAATATTGACTTTCAGGCTTGATATTGCCTTATACGTAGATAGCATCCTCATGTATGTTTGCATATGTTTCAATTACTTGCTGTACCTATTTCTTACTTCAAAAAATGTAAAGAAATCAAGTGTGACTCAAAACAGTTTTGCAGTACTGCATGTAGTGGACAAAAATAATCTAGCAGTTTTCCTTGTTTCTAGGCTTGTGATGAACTGCTGGCTCCAGTTTCATAATAAAACGGAGTGATGTCATCTGAAAGTGTCAAAATATTTAGGTTACCAACCTTAAACTCCTCTTTCCAGCGACTACAATGATGGAAGCAAGTGTTATTACCAAGTCCACATCTTCCCGCACATATAAAATGTCAGCGCCGCAAGGTATTTTATATGGAGATGTTTATTTTTTGGCACCTTCTAATCCTTCCAAGTCCCTTTCTTATATAATGAATCACTCATGGTCAGATGGATTGGTCCTTCACAACAGCGTTGTATTTCGAGAGGTGGACTTGCACTCCCATGATGAGTGGCTTCACAGAGCGTTCAAAGCTCCCGAGAGACCAAGCTGAGTCTAAAAGGGGAAAAGTGCCCTTTTGTGACTTTGGGGTTTTTAACCCCTCGCAGTGAAGGTCACTGTGTCCCACCAGCAATTCCTCCCAGTCCTACTCAGCTCGTCTCTTGTTTATCTGAACTTCTCATTTAGATGAGTGATCAAACATGCAGAGCAAAAGTGTTAATAAATTGCTAATAAATTATGGTTATTTAACCACATTGAAAAGTGTGCATGGTAGAGTATTGTTTTGTTACAGATGAGTTCCAGCGTTTTCCAGCAGGGTCACAAATCAAGTGGGAATCACGGGTTCAGGCTTTCTCAGGGCATCTTTTCCTTTAATGCTAGAGTTTCTTTAATAAAGCTAGAGTTTCTGCTTGGTTTCCCTGCACCGCTCCCTAGCACTGAAACTACACTCCGGGCCGTTTAAAAAGCCTTCATCACACTCAATCGCTACCTTTCTTGCTGACTCCCTGCAGTTATCACTCCCCCCAAGGCTTTGACTGTATCTCGTCTGGCCCCACATACACAAGACAAAGTCCAGACACGTCCACATGTAGCTCTGGTTTAATGTGAAACCATGAATAGTTGTCCAAACGGCCAAAACCTGCAGCTCTGCACTTTTTCATCAAACACAAATCTCAACGAACAAGACAAAAATTTAGGCTGTTAATGCACCGCCGCTCTGGAGAACATTAATTGTCTAAATTTCCATGTTAGAGGCCGAGACAAAGCATCTGAAGAAGCAGAGCGTAGAGTGGCATATAATCAAAGCATTACAGATAGGACGGACCAGATGGATACATGAATATTCCCAATTAAAGGGTTATTTTTGTGCACAGAATTACATAACACTTAAGTTAAAAGAGAATAAGTGGAATGTAATGATGGTCGTTATGAGGACTTGCTTATATTCAGATATTTTTTTTATCTTAATGTTACAGCTACTGCAGGAGGCTCCCTAAATCTGGGCTGGGAAACAGTGAAAAAACAGACTGACAGGATAGACTTGTTATCTTTATACCTTAAGAGCTCTTGTCAAGGTTGGTGCTCCGGCTAAAGGACATGGGCAATGCTTTATGAATTCAAGGGTGGTCATCTAAGCTGATAGGAGAATCCGCTATCTGTGAGCTAAAAATAGCCTCTCAGTAACCATTCGCCTGAATTGGATATTTGAACCTGCTACTGTGCCCGTGGAGAAAATAGGAACTTTCACCCCTACGTGACGAGAATAATGAAAGAAATGTCTTGTTTATGCCGCTAAATTATGATATTTCTGATGACAGGGTGCTTTCAGTTGTTCTGTAGGCGTTTTTCAGCGTCTGTACATGTGCATAACCATGAGACAGCATGTGCGTAATGCAAAATTTTGATGTGAGCAGACTGAGCAGCATGACTAAGGGTATTGTTAAACAAAAAAGGCTTTTATAACTGAGATTTTGACATAAAACGGCAGCCATGGTACCTCAGCTGCTAGAAGGTGGCCTGGTAGACTGCACCTTCTCTCAAACTCTGCTAATAAACTTGAGGCAGTTTTTGGGCAGCTCCCTCTGAAGATACAAAACCTGGAACTCCTCTTTAACCTGTGTCAGATCCACTGCTTTTCTCTGATTGTGTCTGCATGTACTCAACAGACACTTTATTAGGTATACCTCGCTAGTAATGTGTTAGATGCCCTTTTAGCTCCAGAAATGATCGAACTCTTCGTGACATAGATTCAAGATGGGGCCGGTAACATTCCTGAGATTTTGATCCTTACTGACATGAGAGCATCAAACAGTTGCTGCATATCCGTGATGCAAAGCTCCTGTTCCACGACATCCCAAACTGGCTCTGCTGGATTGAGATCTGGTGGCTGTGGAGTTCATTTGAACTCACCGCTATGTTCAAGAAAACAGTATGAGATGATCTGAACTGGGAGCAGCCATCGAAGATCAGAACGCTTTAGTAATCAAAGGATGGACATGGCTAACAACAATCCTGAGGCTGTGGCATTTAAGCAATGCTCAGTTGTCAAAGTGTCCCCCCCAAAATATCCCCCACACTATAACACCACCACCAACCAATGATCCATGCTAGCATGCTGTTTGCACCAAATTCTGACTCTACCATCCAAACGTAAAAGTGGAGACTTGTCAGACCAGGAAACAACTTTGTTTTCTGTTATTCAATTTTTTCTGGCCCTGAAAACTGTAGCCTCAGTTTTCTGTTCGTAGCTGACAGGAGTGGCACCTGGTTGTAATGAGTGGTCACTGCCTTCCTATCAGTTCAGAGCAGCCTCTGACCTCTGGCATCAACGAGGCATTTTCACCCAGAGAACTGCCGCTCACTGGATATCTTCTCTTTTTCTGATCATTCTCTGTAAACCGTAGAGATGATTGTGTGGGGAAATCCCAGCAGAGAAGCAGTTCCTGAAATGGTCAGAAAAGCCACATTCAAAATCACTTTAATCACCTTTCTGATGCCCAGTTAGAACTCCAGTGGGTCATCTTGACCATGTCTACATCGGTAAATGCATTGCCACATGATTGGCTGATTAGATATTTAGATTCACAAGCAGTAGAACAGGTGTACCTAACAAAGTTCTGTTGACACTTAGTCCACATATTTAAAAAGGTGCGAAAAGGGAAAAATACTATTTGCTTTCTGGAAATTAGCAAAAATGTATGGACTTATATCTATATTTAAATGGACGTGCTCCAGCTTGGTGCGCCGTTCAGGTCCAGTGAGGAGAATGTCTGTGAAGCAGCAGTTTGGACTTTAAATCCTCTGAATGGAAGATTGCTTTGATGGACAGCGGCACAGCGACGTGCATGACCTCAAGTACCGCTGACACCGCTGCTTTTGAAGTGGGACCTAAAGCTGACAAAAGTCACGGAGAGGGAGGTCATCTCGGTGCAAAAATCGCTTTGTCACCTGAATTAGGCTCAATTCCACCACGCCCGATAAACAGAAACCAGGACAACAGATGTTAGTGTCAACAGGAAGGAGGAAAAGCACAAAGCAAGACTGCTGCAGAACATTCAAGATGAACTTAAGACTCATCTCCTTTTATTCCCTGAAAACATAGTATGTACATCATCCACAATCTTTTTTTTTTTTTAAAACATCTCATCAGAATTTTACACAATGGCATATCTACAAATGTATAATATAATCACAGTTTGAATATTCCACAAGACAGATCAAAGGGAATCATTGCACAGCAGGAAAACAAATAATGGCAACTTCTCTCATTTTCTTTTACAGATCGGCACTCGCACATACTGAACACCATGTTTTCATATTCATCAAGGGAAACGTGAGGTTTGTTTTAGTCAGCCGCACAATGCTGCAGCATGGCTTCATTTCAAGGCTGTGGAATCGTGTTGGATCAGCGGGAACGTCGCCTCTCTCGAGTTGACACGCTATGACCAAAAATCAGACGCCGCGTATTAGCATGCCTCGGAGGATTTACTTGGACAATCCCATGCGACTGTATTGCATAGGCTGTATTATGCTTCTGTGCCAGAAGCAAACTGCCAAAATACAAGACTGTTAATCACCTTATTCAGCAGCAAGCACCTACTTCTTGATTAAAGATGCATGAAAATTTGGCATAATTTGCAAAAATGCAACTTCACTGAAAATCAGCTAAAAAAGGCTAATAACACCCAGAATGAAGACAAACTCCAGGTTTGCTACCTGCACGCTTGCATACTGAGCTCACGTCGCAATGAAGTCAGTTCGAATGAAATAAAAAAGTCAACACACCGAAACCTCTGTGCAGAAATAGAGAGGCTTTAAAGACTCCGCGCACTCAATCCTGGAAACTTTCATCTTTATTAACATAGTGGTCCATTTTAACATAGCCTCAGGGGGAATTGGGGGGGGGGGGGGGGGGCGTGACCCATAAAAGCCCGTTTCAGACTGTGGAAAAAAAAAAAGAAAAAGAAATGGAGGCTTATCTTTTGTGACAGCTTCTGCAATCAGATCAAACCAACTGAAGAGAGACTGGCATTGTTAAATTGAGTTGCTCTCTTCCCTTCATCCAAAGTGTTTGCGAATGTGTATCTCTCTTACTTAAATAGCTGTCAGCGAGAGACAAAAGCATTATTGTGTGTAGCTCGGGGATGCTGAGCTGCAGGTGTGTGTGTGTGTGCGCGCGCGTCTTCGTTTGGCTGACAGACTCTGCTCTAAATGCAAATCGCACGTTCCCTCTCGGTGGAACAAACTCCATGGTCACTCCGGTTAAAGCCTATAAGCCCCGACAGCTGAAGCATGTACACAAGGTGTAAACACAACGAGGCTCGAGAGGTTAACAAAAAGGCACACATGCAGCCATGCACACACCATTTTAAATACACACACACACACTGGGGCAGGTGCTTGTTGCACGGACATGAGCGATAAACAGACCACATGGAGACAGACAGTCACGTTCAGAAACACAAAAAAAAGACAAAAAAAAAAAAAGAGAAGAAAAGAAAAACAAATAGGATCAGCATTGCACTTTGTCCCTGGATATATTTCTGTTGGCTTTCCTGAGCTATAGCTACAGATCTTCTGTTCTCCCTTTGATTCATCTACATTTGATTTACTTCAATGGACTCAGTGACGCTACAAAAAAAAAAAAAAAGAAGAAAAAAGAGGAGTGTGACAAGAATACCTAAACATTTCAGTCTCTTTTTTCTCCCCCAACCTCCTACCAAATCATATTATACACATGGTGCTAAAAAAGTTTCCAACCACTGAGCATCTGCCAAAAATATGAGGAATGCTAATGACGCCGGAAAGCCGAGACATACACATCTTGTCTGGATTAGATGGGCTACTGCCAACTGATGCTAATGAACTGCCTACAATCTGAGTTTAAACACTAAGGTTAAGGACTAAAATGTTTGAGGTATTCATTCATTTAAACTGAGAGCAAAAAAAAAAAAAAAGAAATCCACAGGAAAGTGAGTGATAAAGAATAACAGATATGAAATCACGTGTACTAAAATAAAACTCAGTTTTAACCCAACCTAAAAGAAAATAAGTGAAAATACGTTGTGGACTGCTTCTAGGATTTGCTGATGGCTGCCAGGAGGAAACTGAAGCAGTCTGCTTCCTTTCAAGTCTAGCAGCGGTGTCGCACAGATGGTCAGGTCTTGCTGATGTGAAGAACCTTGGTTCACAATCTTGCACCAGCCACGGCTGATCTGTTTTCTTCAGGTTTACCTTTAAATATGGAGTGGCGTGCTGTCAAGCTGAGGAAGCAGTCTTTAAAAAAATAACAGCAATAATAACAATAATACATTTGGCTTGGAGACAGAGAGAACATGCTGGCCATGAGATCATCTCAGTGTATTTACCGTATGATGGATGGAGATCTGTGGAGCCTAATGTGTCAGAATGTCAGGATCTTTGCCTCTTGTTTTTTCTTTTAGCTACACTCCAGGTAGAATTTGCTATACATTCAGAATGAAGTCAATTATTTTACAAGGCAATTAAAAGTTTCAAGCTAGAAGCGACTGGCGTTAAGAGTCTTCTTGGTGTGGCTCGGGAGGGGGGGGTGATCCAGAGGTGAGCCAGAGGAAGATTCGTTGTGTCAGAGGCAAAAAATAGAGGGAGTTTTACAATATGGATGGAATAGAGATCATTCAAGTAGGTTTAGATAACTTGTTTTTCCCCAAATGGACAGAAACAGAGTTTGAGTGCTTCTTCACGAAACAGGCTGCTGGCACTTAGACATTCAACTCATTCTTCATGCGTGTAAAAAAACAAAAACAAACAGAGGTCCTCAAATAGTTCTCGGGCCTGTGAGGCGGTCGTGTCACTTCCTCCTCACGCCGTCCTCGGGATCCCTCTGCTGCTTTATGAGCTTTTCGATCTCAGCCCCGAGAGTCTGCAGGTTCTCCTGAAAAACGGAACAAAAGGGAAGATGAAGCATTAAAGCGGCACACGAGGGACCGGTGTGCTAGTTATAACTCTATTGTTAAAAACCGGCCCCTGTCTTGTCCATTTTCCTGATGTTTTCTGAAAATAGCAGGGCATTAGTCACACCGTCTGCAGAAACCAATTGCCGCCATCAAATCTCATCAATATGAAGGACAATCATCGGCGGCTTAAACATCAGAAAAGCCTGGATCATCCATCTCGGTAAAAGTGAAGCCTTGATATGGCTTTGTCTGAATATTTTACTGTCATTTTAACATTGAGTGTTTTTACATCATTCCTTCCTTCACGCTGCCAATCATCTTTCATCTGCAGAAAGAAGTCTGAAAGCCAGAAATTACTCCCACATTTTATTGCAATTTATTGTCTTGTTCAGGTTTTTTCTTTTTTAATGAAGAGAGTCTCTAATATGTAAAAAAACAAACAAAAAAAACCAATAAGAAGCTGACTGGCTGCATCATTTGGAAATATTTATGAAAGCTTGTTCCCACATAAACATCAACGTGGCTGCGACAATACATGTTGAAAGAGTGGTGACACTTTGCTTGGATTTATGTGGGCGTGTTGGAAACGCTAGAAATATTTTGTTTTGTTGTTTTTGTTGTGAAATCCACCAGATGGATTTTTTTGTCATTTTATTTATCGATTTATTTATTTTTCTGGCCCACCATGTTTGACACTGATTCTAGACACATTTGACATTTTCTATGTCGACATTTGCTTGCATTGCACTGCATTGCACACTGACTGCAGAAACAGACACAGCGGTAAATTGCCTGTAATTGTCTTGTTTTTATCCACAGCGAGCAGCATTTAAATAAATGACCTCTGTTAAAACTCACTGCAAGCCCGGCGCTGCACTAACTGACGGCTCTGGAGGATTCAGAAGCCACGGAGAGAGATTTCCCTCAGGAGCCGGTGGAGAGCAAAACAGAGTGAAATGGAGAAACGCCACACAATCACAGGCTAATGTTGTTTTGGGTTGTGACTGCTGGTTACATCCACAAAATCAAATTGAGGCTGTAAGCTTTATGTTCAGCGACGAAATGTGAATAAATATGAGCAAATCAACATAGATACACAACAAGGTCAACACGCAGCACTCTGATAAATACATCCACACTCCAGCTGGGTGGGTAATGCCAGTCTTAACAAGGTTAATCTTAAAAAAAAACAACAACTACAAAAAAAAACGTCTGATCGTGTCCACTAAGGGGACATAAATAAATACTTTCCACATCCAGCCTCTACATGATGTCATATCCCCTCTCAAGTTTCAAACCTGAGAAGGAATATTGATCGATACGACATCAACAAGTCAGAAACTACTAAGTGCATTAAAAGACCGAAAGGTTCAGCACACTAAATGAGGATGGACACCATTAAATGAGGCTTAAATCAACTATGAATAAAGAATACATGTCTCAGTTACAGTAGGCCACAGTCTCTGTGCTCAGTGATAGCATCAATAATGCAGGCTCTGATCTGAATTGGACTACGACTTTCAACGTGTCGTCTCGAGTTATGTCAAGCTGACAAACTGCTCGTCGCAGGACTGTCAGCCTGTCAAATATCTCACAGAGACAATACGATGCATGCTGTGGCTGGCTTTGAAGCTTCGAAGAGCGATCCAAATATCACATAACGCCACTTAACGAAAGGGAAAAGGTGGTCTGACATTCACCCTTTATCACATTATTTTTAATGGTGGTTTCACAACATGCGGTTATTGACAATAACTGGCTGTGTGGCGCGGTTTGCTTCCTGCCATTAAACAGAATACAAAGGCAACGACGCAATGAAAAGATGCCATAAGAGATACACAAGAAATTTGACTGAACTTAACGCAATAATAATTTGTAAGATGTCGAGATGATAGAAGTTTAATAGCAAATATCTCAGTGTGAAACTTTGTGCTAGAGGCGCTAAAGCAGAGCGAGCCAGGCATCCTGCAGTCTCCAGGGCTTACAGAAGTGTGAGATTAATGTACGACAAGAACACAAACGCTAGAAACACAAAAACATCTTCCAACCGTTAAAATAAAAAACACGAACGCAGCAGAATACACCTTTACAAGCACGAGCGTGATCTGTGCAAATGAAGAAGAAGGGGAAATGCTACGCTGGCAGCTGTATGAATTAGAAATGCTGATGTGAATAATTTTTCGGTGTTTTGTGATGCGTCAAACTGTGAATCCACCAGTTTGACATCAACTCACATTTTTATATTTAGATTTGTTGGATTAAAATGGTGATTGCAGTGTCCGCACGCTTTGATAATGAAGTCACATCAGGCTGCGTCGCTCCAAAGGTGAAGCGTGACGCTCGCACGGCTGATTAATTATCCGCTCGAATCACAAAATAAAATACTTAAAAAAAAATTTTTTAAAAAGCAACTTAAGGCTGCAAAAGGAAACTGCTCTGGTCATCAATATCATCACTGCGTTTAAATGAGTTGTTCTGCATTTCAAGAGGAATACTCTGGTGCGATGAAGCCTGCTGGGGTACGCCTTACCTTCAGCGTAATGTTCTTCAGCAGCGTGTCCTCCAACACGGCCTGCAGCTTCCTGTTAATCTCCAGCGACAGGTCCAGGGTCAGCCCGCTGTCTGCCGGGTGGGAGGTGTAAAGCGAAGCCATGATGCCTCCCCGCCGGCTGAGGTGGGCCTTGTTAATATCAGATGCCTCTGATGAGAGGGCCCCTGTCTCCTCTCTCAGCACATAGCTCTGGATAATTCTGCAGGGATGAAGAGGGAGGAGATGAGTCAAACCACATGCTTCAAAAAAAAAAAAAAAAAAAAAAGTAAAAGGGAATAAAGTGAATGCATCGGCTGGAGACTGCTGAGTGAAGAAAATTGAGAAAGTGGGATTTCATAGTTAGGAGCTCTCCATGCTCCCGCAGAGCAATAAACCATTTCCAGCAGCAAAAAAGGAAGAAGAAAAAAAACTCAGCCGACATTACAAGAATACTAATCCCACTGGGATGGGCTGTTGCACTCATGTACGCGGGATACATTCAGTCATAGTTAGAAAGAATATTATTGTGCCTGTCAGAGAAGGAAAGGTAATGAAAACGCGGCGTAAGAGCGGCCGACCAGGATTCAATTAATCAACCGGCATGCCTGCATGCGCGTATGAGAAAGTGAGATAAATCTTCATGTTCATTATACATTTTCATCACAGTAACAATATGGTGTCGAGGTTAAGCTATGTTTGTGTCACAGAGAGGGAAAGAAGAGAATTAATCAACTTAACAGCTCTAAACTTCCTGTTGTTCAATTTTCCCATCGCAGCCCAGCGAACACTGAGGAGCAAGTGTTTCCATTTAGAGGAGACCAGACCCATAGAGAGCCGCCACTGAATTTCAATTCATTACTGCCGCCTACATTCTTACTCCCCCCCTCCGTCAATATGTGACCAAAGACAGAGAGTGAGAGAGAAAATAATGCAAAGTGCAAGCTCAAGCGAAAGATGCTGGTTAAGTATGGTAGGGAGATTAAAATGTTAGCATTTTTTTAAAGTCTGCTGTCATATGAGGGAAGATATTTGAGTTAGACTTTAGACATCAAAACTGAAACATGCGCAGGCCTTTTCCAATTGCATCCGTATCCTTTCATTTTCCAATCACTTAATAAAGGAGTGCAGATAGCTGAAGAGGGCTGCGTACTGTCCTAGAGAAAAGATCAACAACCCAGTACTATAATCGATATTTGTAACCCGCTGTCGATCCAACCATAAACCTAAAGTACTCAACTATCAACTAGCAATGTGTAGTTCAAATTCAGGGTGGCTAGCTATAAGATGAGCTCAGAGTAGGGGGCACTTAAAATAATAAAAGCTGAAAGACTCGAGATTTTTAAAAAGATTCATTAGATAGGAATACAGTGTTTAAAACGCTTCTATTTCTATATTAAACACAACTACCACTACTGCCACCAAGACTCATTAAGTATTTATGAAAAATGCAAAGTAGGAATTAACACAGAACCATAAATGGAAATGAGTACAAAACATCATCCTGTGCTATGAGGAGCTTTATAGATCAGTCATCTTTCAGTCTGCAACAAGCTATGGATCCATTCTAGTCAATTACACTGACCTCCAGTGGTGTCTTTCAGTGTTAAACACCTAGATTTAGACATGCATGGGGGACTAAGTGATTCAAGAAGAGCCCACTGTTTAATTATTCCTGTTCGCAGAGGCATTTATGTGAATGTGTTGGGAAAGAGGTGAAAAGGGTCGGAAACATGCCTGTGATATTTTCATTAATATAACATGCATTAACGGCCCATGTTAAAATAGGTGAATCGAGTTGCAGGTACCAATCAGCATGCAGCAGCCTACATTTGTAAAAAATGCAAAAGCACCAGCAATTCAACCTGAACTGAAAAGATTCAATGTTTGCATAAACAGAAAAGAGAGATTGTTTTTAACATGCATTTTAAGCATCCATACTCAGAGATGGGTCCTGCTCCTGTTCTTTTATAATGCATGTGCTTTTTATGCTAATGTAAATCTAACACATAAGGAAAGCGAACATCTACCTCAAACTATGCTATGGTGTATTGATTCTAATCTAGCAAAGCAAATAAGTACATGGGTGCAAAATTATATGGATAATAGCTCTGCAAGTATCATAAAAGAGCCACCACCAGAAAATATCCCCATCCACACTCACAGAAAAACACATGGGCTACCACAGACATAAAATTAAACTTACCTCTAGACTAGCCTTGCAAGGGTCCATATTAGGACCCCAGTTCCATCACGACAGTGTTTAGTAAAAACAAAAAAAGTGACAGAAATTAAAGATGTGGCTACATGATGTGCTCAATGGCATGCACAGGTCGGCAGGGGGAAGAGATCAGAAATTTAGAATGACAATGACTTATTATTTTGAATCTAAGACTCAAAGGGATTTTTTTTCCTTCTAAAAAAGAGGGGCAGCGAGTCATGCATGCATAGCGTGAGGGTGGCACAACAGCTCAATTAAGAAACCACAGTTCTTAAGATTACAAACTTTGGACTTCAAAGGTCGGAAGAAAGAAAGCGGACAAAAAAAAAAATATTGTGGTCTGTATTCAGAACATGGAGGCTATAAGCAGGAAGTAATCAGCTTCATTTTGTACAACAACAAGTACACCTGCTCAGTAAATGCAAATGCATGTGATGAGATCTCAATAAACCATAACACAATCCTTCATCCAGAAAATATGAAGGGACAACATCATGACAACAGCAAAAATACTTTAAGATATGACCCTGACTGGCAATGAGACAGATATCCCTGAAGTGATGCGTCCCATTATGCATACTTAACCCATTCACCAGTGTGGGCCCACAATAGCCTGCAACAGAGCCTGTATTCCTCTGATTTACAGTTATCATTGATCGCAGCCTTAGTGGAGTGAAAAGAGTGCTCTCCAGATAAATAGGTATCAACACCTCCTGAGCAGAAGGCCTCCGCCTGCTTTGTTCCCATCTGGTCTTCAACAGTATCATTTTAATTCAAGTCACATGAACAGCCAATTTAGACCTAATAGCCATAATAACCAGGTGTGGCAGTTGAGGGAAAGACATCACTGCCCTTGAAGGATGCTGCTGCTAATTCTGCTCGTTTTAGCTCATTTACTTCCAATCACATATACTGTACTCTATACACTGACCCGTCTTTGACTTCCTACACACATTACATCAACAAGCCACTCCGGGAACATAATGCAAGGCTGCGTGATGAGTGAAAATACATCTACAAATCACCAGGTAGCGATAAAATTGCTAAGTGGGAGGGACCATTTCTGGTTTCGCAATTATTTTTTCTTTGCTCCTGCAAGACTATTATATTGTAGCAATGCTACAGCTTTTTAACTGTAGCCGCAGGTTTCAGTCATTACAATATGGTTTCTGCAGAATCTTGTTCTGTCTGGCTTAGAAAAACAAAATACTACAATACCATTGATCTACAGCTACAGTTGCTAAAGAAAATAGACCAACGGTACTGTAAGACTAAGCAATATGGACCAAATATGATCCTGCATTAAAGCCATAAGAAGATTTCACAACTGAACTTTAGCCAATATCGAGAGAATGGGCAGCTTAAGACGATGCTCAGACCTGATTTTTCTGAGCAGAACAAAACAGAAGATCGACTGCATCACGTGAGTTCGCCAGGCTGGAAAAACACCATTTATTTTAGGCGATGAGTATCCTTGTTAGACACCTGAACACTTTACTGGACTTTGTGAAAACTCACTCAAGTCAGACCCCACTGCATATTCCTTCATGGGATAATTATAAGAAAGGTTTAGGGCTCAAACTGTTCAAATGGGGCACTGTGTCTCTCTCTGTGTTGCAGGCGTATTTGTGAGCTAGTGGGGCCACTGGGACTGCAGTGGACTGCACTGATGCAGCTTTAAAGAAAAAAGGGTTTTAGATTGCAACAATAAACCGTATCACTATCAAATATCTACTTTGAATAGATTTTAAATGTAAAACGTATTGTCCAGCCCTGGCCAGTGGCACCCAGAAAGGCTCCTCCCACTTTCAAAAGTGAGCTTAAAGATGAAAAACACTGCTATGATTATGACAAGTGTCATGGATGTGGTATCGAAGATTAGCCACCAACTCTCCTTTATCTGAAACCCTTTAAGATTTAGCCGCTATGTATCAGTCTCTTTATTCATCACCTGCTTCGGCCTTACAGCTATCTTGTCAGTGTTCACCGGGCTGTCCTGGAGGGATAGGGACAGAAAGGCAAAAAGGACAAATTTACATCCCTGCTCTGAGTAGTGTAACCCTCCCACACCCGGCCCCGTGCTTAGCAGAGATTTTACACAGCTAAATTTAGCTTCGCAACCGTGGGATTCGTCCTCAATTTTAACTCTTAAATGTAGGTTGAGGCTAATGGATTCAATCCGAGTTTATGGCTGGGAAACAAATGAGAAGTGGGAAAGCAGAGATGATCCAAGTAGAATCAAGTAGGATGGATGAAAAGAAAAAAAACTGAAGCAGAACTTTAGCAAACTGTACAGCTGAACTATAGGACTTCAGTTATTTACCTTTCAGCTTTGAGACCTTCTGACTTTTTAAATATCCTATTTTTTTAGCTTTATATCATATCAAAAACAAATATATAGATTTAATAAACATATATTCATTGATCATTTTATCCTAGTATACCAGTATAGCACACGATGGACTGCGAGGCCTTAAATGTAGAATACGCAACAATGCGATGAGATTAATATCGTCCAAACGTCCTTTACACTGACTTTTTCATTGCAGGTGATGGAGATGAATATGGATGGAGCATCATTAAGCAGTCATACACATGCGGCTCCATGTATGGCTCAGACTATAAATAGATTTCAGCGAAGTTTGTCATGAATGAGTCAGTGCCTTCATGGGTTAGGATCAAAAGATTAGAGGGTGAGACAAAGAAGGAAGCAGAGCACCGTAAACTGTCTGTATGGGGGTCAAGGTCAGCTGAAGCATCCTTTCATCATTTGGAAAATCTGTGTCGAACCAAGTTATGAAATGAGATATGATACGTTCAGCGCTCAGAGCTTAGCTGTCATATTGGTCAGGGTGTTTCGATGTTTAAAAAGTGAATAAAAAGAACTGAACGTATACGTAGCATAGACTACACATCCTACTTTAAGTTGTTAGTTTTCTTAAAAGGCAGAGGTTGTTTGCAGAGAGTTTCATTTTCTCAAACCTGTAATATTACTGCTATCTTTTAAATAAAAGCCATAAAGCCTGAAACACTGTATCTGAGACTTTTGTGCATTTGCACTGGGACTGCTGTCAATTTCAAACCTTTATTCATAAGTACTGCTTGAGCACGCAACAATCAAAAAGATTCCAAAACATTAGAGGTAGAGATGCAAGAAGTTGTGTCATTTCCCGTTTTCTGCTTCCTCTATGTTGGTCCATCCCACTCACTTGGTCTTTTTGCGGATCTCTTCCACCAGTTGCTTGATATGGTCCTCCATGAATTCGATTTTCTCCTGCTTCCGAGCTAGAGCCTTTTGCAGACGGACGATACGCTCAACGAGCACAGCCTTGTCGACCTCTGGGAAACTGTCCACAACCACCACCGAAGGGCCCGACTGGCTCTCTGGTGACCGCTCTTCAACGCCACTGCTGCCGCCATGACGTGCATTCAAAGAACCTGGAGCATCAAGGGGATAGACACACATCACCAATGAACAATTTTCACTGATGTGGCTTTGATCATGTAAGAATAAGCTGTGAAATATTGCTTTCCTGTATGAAACATTGACTAGATACAATGTTTGGGGGGGGTTTTTTAGAAGAAGAAAAAGAAGAAAAAGAAGAAGAAGTAGTAGTAGTAGTATCTATCCCATTGAAAGGCCCAATAGCAAAAAATAAAAAATTACAACTTTAGGTGTTAAATACTAACCAAATCTTGGAGTAGTACCTGAGGAACTGGAGCGACTGCCCATACTGCTGGCATCCCGTTCGCACCCTCCATTCTCAACTTGCTCCAGCCTTTTTCGGGCTTTAGAGAAAAAGAAAGATTTGTTAACTGTCAAAAAGTGACTAATACCAAGATGTCATTGTCACAGACACTTTGTGAAAATCAACATCACTGACAATTAAATATTATGAAAATGAGCATCACAGCTCAGCTGAACTCTCGGAAGGATTCAACCTGAATAAACATGACACAGGTTGCTTTTGAAGAACCCTGCAGGCTCAGCAAACCTTCCAAGGTTGAACAAAGGCTTGAAATGACTATGCTGATTAAGTGTAACTGCTACACTGATGAAAAATTACTGTTTCTGCCAAGAAAAATGTCCTCTCTAGCCTACAAGACAGCTGAAAGTGAAAGGATTGATCACAGAACATAAAAGTGCTGAACTTTCAGCTCTAAGGTTTTTCTTTGCTCCCAGAGAAGAGGCGAGGGAAGCTGGCTCACCCTGTTAGGTATAACCACAGCAGGGATCCACCTGTACACTCATCAATCACTTTGCAGATTCTCCTCGTTATGTGACTCTGTGATAGTGTTCCTCTTTGTTTTCTTATCCAGGTATACTTTAATTGCCCTGACACTATTTTTGCGATCATTGTCATGTTGATTTCCAGATGGTATTGTGTTGAGAATCTCTTGAAGGTTTTCTGTATTCATGATTCCACCAGTTTTGACAAGATCTCCAACACCACTATTCCCAAATCATGACAGAGCCTTCACTGTAGGCTGTAGACACTCATTGTCTCCTGAAGTCCTTCATACATAGATGGCGATTTCAGAATCAGAAGACGGGCCAGATACATGTGTCAGGTTTTTGCTGGCTTTTTTCCCCAATTCTTAAGGATATGACTTTCAAATAATGTTTATCTGATGGAGATAATTTTTCAGGCCTTGCACTTCTTCTTTTATCCTCAAATTTTTTAAAGCACACACTGCACACCATTCTGAGATATGCCAATATTTCACCTAATAGCTCTTTGGGAATCTCCTTGCTGGTGTTATCTTTGGAACCAAAAAATAAGAACATGAGCAAAATGTCACAGCAAATGTCCAAAAAGAACTATGAAAGCCCTTCGATAAGCCTGGAGAACTATTGCTTAAGACTACTTTAAAAAAATGACGAGAAGCTGGCTCCCTGGAAGCTAAATCTAAAGAAAAATGAGGTGAATCAAGACTTTTCTGCAGTACTTTATATATATGAATGACAAAACTATTGAAGGGTTGATAATTCAATGAAATGATACAATTCTCTATATTACAGTTATTCTGTTGTTTCATGACAGTTAGCAAAGGGTTTGTCACAGTGGGTGTCTGCACATGTTTGATTTGCACAGATCTCTTTGAGACCGGTCTTCTCCTTAGATGGAACTCGGGATTTTTAACTTGTTAGGAAAATGTGTAAAGCACTAAACAACCGAGACGCTGCCATTTTCCATGATAGATGTTTGAGAAATCATCTGCCTTTTCAAACCAACCTTTATTATTATTCTAGACTTTCTATACAAAAACAAGAGATGCATAAATACATTAGGGTATCTGACCTTGTGTTAGCTGTTTTGTGAGGTCTTTGATATTAGCAGCTTGCTTCCTTTTCTGAGTCACCAGCTCATCCCTCAGCTCTTCTACTCTGGTTTTCAGTTGGGCCACCTCCGTCTGCAGTGCTGCCCGCTCCTCCTGCAGACTCTGCACCTCTTGTCGTCTTAGCGCCTCTTCCTGTTTCAGTTGCTGTGACTGCAGGATTAATGGTGTAAGAAAAAAAAAAAAAGACTAATGATGTAATAACACCAATTATATAGTAGTAATATATATTTGAATGGCTGCTTGCTTTAAAAACAAAATTAAAAAGATATTTTAAGGCTTTCTCCTGAATTTCGAGCAGGAAAATGTCATTACTTATAACAACACAGTGATCCACTGTATGTTTTCTCAGTTCTGCTTCTACAAAATGATTCAAACATTTGATTAGAAAATGTATTTCAATCTTTCTTTAATCAAACCAGGAAACGTGAGCAGACGCTGAAACCAAAACAATTTGATAACAACTTCAAAAAAGAAGAAAAACAAAGACAAAAATGAGTTTAGTATCATTTTTATCTTTCATCTCATCAACAAATGCATTGTATCAGATAGTGCATTCAGAGTACGCCAACCTTGTCTTCCAGCAGCCTGTTGGTCTCCTCCAGCTTTCCTTGAAGCTCGGTGAAGTTGTTAGTTAGCTGGTCCAGCTGAGACTGTAGTGCGTTGCTCTCCGACTGAAGCTGAGCGTTCTTGCTGCTCAACTTCTCAGTGAAGCCCAGTAACTCAGCTTCACGCTCTCTGCTGCCTTGTACATCACGGTGCAGGTCAGCCATTTGATTGGTCAGGCCATCCACTTCATCACGAAGTGATTTGATTTCCTGTTCATCGCTACATCCAGAAAACAATAAATAAATCATTAAATGGGCTTTAAATGGGCTCAATGACTAAAAAAAAAAAAATAATAATAATGGCAAGCTAAACATTTTAACTATTCAATATAATTAAATGTACATGGATTGCATTGCTTATTTAGGTAAGCCTTTTCTTTTGCACAAATATAAAAATGTTTCAGTTTTCTCTACTGTGACTATCCCTTCTTTCTATTAAATCATCTTCACATGGCCATCACAGTCACACACCCACACAGGGACCAGAGTCCCTTTCCTGCCCTCTATGCTATATCTGTCTCTGCTCTATCTTTAAATGCTCTGATGAAGCAGTTGAGTGAGAAAAAAAGAAGAACAGGTAGTATATTACAAACTGTACATTTCTATAAAAAACTGTCATGTCAGCATGGTAATACAGGTCCAAAGCAAAACAAAAACAAAAAAAACAAAACAAAAACTTATACTAAACATGCTTGCTCATAGTGAAATAACAAATGTCACTTTTTTGTGCATTAAGTATAGTTAGGCCCTTTAGTTGATGGTGCTTCAATATTTGTTACTATGTAAATGTGCTATCTTTTATTTATTTCTGTCAGATGCCACATATGCAAAACTGCTCTGTTCAGTGTGCGGTGGTGTCCCATCACACTTCCTATATGGGTGAGTGTGTGGCTGTACCATTGATGCTGCTCCTGAAGTGCAGTCACCTCTTCGAGCTTTTCTCTCTGGCGGCCAATCTCCGTTTTTTGCCGGTTGATGATCTCCCTGTACTTGGTCAGCTCATCCTCCCACCGTGGACGCTCATCCTCCAGACACTTTAACTAAAGAATAACACAACTTTCTTGCAGTGAAGACCTGGAGATATCCTGTGTGCCAATGTTTAAACACCTGTATGTCGAACAAACCTTTGTGCGTAGCGTATCAAGCTCATCCATGGCCTCTTTATAGCTCCTCTTCAGGTCTTCCAGCTCTTTGGCTTTCACCCGGTGTAGCTGCCAGATGCAGTAGATTGTCCATTAGATATGCAACCACTGTTTTGTGTTTTGCATTGCTTCTGTAAAAATAAGCTCTTAAAATAAGCTATCAAAAGAATACCCAACAAATTTTCCTCTCTTTTTGTTCAGTCTGGTAACTCACATACACAAAAGTTGATTATGGAGTTCCACAGGGTTCTGTCCTGGGACCAATACTTAAAGAAAAAAAAAACAATTATAAAAACTTCTCTAAAGCAATATTATTCTGCTATGCAGATGATTACCATGATAGCCAGTTTATGTATGTAGCCATCCAGTTGCAAATAATTGCAGTCTAATTTAAAAACGCATACAATAATGAGCACAAATCCTCTGCAGCACCTATTTGGTACACCCCGACTGCAAATAACTGGCTGGTTACATTTGCTTGTATTCTGGTCATCTTCCTACATAAAAGCAAGGTTGCTGAGTGCCATATCGTGTTGCATCCTGCAGCAACAATGTCACTATTTGTGGAGAAATTTCTGAATTTTTTTTTTCAGCTCTTTTCAGAGCTGGATTTAATGTGAATTTCTGTGCATACAGACTGCAACAGTTTTACAGAAGACAGATTTGCAACATTTGCTGATTAATTACAGACTACATTCAACCTCAGGTTGATACCAAACAGACTCCATCTTATTGCCGTTTTGTCACTCTGAAGATGGCAACTGAATGCGAGTGGTCATAGACCTGCCAAAGTCAACAAGATCACAAGTTGCAATAATTCTGGCCCTGCCAGTCTCCAATTACTGTTTACCCTAATGTCACCAGACCCTTGTTACTCATGCTTTATATTTAGAAAACCTATTATTTGGCCCCAAAAACCTCTGAAATCTAATCAGTGCATAACAATACCCTGCCCTCCAGTACTACTGAGACGACTATGGAGTCATTTTTCACCAGGACTGGTCGTTTGACTTGCAAATGAAACATGCAGTTGGGGCCACACCTGCTTTCACTTCCACGCTATACTCAAAATAGGAAACTCTGTGATTCAGTGATGTTGAAATACTAGCCAGCATATTTGTCTATAAATAACATTGGTCAGAACTCTGCTAATTCTGACTAATTATTACAACTTAAGTTCAGTGGTTTTACAAAGCAATGCAACTATCGGTCAAAAAAGAAAATCATACAGTTGCAGAATTTTTAATGCAGAAGCCTTCCTGGGCAACCTGTGTATGTTATAGTAATCTGTTCATTAAAGTTGCTTTATTTATGCATTAATTAAGCATGTGAAAGCAATGACCATCTTTTTAACAAAGCCATTACCAGTGCTACTGAAAGTCAACTTTTCCCAGAAGCTATTAGTAGTCTGTGGTAACCACGACAACATGGCAGTAATGGAGATGCTGGTAAATTTTCTACTGTTGATTCTTACATTTATCCCTTCCAATCTAATTTTATAGCCAAAAACCAATGGAAACTTTGTACTTGCATTATTTATGACTGAGATGCATCATCACTTGAGCATAACACACATACTAAAATAAACACAGGCTTGGACCAGTTTATTCATCAGCAGAGTAGTGACATCTGCCAAAAATCAACATCCATGATAAACCCTGTCCTAAAAACTATTTCCACACAGTATCAGTGATGGCCCTGCAATGTACTCTCCAGTTACTGGGAAGAATAAAATCTCTGACATAATACCTAACTGGATGAATCTCTTTATGATCAAATTTCAGACCCCTGAAGAAAACAAAACAATGTAAAAAACATCTGCCACCTTAAATCCATCAAAATGTAAATCTAAGACCATCTCATTTAAACACAGACATTTTAAGGACTTTCTAGAAAAACAAAACAGGCTGTAGAATGAAAACAGGAGATGTGTGATGTATCCTGAGTTGTTGTTGAAATGCACAGCTTCATATTGATTATTTCTAGGCCATTTATTTTTAAAGTGCATTTCCCTTTAGAGCAGGAAGCAGCAAAAAACAGGCCATTGTGTTTGGATTGAGTCCACGTTTGTGCCTGCGTGTAAGGCATGTCTGCTCGGGGAGCGCGAATGCCAGTTTGTTATCTCGTCCAAGTTAAGGCAATTACATCTCTCAAACTGAGAAAAACAGGCCAAAAACATTTTTACTAGAAGAGCTGGCATCGACAATCAATAAAAGGCTGAATAATGGCTTGGCGAATCACAGCGTATGTGCAATTTTGAATTATTGTTTGTTTTGTCTTCTGGTGCCTCGTCACACAGATAAAAATCGAAATTGAGTTCACAAGTAAAAGTAAACCTTCATTCATCAAACAGTTATGTCACCCACTAACTATTGTTTTTGCCGTTTTGCATCAATCGTTGTCCAGGAGTGAATATGGGGATCTCTACACGATAAAAATCAGTGCATCCTCACAAAAAGCAGAGCTAGATTTCTCACTTGGAAAGTCAAAGAAGCCCCACCAATCCCAACTCCATAATCCAAGATTGCAGCAGTGTGAAAAAGCAGTATAACTGCAAAACATAAACTCAGGATGACGTCTCTCCCAGCTCAGACATCCAACTTTTAGGATTAAAGAAAGCAACACAAGTTACAAATCTTTAGTTTTATGCAGTTTAACCTCATTATCAACTAAGTGCACAAACATAACCAATTTATTTAAAGTTCCTGTTGTTTTTTGTCAGTGTCAAAGGCTCCTTCTAGCAACCTAGTTTAACAAGTTAATCTTCAATAAAATGGGGAGGGTTTTTTTTTTTTTTTATTCTCTACGTTATAATTCTCTTTTTTGTGTTATTATTACATTTTCCCCAATTTTTCAGTTTTCAACTCTTGTTAACACAATCTAACAAATCTACTGCTTATTCAGTGAAAATCCTAATGCTATAATGCAATGTAGTAAACTGAACTTGACATGCAGATGCTATGTTTTGCCTTAGGAGGGCAAAGTGGATGATAGGATTGGGTACACATCTCTGAGAATGTGTTGTGTATGCGTATTTAGTTTCACCTCTAACTGGTCTGTTTGTTCCTGCTTGTGTTTCTCCAGCTCTCCTTTCGTCTCCTTAAGTTTAGCATCAAGCTCATTGGACCTGAGTTCCTCTGATTCCTGAAAGAGAGTAGACAGTGAAGATTTTAAAAAACAAACAGGGCAAGAGAAAAGTCAAATACAGTGTAAAAAGACAGCCTTAAAAAAAAAAAAGAATAAAAAAAGAGGGGTCTCAGTTGAAGGAAAATATTTTTATAGACACAAATAACAGGGAATAACTGCCAGTAATGATTTTCCATTTGTGGTTTATGTCATATTGTTTTATTTTTAAGTCTTACTTTGTGATATGCTGACACCGTTGTCTGCGATTTAAAAAAAAGGTAATAATCTTTCTACCACAGAGACAGAGACTAGCACAGCTCTTTGCTACCATCACAAGGTACAAATGAAAAATGCTTTTCTCTTGAAGCAGAATCGGTCGTGCTCTAGTTCAGTTGTTACTGAATAGCATATTTTTAAATTCTATGAAAAGAACAATGCCGCGGCAATAGCGTCATGCAGTCTTTGTCTGCACGCGTAATAGCATGTTATAGTTAAAGATCAACTTTTGTGTTGGGTTAGGCCATTTATTCAAAAGTAAGCCAACTGATTGCAGTGACAGATACAAATCATGCACAAATAAACACTTATTCAGACTGATTCTGGGAAAATCTACTTCTTCCATGGTCTTGAGCAATCTGTTATTTTCCTGTGTTAAATATCACAAACCTGGTATGTTCGAATCATGTCCTGGCAGTTCTTGCGGATCTGCTCAGTCTCTTCCTTCGCCTGGGCCAACTTGGACGTGGTCTCTCTCAGTTTGTCTTTAGTTTCCTGCAAATAAACACAAATATGCTTTTGTACTATAGCACTAAAGCACAATTTTAAGATGCACAGATACCTGTCAACCACACAGAAAAGTGGCTCAACAGCTGCGACCTTCAGGAACCACCGACTTTTTTTTTTTTTTTACCATTTCCCCTCTGTTTATAGCCTCATATTTGCTTGGAGTCACTTCAAAAATAAAACCATTAGTTTGTAATAAGACGATCTCAAAAATAGTAGCTATGATGTTAATGATGATTTTCTTGCAGGTCCATTACTGTACCATTTTCACCCCATTTCATTTTGCCTGTGACTCACAAGACGCCTCTAATTATGTTTTTTTATGGCGTGTCTGCAGACAAAAATGACTGAAGGAGATGTAATTTGTATGCTGGCGTAAGTCTTTGACAAACAACCGGTCTTTAAACAAAAGGAAATTAACATTAACCAGAAGAGGAATGCTGTTTTAATAATATGGGTAAGGCATACTCTGAAAACTGGAGCTGCATGTAGTCATGTAAATGTGTCATTTTAATTTTTGAATAAAATTTGGCTCTAGCATGCTGAGGTGCACATGCTCACTCTATAATATCATCGAAATCCTGAGGATAATATATGCAACAGAGGTCAAATTAACCTTGTACACCTCCTTTTTTACCTTCATTGACTATTAAATTTTAATAAAATAACAAAAAATAAACACAAAAGTTACATTACCTTGTGCGCATCTGCCTCACTCTTTAACTTGTTCTGGGCCCATTTGACCTTGATGAGATGGGAGTTGATCTCCTCCTTTAGTTTGTCCACATCTCGAGTCAACCTGCCAACCTCCCCTTCCTAAGAACGCAGTTCAAAGGACAGATCAGCAAACAGATATTTGGTTGGGAGCCAACATTTCTTTTATTAAAAAACCTGCTTTTTGTTTCTCACTGATAGTTCTAAAAGGGTCCTACATCTGCAAACCACCGTAGGAAGAATAAATCTATCGCCCACACAATGCTCGCTTCACTGAAAAACTAATATAAGGTCGCTTATGTGATCTAATTTTCACTGTGAAGTACTGTGTATTCAAAGCAAAAGCTATGTCTATTTTTTTATTATGTCTAGTGGCAAATTAGGCTGAATTTAAATGAGTTCAAATAGATAAATACAAAACTCTCTCTATAAAACAGAGGCACTATAAAATAGTCACCTTTGCTTCATACAGCTGCTGCAGCCGCCCTTTCTCCTGAGCCAGCTGGTTTCCTCGCAGGGCCTGGCGATCCACCTCTTTGGTGGCTTCTCTCAGTTTCTTCTCCAGACTCTCTTTATCCCGCCTCAGGTCGAGGGCCTCTTTCTCACCCCGCACGTATTTCATCACCATGGTCTCCTTCTCTTGCCTCGCCTCATCACATTTCTTATTCACCTGGGGAGTTTTATTTTTTTAATATTAGGAGATGTCAGTTGACACTTCGATCACTGAGATACTCGTATTGTTAGGTCCTTATACATATCACAAAAACAACTGACGTTTCTCTTGGAACTGTCCAACAGCAGATGGCTGAGGCAGTGATTTATCAGCTACCTTACTTTGCCTTCCATAACCTGGACAAGTGACAGACAGCTGGAGAAACACATGCACCCTCCCCAGATGCAGTGGGGGTAGATTTCAGGACTGTCACTGTTCATCTGTCAGCATGTCAGCATTTTACAAATGGAGCCAACAAGCTTTCCATTTGCCAGCTATATTAAAAAAAAATAAAAATCTGCTCCTTATTGAAGGCAATTTATTAGCTTATTATTTAGTAAAGGACAGTAACGCTCCCAGGCTTTTATAATTCCCATATTTTTCTTTTCTTACACTAACAAGGGCTTAACTGTATTTTTTAAAATGATTCAGTAATTCATCAACGTAATTAAACAAAATGGGTTTTTTTTTTTTTTTTTAAATGGTAGGAAATGGTATCAAGGAACCAAAGAAGACACATTCAGTCAGTGAAAGCTTGATAAATAAATATGTGCCATTTAAGCAGCTGATGTGTGTATGGCTGAAACGATAGTAGGACAGGCTCTGCTAACACAGTTAAACATCTAAAATAATGTGTGGAGGAAAAATAACATAATGGATGCTGGAGGTTTGCTCTGAAAAGAATAAGCAGCAAGTGGATAAACTACTTTGTGTGCTGCTATGCATCCTGCAGAGGAGAAAAAGGCTTCTGCCACCCGCTGTGGTTTATGATGGAGCTGAAGTCTGTCAATGGGCGATTCCTCTGAAAGGCAGCTGATTACACTCTTTTATTTATTTGTTGCACAGTACTTGGGATGGCGTGTATTTGCACAGGAGAACCTTATAAAATTGTATTATAAATTTAAGAAAGGCTGTGTACGCCTTCTTTCTTGTACAAAAGCACACGGGTCCACCAACCACTGTGGGGAAACTCAAAGGAAAGAAATTATCTTTTATTTGGCACAAAGCGTCTTTAGATTAACAATACCAAATGTTTTGATCCTCGGGGGCTCCAGCTGATTATGAGCGGGACACACTATTAGTACAAGAGAGGAATGATTCAAGAGAAGGGCTTAAAGAGAGACAACCAAGTGCAAAATCAAACCCCTACTGCTCATTGAGCAGTGAAATTAAAAATTGTAAAGTGTGACAAAACTGTCAAGAGAAAAGTCCCTTCCATGGTTTCAACCAGGTGTGCAAATGGTTGGATGAAAATGTGCTTCCCTGCACTATTCGTTTAACAAGTGATTAAATCTGCAATAACAAGAGTTTGCTGTGCAAAGACCTTGAACATTCAGCTGCTAGTTTTGCGCAAACAGCTTGAAAGAAAATGAGAATACAAAAGCCTGAGTATTTTTGTAGTTAGACTTCATTTTAACCATTTCAGCAAGTACTTTAATCTAAAGACTAACACAAAAATATTTAGAAGAGAATGTGACATTGACATTTATATTTTAGAAAGCCATATCTCAAACTAGAACCTATAGCAAGGGGAAAACTGCTTTATGTGCTGCCATGTATCCTGCCCTGATACCCCTATACTCTATTCAGCAAATAGGTGCATTATTACACAATGTGAACCTTTCTTCTATAAACAGAGTACATACAAAAAAAGCCCCTGACTGTTGTGAATGATGTGAATGACTAGTCCAGAGCGCTTTGTTGTGGTTTGAATTTAATTAGCTGTCTGAGATGCAGTTTTTTCACTATGCGATCTCTCGCCAAGATGCTGTAACATTAGTTCTTGTCAGTACATTAATAACACCAACACCATCAGCAGGCATTCATAAAATTGGTGGCAGGAATGTGCACCGTTATATCTTGTGAAGCTCAGAAAACCATTTTACCTACACTTCAACAATAGTGACCCCCCCCCCCAATCCAACCACTCAGTGGAACTATAATATACTCCCCCCCTCCCTTTAACATTTTTTAAAAAATGTAAAAACTGTGATAAACCTGGCCTACTGATAAGACAGAAACGAGAGCAGAGGTGCACATAACTTTAAGACTGAGGCAAAGCTAATTTGTGCTACCAGATTATCAAGGATGCAGGTGAATAATAGGTTCCAGTTGTACCTGTTCAATCCGGTAACCTGTCTCCTTCTGCATCTGCTGGAGAGCAGCTTTAGCTGACTGCTCCTGGTGAACAAGTTTATCCCGCGACTCCTTCAGTTCTTTCAGCAGCTCGTTCACCTTCGCCTCCAACTGCAAAAACAGGAATAGACAGTGTAATCAACTAGTTGGGCAATTTTGAAGTCTGGGCCACACCTGGGATAACCTGCTACGCAGGGTGACAACTGAGACAGAATGTGGAATAACTACATTTAGACAGCGGTGTCAGGGCTTTCAACCCCTCTAGATACTTGTACTGTAAACATGGAAATACTCCATTAAAAAATAATGACGAATGACAGACGAGAGCCTCTTCTACCTGAAATATAATCTTTTAATCTGATTGTTTTATGGCAAAGTCTTTATTTTCTTATTACATTTCTGAAAAGTAAACAAAATTATGAAATTATTTTGGATTTTTGCTGGACAAAAATGATCCAGGCATATACTGGATGCGTGTAATAATAAAATTACTCCTGTCTGTCTGCTAGGGCAGTGCTTAAACAAACCATGTTACCAAGAACATATTAACCAATTATTGTTGCTTCCATGGCAACAGCAATGCTTAACTGAGCCCGATGAATAGAAACGCACTTTATGTTTGTAGTTGTAGCTAGGTGGGTAAGCTTTGTAAGAAGCTTTTGTGGTGGGAGAAACCACAAAAAAGGCGGGATATTAAAAACTGCATAGAATTCACACAAATGATGATGTTCATGCCCATTGAATGTTGGCAATCAGTACACATCACCGGGCTGTTTTGTTTGACTCGCCTGTTTACCAGTTATACACAGCTGTACTCCAATTTTTAATCAAACTGATATGTGACAGTGAAGGGTACAACTACACAGGCTTGCTTCTCCCATTTTAAACAATACAAAACAGACTAATTATTTTCTTGAATGTACCCTTGTTCTCTAACTAGAAAGGTGCTCAGATATCCATCCCAGCAACTTAAAAGCATCAGGTGTGTCCATGGTTTTTGTATTTTGCTTAATGCACCGGGTCACATTCCATCACAAGTGCCAAAACCAAGGTTGAATTTGACAGATCAAAGCATTGCTGACCTCACAACTTTGCCAATTTCAATTGACTTTTAACAGACTCATACCACTGAAAAGCAAAACTCCACAAGATAACTTTGGTGAGGTTTGATCTGAATATCATTTTTGCCAAGTTTGGTAAAAACCACAAAAACATGTCCTTACAAAACATATACGCCAGCACTCCAGTGTGGTGCTTTGAACACAGCTTGACCCAACAAATCCAACAGGAAAAAATTGCATCTGGTTCAAAAGGTACTTGTATGAATGTCTGAATACTGATATGTCTGACAAGAAATCAGATTAAAAACACTGAAGTGGAAAATTTTCTCAGTGATGGAAAAATCATTTGGTTAATGTGCTTCCATTACCATTTTTTATAAGTCTCTTGGAAAAAGAACAAAACTTGATGACACATCCAAATAAATATGGCCTATTAGTTTGGAATATGCTTGACTTTGACCAAGTTTTCCCCCTCATTACTTGAGTTTATATCATAAACAGTGAATTCCATATAACCCTGAACAACATAAAAAAGCATAGGGGCACACTAACCTTTGTAATGGTGGCAAAGCGCTGCTTTTCTGTTTCTGTCCTCCTTTTGAGCTCATCTCTCATTTTGTCCTTCTCTGAACAGATACCCAGGATCAGCTCCTGATGTCTCTTGTTTTCCTCAAGCAACCTGTACAAACAAGAGAGCACGCACAATCTCAATTCAGGTCAAGCCCATATAAAGTAGTTTTTGAATCTCTAAAAGAATCTTGACTGCTGCTATTAAGGCCAAGAGGCATAGCGGGACAGGAAAAATCTGTGGATTATACTCTGTATTCATCACAAAAATTAATGCTTAGGTTTTGACATAATTATTCTCCTATGTCTGCTTTTTCAAAGTAAGAAAAAAAACATTAAATGAGTAGACTGATCCCATTTAAAAGTCAAGTACAGTTCTAATGACCTGCGATATGAATATGTAGAAAATACCAACTTACTTCTGAATAGCCTTCTCCTGTTGTGCATATTTGTACTGCACACACTTCTCGAAGACTACCATGCATCCCTCCTGGTCCGTGGGGAGTCCATTGACAGGTGAGCTCCCTTTCCGCTCACTTCTATCGTCACCATGCGGCAGCTGACAAGCCAAGAGCTCAGACTCAAGCTCATCTAGCAGTGACTCTTGTGACAGTGACCGCTGGATCTGAGAAATAAGCTTTCGGCTGCAATCAGTGTCATAAGGACTTGCAGAAGAATTTGAGGGAAACAGGTTTTTGGCACTGGTTTGAGGGCTGGAAGCAAGCGAGGAGCTAAAGGTGTCAGAGATCGGGGTAGAAGGTCCATTAGAAATACCGGAGGTTGTTGTTGAGTCTGTGGGTGAGTTTTTGGAAGTGCTATGGACAGAAGAGGATGATGGACTCTCAGCTGAACTACTATCCTCAGCAGGTGATGGCTCAGTGGGGCAATTTGTAACCAAGAGCGATGGCTGTTCATTGCCATTTGGAATGGTAGCATCAAAAGTCAATACGGTATCTTCAGTCCCTTTAAGAACAGAAGGAGAGTTTTCTACTACATCCACAGTAGGTACTGGGGCTACCAAAGTGCTACCACTCTCATTTGAAGGACTTTCTGGAGGCTTCCCACTTTCCACTAAAACAGTTCTGGTATCAACAGGCTCCTCTTTCACATCTGGATGTTCATGACTGCATGTTTGAGCTTCATGTTCCGTCTTTGTGTCCATCTCAGCAAGTGCTGTAGTCTTGACTGATTCACCGTCAAGCTGCAATTCATCTTTTGCCTGACTGCAGGTTTCCGCCTCCTGTGCACTGTTGAGAGAGATTTCTTCCTCCTCGTCTGCATTAGACGTGTTGACATTAAGGAGATTCATCTGGTGTGATGCCGTCGTCAAGGACTGAACCTCTGATCCTTCCATCATTTATGTATCTGAAGCAGGACTGAGGTGTACCCAGGTCCTCCTCTGACTCAAATCTGTGTGACAGAGAGAAAAAAAAAAAGACTGAATGGAAGCAGACCTAAACTATTTATTTGTTTTATTCACACCAACACAGCAGTTTTTCCGTGAACAACCTGAAATTCCTTTAAGTCACAGATACAGCACCTGGATTACTATCATGTTTTCCCTTCCTTGTTAAGCTTAAAATTTCCTCATTGTAGTTTATTATGCAACCAAAAGGAAGCCTAAACTCAAAGAATTTCCCAACATACAGCCTCATTTGCTGCGACACACACAAAGGGGTGTGGACCTGTAAAAACCTGTGGTGAGATACAGCTTGAAGAGCATGGTACACACATAAGATAGGCATTTACGATTACTGCAAAGCCTGAACTTGCTTTCAAAATACATGCATTCAGAAGTCCCACAATTAGAAACATCCTGTTTAATGAATTCATTCACTTTCACTTTTTATTACACTTCGAAGGGACTCGTGCATACTCTCCAGTCAACGTAAAGAATAAGAAATAAAACAGCAATGGCTGAGAAAAAGAAATTAAAGACAGTTTATAATTTAAGAAAATGTGTCTGCTAGCAGATTTGCTCTAAATGGTTTAAGGTTAGTAAACAAAGCCGTCCTATCGAAGTCTGAAGCCTTAAATTACAATTTTTTTTATTTAAATAGCGTTTTCTCAGCATTTACCGTGTTATTCATTACTATGATTATTAATAACTGGGATCCTTTAAGTTATTCTCCCTTTAACAATGTGTAATCGTGACGCCCCTTTTCTGTTTCATGTCCCGAAATCCTCCTCATTTGTCCCACCTCTTTCAATACCATCGTCTAGCACTGCTCTTATACCAACTAAGAGCAGTTTCTTTATGTTATTTACACTAATACATACAATCATTAAGCTCACCATTACCCTGCAGTCATAAATGTAAGGCTGCAGTTACAAATCGGCGTCTTCTGTTGACGCAGTAAAAGCGCAACAGCTTTAACAGATGCAATGCAGAAGATGCTCCAGTGACGGGTGCCATGCAATAACACAGGAGTTATTGTAATGTAGGCAGTCAGTCTTATTAAAACATACCGTTAAGTGTCCGAGCTTGCTGTAAGCAGCAGGCCGACGTCCCGCTTGTGTTTACTGCTGATTAATCTACATTTCGCTTCATTTAACGTTAGCAACACCTTTGATGGCTTTAGCTCGCTAGCTATTGATTTTGCCTTGACAGGGCTATGAAAACGAAAGGAAAAGAAAGACTGGCGTACGACATAGAACACCCTGTGAGTAAAATATAGCTACTAACAATAGGTTTAACGCTAAACTACAGACTGACAAACTGTAAGCGGGCAGTTAGCCTAGAAAGCTAAGCTACACTGATAAGCCTTGTGTTAGCTCGTACAATCCAATCATCTCATGCTTGACTTAGCGCAGCTAGCGCTAGCATCGAACATAAATATCAAAGAAAGCTTAATAAAGGCTGTTATAAGTTACCCACCGAGAAGGAAAACCCCATGGTGTGCTTCGATGTGGAGACAATCGGGGTAAAAATGAACTTTGAACCTCCCCTGCCTTACCAGCTGATCGCACAACAAGTCAGTCACTTTGATATGACACATCAACAAATATGGCCACTGCAAGAGAACCGATGAGACGATATAAACCAATGACAGCCCAGTGAGAAATGACGTTTGTCTGACGTAAATACAGGATAGGCTCCAGCCCATGGACAGCCCAGCCCTGACTACAGGTATCTACAACACCCACGTTTATTTTCTGGAAGAATTAATAATATGTTACACATTCAGAAAGAGCGCATATGAGCACAGTAAAACCCCAGTTCTGAAGATGTTGGGATGGTGTATAAAATGTAAATAAAAACTGAGTGCAGTGATTTGCAGATCTCATAAACCCATATTTTATTCACAGTAGAACAATCAACATATATTAAATGTTCAAATCTTAAAAATGTACCTTTTTAAAGGAATAAAAAGGTGATTTTGAATTTGATGGTATCAAAACTTCTTTTAACAAGAGCCCATAAACATTCGTTAACTAGGGGGATCAATTATTGGACTTATGGGAGATGAATGCTGTACGATTTGTGTCTGTCTGTCATCTTTGTTGTACATTTTCATTTCACTCCTTTCATGATACTGTTTTCAGCTGGTGAAAGACCTGGACTGGAGGCAGGCCACTTCAGTACCTGCACTCTTCTACTATGAAGCGATGCTGTTATAATGGTTGGTGAAGGAAACGGTTTCCAAGGCCTAATCCGTGGATCGACTTCCTTCGAGGCGTGGACGTCTATCAGCAGAGAATGTACCTTCACCTATCAGCAGAGAATGTCCCTTAGTCTGTAACACAGTCAAATATATTCTCAAGTAATATTCAAGCATGCCATTCAGCGTGTTAGTACGAGCTCGGGAGCAGCTTGGGAGAACAAGAAAACAGAGACTGCTTTAGATTGTCTTCCCAAATTGACTCAACTTTATTCACAAGTACAACAGTTTATATAGAGGGTAAAATTCATGAGACAGCAGATTATCAGTTTAAACCAGTACAGACCAAGATAAGGGAGCGTCTTCCTGCCCTTGGGTGAAGAAGCATCCTTTGTGTAGTTTATTAGTTCAGCTACAATTGTGATTATCTCAGCGACATATTTTCAAGGCACAAAACAAAGAGTTCTTTCATTAGTGAAATCTGAAACAAACCATTTGGCCTTCAACAGGCGTCTAAAAGATTAAGAAACTAATGTAGCTGAGGGAGTGATCTCTGTGGTATTTCAACCTTGTACCAGCCTGTGATTCTCACACATCAATTCTTGGGTCAAAGAGAAAAATAACTAAAACAAAGGGGCCTTATTGAATGACAGAGTTTTCCTGCATAATGTCACTATAAAACAATATCCTGTAAATGCTAACCGTAGTGCTAAAATACCTAACAGTTGGAATATAAAGTCTAGTGTTGTTGTGTTAAAACATATAAAGCCCTGAAAAATGGATGAGCATATGTTGTTCTAAAAGCTATATATATAAATATATTTCAAAACTCATGGTGCCTTTCCACATGTACAAACTACCAACTCCATAGGCACTTAAGCACCCCCATACCATCAGAGATGCATGCTTTTGAACTGAGTACTGATTTAGCCAAGAACATGTATGTTTTCCAAAAAGAATTTCAAATTTTGATTTGTCTGATGGCAGGACAGTTTTTTATTTTGCCTCAGTCCATTTTAAATTAGCTTTGACGGCACATAGAAGGTTTGCTCGTGCTTAAAGTAAAATAGGCTTTATGACACAAGAATGACACTTTTTACTGGCAAAGCATCCTAAGGAAATGTAAAGATACACAGACGATGGCTTTAGATTAGTCTTTAATGTAGATAGTTTTTAAAAAGTAAAAGATAAAATAAATAAATAAATTGAAAATGAAAACAAACACTGGGCACACTGCTTTTAAACAAATGACTTGCACTGATGTAATGAAGTACTAAACAATGTGCTACTCCTGGTACTCAGTAAGTATGGCTTAGACAATATTTGATAATGTAATTGCTTGTATTGTAATTATTTGTATTGTAATTGTTTATAATGGTTGGCAAGTTGAATTCTGACCTCATCTGTCAGCCTGTCCATCACCACTGGAAACAAGAAGTTACTGGAAACAACAACAGTTCCTCTGCTTTGTCTAGATCCACAAAGACAGTTCAACTGCTATTGACTTTCTCTATACGGCTCCACCAACATCCTCAAATAAAACATCTCATCTTTAGTGCTTTTCTCAGCACTAAGCCACACAACCAAACTTCAACTCTTTCAGTTCTTTTCAATTCAATTCAGTTTTATTTATATAGCACTAAATTACAACAACAGCTTCCTCAGGGCACCCACAATGAAAACAGAGAAAACCCCAACAATGAAATGATGGCCTATAAGCAAGCACTTTGGGGACAGTGAGAAGGAAAAACTCAATTTAACAGGAAAAAAAAACTCCATTGGAACCAGGCTCAGGCTGCAACCGGTTTGGGGTACTTCCTCAAATTTTCTTGAGAGATTTTCCAGAGGTTTTACTTTATTGATCTTTTGCTATTCAGTCCAGTTACTTTTCCTATGTTTCCTCCTAACCTCTCAATAATAAGCCAACATATCGGCTTCAGTAATTGTTAACTAAACTTGATTTGATTTGGGCTCGTGAACATTGTGAACTGTGCGACACTGGTGCTACTGCGCATGAGCACAACTTTTTTCCCTTTCTGGTCAAACAACACGTGCAAGGTACGGCATTGAGTCTGCGGTGTACAAGTACACTAAAACGTTACGTTTATTGGATTATTTGACAGAATAATGCTCTTCAGATGTGCTGCTGGCGGTTTTTATTCGTTTAACGTGATTTTTAAAAAATAGTTTGCTAATGCATTATTATGTGACCTTGACTCGTAGCTTTAGTAACCTTTAGCTAGCTAAGAATGCTAAAGTGCAGATATAAGTTAAGTATAATGTCTTGATACAGTCATTTGTTATATAACACTGAAAGGTACTGAAATGAACCGCTCATTTTCGACAAATGTGGTTCGACCAAACCTGCCTTTGAGGAAACCTTCGTCGATCCCAGCGGGTGTTTGCAGTACATTACCTCCTCCAAGACACCTCACCATGCCCAGCGCTCCAGCCGTGCGCCTCCCATCAGGCGCCATTGGGGACGGTAAAAAAAACAAAACAAAAAACCCTCCAAAATGTGCAGTTATGCTGTTATTCACCGATAAAACTAAAAATGAAGGAATCTGATAATTCTGTAAAAATAATTTGCTCGTTTTTTTTTCTTCCTTTCATTTTGCAGGTCCCATAAATTCATCAGTGAACAGGGATAAATCTGGAGTATGTATTGTTGATGGTTTTGTCGTTTGCTAGATATGTGTGGGGTTGATTAGAAATAAGTATATCAAAGAGAGTGCTCAGATTGAGCACTTTGGGGACAAAGTTAGAGAGCCATGGTTGAGATGGCATGGGCAGAGGAGGGATAGTGGATATATTGGACTCAGGATAATTTTGGAGGTGTAAGGCAGGAGAAAGAGGAAGACCTCAGAGGAAGTTAGGATGCACTGAAGGAGAACATGCAGAGGGTTGGTGTGACGAAGGAGGAAGCTATTGAGGGTTAGAGTGAGACAGATGATCTGCTCTAAAAGGAGTTTCCAAAAGAAGTAGAAGACTGTTGAATAGAAGTAAAAGTCAGTACTATTTTTGTTTCCCCTTACAGTTGTTGGGATCTGGTCAGCCATCTCTGACTGTGCGTTTCTGCAACTACTGTGGTCACCAAGGTAATATGACAGTTTAAATGTGGCATTGTGTTTATTTGGCAGCATGTTTTTGTTTGTTTTTTTAAGCCAGAGGCTCTTAATTTGTTTTTGTTTTTTGGTTATCTTTAGTGATTTGCACTCTCATTTCAGCGCTGTTGTTCTTGTGTAAGCATTTTAGTAAAGTCTAAAATAACTGTTCATTCACAGGCAATTTTCGATGCAAGCGTTGTAAGAAGGTGCCTTACTGCTCAGTGGCTTGTCAGACAGAAGACTGGAAGACCCACAGACATGTGTGCAAAGCCGTTGATCCAGAGCCTGTAAAGTAAGCTTGGGCAACACAATGTGCTTCTGGCTGACAGTTGTTAATATTAATGAATGCTTAAATATCCATTTTTTGTTTTACCAGCATAAGATGAAATTAGATGGAATGCCCAATAAATAATGTGAAGTTGTTTGTTTATCTTAATCTAAAGAGGGAAACCAGTGGAAGCAGCGGCTGTGCCAGCTAAAGAAGACAGAGCCAGCCTGGGGGAGCTGAAGGTAATTGCAATACTTCACTGATATGCTAATGCGAGTAAAAGTTGAAAGCTTCACATTTGCACAATTTGAAATCAAAACTAAGTTAAAGAAAGTAATCTGTGTTATTATTTTTTTTAAATTTGTATATTGAAGCACGGTGAATCGTCTAGCCTCCAGAGGGTTTATTTTAAGGACTTGCATGTAACTAAAGTCATCAAGGGAACAGACATCCAGGTAAAATGTATCCAGTTTGCCTCAAGCTTCAAAAGTAAAAGCAGATTTTTTGTGTGTTATTAAATACCAGAATGAGTGATTTGGGTTGTTGCTGTTTTTAGGCGCGTGTTGTAGAGTTCTACAGCCCCAGCAGGTTTTTCCTTGTCCCTCAAAGCCCTGAGTTGCTGGAATCTTTGCAGAGCATCAGTACAGAGCTTCAGAAAACATACTGCAGCTCCTCAGTGACAACACATGTACCCTGTGTTGGAGAGATTTGCGCGGTTCAGTTTTCCTGTGATATGGTGAGCCGAGGCCTTCTTAAGCAAGTCCTCAGGTTGCTATTTGTAATATTTACATTGGCTGTGTTTTGACTTGGGCCCACTTTTTGTGTGTGTGTGTCTAGAACTGGTACCGAGGCCTTGTACAGACTTTGGCTCCTGACCATAAGATGGCTAACGTCCTTTACATTGACTTTGGCAATGAAGAAAATGTCCCTGTGGATAGGATCAGAGCCCTGACGGCTGACATCAAGCCTTTTTGCCCATGTGTGGGTGCATATTTGCACAGTTAATACATTCCCTGTGACATGCTGGCATTTTAAATTTGGTCCTTGGCTCTTTTATTTGCAGGCAATGGAGTGTCGTATCACAGGGGTTGTGCCGGTGGCGGGGAGCTGGTCAGGCGAGTGCTGCATTGCTGTGAGACAGCTGCTGGCTGGCAAGATTGTCACAGTTAGGCTGGTGGAAACTGTAGAAGACGGTCGCATTCATGCTGTGGATATTCTGCTTTCCATGGGTGACTTATATAAAACAGAGATGCACATTTAAAGGATCTACTGAAGTTAAAATGTTTAAGCCCAGCTCTCGCCCGGTCTCTTTCTTTTAGGAAAACAGTTGAACACGTTCCTCCTTGAACACGGCTATGCAGATAAAGAGCCAGTTAACATCGTGCCAACTGTGCAAGATATCAGTAAGATTCATATACAACATCCTCAGTCAGTGCAATTTGTAACATTTAAAATGTGTTTTTGTAACCATTTTTTTTCTTTTTCTTCCCCAGATGCCATGATGAGCGCATCTTTGGAAAACTTCCGGTGCCTCTCTGATGGAAAAGATGACAATACCTGGGCACAACTACCAGAGCCAATAACACAAGCAGTGGGTGATCAGCTCTCTGTTGTGGTCACCCACTTCCAGTCACCCACTGAACTTATCGTGCAAAAGGTGGAGAACGCTGGTGAGAAGCTGTTGCTGAACTATTAATGCAACTTAAATCACTCAACCTTTTTATATACCTTTAACCTGTGCTGAGACTTTGGTTTGCAGGACTGATTCAGGATTTGCAGTTAAAGCTGAGGGAACACTGCTCTCAGGTTGCAACCCCACAGAACTTTAGACCAGCTCCCACCACAGTGTGCTGTGCCCAGTTCTCAGGTATAACATTTTAGTACCTATTAATGTTTTACAATGGGAGTATGACGCTATAGCTGGCTATGAAAACTGTTGTAAGCTGTACAGCAGTATTGTAGTGAACACTAGAATCGTCAGAGGGGTCTTTTTAAACCCTGTTAAAGTAAAACCTAATCATTAGGGCTACAGCTGTTGATTATTCTAGTAATTGAGTATTTTGTTGTTGTTTTTGTGTTTGTTTGTTTTTTTTTTTTTCATCGATTGATCTTCATCTTTGGTGATGTTGTTGTGGGATGGGGTCAAATTGATCCCCTCAGTGGTTCGAGGTTTCAATTTCTGTCAGTCCTAGTGTTTGACTTGTTTTTACACAACATGATTTGGAGCTACTGAATGCTGTGGAGTTAAATATTTGTATTTGAAAAATTAAATACTTTTATCTAGAGCTGGGCGATAGAACGATAACGATATGTATCGCGATAGACCTCGCCGCTCTTGTCCTCTTAAAAAAAAAAGAAAAAGGAAAAAAAAGAACAGCCAATCCAAATTACGTAGCGCAGAGCCAAACCAATCACAGCCGCAGCGTCACGTCACGTGACTTGTTACGTACAGCACAAGTGCCAAGCCGCACATGTGTATTTGTTTGGGAAGCAGCCAGCCACCGTACCGCCCGGGTAATGGAGGAAATGAGTGTGCCGACTAGAAAAATCAACCGAGCGTGACCGAAGAGAAAACAGACGATGGTTCCAATGTCGGAGAGATTGTCGAACGGAAGAGCCATAGAAGTTCTGTAGTGTGAAGGTATTTCGGCTATTTCAAGTCTGACAAAAAACAGAGTAGCGTGCACTGTAAATTGTGCCGAAAGCAAGTCTGGAAATACAATAAACTGGTGCATGCGCTACGTCCACACGTACCCGGGTATTTTTGAAAACGCAGATTTTTCTATGCGTTTGCACCTTTCGTCCACACGTAAACGGCGTTTTTGGTCACTGAAAACAAAGATTTTTAAAAACTCCGTTTTTGCATTTACGTGTTGACTAGAAAAACATGGGGCGATCGTGGCTCAAGAGTTGGGAGTTCGCCTTGTAATCGGAAGGTTGCCGGTTCGAGCCCCGGCTTGGACAGTCTCGGTCGTTGTGTCCTTGGGCAAGACACTTCACCCGTTGCCTACTGGTGGTGGTCAGAGGGCCCGGTGGCGCCAGTGTCCGGCAACCTCGCCTCTGTCAGTGCGCCCCAGGGTGGCTGTGGCTACATTGTAGCTTGCCATCACCAGTGTGTGAATGTGTGTGTGAATGGGTGGATGACAGGGGTCCTTAGGGACTAGAAAAGAGGGCAGCACGGTGGCACGGTGGTTAGCACTGTTGCCGCACAGCAAGAAGGTCCTGAGTTCAATTCCAACATCAGGCCGGGGTCTTTCTGTGTGGAGTTTGCATGTTCTCCCCGTGTTTGCGTGGGTTCCCTCCGGGTACTCCGGCTTCCTCCCACCGTCCAAAGACATGCAGCTTGAGGGGATAGGTTAATTGATTAATTGACGGACTGGCGACCTGTCCAGGGTGTACCCTGCCTCTCGCCCTATGACAGCTGGGATAGGCTCCAGCGCCCCCCGCGACCCTGAAAAGGATAAGCGGAAGCGAATGGATGGATGGATGGATAGAAAAACGGAGAAAACGCAGCGTCAAAGGTGTGCACATTTTTTGACGTCACACTGTGCGCCATGTTATTGTTTCAGTGAAATGAATTTCTACAATACTGTTACTGTTAATTCTACTCTCTGCAGTGTTTAAATGCTTACATATACACACAGTTACTGTCCCTCCACACATACGACTCGGTTCTGCTTCTATGCCCCAGCTTTGTTTACTTTTTCCCACCGAGGCTTCTAGACTTCTGATTTCTGCACATTTCTGCACGGTTAGGAATCTAGCGCCACCTGCTGCTTTGGCATGTTCATAGCAGCGTTTTCCTTCATTTCTGCCTTTACGTGTGGACGGATTATTTTTTAAAACGAAAACGGAAAATCTCAGTTTTCAAAAATACCCGTGTACGTGTGGACGTAGCCTCAGTCTCTGACTGGAAGCGCTAATTCGTCATTCGGCTTTTGTCAGACTAAAGTAACTGTTAAAACTGTTTGAAAAGCTAAGCTATACAACAAGGAGAGATTGAGAATTTCCTTTTAGTTCTCAGTTTATTTGCTACTGACGAAAGTTAGTCAGTTTTGTCTGTTATTCTGTAAAACAAACCAAAAATTATTTTTAGAATTAATATTTTGTTTCTAAGTGGAATTGACAATTTAGTCTGTTTCGTTTGTTCTATTTTGAAACTTAAACGCTTTAGCGGCTGCCTTTTGTGTAGTTTGCAATATTTGCCTTTATTTATCTGAAAAAGTCTCATGTTCCTTAAGTACATCTACCCTGTTGAACTTATTATGGGAAATAAATATTTAAATAAAAACAAGCTGCTGATTATTTCACATTTTACTTGTGAGCAAAGGCACATTTAAATCTTACAAATATAGTTATTTGGCTTATATCGTGATAGATATCGTTATCGCCTGAAATGAAAAAAACCTATCGTGATATGAAAAAATCTCATATCGCCCAGCTCTACTTTTATCATTATTTGATTTCAAAGTGTCCTGTGCCTGAAATGTATTTAACAAGCTAATTCAGAGATGGTGTGTCTTTTAAAATGGTGTAATAAATGTACTTTCTGGCTCTTCGTGTTTTCTCTCCAGAGGACAAGCAATGGTACAGGGCTAAGATTCTGGCTTATTCATCAGAGGAACGTGTCTGTGTGGGGTACCTTGATTTTGGCAACTCTGAGGAGGTCGGGTTAGGCCACCTTAGACCCATCGCTTCCTCACTCTTACGCCTTCCCATGCAGGCTATTCCATGTGGTCTAGCAGGTATTTTTTCCACTATGCAGTAGATTTTGAGTGCTTAGCAATTCTTAAGCGTGTTAAGCTGTGAATGTGAGAGAGCTCAGTTTTATGCCAAATGTCATTTAATTTTTTTCACCTATTTTTACTTAAAGTTACTTGTATACTTTGACTTAAAAACACTACATTTCTTTGGTGTTGTCTTTTTTTAAATGAGAAAATAATACAGAAACGCATGATTAGTGTGTCCCTCTGTTGTTTTTGGGGGCGGTGTTTCCATTCCAGGGGTTCAACCTGTTGGGGAGAGCTGGCCGGAGGACTGCCTTCTGGCTCTGCAGCGAAGAGTGTCAAACCGAATACTGCACATTGAAATCCAGGGTGCACATGGGGGCAAGGCATTGGTGACCATGATTGATGAGTCCAGCGATCCACAGGCCAATATAGCTGAATTGCTGATATCCGCAGGTTACGCTGCACCTTGTGCTGTTACTACTGATAATGAGACGGTGGTTACTGCAGAGGCCCAAGGTATGATGCATCTGAAAGTAATGGTTTTATTGGGTTTTTAGTTTGTTTGGGGTTTTTTTTTTTTTTAATGGGGAGATTAATTTGGATTCATTTGATGCATCTTGGGGGAAATGATGATGATGTAGAACTGAAAACCTGAAGCAAATATTCCTTTTTGGCAGAGGCCTGTGACATTGACATGGATTTTCTTCTTGTGGTCATAAATTTACCTGCCATAGTCACCACTTGCTTGTGGATAAGTTAGACATGAATAACCAAAGTACTTTATAACTTGATTAAGTGTATATGTGATTTGGCTTCGTTTCTCCCAGCATGTGAGCCTCTGGTTTGGTCTTGTACTGAGCTTCCTTGCAACAGCCAGGCGGTGGCACTGTTAGTCACTGTCGTGGCTGAGAACCCAGCAGCGTTTTACTGCCGCATTGACAGTCCTACAGGTATTGTTTCTTTAGCCTAAATAGCCGCCATTTTTACCCATAGCAGCATTGTCTCGGCAAATATACAGAGACTTTTCGTTAGTAACTAGTTATTTTTAGATTTTTAAAGGCAGCAAATCTATCAGATTTTCAGTCATGTAATTATTCTGCAATATTTTCCATATATTGTAAAAATGTACAGTTGCATTAGCACCACCAGTGTAAGGATAAATGTTAGCAAAGGCTTGTTTTATTTAGTGAAAAAACATTCAGATATTTTATATCAAGGAAATAAAAACAGAAGTGAAAAGAAAATTAAGGATACTTTTAATGAGACCACAGTAATAAATAAGCAGAAGAGAGTGGATGGTAGTCTGGGTCTTTTGTCTTTGTAAGCAGAACAAACAATATGATGAGGTGGGCAACCCCACCATGGTGTTTACAAGCAAGCAAAAATGCAAAACAATACTGCAAATAAAATGCCAGTAATTAAGCTATAAATATCCAGTATGAAGAGAGTAACAGCATGAGTCAGAGGATTCATTTATTGATGCATGCATGTGTTATCTGTGTGTTTGTCAGACCACCAGCGCCTGAAAGAGCTGGGGGCTCAGTTAAAGCAGCATTGTGAGGCTGATGCGTCACCTTTCGAGCCCAAGGTGGGAGAGCCCTGTTGTGCCCTGTTACCTGGTGAGACCATCTGCTGTACCACTGACTTTATAAATGTCATCAGCTCAGCAGCCGATTGCTAAAACATGACACAAACCACACTTTATTGTCAGTTAAATGTTCTGGGGTTTTTATTATAGCTGCTTTTTCCCCACACTGTGATCTAAATCCACTCATGATGAATCTTGTCTTTCTTTGTGTTTGGGGCATTTATGGGACATGATGTGCTGTTTGTTCCCCAGGGGATGGAGCGTGGTGTCGGGCTATGGTGACGGGGCTGTCTGATGACAAGGTAGCTGTGAACTTTGTGGACTATGGCTACAGCTTGACAGTTGAAAAGGGCCACCTTCGATCCATTACAGCCCAGCTACTGACTCTACCCTTCCAGGCAGTTCGCTGCTGGCTCACAGGTTGTGTGTGTGTGTGTGTGTGTGTGTGTGTGTGTGTGTGTGTGTGTGTGTGTGTGTGTGTGTGGTTGAGAGCTCTGTTTCACAATATGAAGCATATTTGAAATGTGAGAAATTGTCATATATTTTGGCACATTCATGGAGAGACTGCATTATAGCTTTGGAACTGTGTGAAAGCCAGATGGAAGTTTGTTCACGTTTGAATTAAAAAAATACAAAAATTTAAAGGGTAGATTATACTGAGTGGTGTGTGTTTGATTTTTAGGCGTGGAGCCTCTTGGATCAGAGTGGAGCAGTGAAGCTGTGCTGTGGTTCCAGACTCAGGTGTATGGTGAGCAGCTCTCTGCACGTGTCCTCTCTGTCACTGAACAGGGCTACGGTGTGGAGCTGGAAAGCAGAGGAGTAAATGTGGCAGCTGCCTTAATTTCTGCGCAACTAGCTAAAGTTCCTGGAGAGATTGCCAGAGAAACACATGGAACAACAGGCTCTGCAACCAAACAAAGCGTGAAGACAAATGAGCAAGATCCCTTAGAAACTCAAGTCTCCAGTCAGACAGAAGTTAATTTCAAAGAGATACCAGCTGAAGGATGGACTGCAGTGTCCACAGAAGGTCAGCCAAAGAGAGGAAGTCCTCAAGATGCTGGTGGTGATTTAGGAGGCTTATTTATAATGTTGCATTCTGGTTTCAGTGCCATCTTTTCCAGTGGAGTGGAAGACTGTGGAGCTGCCGCTCAGTGATGCCTTTCAGCCTTATTTTGCGGGCATCATTAATCCTTCCATCTTTTATCTGCTGGGTCCTGCTCAAGGTTGAAACAGTTGTCTTCTACTGTCTTATAAAATGCATGTACATAACATAGACCTTGCTGTGTCTTATCTAATTGCTCTCTATGCTTGTGTTTGTTTGTTTATTTATTGATTTATTTCTGTAGTGGATCAACAAAAGCTTCAGGAGGTGATGGTGGAGCTGGCTGTCTACTGCAACAGCCAGGCCACCTTGTCCACAGCTGTAAAGGGCAAACCAACTCCTGGGGCTGCTTGTTGTGCTCAGTTCTCAGGTGGGGTTCTTTCAAATGTGCCAGGGTTTTTTGTTTTTGTTTAATTTCGGTTAGGTTTTTTTCCTCACCTAGTTTGGATTTTTAGGTCACTGTAACCCTGCTATACACACAGAGAGCAGCACTAGTTCACCGTTCGCAGGCAATGCAGTAACTGTTTCTAGCCACAAGGGGGCAAATGGGTTCTCACAAAAGTTGTTGGATGGAACTTGAAGGCTAGTCCTGAATGAGATGTTCACAGATAATCTAATTTTAAATATTTCGCCTTGCTTGATTGAGGGAGACTAATTTTCACATCTCATAATGCTTTGAGGAAATGTTGTTTACTAATTTTCATTTAATAAATAATATAAACATGGTAACAAGAAAAAATCAAGTGAGGACAAAATTGCTGTTACACTAATCCTGTTAGTGTACATCCAGTTTTCATTGCTGGCGGTCTGCTCTGGAAACCCCACCTGAAATTCTTGCTCTTACAGAGCTAAGCTGGTAATTTCATGTCTTCTAGTAGGTATAATTACACTGTGTGTGTGTGTGTGTGTGTGTGTGTGTGTGTGTGTGTGTGTGTGTGTGTGTGTGTGTGTGTGTGTGTGTGTGTGTGTGTGTGTGTGTGTGTGTGTGTGTGTGTGTGTGTGTGTGTGTGTGTGTGTGTGTGTGTGTGTGTGTGTGTGTGTGTGTGTGTGTGGGGGGCTTTAAACACAGTATACACGGAGTAGGCTTTAGCTGGGGTTACATTCCACAGTCCAGCTTACAGCAGGTCTGTTTTCATTGAGCTTTTAGTGCTTGTAAGGTCAGAGGAGTTCTATATGTTAGTCCAATGAGGATAAATGTAATATTTCATTCAATGCTGAGTAGTTTGACAATTTTTCTTTCTAAATTGTGTTGGAATTCCTGTGACTACAAAACAAAATATAGACTTGGACTTCTTTTTTTCCAGCTGACAATAACTGGTACCGTGCAGTAATCCTAGAAGTTGGTGAGAAAGAGGTGAGTGTCCTCTATGCAGACTATGGCAACAGTGAGAAGGTGCCATACTCCCGGATCTTGCCCATCCACAGCAACCCGCTGGAGCTTCCCTTTCAGATCACTCGCTGCACTCTTGCTGGTAAGGCAGCACAAGTATTCTTTGTCATTTTCTGGGCTTTGCTAGTTTACTGACTCGTGTCGCACTGCCTCATGTTTATTGATAGGTAAGGAGAACTTTCCAGCAGAGTGGCCTCAGGAAGTGCAGCTGATATTTCAAAACGCGGTCTTGGATGGGGTACTCGCCACAGTCCAGCACTTTGATGGCTCTGCTAACGTGCTCTCACTCACTCTGCCCGCTGAGAAGGGCGGGGGAAACGTCACTGACATGATCTCAGAAGCATTACATGCCCAGAGGAGAAGTAACCCTTGCACAACCTCGACCCAGAAGACTGACAAAACTGGCAGCAGCACATCTGTCAACACTGCAGCCGCACCAGACGGCTCTAAGCCCAAATCGGTACCCGAAAACCAAAAAGAGCCAGTGAGCACCACAGTGCTGGCAAATACTGTGGATGCAATATCCCAGCATCCGGAAGAGAAGATGAATATTTCTGCAGCATCGGCCTGTGGTTCGTAATAAGATTGTGATTGTAGGATTAAGTTACTGGTTTCTTTTTAGTGTAAAGAGAACTGACAAAACGTATCCAAAATAATGTGAGATTTTTTAAGTGCCGTATTTTACTTTGCTCAAGTATATTTAGGTTGGTAAAAAGATGTGTATCAAGTATTTAATTGATAACAGGACTGGGTCATTGTTTTTTGTTCTTCAGGAGAACCAGTGAAGGAGATTACTGAGCAAATAAAGCCAATCCAAAATACTTCCAACAGTGATGGTGTGTATGTTTTAGATTAGAAACTGAATCGTTTTCACCTGAACTGACAAGTGTTTGGATTTCTTTGGACATGACGTTTTGCTGTGCTCTGATTCTCTTTCCACTCTCATTCAAATCCTAGCCCTTCAGACCTCAGGCTGCTGCTGTCTGAGCCTGCAGGCCAAGGTCAGAGTTGATCTCACAGTTTTGATTAACATTAAAAGATCTTAAATGGCACTATTTTATAAATGCTTTTGTTAATACTACAAAATGTTTTTATATTTTTCTCTAAAATTAAATGCAAACGAGCGACTGCTTTATTTGCTTTTCTCTTCCACAGATCGATGAGCTGGAAGAGCTGATGAAGCTGCAGCTTTCGCTGATCCAAATGTTTGTTGGACAGAAGAAATATGATAAACAACATTGTTGAATCCTGTTTTTGAAATCAAGGTTGTTGTTCTTTCCCAGATTGTTTCTCCCAAACTGAATCTGGTCTCCAGAAGCTGCCAACCAGCTTGTGTTTGCTTTCTCCGTATTTCTTTGTACCTTTTAATTTTGTTCCCTTATCTGTGAGATTCTACTCTATGTGCCTCTTTTACTTATGTTTTGAATTTTTGGTTAAGCTGAAGTTATTTTTTTTGTTTGCTTTTCCTCTGGAAAAAAATGCCAAAATTCAACAACAAGAGATGTTCAGCTCTCTTTATCTTTGTGTGTCTTCTGTAAGTGTTGTGGCCCATGCTGTGCTGCCATCTGTTCCTTTATTGAGTCGTAATAACCTGTTCAGGTGAGATGTTCACACTGACTCACTTCTGTTTTGACATGTTTGAGTTTTATGTAAAACTTTGTGGAAAAAAGACAATACAGCGATGTTTGTGTTCTTTTAAGCTGATGGATTACTAAAGCTTTCTATACAGTAAACCAAAGGGAAAAAGTTTAACTTTAATGCCTCTGTAGTTTCATGTGTCTTAAGTGGTACCAGGATGTAAAACTATCTAAGCCACTCCGTTTTCGTACCTGTTGGAGATGGGAGGAGGTCATGTGAAGTACTCATCTGTGCAGGTACCTCAGGGATAGGCATGTCGGGTAGGTGGGGTCGCAGCTCCCTCTCTGGTCGGAGGCAAAGCGCCTCATTAAATCAAATCAGTGCGGAAACAAGGTGGTGTTAGGACGGAGAGGACCGGTCTGCGGAAGACGCGCTCCAGCTTAAAGGAGAAAAATCTGCGGTCGGCGAGGAGACGATTTATCGGTGCGTGGGTTTGGATGTGCTGGTGACGGTTGACTTTCTGTAGCAGTTTAGTAAGTTTGCTGTTTGAGTTAACAAGTTACTGTACAATGATTTTTTTTTTTTTTAATGTAACCTAAAGGAATTTACGAGATTGCTTAAAAGGTTTAAGGAATACCACTTTGGATATGCATACTGACGAAACCTGCCTTTCCATTTTTGACTGTAATGTTAGCATGCTAGGACCTTGTACCTGACTTTAAACCTGCCATACGCGGAACAGTGACCAGGTGTGGACAGACTTGACTAGAGGTTCAGGCCAGAGGGAAAATTAAACACATTTAACCCACCGCTGTAAACTCTGCTACCGTTAAATAATGCTAATAATTTAGCGACGTTTTATCCCAGGCATTTGAATATATTCCCCGCTAAATTTGTAAGGTGCACCTTAATATCCCCCCCCCCCCAACACGAATATCTAATGAGCCAATCACACAGAAGCAGCTCAGAGTATTTCGACATGTAGAAGTGGTCAAAGGAGCCTCCTGAAGCTCAAATCACCTGACATTTCCCTGCAGTGTTTACAGAGTGAACCCAAAGGTGCTCTACTGCTTCAAGCTGATACAAAGGCAACAGATAACCACTTGGTATAGCAAAGGTATGCACGATAATAAATCTTGAAGGAGATGGGTGCAATAAATTGCTTTAAAATGATAGGAAAACTACAGTAAATAACTAGTTGTTAAAACCAAGGTGTGCCGAAGAGCATCTCTTGGGCAACAGCAGCAGAAGATCACACATTTGCACATGGTCATCACAATTGGACAACAGAAGATTGGGAAATATCTCAACTGATAAGTCTCAATTTTTGCTGTGATATTTGGAAGGGTCAGCATTTAAACAATATGAAAGCATGGGTCCTTCCTGCCTTGTGTTATATGTTCAAAATGCTGTTGGTGTAATGATGTTGGGGATATTTTCTTGACACACTTTGGGCCCCTAAGTACAAACTGAGCATCATTTAAATGCAGTAACCTACCTGTTGTTGACCATGTCTATCGCTTTATGGCCCCAGTGTACCCATCTTCTGATGGCTTCTTCCAGCAGGATGACAAAGCTCAAATCACTCAAACTGGTTTCTCACAGTCACCAAATCTCTATCCAGTAGAACACCTTTTGGGATGTGGAGGAATGAGAGATATGTATCCAACAAATCTGCAGCAGCTGTGCTAAAATGCCAGTATGGGCCAAAATCTCTTAGGGAATGCTTGTGGCACCTTGGAATCGGTGCCACAAAGAATTAAGTAATCTAGGGGCAGAAACTGGCAAAGTGTGTACCTAATGATCTGGCTTGTCAGGGTGTGTATCAATAAACTCAATGACACACAACATAAAAAATAAAATAAAATGAGTTCTTATTTGCACAAACTGGATTTGCTGCAAATTATTCTAAACAATAATCTTATTTAGCTTGATTAACTGGGAACTGATGATAAGCTGCCTCAAAATCCCATCAGAGACTGCATCCTCTGTCTGTCTGTGTGTGGTTTCCGACTTGTTAGAGCAACACATCACTACAGTGGGTACATACCAAAGCATTTTGTGGCTTTTAATCACTGCCGTGCTGCACAGTTTTTCACATTTGCTCTCTGCTGTTTTTAAAGCAGCTGTTTCAGGTGAGTCACCCTAAAATGATTTACACTGTCAGGATGTTTCTTAGAGTAACACACTCACTCCCAAGTACAGGTTACAAGATCTCTGCCGTTTCTATGAAGCTTGTTCAAAAACTGGTGCTCCTTTCTAATTATACAGCATGAAGGCAATTTACCACCAAGCATACAGTTTGGTGGGAAAGCTTGACTTGGCCCTTCCTCCATTATTTTACCACTGAAATTGAGCGCTAATATTTTATGGGTTAATCATCCCATTCACATAAGAAATATGAAAGACATTAGGTTAGGAGAGTGTAGCACTTTAATTAGCTTTTCACTCCCCTGACAGGCTGATCTGTGCAGTTTTGCTCATTTAGCTGGAACCACTATTCCAGAGCAGACAGCTGAGAAGCTGTTCGCTGGCACGCAGACTCGGGGAGGGCAGGAATGCTTGTGAAGAAGAAGCCAATTTTGAGACAGGTGTGCGCACTACACACGTTTACTGTAAAAGTGTCTTTTATATGCCGGCATGGTCGGCTGCTTCCCTGTGCAAGCATGGGCGCTCTAAGCTGCACCCCCGTGGAAGTAATGAAATCTGTTGTCAGCAAGACGTACCAGCGAGTGCACAAAATGAGCATCAATAGCTTTTTCTTGATGTTTATCAGCACGTGCCTTCTCAGACAGCCACACCATGTCAGCTCTGCAGATCTGTATCACAGACACACAGACTCCTCTTAAAGAGGGGCTCCATCCTGCACACAATCACATCCCTGTCTCAGAAATACACGCGGCTTTACCTGTACAGAGGGTTTCTCTGGTCTACCTATACACAGATACACATATTTTAGTACGGCTATCTTTGTGGGGACCTGTCACTTACATAATACATGCCACGCCCCCTTACCCTAACCATAGATGTCATTACTGAATACCTAAAGTCAAGTATTAACCTTCGGCCAGCTATGTAAGCTTTTGGGATCCAGCATTTTGGTCCCCACAAAAATGTCAGATCCCACAGGCATAGTGGGCTTTTGTTGGAGCAAGTCCACACACAATTATATAACCATGATTTAATTGGATATAACATTAACTTACACTGAGTTGTTTAAATGTGCTCTAACATTAATTAGAACTGCTAATCTTAAAGCAGTCTTTACTTTAAAGGCCACTGCCTTTAAGGAGTGTTGTGTTTTGTCCCCATAAGAAAGGAATGCCCGTATAAGGTTACTTTCTAGGGAAATATTAGTCTCTATAATATGCATACCTGTTGGACCACACACAGTCTTTTCAGCCACAGGAAGGATATTTTAGCCCTGCTTATCAGCTCCCAGAGTTAATCAGATATTATATGCATCCCCCTTAACATTGTATGTGTATCAAACAGTCACAACATGTGACTGTCATTGTAATGGTGCGGCTAACCTGAGGTCAGGTTGTATGCTTGCTTAACAGTTGGCATGTGTAATCAAATCATAATCAGTGGGTTTGTAGATGGCCGTGGGGCTATGTCAGCATATTCTGGTATCCCAGCTCCTGGGTGACCACTGTGGTAAACATGGATTACACTCTCAAACACACATATTTACATAGCTCGTATCTTGTTGGAATCCCCCCCCCCCCTGCTTGAAGAGCTTTATTTGGAACGTATGGGATTCTTTTTAACCCAGACAAAACACTTATATGTATACATGCTGGTATCAAGATACCTTTGTTAAGTGAGTTACGTTCACTGGCCACTTTATTAGGTGTACCTGGCTGGTACTGGCTTAGACCCACTTAAATAAATGTGCAGCAATTGCATGATGCAGTTGCTTCACATTTGTTAGCTGTATATCCACGATGTGAATCTCTCGCTCCACCACATCCCAAAGGTTCTTTTCTGAATTAAGAGCTGGTGACTCTGGAGGCCAGTTGAGTAGAGTTATGTGTGCTGAGTATTGTTATATTCAAGGATCCAGTTTGATCTGAGCTTTGCGACATGGGGAGACTGTGGTCTTAAGGGGACGGACATGGTCAGCAACAATATTCCGGTAGCCTGTAGCTTTTAAACGATGCTCAGTTGTTTTGTCCTGTCTCTCAGAATGGCACATGTGTTTTTGATTATTACACTGTAGAATTAGTTGAAATAACTAAATAAAAAATTCTGGGCGTGTAGACGAATATCTGAAGAAGTGTATTGGATTTTGTTTTAATTTAATAACCAAAATAGAATTTAGTGGTTTGTTGCCTGAGGGCAACATTATGCTGTTAGGCCACTTTTCCCAGGGTAATAATACCAAAACAGAGCTTCTAAATTCTCCTAAATTATGTCTGGACGTTTAGGGTCATTCCCACACTGAGAATGGTGAACTTGATGAGAGTAAAGGTAGATCCCAGCATCAGGTTTGAGGAAAAATTATTAAGGCATAGTATGAAAATATTTTAAAAAGTTTTTGCAACCACCCTGGTTTTTCTCTATGGACACTCTTTGAAAGGCCAAAGTTCAACCACTTAGCTACACTTAGCTATGAAAATATGGTAACAGTGCAGTCAGTCTTGGGTTACTTACCCCCTGGCCCCCCTGATCGAATGTAGTTGTGCCCTGTTGCTGATGACTTTTTCATTTTTACTTGGTAGGGTTACACAGACTTGTCCTCATGTCCCTTGGCTAGCACTATAGCACATTTCCTGAATTGTGTCAAGGCTTAAGTGGTTTTCCGTATAACACAAAAACGGCTCACAAAAAAACCTTTCTCACAATTTCTGGCTCCTTTGCCAGTGTCTCTGACATTTTGTCTGTCTGATGGATTATATTGCTAAAGTTTTTTTCACCTTGAGAATAACAAAAGACTTTCACTCGTGAACAAGAAAACCCCCCCAGATATATGTGCATTTTAGTGCTTTTACTTTGCATTCTGGCTAAGTGTCCCTTTTGTTGTCGTTCCAGGCGTCCCAGGATGAACTTTCATATCTGCCTCTCCTCCCTCTTAACTGTGCTGCTTTTTCAAGGTCGGTTTATTGATTTTATTACTGTTTTGCCTTCTGTGCCTCAGAGCCATTAGTGGGAGGAGTGTTTTAAGTACTATTTTGGAATATCTGCTTGCGCATTATGGATGCTTTGTAAATAAAAGTCAGTGGATACAGCGCTGTGTCAGGGTTAGCATTGGAAATAAATGCTAATATTAGGTATGTACTGATGGTTATGGTTGTTTTTGCTCAGGAAAAGTTTAATGTTCTTGTAAATATAGTGTTGAAAATGTTCATTGTGTTGGTGCTTGTGAGAACATTTAAGGCCCAAGTTTATGCCCTGCTTGATGGAAAATGTGCGGTGAATCACTGAAGCGCCTCTGGACCACCTGAGATTCTTTATGAGACATTTCACAGCTTTAACCTGTCAAGTCTCGCATCAAAGTGCTTTCCTGCCGCGTGTGCTTGACATGCTGCTTGTTTTGCGAGGCAAACTTTGCATCTCTTCCATTGCATTGTTCCCATTGACCAGAGTCCATCGGTATGTGCCTGAGGGAAGAGGCGGGAGTCGTGGGGCAATATAATCCTTGAATTGTTTTCAAAAATGACAGCTTTAGCCCCATCCTAACTATTTATTATGGGTCATTTTAAGACTTTGAACTTGAGCACACCAGACTGTCTTACCCTGTCAAGAGACGACACGCTGACAACACAGATAACATGTTTCAGTGCAAGATATCCATGTAATCCAGCCTGTCAAATTGAATTCCACAGATAGGGGAAGGCTAATCCCTGTTATTTTTCTGATTTCAGGGAGATATTGTGTTGATCTCGTGGGATTGATGCCAATTGACATCAACCCTTCAGCTGCAGGGTTTACATTTATTATCTTGTTCCTGATTTTTCTGCTAAATCGTCTTTCACACACATTAAAGATACAGTCATTCTGCTAGAGTCGCTCGGCTGAACAGATAGATGTTTTGTTCAGAGCACTGTGGGCCCCACACTGACCGTGAAAATGCCGCTTGCCAAGAACCTAAACGTCCACTGTCAGGAGTGCTTTGGGGCTGCGGCGTTGTTGGAATTCGAGGAAGCTGAAAGGGTCAGGATTGTGGAGAGGTCGGAGAGCAGAGGTCTGGTTTGCAGGTGGTAGGTTTCTTTAATTATTAGTGTTGTGCTTAATGTTTCATGACCCGATGAAGGCCTTTACTCCTATGAATGAATGGTTGAAGAAAAAAAAATAAAGTCATGAGCTTTAAAAAATGATATTATTGCCACTTCAGAGTTTTAGTTGTGCTCAAAATTTAACAATAAAATATTGAATTGGTTTTATTATTTATATGTTGCATACTTTCCCTTTATTTTTTTTAGAACCACTGACATGTCTTTTGCTAAATGCATGTTGCATTTCACCATTAATCATCCGTGGCAGCCTGCAAAGAAATCAGATTTAAACAAAGGTTGTCAAAAATAATAAAAAGGACTCAAGGTTAGTGCTGAGTTTGCGAAAGTCTTGACACCCTGACTTAAGCTGGTTCCCTTCTTTCCTCTGGAAGAACAGTATTCTCTGCAAACTAGTTCATGCCCTTCTTGAGCATTCAAAGCGCTTTATACAACATGCCGTATTCATGCAAGTTCTTTCTCTTCTAACATTTACACACATGTATATATCGGAAAGTAACTTGGAGTTCAGTGTCTTGCCCAAGGATACTTTTATAATGCAGACTGGAGAAGCCAGGAATCAAACCACCTACCTTACTATCCAACTGTCTATTCTTCCCTTCGCCAATCTAACAAAGGCAAAAAGGCCCAAAAAATGATGTTTAAAAGAAAAAAAATCAATGTCAGCCAGTATTTTTCTCCTCGCCTCTCACCGGACAACATCAGTGACAGAAATATGAGTGCAAAATATGAGGACAAAGCCAATGTCGGCACTAAATAATCCCATCAAACTTTTGTACGTGCAACCTTTCTTTGATGTTTTCGGTTGCGCTTTATCGTTCGGCTCGTTTGACTTTTTATCACCTGTTTTAGCTGATGTGCAGGCACTAAATCAGCAAGACACAGACAGCCTGAAGCATTACGGGAGGACGAACTCACACTTTCTTTCTAACTGAAAAGAAGCACTGTGGTATTCAGATGTGGAATCTGTTCAGCGTGGCAACGCACGTTTGTAAAATCACTCAAGTGCTCCCTTCTCTGTGCCGAACAAATGCCTCTGTCGGACAAAAAGCCATGTTCACACGAAAACATGTCCTTGCTCTCCTCTGAGCCGTACGTGTGCCTGAATAGAAGAGCGTCCTTTGACTGAATGGAGCGAAAGAATGGTTTTCTTCACTTGTCTGCTCACATTAGCTTGAAATACTCAATTATCCATTAGAATAGGGCTCATGTGGGAGTCTATTTTGGCTTTAGGGAAAGCATCCAATTTATTGGTTATTTTTCTTTTCTCATGGCTCTATAGGATGTCTGAACAATGATAATAAATAAAGTTAACATGAAGAGTAATGGTCTACAGGTCAGAGCATGGTTTTTTTATATGAAGTATTTTGTGAATCTGAAACTGATGAAAAATTGTGACTTTTAATGGGAGCTGGTGAGGATCCAACTAAAACTAAGATATAAACAAATTGAAATTGCAATGATAATTTATAAGTGTTTGAAACCTTGTGGAGATCCGGACCCTAAATGTTTTAAGCTTGAATATGTTCTTTTAGATTACAGTAGTCTAGACACATTTAGAAAATCAGTTAAATGTGTGATAAGCCACGTTTCACCTATTTCTAATTTATTCCAAGTTATTTTGGCCTCTCTCTCATAGGTTAGTGCTTCATATGTAAATTTACTGTGACTGTTAGGGGTGGGGGAAAAATCGATACTGTGTAATATCGTGATATTTTGTTTGCTAATAATGTATCGATACAGGGACAGCAGAAATCGATATTTTGTTACAAAAAAGGTTTTTGTGCTCTGACTTCAGAGCATGTTGATCCTTTTTCTGAGCAAGAGTCCTGACATTCCTTCACTGTCCAAATGTGTTTAACTGTTTTTTGGCAGCAATAAACATGACAGTTTACTTATTTTAATTTAAGACATGTTTTATTTAACTAAGTTTAAAACTTTTTTTATTTAATGTAAAATTATATTTTGTTTTAATTTACTTTCAAATTCTTCAGTTGCTGAAGGGGCTGCATAGTTTTCATATTGCATAGTTCAGAAAAGCTATAATTGTACCAGATGGTTGCATTCAGTTAAGTTGGACTAGACTGTAATACAAACTGTTCAGTTTGTCAGCAATAAAACTGACTGAAATGAGAGAAAGACTGAGTGCGAGACTTTGATATTAGATAAAATGAATATTGATAAACCTTTATGTACAGAATCTGAATATCGCAAAATATTTTAAAAAATTGCAATAATATCGTATCGTGTGTTAAGTATTGTGATAATATCGTATTGTGGGATGTATGGTGATTCCCACCTCTAGTGACTGTAGGTGAATAAATAAAGACTGAGTAAATATCTGACTGCTCTCTGTGTTGTTGGTGCCTGCTAGTTCAGCACGGCACCTCTGTGCAGGAGATTCAAACCAGCCATGAGAACATTGTGAAAATCAACTCTGCAGGAGAAAGTGAGTACCTTACAAAATGGTTAACACATAAAATGTACAGTCATGTGAAAAATGAAGCACTGCTTCCATAGGTAAGTAGCAGCCAGGCGCTTGACTTTTTGATCATCAGGGGTCACCTCTGTAAAAGCAGCAGTTTTGGCAGTTCTGTGGTTTGGAGCATTCAGGTGTGTGTTGATGCCCAGCAAATTCAACCTAAGATCTGGCTGCGCAATCCTCTTAGAAACTGTATAAAACCAGAGAACTATATCTCACATTCTACAGGCTTCAGTTAGCATGTTAAATGTTAAAGTTCATGATATCACAATTACAAAAAGACACAACAAGTATGTTTTTTTTTTGGAAGGGTTGCTAGATAAAAGGTGCCTGTCACTAATAAGAACATGACAGCACAGCTTAGGTTTGCATCTAAACAGATGAGACCAAAGTGGAGATGTTTGGTCATAATGCACAATGCACAAACATCTCTTGCCACATGTCAAACTCAGAGGTGAAGGGGTGATGATTTAGGATTGCTTTGCTGCCATAAGACCAGGTGTAGTCATCGACTCAACCATGAGTCAGTGACTCAAAGTATTCAGCCTAATGTGAGGCCATCTGTCCAACAGGTAATGTTTGGTCCAAATTGGGTCATGCAGCAAGATAAAGATCAATAGAACAGCAGAATCTACAACAGAATGGCTAAAAACAAGAGAATCAAGACACTTAACTCATTCACTGCCAGCCATTTTCAAATCAGGTAACTCCCCACTGCCAGGGTTTTTGAGCATTTTTACTCATTTTTGAAGAGCCACAGAAAACTGTGTGTTATGATCATATAAACGCTGAACCTACCAAAATGAAGAACAGACTCTCTTCTTTCATCCAAAAAAAAAGCTTGTTTCTACCATTTTCCATTCTTTAGTAATCAGCTGTAGAAGAGAGGTGGGTTCCACCAAAAATGCCTGTTTTGACCAAAAAAAGGGAGAAAACGAGCTTTTTGTGAAAAATACATTTCAAGCAGAAAAGTGCCTTTGACACTAATATTTCTTGCTTTGTGACACCTCTAACATATAAAATAGTTTTTCACTTCTATAAAACAGAAATAACACTGAGAAAGGTTATGTTTTATCAAAACAATTTATTTACAAATATATGAAAAAATAAAATGTACATAGTGAAACATTTATTCACAATGAATAATTCACTTTTGTGTGGTAATCATTATAACACTTTCCGGGATGCAAGGGCACACAACAAGACTTGCACCACATTTTTGTTTCACTGCGCAATCCCTTACGTGCGCAAACCCTGCACCTCCTTGCAGGTCTACTTTTACTGCTGGTGGGCTTCAGTTTTTCAAGTTGCCCGAGGTTGTATTCTAGCCCCTCCCATTGAAAAACGTAATTGACGTCTATAGACGTCAATGGCAGTCAACGTAAGTTTTTCAATTGACGTCTATAGACGTCAATGGCAGTGAATGAGTTAAGTGGCCCAGACAAACCCTCAAGCTGTGAATAAGCAAATTTTAATGAACCGGAGGAATGCTGTTAACAATAATGAGCCAAAATACTTCCACAATCACGTAAAAGACAGATAAATTCTTACAAAAAATTACTTCAAGTTACTGCTGCTAAAGGTAGTTTTACAATCTACTGAATCAATGTTTTTTTTCACATGAGGGTTGTTGCTAGGAATTGTTGTGACATGCTTGGTCATGATGTCAACCTGCATGCCTGTAACTGGATGTAAGTCACACACAGTAAATGAGCCAGAGAGCCTAAATCAGAAATGGATAACAAGTTGTGAGACAGAAATACTTAGAAGTTGGTGGTCTGTGTCAGTGGTGTATGTGACTTTTCTATAAGCAGATGACTCAAATGACAGACAGATGACACACGCTGCACGTGTAATGTGCCCCTAATGGCTCTGTTCATAATCAGCTGATGCACCCAGCAAGTACAAACGTGCATGAAAGAGAGAGAAAGCTTTTCGCTTGGTAGTAGTTTAATGTGTGAAAGGGAAAATATAAGAAAATAAAATGAGCTTTGACATGCAGAGTTTGTTTTCTCTTATTATGTCTAGATACTATTTTTGTCTGCAACGGTCCATTTGATACCCAGCCAGGAAAACCAATATAATACAGGAATGTGGGGAAGCTAGTGAATGAGTTTGGACCTATTGACCCATCTTCGTCTGTACCCTCTGTGTGAATTATTCTGTGTGTGTTTGCTTTAATGGGAAGTGATGCAGTGCTCAGCAGTCATGGATATCCTCTTCCTCATGGATGGTTCCTACAGCGTTGGGAAAGGCAGCTTCGAGAGGTCCAAACACTATGCGATCAAACTCTGTCAAGCACTAGACATCGGAGCAGATAAGGTTTGGGTTGATCTCTTGTCTCTCGCCGTCTTCGCATCCTGTCAGTCAGTGCTCTTGTAATTTCTCCCTGTGCAGGTGCGAGTTGGTTTAATTCAGTTTGGCTCAACTCCTCGGCTTGAGTTTACCCTGGACTCATACTCCACCAAGCAGGAGCTGAAGAAGCAGATAAAGAGCATTTCTTACAGGTGTGTCTCTGCTGCCATCTGAGCACGAGTAGCTCAATATGTGAACTCAAGCCTTTAACTTAAGTTTGGTTTTGTATATTAATGAGTTATAACTATGAAGGATCCGGGACATAAATGAAAGCTTTAAAGAAATGTGGAAAATGTGTCTAAACAGGGTTTTTTTGACATCCATTATGAAATTAACTGTTTTAAATCATCTGCGCTCACTGGAGAAGCAGGCGACATTATTTTAAGATTTTAATTAGCAAGCAACACTTCTAAGGATGGAGTCAAAACATTTGTGGCTCACAGCTTTCTTTGATTTGGAAAACAGAGAGCCTACATTGGCAGGCGTCCTCTTTATTTTTTCTTCTAGCGTTTACATTGTTATCAACCGGCCTGGAAGTGCAAGATGCTGTTAGTGCAGACTGAGATTACAAAACTGTATGCGTGTGTTATATTTGCCACAGAAGATTCAGTAGTTCATCTATTTTGACAGCTGAAAAAAAGACCTAGTGCTAACAAAATGGTATGTCCCTGTTGGAGGCATGCCTTTTTCTATGTTTTTAAAACCAGACTGTCATGTTTAAGAAAACAAATCCAAGAGTAAATGAATAAAAAAGGTGAAATAATTAGGTCGAACATATCCAGACTGGCAACATTTTCTTGTCCTCATCTTATATTTTATAAATCCCTTAAACTATGCTGACAGCAAAACACATACACATGCACACATGTGGCTAAGTAGCACCAAATGCTCCCTGAAAAGGAAAACAAATTAATTTCAGATTAGAGGCCCTCCACAGGTGGTCACTGGATATTGGATAAGTGCATAAACCGAGGAAGAGGATGGTAATTTGACCGTGTGTGTGTGTGTGTGTGTGTGTGTTGTTCACAATGTGGAAGTAACAGTTTGACCCACCAGCTGGTTTGAAGTGGGTACATAGAATTGAAACCTATAACCAGTCACATTACCACAAAATGAATTAATGTAGCGACTGACTCAACATCAGTAGAAATGTTATAGCAACTTTGGAAATGTTAGAGAACTTTATGCATTTTTATTGGATTTATTGCATTATTATCATTATTACCAGTGATTAAAGTAGCAAAAAAAAGTATTATCTGTTACCTTTGATGTGTTATTACAGTAAACTGATCACTCCAATATAGCACATCACTGTAAACTTTATTCTAGTTCTGAAAACTACAATAAATTGCCCGTATTTTCATGCAACCTTTAATGACGCGAAATTGTCATATTCCATTCGGCCAGTTCAGCTAATCATCATAATTGATCCAATCTCTCAGAAACTCTGAATTAGGACATTACATCTAAAATTAAAATAACAATTTCAGTCAAAAACGTTTCAGTGGCTGCTTTGAAACTAATTGCTCCAGCCCACTTTAACCTCTGATTATTACCAGTAAAAGTCATGTAGTTAAGTGCTTAACACATTCATTTGGCAAGCAAAAGGTTGCGGTTCAAGTTCAGCAGGCGACACAAATCTCTGTGGTGTTTCACCAGAAATGGCATCTGGCATAAAATGCTGCCAAATCAAATGTGCAGACCTAGCTGGTGACGCTTGATGACAAGGGAGCAACTGAAAGCTGCTTTAAATGCAGATGTGTTTTTGTTCACATTGTTGTTTGAGATTATTGTAGTTCAAAGAAGCGCAAGTTTCTTAGTCTCAATATTTTGAAGATATTTGTGGAGCATATGCTCACACAGATCTGTTCTAAGGAGGTTAGATTGGCGAGGAAGACACTTGTAGCGTTTGTTTCACCACATCTGTCCTCTGTCACCTGGAAAGGATCTTTTTCTCAGTGTCTACACTTTGAAAATGAAAGGATGGACATTTATGTTAAACAAAAACAAAACCGAAAATGATTTAAATGTGTGTCACGAGGCCTGGGGTGATGAAACGCAGCCAACATACATTTAGAGTCCAAGAACTTAAAGAGAAATCCATCCAAATGTAATCTTTAGTTTACTTTGGCTGTGATATGCAGCAGTTTATTGACCTTACTGACATCTGCTGTAGTACAGTACATGCGCTCTAACTCCTCAGTATTTTTCAAACAAAAACACAGAAATCCTGCTATTTCGCTTTTCCGAATTCTCTACCCACAGGGGAGGCAGCACCCAGACAGGCCTGGCTCTGAAGTACATCCTCAGGAAGGGTTTCCCAGGCGGCCGTAACTCTTCCAGTGTGCCTCGCATTGTCATCCTGATGTCAGATGGGAGATCTCAGGGCAACTCGGTGCTGGCAGCTGCTCAGCTCAAAGACACAGGCGTGGTTGTGTTTGCTGTGGGCTTGCGCTACCCCAAGTATGTTTGACAGCTCCACAATAAACTTTCCCTATAATAATTCATTAAAGTATGTGTACATTTCTTTATATACTAAGCCATCTCTATATGTTTTCAGATGGGAGGAGCTTCACGCTTTAGCCAGTGAGCCAACAGAGAGCCACGTTTTCCTCGCCGAGCATTTCCATGATGGTGTCAATGGCCTGTACACAACACTGAGCACGTTTTCTTTCTGCAACGCCACACCCGCAGGTTGGACTTTCCACTGACAACTATTCGTGCTTGTTTGTTAAAGAAGTGAATGGGAATCCTTTTCTCTAACATCCTTGTTTTGTGCTGCACTACCCCCTTTTTTCTAGTCCCTCATTGCTCAGTGTCCAGTCTCCTCCTAACCCCTGTCTCAACCCTGTTCTCCAGGCTGTCGGATGGAGACATTTCCCTGTGAGAGGAAGACACTGGAGACAGTTAAAGAGCTGCAGGGGAACTACATGTGTTGGAAAGGTTCCAAAGGCTATTCCCCATACACATCTCTCTGTCCCTACTACAGGCAAGTGTTTAAAGGTTTTACTTTCAAATGTCGTAGCTGCAGTATACAGTACTGTGCAAAAGTCTTGACACGGCTCATCTGCTGTAGATAGTTGTTTTTTTTTTTTTTAGATGTGTCACTACTTCTTTTGTCCTCCTATTTGTCCAGATTTCTTAAATTCTTTAACAGTTCTTTAACCTGAAACTGTACAGCATGCTAAGTTGTCTGTGTAGAGACAACACGATCATGGGGTGGCTCAGGACTTTAGCACAGCACTGTATAGTTTCCTAATATGATCTGTTTTGGACGTTGCATTGGATCTAAGTGTGTAACAGTGTTTTTTTCCCCCCTCATTGCTCAATGAGCCACAAGACAGCAGTGGAACAGGGTAACTCCCATGTGTTAATGTGCTGTGTCAGTGTGAGGGTGTTAATACAAAACAAGCTACAGCAGTGTAATTCTTTCAGACCCTCCCAGGCAAAATTAAAATGGCCTTTGACAAAATTAATTTCACACAACATTGCAACTTTACCACAGCAAAATGGCCCGAGGCAAGTGGAAGTAGACCATTACACTCAGGGAAAAGCAGAGAAAAGAAATAAGGTGTGTGCTGTTTCTAGTACCTGAAACTGTCTAGATGAGTGCTAGCAATTCGCATGACTGGCAAATCCAACTGAGATCTAAAATGCCTCTGGCCACTTATTATATGAATCAATTGATGGCTGGGGCTCAGGTAATATGTTTCTGTTACCTAATAGGGAAAATCAGAGAATGGCTTATGGGGGTCAGTAACTTACCCACATCACACCATCTAGAAGCAACTGTTTTAAATGCTAACAAAATATTTTGAATTTTGTGTTCTACAGGTACAACAAGGTTTATACGAGACACCAGACAGTCTGCCATAGAACAATTTGTCCGGGTAACAACCTCGTCTTGCCGCTTTTTACTTCTCTGAGATGCGGTAACTGCAGCTCACGCTCTTCATCTCTCTCTCCACTGTAGATCCCTGTGATTCTCAGCCATGCCTGAATGGTGGAACATGTGTATCAGAAGGTTCAGAGGGCTACCACTGCGTGTGTCCTCCTGGCTACGGAGGAGACCCACACTGTGGTCAGTACACTCAAAGCTGCTGACTACATGCTAAGGCTATGTCGGAGAGAGCAAATTAACCAAACCATCCATTTCTTCTTAGCTCCTGCATTATTGCTGGACTGCTCTGTAGACCTGCTCTTCCTGCTTGAGGGCTCTGCCACACTCACCATGGAAGGCTTTCTCCGCCTGAAGTCCTTCTTAAAGCGCTTCCTGCAGACTGTGATTGGCTCTAACAGTCCCAGCAAGGTCGGCCTGGCGGTGTTTGGCGGGGAACCACGAGTCGAGGCCCAGGTTGGCAAGTTCAAAGGAGACCTGAGGAGTCTTCTTAATGCTGTGTACTCACTTCAGCTAATTGGTGGTGAAACAAACACGGGCCAGGCCCTCCGCTATGTTACCCGCCATGGCTTTATGAGCGCGCCGGTCTTTGCCGATGTCGCGGACGACCTTCCCCGTGTGGTGGTGCTGCTCACCGCCACTCCTGCCGCAGATGAGGTGGTTGAGCCGTCCAAATATGCACGAGACAGAGAGATCTTCCTGATAGGAGTGGGACCTGACAGCTTAAAGGAGCAGCTGAATAACATCACAGGAAATCTGCAGAGGACCCTCACCTACTCATCACCTGATAGGCTCGCTTCCAAGATCCCCGAGCTGAGGGCCAAGATCTGCAGCGTGGATACGCAAGGTGCTTGATCTGATAGATGTGCTGAATATGTTGGAACATTAATGCCACTATTAGGTCAGATACTATTGCACACAAAAAAAATCAAATTAGCTATCCATATTCTTTTTTTGTTTCCTTTTCTTTTCCAGGTTGTCTGGGTCAAGCTGTAGATCTGGTGTTTGCCCTGGATGCTTCAGGTGGTGTGGGCCGTGATAACTTTGCCACCCTGCAGAACTTTGTGCGCAGCGTCACCGTCCAGTTCGACATCAACCGTGACGTGGCTCAAGTGGCCCTTGTGGCGTACAGTAGGAGAGCCACCACTGTTTTCAAGCTGGACACGTATGAGACTGGTTCTTCCATCATTCAGGCTGTAGGTGACGCCAAGTACGTGGGTGGAGTGGCTTCGACGGGTGGGGCGTTGCTGCACATCCACTCTAATGTTCTCACCATAGCTAATGGCGCACGACCGGGAGTGAACAAGGCTGTAGTAGTGGTGACGGACGGCACCGGTGGGGATGATGCTGTCGTACCAGCTCAAAAGATAAGAGAAAATGGAGTCTCAGTGCTTGTGGTTGGTATCGGCGATGTCCAGAGGGAGAGGCTGATGCAGATTGCCGGTGCAGAGGAGCACATGATCTCAGTGCCGTCCTACGAGGATCTCAAGTACTTTGAGGATGTCCTGGTGCAGATGCTGTGTTCAGGTAACGATGCAGGGGAACTTGTCTTTTACCAAACCTCCTAAACTATTTTCCTTTTCTGTTGATAAAGAACTGTGTGAAACTGATCTGCAAACACAGTTTTTCTTCTTTTCCCTTCACTTAGCCTTTTCAGAGATGTAAGATAGTTTATTTTAAACTTAACATGAAAAATAATTGGCTGCTTTGTGTTGATTCCTTCCTTTCAGAGGTGAAGAAACCTGTAAACCTGTGCAAGCCTAACCCATGTATGAATAATGGGGTCTGCATCTTGTCAGAAGGGAGCTTTCGCTGTCAGTGCCAAGGCTATGAGGGGCCGCACTGCGAAAGAAGTCAGTGACATTCATGAAAGTTTTCTTTCCTTATATCCTTAATTTATACTTTTCATAGCTTCGTCAGTGATCCTTCTACAAAACTTAAGTGCAAAAACAAAGACAAACTGATTTAGATATACATATCCTGATATAGCATTTGATCCCATATTAAAAGCTCATAAATTAAACTGTAAATGTAAATGGACAGAATTGGTTACAAGTCATGACTTGTTGTGTGGTTTGTTTGTAGGAAGCAGCAGGTCTTCATCCAGAGGGGATCTTCCAAGACCTGCTGGTCTGAGGAGGAAGAGCAGACAGAGGAAGAACCACCAGGAGCTTCTGCATCGCTACAAACTACACCGTCGGAGACATACTCCCTGACATGCCCTGCACTTATAAACACAAAGTATACACTGAGCATATGAACACTTAAGAACCGAGGATGCTTGCAGGTAGACGATGGAGCAAAGGGAAATCTAATGTTGCTTTGTTTTTTTGCTTCAGTGTTTACAGTTTCACAGTGTCAGCAAGTGTCTGTACTGCTGAATCCATTTGTATGTTATTATTGTTGTCACTGTGCTCACTGTTGTGCAAATGTCTCAACACGGTTCTCTTGTATTTAAAGGATTTAAGCTTTTATATTATTAATCAGTGTCAGGATGCTAATGTTTTTAATGCATAATAGACACAACTTTATTTCTTTACATAACCAAAAAGAAGGTCCTCCCACTCCCTCCGTTTCCATTTTTAATATTACGCTCCATATTTTTACACGCAAATCCACTAAACTGGTCAAGGTTCATTTGGAAAAAAAAGTACATTCATATTGTTAAATCTAAATGTACAAAAGGTAGTTATACTCCAGTGAGGGGTGAAATAATTGAGGATTTCAAGAGAAGATGGCAGGTACATTTTGAATGAATTGATGGGAAGGAATCTGAAACTAAAGGAAGGAAACAAAAATGTTTCCCCTTACAAAAGTAAAGACTTTATTCTTGTTATAGCAAAATGATACATTTAAAAAAAAAAAAAAAAAATCAACCCATATTTTTGTCAGTATATTTTTATTTGAATAAAAAGTGCATTTTTAGCTAGCAATACAAGCCCAAAGGCTGAATAATGGTGTAAATATATTTACATCTTGGCTACCAGCATATATGAACCAAGCTACAATCTGTGTACAGAGCGGCTGATTTAGTAAGGGGGCCTCTGTCTCGTTCTTCAGTGGTTTTTAATTTCAACGTTTCAAAGTTTAAACGTAGCATTAATGCATTTCTTACACTGGCCAAAATGCTACTTCATCACTTTCCTCCCTTTGCAAATAGAAACAAACTTTAAAAAGTCATTGAATTTAAGATTAAATCCAGTGGTATCCAAGAACACGAAGTGTGCCTCTGTGGCTCATTATAGTCTTGACAAAGTGATGGTTTGGTTGAAGGGCCAAGGGAAGGGAGGTTCTTGATTAAAATGTCTGCTCATTCGGTGGGTCAGAATGTGGTGACGGGCGACTAGACCAACATAAACTTCTGAATTTCAAAGGTCAATGAAGATTTCCTTAGGTTGTTGATTTCTTTTCCCATTCCTATGAATATAAAAAGAAATAGACCTACCAATTATAATATTTCTTTCAAGATAGGATACTGACATTGATGCTTTCTGTGTAAATAAGAATCTCACCTTAGCTTTCTGTAGGACGTTGCCTTTTGTGGTCATCATGGAGGTGGGTCTGCCTTTAAGAGCAGACACAGAATTGACCGGGGAAACTGAATCTGCGTTAACGTTGCTGCTGGGGGGTTGGGAAGAAGATGATGGTGACAATAACGACGACGACGACGACAATGACGATACCTGGGGAGAGCCTATCGTTGATGCTTTAGGCTGAGGGTAAAACAGCAGCGAGATGGTTAAGGTTCACATTTCAAGCATCACGCACTGATTTGAAAAACACAGAAAACATTTAGCAGATGGATTCTGAGGTGTATTGAAAGACAGCCAGCACACTAACCATCGGCGTGTCCTGGAGGCTGCTGTCCAGTGTGGTTCCCAGCGTGAAGGGCCCTGACTCCACTTTCTTCAGACTTTCCTTCACTTCTACCAACTGTAGCTCCACCTCCACCCTGTGCTGCTCTGCCTCTCGGCACGCCTCCTCCTTCTGCTTCAGACGGGCTTCCAATGAGGCCTGCTGCTTGGGATCTGAGGACAACAAACTGCTGTCAGTTCCCATGTGATCAGTGCAAATCTTTGAGTCATACAGACACTGCAGGTGTACCTTGGCAGGTGCTGAGCTCCTCTTTGGTTTCCCTCTTCTCTTTCTTGAGGTTTGCCAGACTGATTTTCACCTCCTCCCTCTCTTTCTCCAGGCGATCACGCTCCTCGATGTAACGCCGCATGTCTGCCTCTGTGCGGTTCTTGCCCAGCTTTATCTCAACTGCACCGGGGCATCCTGGTAATTGAGCATTTATAATTTTAGAGGACATAGAGATTTAATATCCGTAAAAACCCCAAACTTGCCCAGATCTTAAGCTGTGCTTTTAACTGTAGAAGATGCAGGCTGTCACTAGAGGGAGCCATGGTTATGTAATAGTACAGAATAGGAAGCAGGTGTCAAGGAAAGTAATAAGTACTTCTAACATATCTGCTTCATGATGAAAAGTTGTTGAATATATCTGTAAAAAGGTGAGTGTGGTGATATTAAAATGAAGAGCATGCTTGCTATATCTTTTTTATATATACAGAACTCAGCAAACCCACTGCCCCATTTGTCCTGACCTATAGTATGTGCCTTGGGCCTTGCAGGTTGTGGGCTGTGAGGATGCACAGCAGCAGTGTGAGATGTTGGACCCTTGTGGATTTGTCCACCAAAGGAATTGAAGGCCTGTGTGATTCCCAGGCTGGTCTTCTTAGTGGTCTCTTGGCTCTGGGTTGAGGTCTTGACTGGTTGAGTTTGTGGCTGTGATGGAGTGGGAGTCTGGGCTCGTTCTTGTTCTGGTTTGCTGGTAGCAGAGGCTAAGTTTGTCCCATTTAATGCGGGCATTGAATCTGGCTCAGTATTGTTAGTCGACGTCCCCTGCAACCAAATGATGTGCAAATTATTAATGTAGAAAGTAAAAAATATTTTCTAGAGAAAGGTTTGAGGTTGTCAATAAACTCTAATTTCCTACCTCTTTAACTTGAGAAGAGGAGTCCTTCTTGTCATCTGCTGGTATTAGGGAATGTCTCGAAGCTTCTTTAGGGGAAAGTTTCCCTCCAGAGGATGTATGAAGGAAAGAGCGCACAGGGACGAGGTCTAGGTAAATCCTGTTTTCAGAGTCTTGTTCTGTACCCTGTGGGCCCTTGGTATTGTCTTGTGAGCATGTTTCATTGTCTTTCTGGAGATTGTTGCCCTCGCAGTTTGTCTGGCTATTCTCCTCAGCATTCTGTATGACACGAGAGGAGGAAATTAGGAGATGGCTTGTGGCCAGATGACTGAGTCAATATTAAACTGAAAGTTAAAATCTCAAAACATTGCATCGGGTTTCGTGACAGCGTACCTCTGGGTCAGCTATAGAGGCCACATCATCGTACAGATCATCAGAGTTGTGAGAAATAGAAGGTAGGGTGTCTATGTAGGTGTTTGGCTCTGAATACCTCCTCTGCATCAAGCTAGAAAGACACACAATAACAAATAACCTTGTGCAGTGGTAGTCCTCTCCAAAAGCTCAGACTTCAGACTGCTTAAAACACCGGCATTTAGACAGCTTTATATACTCTTCTATCTGGATGATGTCAAAGAGAGGGGATGTTATATTATTTTGGTCATCTGAGGCACTGTTCTGGCTGTGAACACAGCAGCTGCAGTTCAAATGTTTTGTTTGTGAGGACTGACCAATCGGAAGAAAGACAGTTTTAAAGCAGTGGCTGTGGCTTGAAAGATAGAGCAAGCCGTGTACCAATCATAAGGTTGGTGGTTTGACCTCTGGCTCCTCTATTCTGCATGTCGTCCTCGGGGAATAAAAGTTTCCCTTGATGCATCCATTGAAGTGTGAGTGTGTTATGTTAGATTAAAGGTGATTTGGCATAGAATAAAGCACATATGTGTGAATGGGTGAATGACTCTTGTAGTAAAAAAGTGCTTTGAGTGCTCAAATAGACTAGAAATGCGGCGTTTAAGCACTGGTCCATTTAAAGCAAAGTTGGACCAAAGATCAATGCGTGATAAATGAGGATTATTTCAAACTGTGAATGACGCAGAACCACTCTACTAAAGTCCAAGAATAAGATATGGAGCTGGAAATCTGCATATTGAGGTGAACAAAAGCGAATAACTTACTATAAGGAAGTCCTCGCAGCATTGACAATAGTGGAGATCCTCTCAGCATTGACATAGTCGTATGTCAGCTCCTCTGGATCTGTTTTGCTTCCCGTCTGTGACAGCAAGAGTCCCAGCCAGTGACCCATATCTGCTGATGTCTTAGCCTGGGAGGGGATGGAAAAGAAAAGGACAAGCATTCACTGTAAACCATGCACTTGCAACATCATGTTTTTAAATTCTCAGAGTTTAATTTGGATGCCATTTTTAATTAATGAAATGATTGCTACAGCACCATTTCCAAGCAGCGGTTCTCTGAACTAAACTTTAAGAAATGAACCGTACAAGCCGAGCTGTTAGACTTAACTAGAAAAATATAAGAGGAAAGAGCTGTTTCTCGGATTTGGTATTTTGGATCAAACTGCTTCTTAAGAATTCTCTATTAAATAAGTAAGATTGAGATTGAGGCACGTAAAACAACCTGATATGACACGATGTGTTTACTGCCTTTTATTATTTTGGAAGATTCAAACAGCTTGTCTAAATTAGAAGGTTAACTATTACACATATTACATAATGGTTTGACGTCGCATATTTATTTGAATTAAAATAGTTTTAATGTTAACCTTATGACAAGAAGGAAAAAAACAGAACACATCCCAGAAGACTAAACATTGAATTCCATTGACCAAACATGCACTGCAGCTGGGTGGTACTGGAAGCTTAATGAAAAAGGGTGTAGCATTAGTCCCCCAAAAGCCCAGTACATCCACACCCTTTACACAAAGACGCACACTTGCATATGTACACATGCACCCACACCCATTCAAGCTCCCAGACCACCCTTGTGTGCGCACATATATTACATATGCTGTCTGATGTCAGCAGAAAGTGAGTTTCAGATGAGGACATGTTTGTTGAGGGTTCCAAGAAGCAGCTGTGCATCTTTTCTCATTTTGCTGACTCGGTATTTGCTTTTTTCCACACATTTACATCCTGCCAGACATTTGAGCCCACCGCTTAGAGCTAAGCGGTAAGCCCAAAGTAAGCTCTCATCTGAGGCAAGCATGAGCTGCAGACAGGAAACATGCTGTGTGTACATGCGATATCATGGTCTATTTTCAATAAGCTTTGGTTAAGTAGCGCTTTGAGCTTGCAGCACACCGCTGTTCCACTCCTGACTAACTGAAACCTGCGTGGTTGGGTTTCCACCCAGTGCAAAGTATTTATTTTGCATGTTAACAAAGCCTCCAGCATTTTCTCACCAATCTAACCCCCCTACAAACATTTAAATGTAGAGAACATAAAGCGGTAATCTACCTCTAGAGTTGCCATCTGTGTGCCATCCATGTCAATCCGAAAGGAGTATAGGTGCTCTGGGCTGGGGTCAGGCAAAACATTGCAGCCCTCTAGAGACACAGCAGGTTGGGTTACTTTGTTCTTGCCCTTGTCTTGGTAAAACCACAGCTGTCCATTCTTTATAAGACACCAGCAGGTCCGCCACTGACTGTTCACCAGTACATTGAGGTAGCCTGAAAGAGGATGGAGGAGAAAACATAAATATGAAGTTTCCTTTTTTACTTCTCTTAGAAATTAATACTGTGCAAAGAAAACAAATACTGAAGTCGCAGAAACTTACACTGCGTGGCTTTAAGGTAATTCCACTTGACTGAAAGAAATATATGCTTGCTTGATGTGATAAATCTCACAATTCATACTGGTTCTTACTTAAACCAGTGCTTACAAATTGCTGTCATACAATCTTGTTTGTTGCTGAAAACCAACAGTCTGCCATAGAGGGTGCATATCATTATGGACTAAATGATTATAATCCAGTAGCACTAATATATATTACAATGAGGAGTTTTGACAGAACATCATTAGACCATGTTCACAGTGAGGTTCAAAACAAACTGCTTTATTTTGCATATAACACAGGGAAGAAACAGAGACGGTGCTTTTTTGTATGTCTTGCATACAATCTAATGTTATCTGGACCAACCAAAATGATATGCAGGTGCTATGCCAGCCCAATCATGAGGTGGGTTGAGACCTTTTTGACGGACGGTGCTGGAGTGCATGGTGCTATTATTACCACCAGGAGCCCACAGGGGAGTGTCATATCTCCAGTTTTATTTACTTGCTGTACTAGCAAATGTAGGACTTATCTGATGATGCAATGAGTGTTAATTTGAAAATGTTATGGATATTGTGGATGAGTTGGTGTCATGCTAGGTTTCGTTAGTTAAACACCAAGAAAATGAAAGTGGGCGCATCAACAGGTAGCTTTTAGTGAGGACGTTACTTAAAGACACTAAAAAAACTACTTTTCTCTACTTCCTTATTCACGTGTTTTATACTTTGAGTTTTTACATCAGCTGTCCTTCCTGACACAAACACAAAGGGATCTTTGTCTCCTCTTGGAAAACTGGTGATCTTTTGCTTGTTGGGCGAATGTGTAAATTACTACAAGGGGCAAAATCTGTCATGCAATTCAATCACAAGTGTCTGTAATGTCTCCAACAGCAATGTCTTTGTCGTTGTGCTTGCATTCATCTTACATTTATCATGAGATATAAATGGAATTATTGAAAGGGTAATAAATGTTACTACTACGATATATTTACCTTCGACCGGGGATGTCAAGCTCATTTTAGATTACAAGTCTTTTATGACTCACTTTGATCCTAAGAAGGCTGGACCAGTGAAACTCCCCTTTCTGTCAGTGTGCAGAAATTTAACTACACTTTTAATCATTGAGATATCCAAATAAAAGAAAAAAGAAGTGTAATTTCAACAATAGGTCGTAGTTTTTTCTGCTGCTGGAGTAAATGAAAGAAACTGTTCAGCATGACTCTGAGTGTAAATTTTAAAAATAACCGGATTAGAGAGTTTCTGTTAATTCACAGAAAATGTCCTTTTTACCTTTTTTACATTTTTATAGGCAATCTTGAAAAAACAGGAACTTTTCTGTTATTTAATTGTAACTGTAATTTCTTACTTAATTACTTTGATGTAGCAGGAATGGCTATGAGAAAGGTCTTTTTTTAACAGGTAAAGCTGCAAAACTTGTTAAAAATACATTTAAAAGCCCAATAATTTATGCCCTACTTCACATTTTCAAAAAGGCATCCAGTTGGCCAGACTGGAGTCTTTGCTGGGCCGATTCTGGCCCCTGGGCCTTATGTTTGACTCCCTTGCCTTAGACCTTCATTAGACCTCTCATGCCAGTACGAATGCCATCCTGCAATTAAAAGCAGCAAACTTTGAACTTTGAAGTTAAGTAGATTTTTGCGAACCTGAGGTGTCGACACATTTCTCTGGGCTCTCGAGTGCGGAGGGTTTTTTCTTGCCGATGTTCATCAGGTTGCTGAACATTAAACCTGCTCCATATTTTTTCTTCACTGTGGAAAAGAGGAGGAGAAGGACGACAAATTGACTATTTTTTCTTTTTACACCCTCTCCTTGAACATGTGGAGCACAGCAGATAAAAGCTAAAACCCCACAGAGGAGCTTACCATCTTTGCTTTCTGGCGTTTCAGCATGGCTGTCTGTGCTGCTGCCGCTCTCTGAAGCCACAGAGTATCTCTCACTCAGCTCTCCCTGTGGATTCATGGCTATATTTTAGTCATTTTGAAATCTTATCAAAAGTCTCATCAAAAACATGATGTCTGATCACAACAGATCAATGTACCTTAGTACAAATAAGCCTTGGGGAGTCAGACACAGTGTGTTGGGGGTCACAGCTATCAGCTGGCTTGGGACTGATCTCTTGAATAACCTGGAGCAAAAACAAGATGTTCTCATTTTGATATTGCGAACAAATAAATAACCATCCAATGATCTCGAAAGCAAGCTACTGTGAACGTGTTACCTTTAGCCACTGCTCAGCCTGTTCTTTGCTCTGCAAGCCCAGGACAATGGTCTCCCCACCCACTGGAATAATCTTCAGCTTGTGCTCTTTCCTCTTTAACTGCTTCTCTTTGTAAACAACACTGCAGCCCAGCAGACTCACATCCAGCAGAGGTGTCTGCTCCTTGGAGCTTTTATAGCACTGAGAGAGGCAGAATCAACATGCAAGCTTCGTTAAAAATGAATTACTGTCCTTTAATTTTAGCTGCATGCTGACCAAAACAAGCTAGAAGGTAAATAGTAAATGTTGTCAACCAATCAGTGTTTAGAATAATCAGCAGATTTGTGTAGTTACTAGGCAGTCTTCTCAACCATAAACCATTACCTACCTATCTAACAGCAAAGTAAAAATTGGGTAAATTCCTGAATGTGTTTATTGATTTGAATCATATTAGAATAAAAGTTTTACAGTAGACTTTTTAAGAAAGTGAAAACAGCCACTCGTGCGAACTCCATGCTTTAGATAGCCTGTTAAAAAAAGTGTTCATAGGTAATTACCCTCTAGAATGCTAGACGAGCATTCTAGAGGGAACATTTGTCTTTTAATACCAAGAAAAATATAAAAATATAACAAGTCAGTTTCAGAGGAAGTTGCATATGCGTTGTCACAGATCTATTTCTTGACAGCTGTTCATTCAGCGCTTGCTATTAAGAATCTCTGGCAGCTGTCAGTTGAACAGTTAAAAAGTAAAGCCTACACACCGGCTTTCTAGCATACAAAATATTACAGGGACTATACACAGCCCTATTCTTTTTAATATATGGGCTAATTTGGTTTAGATTTTTTTTCTTCTACGTATCACAACACAATCATAACACAAAACCTCACTGCAGCGTTAATACAGTCGTTTACCCACCAGCAGATGATGGTCTTTGATAACGCAAAGCTGTTTGGCCCACTGGCCAAGCCATTTCTTCCTCCACAGGAAAGCGCAGATGCGAGCATCTTTCATCAGCTCAATAGACGCCTCTGCTGATGGCCACTGGTGCTGAGCTGATGACGACTTCTCTCTGGTCACTTCCTCCTCATCGTAGGACTCATATGAGCTGCTTACCGCCTCTCCATCATCTACAAAGGGCAAGCAAAGCTAAAGATTACGACACTGCATGGGCTACAAGGGATGAAAAATGGCAGGGCGTCGAAAGCAAGGATTAGGAGAAGCAAAATCTGTGCGATGAGAGTGAATGAAAAATAAAGTTAATCTCTGTTTTTTGGACCTTTGTGACTTTCTTGAATGGAGGAGGATTTCCTAAAGCATTGAGCAAACACACATTTTCAGTACTGATGGTAAGCAGACAGGAAAATGATGAAACAAAGTTATGATGAAAGGGAAAATAATAAACTCAGGAAATTGATAGTATGAGGCTGATTGATGATGAAACTGTTCCCTTACATGCACGGCGCTGATAAAACTGGACAACGAGCACTTTGGGGACATGCTGGCTTCCCAATTTGAATTTTGGATTTATGCAATCGCCTGCATTCATGCCACACAGACAGACAAACAAGTCCTAGCTACCCCTGGTGATAACAGCATAGACCACACTGTCAGAGCTGTACTCTCGTATCCAGGGCCCTGAGCGATGGCCAAAACAGTCCAGATCTAAATAATATCAAAGGAAACAGGAGGAAGAAAAGCAACATAGGGGAGATTGGACAGAACATAATGCCTTTGAATAATAATCATAGAAAAGATTACAAAAATAAATAAATCTTGTACATATTCATTATTGCATTCTCTTTGGCCAATTCACATATGTTTTCTTTTTCAAATGCATTCACGGGCCACTTCGTTTTTTCTTCAAAGCCGCCTTAAGTCTTTGTGGCATCGATTCAACAAGGTGCTGGAAACATTCCTCTGAGGTTTTTGTCCATATTGACATGATAACATCACACAGTTGCTGCTGATTTGTCGGCTGTATATCCGTGATTTAAATCTCTTGAGCCCTGGTGACTGAGGACTCCACCTGAGTACAAAGAACTCATTGTCGTGTTCCAGAAATCAGATTATCTGAGCCTTGTGAGATGGTGTGTTATCCAGTTGGAAGAAGTCATCAGAAGATGGCTACACTGTTGTCATGAAGAGACGGACATGGTCAGCAACAATACTCAGAAGGCTAAGGTGTTTAAATTATGGTCAGTTTGTACTAAGGGGTCCAAAGTGTGGCAAGAAAACATGCCCCGCACCATCACCACCAGCCAGAAGGATGGGTCTATGTTAAATTCTGAACCCAGCATCACCATTTCCAGTCTTCTTTTGTCCAATTTTGGCAACAATCAAGTCCGAAGTGTAGCAGTTTTCATTAATAGGAGTGAGACCCGGTGTGGTCTTCTGCTGCTGTAACTCAAGAGATGCTCTTCTGCATGCCTTGACCATAACAAGTGGATGTTTACTGTTGCCTTCCTATCATCTAAAAACAGTCTCGCTAGTCTCCTCTGACCTTAGTTAAGTATTTTTGGACAGAGAACTCCTGCTTACTGGATATTTTCTCTTTTTTAGATGATTCTCTGTGAACCCTAGAGAAAACAGTCAGCAGTTTCTGGAACAACCATGCTATCACTGATATTCACTTAAACCACCTTTCACTCCCATTCTGACATTCTGCTTGTTGCTTACCTAGGTGATGATTATACAGTATGACTAATAACAAACAACCACAGGCCAAACAGGACAGAATATTCTTTGCAGCTGTGGTAAAAATGTGTTTAGTAACAATTCTGAAGAAAAAGCTTCCAGTACTGAATAAAAAGCTGACATGTGTTATATTCGAACAATTGTTACCTAATTCTTTCCCACAGAGCTGTGAAACGCCGCTATTGCGCAAAAACTGGTAATACAGACTGGTTTCTTATAATTGTGGTGCGGGTCTTACCACTTACTCAGTTATTTGTTCCAGTACCTAGGCAACTCTTTTCGCTTTATTTTACAGCTCAAGCTAAAATGTTAAGCTAAGAAAAAGGCACAGCAGGTCTGAAATGTCTGTAACTTACATAGTTGAACTGAAACAATAAAAATATATCTAAATGAAAATGGTCTTAATTTAAAAGAAGTGATTGTAAAATTCAATTTAACAGCGTCAGAATTATGAATATACACTTAAAAAAAACTATTTCTGTAAAGAAGCAGTCTCAAATATTTTGTGGCACACACTCACACAAACACGAAGAATTGCTTCAAATAGGAAGGCTGCATTAAAAATAATACTGATATTCTTTGCAGTAGTATACAGCAAGAGCACTGGCTAACTCTGATGATGAATAAGGTATGAATTCATCACCTGGGGCTGTGCGATAGATGATACATCTAACTTTGAACACAGTTCTTACCATTGACAGTTTCCTCATAGGGTTGAGCCTCCTCATAGTAACTCTCTGAAGCGTCTGCACAGGCTGGAGCTGGTACTGGAGGCAAAGGGAACGGTTCCCGACACACCACACCCTGACAGATGAGAGAAAGATGAGGGAGTCAAAAACGAGAAAAGTACCCAAAAAAGAGAAGTGTGGGATTGTAAATGTCTGTGCTTTTTGTTCATTTAACGTCACCCCCAAACCTACTGTCATTATAGTTTCTAGACCAGTGGTAATTAAGTGCTCTGAACACACGCGCATACACATGCACACACGCACACATCGACATGTGTTATTCCCACAGGCTGAACATGTGGTTAATCCCAGCTGTCACTTCAGGAATAACTAGGGAATTCCTCGTGTAACCAAACCTCCTCTGACCTGGGAGGCAAGACCTGGTAACTACTAGCACGTTTGCCTTTAGGGAAGAGGGAGTGTTTGTGTGAGCAAGGAAGAAGAGAAGGGTGTCGTATATTTGTGTGTGTGGGTATGTGTGTGTGCGTAGGGGTATATATGTGTGTGTGGCTTTCCTGAAATCACTCAGCAGTCTGGCTTCACTTCTGTCTCCTGTGTGGTAAAGACTGTCTCCCCAACACTTAATGCTTGACTAAAATCAAAACCAAAACAAACACATCTGTCTCCAGTTGTGTTTTTGTTTTTTTGTTTTTTATATTTAGCTTCTTCTTCTTCTTTTTAATGAAGCTCAAGATTTTGCTCGATACATTAGACAGATGTTGCTTGTGCAGCATAATGGCTCCTGAATATTTACACTGTTACAACTGAGCCTCACTCTCTCTGTATCACTTTTCTTTGGGTAAATTAAGAATAAAGCTTGAATCAAAGCAGGACAAGCATAGCACTCTACTGGTAGCTACTGGTAACGCTCTCCAGGAGGATGGAAAAGCAAAGTCACAATAAACTTCTTAGTTCTTGTTAACAATTTAGGCTATTTCTACTTTGTGACTGACACAAAAAAATCACACAAAAAAATAAGATTTTAAAGGCTTATTAAATCTAAATCCACAAACCAATCAATGACATTGTGTGGTTAGACACATTAGTAGACATATAACAGTTAGAAGTTACACAGTAAACTAATCTAGCAGAAGATTCTATTCTATTCCTCTCTATTTTTATGGCCTCCAGGTGCTTTATACTATCAAGTAAAGACCCTAGAATAATAAAGAGAAAACTCTCTGTGAGCAAGCACTCTGGCAAGAGTGGAAAGGAAAAACTCCCTTTTAACAGGAAGACATCTCCAGAAGAACCCAGGAGGCTCAGAGTGGCAGCAATGCACTGCCCCTGGTTGGGGGTGACGTGAGGGAGACAGGATGATAGACACAGTGTGGAGCCAAAGTTATAATAACTGGTTAAATGTAGAGTGGTGCAGAAAGTTTGTCACTGCCATTTGTCAGTCTTATGGGCTGAACTTGCTTCTCTTTTGGCAGTGCATTGGTAGACCATATACAGTCCATCTACCTGCACAGAGCATCTGCTGTCACACGTGTCCAAAGTATGTGGTTCAACCAATCTGTGGTCTTGTGAAACTGAGCTTTGAAAATAAGGAAAAGCATCCACTGCAGCGCATGTCTATGTTTTCAATACTTTATTTTTGAACTTTAATGTTTTTTCAGACTTCTGCACCCTCGCCCCATTCTGGCCCACTTGTCAACCATTCGGCATTCAGCCTACGCACGGTTGAACAACGTGCCGTTTGGGTTTTTAGAGGAGAACATGGGAACGCATTTGCATTGCTTTTGCATTTGTGTTCAAAACTTCTCCCCAGGCTATGTAGGCAAACAGCTATGTAACCAGATATAACCATGGTAGTATAAAACAAGCATTACTAATCAGCATCTTTTAGGAGATGCTTTGAAACAGCATGTGGTACCTTTTATTAAAACTCAGTCTTGTGGGAAAAGCTGTCAACTTCAAAAATGCAGGTAATTTGAAGACCATATTAATTAATCAGGTGTTTATTTTCACACTTTGAACAACCTTAAACCTTTGGACTCATGCATGATGTGTGGGGGAAGGACCTTCCAAGAAGGAAGAATTTCATCACTGGAAAACAGCCTCAATACCCTGAAGTTGCGACATAATCCTATGAAGTATCAATGGTGGCAATCAGAAGATGGCAGATATGCAAGTTTGGTCTTGGTGCAATCTGGAAATAAAATGACTTGCCCGCTTAAAAACTTCAGTAGCTGCCAGTGAAGATGCAATCTATGTATTCTTTTTCTTATCTCAGATAAACTGAGAGATACTGGAGTCAGACTTCCACATAAGGGTTATTCTTCTGAGGCAGTGAAGTTAAAGGAAGTTAAAAAAAATTACATATATCCCACTGTTTGAATTCTTTCACTTTCACTTCTACTTATTGAAATTAGTATACTTTAAAGCATTCTGCTTATTTTTATTATATTTACTTATTGTACAGCTTTCACATTCTCTGAAAGGTTGCAGTCCTTCAGCTGCTCTGTAAACAGAATAACTCAATATACCATATGATGAGAGTGTGAATGGTACTTTTAGTTGCCCCAAATCAGCCACGCTTAAAATATACAGAAACAAATGAGAGAGAAAGCAGTGATAAATTGTGTTTAGCGGTCACAAACCTGTGGTGGGTCTACAGATACCAGAGTGATTTACTGGTTCAGCTTAGAAACAGAACAACAAAAAATAAAAACACAGCCATATTTGTCTGTTTGTGTAAAAATCATTATTTCTGATGTGGGCTGTCAGTGACAGACGCAGCAACTCCCAGTAAACAGGGAATTCCCTGTTAGTGAGCTTTTCCCACCATATCACTTCAGTGAGCTAAGACATTTTCAGTAATCCATAGCAGATGTTATAATAACTGGCGTCATGTCACGGTCCGCGAGCAGTCACAGTGATGAAGACTCACTTGTGTGATTAGCCTGCATGCCTGAACATGGAGGAAAGCAGCCACTAAGCAATGTGTTGGCAGAAATGTTATCACGGCCGTTTAGGGAGGGTAACATCCCTTATACATCATGGAGCTATTTAAGATGCGTCATTATACAAGCATCAGCAAATGTGACTGTCAGTGTGTCATGAGACCTGCTCTCGAAAATGACCAAAATATATAAAGTCTATTTAAACACACAGGTAACTGATGCTGATAATAACTGATGCTGCTACAGGTATATTGGCTCACTTGTGCCCACATATTCTTCTGAACTTTCTTTAATTCGTAAGTGAAACTGTCAGTGTGTGTGTTTCCAGTTAGGTGATAAGCAGAAAAAACCTACCACGTTTTTTTGATAGCAGGAAATACTGAAGCAAATCAGCAACAGAAGAAGTTGTACTCTTGGTTTAAACACCCTACTATGAGGCAACAGTGATAACCACTGAGATAAGATGTTGGCATTACTAGGGTGTCTATTGACCATTGTTATTTTTAATCACAGGAGTTACATCACTCCTTCTTACTCGTTTATTTCTGTAAAATTATTATAACTTTATAATTTAGGTTGTAGAAAATGATGGAGGCAAAACTAAAATTAAGTCATGTAAACCCCCATTTATCCTAATTGCCAACAGGGGGCTTCAAAATTGAATTCAACTGTAAAGAAATCAATGAAAATATTTTAGATTTTTCCTGATTTATGATCTAGGTAAATTCTCTCCTCGTCAACTTATCATCTCAATTGCTATTTCCAAGTTAGATTTATGTTTATTTTGTATATTAATGTTACATTTACCCCCAGCCAATTACCCAAGTGGCTCAGGATCATGTCTCTTCTTCTTTTGCAGATGATCAAGCGGTGACCTCAAGAAAAACTTGCTGCTGAGTATCAAACTATAGGAATGAGAATTAGCACTTCCAAATCTGAGGCCATGATCAGAAAAAAGAATAGTGCACAAGCTGATTTTAAGACTCTCTAGGTCTGAGTGGAGATGGACATCGAAAGATGGATTGATGTGGGTTTTGGGAGCGATGTGAGCGCTGTACCATTTTTTTGTGATTAAGAGAGTGCTAAGGGAAGCACTGATCTTCCGACCTTCACCTTTGGCCGTGAGATCTGGGTAGTGCCTGAAAGAACTGAATCATGGATACTAGCGTCAGATATGAGCTTCCTCCGAAGGGTGGCTGTATTCTTCCTTAGAGGAAATTTGTAAATTGAGAGGGATTCAGAGCCTGGCCACTACTCCACATCAAAAGGAACCAAATGAAGTGACTTGGACATATGAATAGGATGCCTCCTAGGTACCTTGTAGGTGAGGTCGTCTGAGCATGTCCTGCTGGGAGGAGGCCCTGTAGCAGATCCACGATACACTCGAGAGATTACATCTCTTGGCTGGTGTGGGGAGTGGAAGGTCTTGGCATAGAGTGTGTGCCCTGAGACTTGAGCCCAGATAAGAAAATTGATGGTGGATGGATGTTATGTTTAGAGTGAACAAACAACAATCGATTACGGGTATGACTATCTTGGTATTGACAAGTTTCTGCCATATGACAATGTGCTCTCAGTGTCCTCAACACTTAGATCCACCCCTCGCTGTTGATGCCCTGATTTAAAGTATTCAAGATGACCATGGCCAAAATGCCAAACTCAATCCAACAGGTGACAACATTGTGGCTATGTCCGTTTTTACATAGAGCTCATGGTTTCATAACCCATATATACTGCAAATAACAAGTCAAGAGAGTTAGAGACAAGCCTGGTCTAAGCCTTAATAATAGTTATATACAAAAGTAGTTAACAGGAATTTCCTGAGAAAGTTATTATTCTGTTTCTCACTTCTCTCTCACTCTCTCACTGCAAGAGTGTAAACTTCTCCAGAGTTTAAAAAAAGTAGTCAAGAGTTAAGCATCTGCTATTAATTAAAACAAAAAGTCAGGCATTCCAGAGGAACCGCAGTAAGCCACCCCAGACTGCCCACCCACTCTTATCTCTATCTTTTTTCTTTTTCTTTTTACATTTCCTCAACTCCAAATATATTAAATTGGCTTGTTGTCTGAGCCAAGCCTGAAGAGAAGCATAGTAAGCCATTCCAGGGAGGTGTTGCACTGGTGAAAAAGCATCAGGGACATGCCAGGTGTGTGTATCCATTCTCCCAGAAGACTTTGCTATTCTTCTGTCTCTAATAGTCACTTTAGCCCCTTCCTTTCACTTCTCTCACGCACAAACACACTTCTTCACCACAGAAACATAGACTAGAAGGGAAGAAATGAGGAGTCGGAGGATAAATAACAAAGCAATGAGAGAGGGTGGCGGGGTGTGGTGGAGGGGCTTTGAGTAAAGAGTGGGAAAAGAGAGCCCAAAAAACGAACAGTCAGAGGAACATGGAAAATCCCTGGTTCCCATGCCAAGAATTCGGTGCAGTGAAAGCACACACACACACACACACACACACACACACACACACACACACACACACACACACACACACACACACACACACACACACACACACACACACACACAGTGTATCTGAAAGCCTGCTGGGAGCTCAATGTAAAAGGTGGTGATAAAAATTATCAGTTTGGTTTCTAGAGAACAGAGTTCAGGAAAAATCCCTGATCCTTTGCCTCTGTTACTTGTTACTTAGTAACTTTTTTGATTTAGAAATTATGAAATTAAAAATTTAATGAGTGAAAATAAAAAAGAAAAGAGACTATACGTTATCTACATGGCAGGAGGCAGAATGCAAAGATTTCACATGACACAAACTATTTGTTTTCCTGTTATTTTGCCTTCTTGGGAAAACTTTGACCTTTTCTAAAACCTTGATATTTTTGGTACCAGTCCCTTTTTTGCCAGCTTAATCCTTTTCAAGTTACCTACTTAAAATGTATGGCTGCAAATGGGTCTTCATGTGTAACATTTAAATAGCCATTTTAAACCAAGCTGGATTTAAAGGGATAACGTAATCATGAATAATTCAGTAAATACTTACTTTATGCTAGCCAGTCTTATTGCGGTTATGATAATGACCAGTTGCCGGCAGCCACATTACCGCTACAGTGCATGTCAACAGTTTTCCTTTCCCTGCCTGACGCTTGCAAGTGGCACAGCTGCTATCTATAGTCCATCTCTATTTTAAGACCATGCAGACAGGACGCAATGGAGCTCACACAAATCTTTATTTACCATGCAGCTCGAGGGAAAAAATGGCTATTCCACACTCGAGTCACACACAAAATAATTACTTGAGAGGCCGTTTTAGGAAGAACAGAGATCCTGGTTTAAGAGACCATGGAAATGCCCGAAGGCCTGGGAATCAACCGGGATATTCATGCCGAGAATGCGACCCTTGATCTGGAGAACAGAGAGTGCCAGGCAGGCTGGCTGAGAGTGAGGGTGGAGGACAGTTGGTTCACTGTGGAGCGGGCTTTTCTCCTTAAGTACAGCGACTATTTCTGTGCTCTTTTTCACTCTGGGATGAAAGAAAGTCAGCAAGATGAGCTCTACCTGAAAGGAGGAGTGCACGCAAGAGGTTTCCTCATTGCCCTTGCAGTCTGCAGGGGAGAGATTCCCACCATCAGTGAACCAGATGAGCTTGTCGAAGCGGTCGAGTGTGCTGCTTTTCTACAGGTTGAACATTTGGTCCTGCATCTTTGCGACATTATAGACTCGGACAACTGCCTTCTGCTTTACCATACAGCCTCCATATTTGGGGTGCACGCACTGTTTCACAATGCTGCACTCTTTCTTTGTGACACCTTTGATGATCTCAAGGATGAAGCAGAAAGTTCAATCCCCGAGGAGCTGCTGCAATACTCTCAAACTTTGTCCCCTTCTTCTTTTATTGCTATAGGGACCCATTCTCCTTCACTGGAGCTGCTGCAAGACTCCTTCAGGGTCGTTTGCTACCTCGACGAAAAAGAGGGGCAGTGGAAACATCTGACAGACCTACCAACTGCTTGCAGCACCTCCATGGCTGGAGTAGCAGTGGTTGACAATCGCTTATATATCGTTGGTGGGGTTTTTGGTTACAGTAAGGACACAGTGGACAGTAGCTTCTGCTACAACCCCGATTCAGGACTTTGGACTACTCTCCCAGGTCCCCAGCAACCCAGATATAATTTTACCCTTCTTGGGCACGGGGGTCAGCTCTACGCCATTGGTGGAGAGTCCCAAAAGAATATAATTTCCACAGCAGAGAGGTATGATGTTGTAAAAGGAGAGTGGACATTTATACAGCATGCGCCACGACCCGTAGCATCTGCAGCTTGTGCTGTCGCTAGACGACGGATATTTATATGCTTCTGGAAGCCACCAGACACCACAGACATCTATGAATACGTACCTGTGAATGATGAGTGGAAGCTTGCTACCACACTGATCAGACCTCAGAGCTATGGCCACTGTATGGTAGCTCACAAGGACAATTTGTATGTGATGCGCAACGGGCCTTGTGACGACTTTCTTCGCTGTCTAATGGATTGTTATAATATCACAACAGGCCAGTGGACAGCTATGCATGGGCATTACATCAACAGCAAGGGAGCTCTGTTCACCGCAATGATCAGGGGGGATTCTGCGTTCACAGTGAAACACATGTTAACTCTTGTGTATACCATCACTGAAAATGGATGGAAGCCCCGTAAGCAGATGAACGGATTTCCAAAGAGTGGTTCACTGTGGACATGTTTACTCAGGCTTCCCAAGACGGGGCCAGTTATACCACAGCTGGATGCAGAAGGCAAGGAAGGAGAAATGCCTCTGTCAGACCTGTCTGAGGCATATCTGGAAGCTATACAGCACTTGTGAAATTATTGTACAACTGAAAAGTAAAACGTTTTTTGAGTTTTTAAATAATAAAATAAATCCTCGAAAATACTGCTGCTAAATAATTCTGAAGGCTCCAAATGGACAAAAATTGACTTTATTTCAATGCATCCAATTCACATGCACTCTCACACACATGCTGACAAGCACTTGCACTGATTAACAACAGCTGCTACTGCAGTTTATAGTAGGGAGGCCACTGTGCATGTGTGTGAAGTTCAAAGGCACTGACGGGATGTTTTAAACCTTTTTCCTGAAGTCACACTGGGCCAATTCAGAAGCCACTGGTCTCCTAGTCAACATGAAACACAGTGTAGTTCCCTCTCACACACTCCTGAACAATCACCTCTCCAGTCTTGTAGCCCCATGGGTTGTTAAATACCTGCTTCTGAGGGAGAACACATTTCACGAAGCCTCGGCTTGCAACTCTGATGGTTGAGGGGAATGATTTTGGCTTGCATGACCACAGACGTTATTTGTGTCATTATATTAAAACTGCTGCAGCTGGGTTTCAATATCTGACAACAACCCATTAACTTACAGTACTTTTTACTGTAAGTTACAGTACTATTTTTAGCACTACGCTTCTTAGTGATAGCTGTGCACATACTGTAACACAAGACCAAAATGCTGTCGGTTACATATCAATTTGGAATTTGTCTTCTGGCTTCTTTGGTATACAGTAGGATATCTTGATCACCACTGATTTGTTCCATCTACTATATTACTTCAGCCACTGACTTGGGTCAGTGCTATTAACATTCCCACAACCACAGTGGCAGAGACCCAAATATTTGTGCTTTTTAAGCCAAATCATTCTGCATCATTCTTCTGTTACTCCAATTATGGAAAGAACTGGTCAACACTTACTGTTCTGGGGGGTGGCAGGTCGGGAAGGTTCTTTTGTGGGACGGGGACACGTTTTGCTGCTTTTCCATTGAGCAGGGCATCTAATCTGTCATCTTGGTAACACAAGCAGAGAGTGGAAGGTCAGTATATACCAGGCATTTTGCATTTAAATTCATTTCCATAGCATACCAGAACATTTCAGGATAAATGAATAGCTGTCATCTTGCAAGTATAAATTCCACATATCCAGCTATCTCGGTTAAATATTAATGCAGTGGTATCCCCAACTAACACAATGATATAATCTTCATATCTATATCTATATATATATAGATATATATATAGCTTTTCAAACCTTGCAGTCAACCTGTTCATAACTGGGCTTTGAAAGTGCAAATTTACTTGTTTGTTCCTGCTGAAAGCCATGTTCTGTTAAACTAATCCATGGGTTCCAAAACTGTGAGCTGAGGCAAGTGAAAAATAAACATGCAAGAGTTTGCTGATGCTATCATGTTCACATCATTTGTGTAAGATTCAAAATATTTCCTTTAACAAAGTTAATTATTGATAAAAATGGTATGATGTAGGGCATGAGTTAATATTTTGCCTCTGAACGGGCATGCTAGAAAGAGTGTTGGCTATGTTAGCTATGCTAGCATTTAGCATGCAGATACGGAGTGATAACATCATATACAGTATGATAACAAACCTCTACACTGTCTTAAACCAAACTCCCCCAAATGTTAAAATACTAACAATGGTATGGCCACTTGTGGTGTCAAGCATTAAGTCATAATTTTGTCTTTTTTTTTCTTTGTTTTATCATGCTAACCTAAACCATTTAGGATAATATCAGTAGGTCATTTTGATTCATGCATTTATCTTTCTTCTAATATTGTAAGATCTTTACCTTACCATATAAACCATCTTAAGGCAACTGTTTTTGTGAATTGGGGGTGTATATTGTGGCGAGCTCAGACAAGGAGGAGACGGAGGTATCGTTTGGTCTTGCTTCCCGTGAGCTAGCCAGGGAGCACAGCCGTTTAGTAACATTTGCAGAAGAACACTGCCGCTAGCTAACTGCTCAGCGCGGCAACAACAACAGCAACACCCACAGCGCCCTCTGACAGAAGGACACACCGTCGCAGCGAGAGGGCGTCACCCGTCACTATGGCAACATAAACAAACATAACTGTACAAACAGAACCCCGAACAGCCCTGACCCGCTACATAGCCCCCACCTAAGGGGTCAGTCGTCCCCGACGACCCCATTACCCCACACAAAGTCCTGCAAATGTCCAGGTGCCTTCTTTTGGCGCACTGGCCGGTCACGACCGGCGGGGGAAAAGTCACTCGGGTCAGAACATGTGGTGCCACCATCATCCCCTGCCCCGGCACCATCATCCCCTGCCCCGGCGTCTGCCGGAGCGAGCGGTCGGTACGGTGAGAGCCTGTCCCGGTGCAACACCACCATGCGCCCCGGCCCCGGCATGCGGATACGGTACACCACGTCTGTTAGCCGCTCCACGACCTCCGCCGGCCCTTGCCAGTGACTGCAGAGTTTGGGGGACACTCCTCTCTTGCGAACTGGGCAGTACACCCAAACCTTGTCGCCAGGCATGAAAACCCCCCCTCGGCACTTGGTGTCGTAGGCTCTTTTCTGTCGTACTTCGGCGCTGGCCTGGGCCTGGCGGGTGTAGTCATGAACCACCTGCAGCCGCTCCCTCAGCCTCCAGTAGTAGTCCATCTCTGGCCCACCATCAATCTCTGGCTCGGGGGGGGGGGACCCGAACACCAGATCCACAGGCGTCCAGAGCTCCCGTCCAAACATCAGAGCGGCAGGTGTGCAGAATCAGAATCAGAATCAGAATGGGTTTATTGCCAGATGTTGAGGTTTACAACATTAGGAAATTGCTGCGGTGCTTCAGTGCAGACAATAAGAATTAAAGTGCTATGTAGAAAGAAAGATATGTGCATGAGATATACATGAGATATATACATGAGAATAAGAAATTATGAGTGCTACGTAGAAAGATATATACATGGGTGCAGGTGGTGATCAGTGCCAAACATATATACATGAGAATAAGAATTATGAGTGCTACGTAGAAAGATATATACATGAGTGCAGGTGGTGATCAGTGCCAGACATGAAATGATGCAGTGACACAGCGTAGGGTCATGTGTTAGTGGCGGGGACAGTCATGTGGTTATTGTTCATGTGTCCAACAGCAGAGGGGAAGAAACTGTTCTTGTGGCGAGAGGTTCTGGTGCGAATGGATGCACTGGCTGGACTCCTGCACCGCAGTCCGATACGACCAAAGGACCAGGGGCAGATGTCGGTCCCAATCCCGCTGGTGGCGGCTGGTGAGAATGGCGAGCTGGGTGGCCAGCGTGCGGTTGAAGCGCTCAACCAAGCCATCGCTTTGTAGGTGGAGCGGTGTGGTTCTCGTCTTCTCCACCCCCAGTCGCCAGCAGATCTCCTCGAAGACCTTCGATTCGAAGTTACGCCCCTGGTCACTGTGGAGCTCAGCCGGGACCCCAAATCGGGTGAACATCTCCTCCACCAGCTTCTCGGCCGTCGTCGTTGCGCTCTGGTCCGGCACCGCGTAGGCCTCTGGCCACTTCGTGAAATAGTCCATAGCCACCAACACATACCAGTTCCCTGACTCTGTGACGGGGAAAGGCCCTAGGACGTCCACTCCCACTCTTTCCATTGGGGCCCCCACCAAGTACTGCTGAAGGGGGCAGTGGAGCGTTGAGTTGGGCCCTTTTGTGCCGTGCAGGTGTCACAGCAGTGCACATGAAGTTCCACATCCCGTCGACAGCCAGGCCAGTAGAACCGTCCCCTGAGGCGGCGGAGAGTTTTGGCGTTCCCATAGTGTCCTGCCCCCACCGAGCCGTGGACCAGCTCAAGCACCTGCGACCGCAGCGACCGAGGCACCAACAGCTGCAGGAGATCTCTGCCCTGACCGGGGACCCGCCATCTCCGGTACAGGAGGCCGTCGTGGGTCTCCAGATTGTTGTGCTGGGAGTAGTAGGCCTTCACCTCGGGCTCCTGTCCCGACACCCCCGTCCAGGCGGGGCGTTGCGCCGCCTCCAGCCAGGCTCCCACCTGAACCAACGTCGCGTCAGCCTCCTGCTCCTGCTTCAGCTGCTGCGTTGTCAATGGGAGCCACCCCCCTCCTCCAGCCGTGGCCTGAGCAGTAGCCACCCCCAGCACCTCCTGGGTCCGCTCCTCCTGTCGCAGGCAGTAGCGGCACTCGACGGCTACGCAGGGCCGTCTGGAGAGGGCATCAGCGTTGCCATGCTGTCGACCTGGCTGATGCTGGATCTCGAAGTCATAGCCCTGAAGGACCTCCAGCCAGCGGGCCACCTGCCCTTCTGGGTGTTTGAAGTTCAGGAGCCAAGTCAGAGATGCATGGTCAGTGCGCAGGAGGAACCGGCAGCCGTGCAGATATGGCTGGAAGTGCCGCACCGCTAGCACTACGGCCAGCAGCTCCCGCCGGGTCACGCAGTAGTTCCTCTCGGCTCGCCCCAAGGCACAACTGAAGTACGTCACCACCCGTTCTCCAGCCTCGTCCTGCTGGGAAAGGACCGCCCCGACCCCTACATTGCTAGCATCAGTGTCCACAATGAAAGGTTGCCGGGCGTTGGGGTAGGCCAGGACTGGGGCTCTGGTGAGGGCCTCCTTCAGCTGTGCAAAAGCCGCAGCACAGGTATCCCCCCAGCCAAACAGCTGTCCCTTGTCAGTCAGGTGGTGGAGGGGGCTGGCCATTGTCGCGAACCCTTTGATGAACCGACGGTAGTAGGAGGCTAGGCCCAGGAAACTCCGCAGTTCTTGGACGTTCGAGGGAGTCGGCCAGTCCCGGACCGCAGCCACTTTTGTGGGGTCAATGGCGACACCTCGAGCGCTGATCACATGGCCCAAGAACGTGGTCTCTCTCGCCAACAGCCGGCATTTTGCGGGGTTGAGCCGCAGCCCAGCTCATCGGATGGCACTCAAGACCTCGCTCACGTGAGACAGTGCACTGTCGAAGTTGCCACCGTGCACAAACAGGTCATCCAGGTACACAACACAGCGGCTACGAGGGATATCCACGAGCACCCTCTCCATCAGCCTCTCAAACGTCGCTGGCGCATTGCAGAGCCCAAATGGCATGACCCTGAACTGCCACAGCCCCTGTCCAATGGTGAATGCAGTCTTAGGCCTTGCGTCAGGGGCTAGCTCCACCTGCTAGTAACCGTTGCGTAGGTCGAGGGAGCTGAACCAACTGGAGCCGGCAACGTAATCTAGGGCCTCGTCGATCCGCGGCAGCGGGTACGAGTCCTTCTTGGTGACTGCATTGAGACGGCGAAAGTCCACGCAGAACCTCGGGCTGCCATCCTTCTTCCCCACCAGGACCACAGGTGCCGCCCATGGGCTATTGGACGGCTCGATCACCCCAGCCGCAGCCATCTCACGGATCTTCTCTTTCTCTACCTGCCGTTTTGAGAGGGGCAGCCGGTGTGGGCGCAGACGGATGGGCTGAGCAGAGCCGGTGTCGATGGTGTGCTGGACCAGACTCGTCTGCCTACAGGCTTTGTCACTGGTGGCAAAGATGTCCACGTTCTCGTCCAGGAGGCACCTCAGGAGGCCTACGCTACTGCGCTGCCAAAGGTCATCAACACGCCTGTCTCATCTGGTCCCCGTTCCCTGCTTTTGGCCGCGCTGGAGAGCAAAAGTCTCTGCGCCAAGAGTGATAGCCAGCTTCACGGTGTCGACGCAGGCCCCCCAGCGGCTCAGCAGATCCAGGCCAATGATGCACTGGTCTTGAATGTCGGCGAGCCAGAAGTCGTGCACCAGCTCTAGATCCTTCACTCGGATCCGCAACGGTTTATTCCCCCGCATAACAGTTTTCTCCCCCGTCACTGTCATCAGCTGGGTGTCTGTGGGCAACCAACCCTTCACCAGTGGCCCGGATGTTCCAGGGAGCACGCCAGGTCGTATCAGGGAAATGGTAGACCCTTTGTCCACCAGGGCCTGGCATGGCTGGTCCTCAACACAGCAGCTCAGGTAGAGTCCCTTGAGGTGCCCAACTCGGCCCACCACTGTGCATCGTCCTTGGAGGGGGGCAGGAAGCTGGAGCGGTGGTCCCCTCACTACACCGCTCCCTCCTTGTTTCCCTGAGGCTGCGTAGTTCTGGTCTTCGGGGATGGTGCTGGGCAGTCATGCGCCACGTGGCCAGGCTCATCGTACCGGTAGCAGCGGTCGGTCAGTCAACGAGGACGCCTCCGGGGCACCGAGGGTTGCAGCTGGGACATCTCGGCGACCTCCCCCTCCCCGTCGCAGTCTGTGGCTCTGATTTGGGGGTAGTTTGGGGGGGGGGGGGGGGGCACCTGCTGGTTAGGTCGTGAGGTGAGCACCGGCTCCGCCCTTTCAGCCTCAAGGAGCGCCTCACGGAGGGTCTGAGGCATGGCCAGGCGGACGTGTTGGCGTAGTCGCTCGGGGAAAAGTCCTTGCAGAAAAGCATGCAGGCTAATCTCCTCACGGGCTGCTGCTGGAAACTCCGGGTAGCCACGACGAGCATACAGCAACACGTCTGCTGCAAAGGTGCCCAGGCTCTCCTCCGGTCGACGGCTCCAGTTGGTTAGCTGCTCTCTTCTCTGATCAGTGGAGTGCCGGTGCCTGAATCGCCTCTCGAGTGCCGTAGTGAGGGCCTGGAGCTCATGCTGCTCTGCCGGGGCTAGGTCAAGGAGTATCTGCAGTGCATCTCCCTCTAATGCTAGTGCTAGGTGTGTAGCAGTCTCCTCTTCGCTCCAGCCACTATGTCTGGCGGCCAGCCGCACTTGTGAGAGGTAGGGCTCTAGCGGGGTTAGCCCGTTGTATTTCGGTACCTTAACTGGCGTGGTAGGCATAACTGCTCGCGGCTGGGGGCTCGGCGTGTGGGTCGACAGAGGTAGCCCATGAAGCATTGCCCTAGCATCTGTCGCGACGGGCCGCCGCCGCGGTGCGCTCGCGCCATCCGGACCCGTCCGGGGACTTACATGGCCGCTCACATCCTCTCTCTTCAATCGCCAGTTTCCCAAGCGGGGAATGTTCTCCTCGACAGCTTGCTCCAGCCTCTGAATGTCTCTCTCCATTACGGCGAGGGTGAGCTATCCCACTTCTGACACCAATGTGGCGAGCTCAGACAAGGAGGAGACGGAGGTATCGTTTAGTCTTTAGTCACTATGGCAACATAAACAAACATAACTGTACAAACAGAACCCCGAACAGCCCTGACCCGCTACAATATTTAATATTAATATGAGGCCTAATGAGCGTGACAAAATGGCACAGCAATTTTCTCTTTAAGATCTTCTTCAGTGTCTTATATTTTTTTGGTCTCAAATGGGACCTTCAGAGAACATCCTTAAGCCAACTAGAGTTCATATATGTGTTATAAAAAGTCCCTGTCTGTACCTTTGTTCTATACCTTTTTGTATCATTACAAGAATAGAAACACGCTGATATGAACTGCAGCAAAAGCACTGCATTACCACAGGCTGCACGTGTACTATCACGTACACGTAAGATAATTGAACCAGGCTGCCTGTCGTTTTATGAGCAATGCTTTACAGTAAAAGAAAAGGTAAATAAATAAATAATGTAGCTCATCCTATTTTAACAAACAAAGTTCACTCCGAGTGTATTTCATCCCCCCCTCACATGAGTTTCTGTGGTAGACAGCGTGTGGCTTTGTAAGCATCGCTGCTGAAAATATGTGTTAACTCTAGTGCTCATTCAAACCACATTCTTTATCACTGTCCAAACAAAACAGGTCAGTCTCAGATGTTGAGGCTCTGCGAAGAAACAGACAGGAAATGGTGGGCGAGTGCTGAGGAGCTGAAGGGGCCACAGCTTGCAGCGGCTTATCATGTCTGTTCAGTTGAAAGTAAACTGAGCATGAGATGGAAATAGTGTAACAACTATGCGCCATCTGACCTTCATGGATAAACGCAAAATTACACTAAAAGCCCTTTTTTTAAAAAGAAGGAAAAAAAAGGTGCTTTCTTTGTTTCATATTCAGAAAAATTTACTCTGAAATGAAGTCATCATAACAGGATTATGTAAGTACAGTAGGTAATTTGTAAGCAATATGAATATTAGCTACACTAACGATATATAATACAGACATGACGAGCTTTTGCCAGAAACCTTTTATGTTTAGATTGGCGACCTGTTCTGTCGTTTATCCTGATAAAAAATAAGCGGAAGAGAATGGATAGATGGATGGAATAATCCAAGAATAGATGGATGAAACCTAAAGAATGACAAGGAAATGTGAAAATGTGACATTCAACTCTGTGAGGTTGCAAACTTTGCCTTGATCTAAATTTGTTCGCATGCAAAAAATCTACCTAGTTTACCATCTTAGTCAGCAGTTCTTTGGTTTTTACTGGCATGCAACACCGTGTACTGCTGATGCAATGCCAATGAATGGTGGGTGAGTTTGGTAGGTATGTGGTCGGAAAACAAAGAATAAGATTAACTGAAACAGATGCCACCAATTATGAGAATTGATATTCATTCTTTTTTCAAAGTATTGAGCTTTATGTCAAATAGATTTTTACACCTGTTAGTATAGTAATTTTTTTTTAAAAAAGAACCTGCTGGAAAAGTCAGCAGTGGCTAATAATTATTGGGATTATTGAGCACAAACTTTTATGAAAGATTTCAGTTTTGTATGTGACATTTGTCTTAATTAGTTGAGCTTGACTCAAACATTGTTATAAAACTATGTCAGTAATTCCGTGTTAAGCCTTTCGTTTATTAGCCCTAATTTTCAACAGAATAACATCTTTAAATATTATTGTTTGAAGCCTGTATTTTTTAGGCGTATACGAGACAATTCAGCACAAAGAGTCCGTGTATGTGTGAAGTTGTAAAATTAGTAATTTGTGGGTGTTTTCTTGTGCTAATCCAAATGTATGCAGTTGTTTTTTGACAGCTGACGATGCCTTATTGACGTAAAATTTTTGCATTGTGGATTACAGTTCAGTGCAGTGAAGGATCAGTTTGTTCCATAATCCAGTTTGCACAGTGCTTAATTGAACAAACCAGAAATCGAGAGCATAAGAGATTTACATTGTACATAAGATATTTGAGTGGACATAACAGTTTTTATCAACCAAAATTTATTTAACTAATTTGTTATCTATTAACTCAGCTTAACAGTTTACACGTTTTCATTCAATCTGCCATCAAACATTTACATTTGCATTTCTTATTATACAATTTCCGAAGCTATACTTACATATACATACAAAAACCACTAAGTCATTTTCAAAGTTCAAAGAGCAACATTTAAAACTCACACCTTTACCATTTTTTTCTTTTCCCGGAACGACTTTGTTCATGTAGATATACTCCTCATCAGCACCTGTAAACAGAGACAGCAGAAGGTGATTAACTGCTGACAGCAGTGCACTTTTGCATAGATGTTTTTGCTCTGTGGTTAGCTACCACAAACACCTTTATTGAATTTAAGCAAACCTTACAAAACAACAAACACAAATGCCAAGAAAATATGAGCTTATGCACAGGTATTTTTGTCTTTTTTACTGTTTAACGCTTGCTTTGAATTCCCAAAGTTGATTTTTTTGATTTGGTTGAATATATTCACAGTGTGACTTAACTGCAAACGATAACACGGAAAGAATGCATATTTTGCTTTCCCTTGAGACAGCTGATGGGAAAATCTGATTCCACCTTGGTGCAAAACAAACTTCCATCGTGCTTGTCAAAAAGAAGTCCAGGATAAAAGGGAAACTTCACCCAAACAAGTAGTCCATTGTGCACATAGATAGGGCCACTATTCACACCCACTCTTACCGTGGCAAGCATTCATCAGGCATTAGTCAGAGTACTCCTTGCCTGCACAGATACAGCACTGTGTCACGTCTGTAGCGGAAGTTTTACATTGCTTTTTAATATACAAGGCAACTCCTGAACTTAATCCACCTGTTCATAACAATCATGTATTCACAAAAACTTTGCATTTGACTCTAAAAGTGATCCATTTTCTGTTTCTTTTGCATGGTTAGAGGAGCTGATCATAACCAGACTAAGGAACTAAAGGATGAACTTGACTTCACTTGCACTCAACTCTTCAGGCAAAAAGTGGAGATGATGAAACCTTCTTACATACATCAATGCTAGAGTCAGCGAGGAAAGGACTACAGCTGGAGTCATGTCACTCTCAACATGGTGGAGTAATTACAAGCTGGTGAGGACATCGCCATAACATTGCCACACAAACAGTCTGAAGAAAGGCCTTTTCTTGAACAATAAACACAGAGGTTGTGGCTACGAAGGCTCCATTTGGTTACTGTAACCTGTTATGGGAATTTGTTCCGGAGCTGCAGCACAGTTTTTCACTGGAATTAAATATTTTAGCTGACTTAGATTAGAGGAAATCAAACAAAACTCTAACCTTGGGTGATACTGCGGAGAAGGGCTTCTCCTTTGAAATAGATATCATGAGGTGAAACCAAACAGCAGCAGCATAAAATGATGTTTTGCCTGTACAGTGAAAACAGATTTTCGGGGAACAAAGTTGAAATGCTATTTATAAATTGCTGCTCAGAGGAAGTGAGCATCCCCAGAGGATAAATGCAGCTTCGGAAAAATGATACAGCTTGGAGCCAGAAGAGGAAGTACGGAGAGACGAGTCCAAGACCTGAACATGGAAAAGCTTGACTGCTGGTGTGTGTTAGTGAACAGTGTGAGAGCTCTCTGAGAAAAACAGGGCGAAAGAGAGTTGACTTTTAAAATCCAGAAGTGAGAAGGTGACAGCAAATGACAAAAATGGCAAAGAATCGGGGTCATTACAAAAAACAACCAAACAAACAAACAAAAAGTCATTATCATATTTGTGTCAAACTATTTTTGAGGTAGCGGTAGCATGTCATTAATTAGTTGCTTCAAAGATTAAGTAGCAGGCATAGAGCACCATAAATCACATCAGCCCACCAGCAGTTGCAAGAAAAAAAACTCACCTGAAGCTGTTTAAAAAGTTAACAAGTTAAGTTTTAGCTTGATTATAAACTGAAAATTGTAAAAAATTGCATGAAGCAAATAATTTTGCAACAGAGGGAGGAATGTAGTAAAGAAAAAAAGAGCAATCCTGCAGGCACAATGTGGCTTTAGCTACCAAAATTGAGATTAAGTGATGTTTTTGCAAAGCTTGCAGGGATATGATTATGAAAGGTTAGTAAGAGCTCAAAATAACAAAATAAAACCAGAGTAGGTGGTTTAATAACTTCTCCTAGGCCAGTTTCACTTAAGTGTGGGAAATGCAGGGAATGACCACATGTTACATAAGATACTTTGTTGGATGGCAGATTAACTGCCAACCGGTCCATGCAGCTTTTGAATGAATTGAAACATTTGTGGTTAACCTTCAACCAGTGTTACAGTTTTGGATGCAAAAATCAAGAGAACAGTTTAAAGGTTTGTGACAAATTCTTCTACTGAAATTAACTTTTTTAAAAAAAAAGAAAAAAAAAAGAAAAACCTAATAATGCACCAAACAACAAAACAAAACACTGCAACATTGTTGTAAGTGGATTTATGCATACTAATAGGCCAACTAGAAACACTTCCACAGCAACTTTAAAGTGAACCTTTCATACTTTTTAATTATTTCCTTTCACACACTTATGGTACAAAGAACATACACCCTCTATCAAGTTTTAACATAAAATCTAGACCCTAACATCAGGTCTTAAAATGAGCTAAATATAAGCTCAGATGAATAATAAAACATGACACATCAAAGTGTGTCATTATTTATTTACTATAAGAAAAACTAAACCAAATTGCTGAAGCAGTGTGTGAAAAACTAAGCACATCCCATAATTTAATATGTTGTAGAACCACCAATAATGACGTGCTTATCAGTCTTTCACATCATTAAAGAGGAATTTTGAACTTCTCTTCTTTAAAACACTGGTTCACTTCATTGAGGTTTCCAGGCATTCATTTATGCACAGCTCTCTTACTTTGACTGCATCATTGCAACACTTTGATTCTTTTCTTTTTCAGTCATTCTGTTGTAGATTTACTCTTGTCCTTGGAATAATTTTTCTATTTCATGATCCAATTTCAGGCAAGCTGGTCGTACAGGTGGCCTCGCACTGGACTCTAGAATACTTTGGTGTACAGAGCTCATGGTTGACCCAGTGATGCAAGGTTCACAGGTCTTATGGCTGGAAAATCAACCTGAATCATTAACGTCCACCACCGTGCTTGACACTTGGTAATTATGACCTTGACATTAGGCGTTTGTGCTGATATGCTGGGTTTGATTTTTCCAACCGTGGTGCTGTGCACAATGGCCAAACATATTCACTTTGGTCTTGTCTGTCTAAAGGACATTGTTTCAGAAGTCTTGTGGTTTGTTCAGATGCAACTTTGCAAACCGAAGCCATGCTGTCATGATCTTTTTAGAGAGAAGAGGCTTTCTCTTGGCAACTATTCCAAAGAAGCCATACTTGTACAGTCTTTTTCTATTTGTACTGTCAAACTTTAACATTAACCATGCTAACTGAGGTCTGTAGAGTTTCTAGGGTTTTTTGTAGAATTTTATTACCTTGGGGTCCGACCACTAAAATGCCAAAACTTGATAAAAGTGCTCACACTTGCAGATAATCAGTTAATTAAAGTGTCTTTGATTAATAACACCTTGCTGCTACTTAATTCCTATCAAAGCAGTTAGGCTGTGCTTAGCTGTTTTAATGTGTTTTGGCTTATTTTTGTTAAAGATAATTACACAGTGTGATATATATGATGATTTTAGTTCATCTAGAGTTTGATCTAATTTTAGAACTTTAGTTTTACCAACACTGCACATCTACAGTTGCTCATGGTAGTGTTAAACATGACTAAATGTAACCACGGTTAGACTTGTTTAGGTCATTTCTCACTTCAAATGTTACATGTAACATGTTTGCAGTAATTCTACTCTGCAGTTTGCTGTGAGTCAGCTAATTCTGCGGTTATTTAGACTTCACAGTATATCTAACCTCCCAATTACATACTGGGAAGAATAATTTTCTCTTCCTCTCATGAAATTTTCCTAAGGAAGTTATTATATTGTAGTTCAGTAACTGTATGTCTATGACTTGTTTGCACGCTTTCACTTCCGATTTGTTATTTTTTTTAATCAAACATATCAAACCGATTTAAACTTTCCCCATAAAATATCCATGAAAATCAGTTCCTGAATAAATATGAAGTGAGAATTTGGTCATGCGGTTTCAGATTTGCATTTCTGTCTTCATCTGCTTTAAGTTTGAAGTTGTTTGGGCCGACATGTTAGAATATAGACAGATGTTATTTTATTATTACCACTCACAGTTTTCTGACTTGTCTGGCACGTATAAGTTAAACTCTAAGCAAGTAGGACAGTTTTTAAAAAAACTGTAGCTGGTTGCCTTGACCATGTCTACAAGCCTGAATGCACTGAGTTACAGCCGTGTGATTGGCTGATTAGATATTGCCATTAACAAGTAGAAATTGTGTACCTAATGAAGTCACTGTTGAGTGTATATCAACTGTACTTTGAAAAGACGGGTGAATAATGGTCCACTGTTTCTGAAAAAGTGCTCTTACCAGTCGAAGCTCTGTAGGACTGGAGGAGATCAGACAGCAAACCCTTCTGGACGGTGGCGTTCCCACTCAGCGTCTCCTTGTCCAAGATGACCAAGAAGCGGTGGAGCTCCATCAGGAGCTGGTCCAGCACTGGAAGCACAGACAAACAAGAGGGGCTCAGATTTACAGTGGTATAAAAATTCCTTTAAATTTTATTACACTTTTCTTGGCAAGAAAATATTTAGAAGCATTAAGACAATGGCTTAAAACCAGGACTGTCAAAGTTCCCATCATCAAGAAAAGCAAGAGTCATGAGGGAAAACAAAGCCTGTAATCTTTCCAGACAGCCATTATCAGAATATTGTGCTTTAATTTATGGCAGAGAACTTGTTCAACTTAGGGATTTGTCTTTTAACACTGATTTCAGTTCTTAGTTTAGCAGCTATTCCTTTCCCACTGACTTCCTTTTGTTCCTCAAGTTGTTTGCTGGTTGCCAGCATTTTGCATGGGAGAGGCTCCTCTGAGGTTTTTCACTGGCAACAGCTGATAACCACTCAGACTTCATTTCTCATTCTCATTCCTCTCATCGAGCTGTTATTGACAGTTGCAAGTCCGTTTGAGGTTGTTTTGGGAGTTTAGCTAAAGGTCAAGCTCAGAGTAGGGAGGAGCCTAGGCTGGTGTCGGCGGGGCCAGTGTGTCTGGGTGCAGCCCACACACATCCTTCAGGGGTCAGCGCTGAGCTCAGAGTCCTCTCTGCTGTGTGGGGAGCTCTTTGTGTTTTCCTTCACTGTCTCTTGGCCTCATGAATAGGCCCCTTGCTACAGTGGGCCTCAGTGTGTGAGCACTTCAAGAGAAGAGACGGGGGAGGAAATAAAGAAGAAAGACCTTTTTTTAAAGAGAAGGTGGGGCAGGTAGTGGTGGTTGGGGGATAGAGATGCGTAATTATTCCTGACTTTTTTTTTGAAGAACTGCATATTTTCTGTTAATTTTCTAAAAAATGATGAATTAATCTATTTTACATGAATTGCAAGCACATATAGCTTTATTAAGTAGGAGCATATTCTGATGTTTGACCATCAAATTCATCCGCTCCTCTGAGCTGACTGTTGGCCCAATGGCTGATGAAAAATGATGATTAGCCAATCAGTGCCAGAGGCGGGATTAACACTACTTTTAAGTTGCTTTGAAGATGTGGACTAACATTAGAGTTGTGTGATACTTATTTACTTGGTATCAAGCTGGCAGCATGTCAGTACATTGCCAATACAGATATTATATTATTAATTTCCAAAGTATAGATCCTATTGTGCTAGAATCAGTCTGATACCAATTGGTATCAATACCATCGATATTTGGATCGATCCGCCCACCTCTACATTAAGCACTCCTGAGGCATGGGTACTAAATAATAATGGACGAACACACTGAGTGTCAGGGTCCTGGGACTGGGCGACCCAGGATCCCTGAGCAGTCATGTATTTTATTATTATTATTATTGTTGTTGTGTATTTTGGTGTTGCTCCCCCTTCCCTGTGCTAGTATGTGTGTGTGGGTGGCTGAGCACTTGTTTATAGGCGGCGTCAGGCCTGGAGGGTGTGGCCCTGCAAGGGGACTGGCCACACCCGAAGCCACACACCTGCTGCTGATCAGGCCTCGTCGGGGGAGCTACTTAAGAGAGTCTTGGAGCTCCCACCGACGCGGGATCATTGCATGAGACTCCACGTTAGTCACCCTGTCTAAGTTTAGTCAGAAAGTGTATGCCTGCCATTCTGAGTGTCCTGACAGCTGCCGTTATCGTTTCCCGCAGGGAGAGCGTGGAAGGCACGGAGAGCAGCGAGCACCGGGGGGGTGCTGACACGGGAGCAGAGAGCACACGGACTATTCACGGGAGACACGACACGGGAGTCTGGGAGAACACGGGGATTTATTGTTACGTTGTTTTCACTCTGTAAATAAACACACTGCTTGAACTTTGAGCTCCGCGCCTGGGTCCTCCTCCTTCCCCACATCCCCACGGTGTGCCATGCCGCACCGTGACACTGAGCTGTTTTGACTTTGCACTGCCCCACTCTTAAAATAAGATAAGATTCAAGTTGATACATGGGTATTGTGACTGGTAAGGGAAAATCAAATCTTCTTCCTCAGGAATCCGTTCGAGTGGACATAATGTTAGACTAAAAATGGAAACTGAGTTTTCAAGTTGGCACTCCTGCCTGGTACCCAAGGGCAGACTTTAAAATTGTCATGAAACTGAATCTATTCTTTCCTGTTCATGGACATAAACAGTACTTCTCCAAACTGAAAGGGAAACAAAATTTGCCTCAGGAGGCAGGAAGTGGCAGAAGAACAGTTCTAATCCCACACAGGACCACTGTGGCTTTCCTTGGTATTAATTTTACACTTGAAGATGACCTTACATTCATTATTTAACATACAATTTCACTCACATCTAATACCGTTCAACAAGGATCATGTGTTAAAATACAGTATATGTATATATATATATATATATATATATATATATATATATATATATATATGTGTGTGTGTGTGTGTGTGTGTGTGTGTGTGTGTGTGTGTGTGTGTGTGTGTGTGTGTGTGTTGCAGGTGAGAAACATCATTCCAACTGAAATAGATTTGCTTTCATTAAGACTGGCCCGTACATTAACAGATACACACTGCTGTAAATGAAAAACTGTAAGAAAAAAACGAAAACAAAACCACCAATATTGTGTCAAAATCATCTGACCCTACTTAAAACCTCAACTCTGCCCCACATAAAATGACAGTAAGTTGCCTTTTTTGTTGTTTATTCTCTATTAAAACTGTCAGCTCTCATTTTTTAATAGTTCCTTCCGTCTCAAACTGATTACTTAGTGGTATGTGTCAGCAATCTATTGAGTGCAATCATTCCCTCTGCTCTGTTTGCTACTCTCCCATACATGGCTAAACTTTTGAAAAAGGGGGGAACATTTTGCAGCGTAAGGTATCAGGCCCGGGTAAGTTTTGCCTTTCGGAAACGGCAAGAAGCTTTCCAAAAGCTACAGCACGCTAGGTTGTTTTTTGATGACTCTAACTCAAGCTGAGTCAACTTCTGCTGAGAGGCACCATGGAAAACATCACTGTATTGGACACATATAGATACACACATACACTGCTCTTTGTCTCAAAGCATTAGAGAAATGATTTAAACCACAGTCATTACAATTTTCAGTGTTTAGCTACTGATGTATGCCTGGTGAATATGAATCTAAGCATTTTTCCTGCTCCTTCTCCTTGTGTGTTTGCAGAGAGTGACTCAGATGGCCTTTTGGATTGGGGACCCTGGGAAACAAAGTCAGCTGACAGGACAGGGAGGTCTGCAGCAGCCTGTCTCTGTGGGTTTTGGGTTGGCCAGACGCCCACTAAACATCCAGTTAGGGTCCGCAGCCTCCACAGTATAAACAATTCACTTCTGCAGAATAGCCAAAAGGAATCTGAATCAGAGAGGAATACTACTACTACAGTGATTTGTAACTGCTGCAGTTAAAACAGAGTAAACAGGGTACATAAGAATGAACTTGCTTTGCTTGAATTAAAACTTTCCAAACACCTACGCGGTGTGATCTTGGATTTTCTCTTCCCCCTGCCTGATTTTGGAGTTCCAGATTTGTGTTATGAACACAGTACATGACCATTTTTTGTCTGACTTCTCCCACACTACGCTTATCAAACACTTTACTGTGTTTGATAAGCACTCTTGTGCATTGTCAGGCAAATATGTATCTATTTGCAGTGACGGTACAGTTTCATAAAAGGTTTCCTGCAATCGTTGGCTAAAGCTTTTTACATTATCCTGACTGTCAATAAAGAAGGTTTATTTTTTTATTTTAAAGCAAATATTAACAAAAAATATCTTCCTTTTTTAACGAGCCATCCAAAATTATGAATCGTTTTGCTGTATGTGCAGTTATGCCCATGTTTTTTTTCTTTTAGACAGCCACTGTGAACTGGTCTTAACCTTTCGTCTTCTGGTTAGGCAGGTTTCCCAAAGTTTAACTAAAGATAAACAAACAAAACACTGAGACAATATAGTGTCTCTGCTCTGCAACAACTACCTAAAATGTTAGTTTAGCTTGTTAGAAATAGAAAAAAGCACAAGCTTAGGTTCCACTTAAAAAGGACTTTTTGTTTCAGAAGTCTGGCAGATTGAGGAAGCTTGAGGTCCTGCATCAACTCTGGCATTTAATTTTCTTAAATTAACAAAGCACACGTGGAATCTCATTTTAGCTGCTTTGAGGCTAAATCGAGTTGTTGATGCATTTTTCACATACACTTAGAGGATTAGGCTTAGAAAATATGCTGTGCTAATGTAATTTGACAAGAATCTAATTGGCCTTGCCTTCAAGTGTGGTCTCAAAACAGCAAGAGGGACCTGCAAGAGTAATGAGTGCTTCAAACAAGACTCCAATCCAAAGGAGAGGTCAGCATTTTGCTTGAATGTTGAACAGTCACATGTGTTCAAACATTCTTTTGCCATCTCTTTCTTTTCTTTTTTCAAATGTGTGTTTTCTCCTCTCTTTTTCTCGTATCCAAATCAAACTCACCCCGTTTAAAAGTTTCTTTTCATCTGTACATCATCTCCCTCCCATCTGCCCTACTTTTAAAACAACTCAGCATACCAATTTATGCTCCAGGAAATATCCTGGGCTCCACTGATGCAATATTTGTGCTGCTTCCAAGCATGTTTATGATGACTTTGATCAGCGGTGAATAATATCATCAGTGGCGGAGAGTTAAAGAAAACATAAACAAGTCGAAATGTGAAATTATCATTTTTGCTTCAGATTGATGATGCAACCGAGGCTGTTTCAGTGCAACCCGGGTATTCCTGCTTGTTCAGCTTGGAGCTGCTGGTAAAGGTCTGTTTGGGACACTTCCTTTAGTCTCTGAATCACAGTCATATTTTTGGGATGTGGTGCAGATGTTGAAAATAGTTGCAAATGTGCTTGCTTTGCTTTTCTCGAGTCTAAAATGTGCTATTGGACTTTTATATAACAGATTCTGACTGTGAAGATCTTTCCTTATATCTGCTCATTTATGCACCTGTTTAACTCAAGTACGGTTGTGAAAAAACAAACAAACTACACCATGTGTGAAAAATAACTGCACCTTTGCTGCATCAACAGGAAGGCACAGCAGTAGGGTCAGTAGCAGCCTGCTAGAGTGCTAAATGCACTTGAGTAATTGATCATTTGATTAATTGAAGTTTGCTATATAAGCACAGGCAGAGCAGGTTATTGGAAGGTTGGTGGTTGGAGCTGTTTGCTCCATGCTGCATGCCAAAGTATCCTTGGGCAAGATGTTAATCTAAAGTTGCTCTCCAATGCTTCCTTTGGAGTGTGAATCTGTCTGAATGTTAGACAGAATGCACTTAAGCATAGAAAAAAAGATCTTTTATGAATTGCTGTGAATGGATAACTTTGTATATAAGTGTTGTGTAACTTTGAGTGCTCAGGTAGAGACGAAAAGCACTACATAAAAACCAGTCCATCTACCATCCGCAGGACTGGACATCCCAGCAAAATTAGTCCAAGGTCAGACCAAGATATGTTCAAAGGAACTAGAAAAAAACCCAAATTCACTCTCAGTCAGCAGGATAAAGTTCATAACAGTGCATTAGAAGAAGACTGAACAAGTAGACACCAGAAAGTTGTTGCTGTTTATCTGGATGTAGCGTGTTGAGTGGGAGAAACGTTTCATCGCTCATCCCAGTGACTTCTTCAGTCTAAGCTGAACAAGTACGGTTTATATTAGCACAGTTGCAACAGACCAAGCATTTCAGCACAAACACCTCATAACAATTGACGAACACTGTGGTGGAGGTGCGATGAGCTTGTTTTGCACCCACAGGACCTACCTTTGCACCCACCTTGCATTCACTGAGTTAACAATGAACTCCTCTGTATACCAAAGTATTCTAGAGTCAAATGTGAGGCCATCTATCCAACAGCTACGACTGGGCTCGAATGACATAATGCAACATGGAAGTGCAATGGCCCACTAAAGGCTACCCTGGCCCAGTTAAAATGTGGCAGGAGCATAAGCGAGGTGTGCACCAACAAATACGCACAAACTTTAATGAACTGAAGCAATGCTGGAAAGAAGAGTGAGGCACATTCCTCCTCAAGATGCGAGAGACTGATAGCATCACACAGAAAAGGGCTCAAGTTCAACGGTGTAATATGTCATGTGTTGTTTTTCATTTGAGTTTGTATTTACTAGACTACAGAATGTTCTGATGCATAAAACCTTAGAAGTGAAAGAGGGTGCGCTTTCTTTTTTCCACATGAGTCTACATCCATCTCACCCAGCGTTTACTCATCCATTTACCACAGCATTAGATTTGAAATCCAGAGGTGTATCTTCTTTATCTGATTTGTTTTTAAGATTACAACATATTTAGCAGAAAGAAGATGCTCACCACAGCAGGTGTGACCGTTTCTCCCGACATATTTTATGACTCACACTCACACTATCTACTCACACCACTAGCACTTTATATAGCCTCTGTAGAAACTATCTACACCCTCACTTATCTTAACTGCACTACTGTATAGCTCTGTGTAAATAATCATTCTGTACATTCGATAATCTTTAATCCTACAACTGTTTACAACTTGCATAGTTCCCATTTCTGTATAGCTGTATATCTCAGATTCTGTAAAGTTATTTATTTCATATTCTGTATAGTTTTTCATATTTATATCCTGTTCATAGCCTGTACATAGCTTGTACTCACTACAGCCTGTACATACTTATAGTTATAGAATATTCACAACATACTTCATACCGTGTACATCATAACATACCATAATAGACCCATTTCTGTAATATACTCACATATCTATATTATTGCTAATATATATTGTAATATATCTATATCACTAAAGCACTTCTGGATGGATGCAAAAAGCATTTCGTTGCCCTGTACCTGTGCATGTGCAATGACAATAAAGTTGAATTCTAATTCTAATTCACTATGCACTCTACTAATGACATGTCACACAAAACACCAGAGATAAAACTGATTAAAAATAAAATAAATCCATGTTCAACAAGTTCAGTAAGCCAAACTGTGATTTCTTGCTTGTTACTGGAATGAACGATCAATCAACCAATCAAGACTTTGTCTCTATGAATTGGTAAACACAAACAGCAAAGAAGTTCAAGCCATGACAAACATGAATATATGACATTAAATATTATAGATGTGAAAAAGAGCTTATAAACTTACATAAATCCATTTTAGAGGATCGCTCTATTTTGGAAAAATCTAGTAAAAACTAATTTGCATGAAATGACACCAAACGCCGGCTCGATGATCTGATTAGCCTTGTGACTGACACTTACAGAGCTACGACTCCCAAAAGGGAAGTGGTGGCAAGAAGGAGAATTGGAACCAGTAGCCAAAGTCACAGTAAAAACGTTTGGACTGTAATGTGCTTTTCGCCCTGTCACACACTTAAAAGTGCTTCTGCTCCAGTAGACACGAAAAAACGACTGAAGCAGAGCTGATTTGTATCAGGCGAAAAATGTGCACAACTGGAAAAAAAAAAACCAAAAAACCAAAGAGCTGCATGTGATTGATTTGTTCCAGGCTGCTCTTTCTTTGGTGAGAGTGGCAGATAATTCACTGATGAATAAAGGATCAAACAACAATTTGATTGGTGTTTCATCCAAATTGGCAGGTGCACGTTTTTTTCTATGTGAAACATGCTGGGTTCAGCTGTTGGACAGAGACTGCGACCGACATGGCTGGATTAATCCAAGCTGTGTTGTGGTGTTATTTCCATAGAAACCACAGAAGAGAAAAAAGTAGTTGACTTGATGAATTCAGAAAAAAAGGGGGCTGTAAATGTCTGATAGCAACACTGAAGGACAAAGAGAGAAATGAAAAGTTGTATTAACAAATCAGTGCCAACCTGAGGCACACAAAAATATGACTGGTGATACCGTACAGCCTTACTAGCCCTCCCTGAGATGCCTAATGGACTAGCACATGATAAATAAATGCATTTTTGGAACGTACAACCTTTTATTCACTCTTAGCTGTCACCTTGTCCCATGAAAAAGATGCGTTAAGTATTCTCCAGGTTAAAAGCAAGCCATCACAGGTCTATGCAGCGTACCATTATGCCAAAATGCCTTTGAATTTCAGCATAAAGACAATGTACAAAGAACAAACCTCACCTCTGAGAGCAAATATTGTGTTTTATCTGGACCATATATCTAAAAACGGGACGCCGAAAGAACACAAAAAGTCTTTGCACCTACATATAGTCACAACATAATAAGAACACACAAAGGAATAGCGAAGATCACCAGTGATTACAAGTTCCTACGTTAGCATGTAGCAGTGTTCAAAAACCACTGAGATGTGGGGTTTTTTGTTTTTTCACATCCTAGTCACTTGCGTCACTGCTCATTGCACGGCGAGGCCATGGAGACCAGTAGTTGTGGGTTTTAATTCTGTGTAATGCCAAGCTAACTACCCAGAAGGACTGACTACAGTAGCACTTTCAGGTCCAAGGACTTGTTTCAAAGTACTGAATGAGATGAAAGCAAAATACAAAAAAAACAAGCCTATTCATACCGAGCCTTGTTACTACAAGCTGGTCTTGTAGCGACATGTTTTGGTCGTCAGGCTCAACACATTTTGCTACTTGTCGCATATGTAAATTAAAACAATTTGGAAGCGACTGGATTTTGTTCAAAAAGTCTCTGTTTGGCTGTTCATCATCATAATTTCTATGAGACAGTTTTCTTCAGCAATACAAAATATAAATCATGGTTCAATTTAAAGTGCTCCAAAAATAATCTGCAGCAGTCTCACTTTCTGATAAGGTGATAGAGGTTGAGAAAGAGTTTTGCAGAGGAATTGATACAAGTAAGGCTTGAGAGCGTTCAGCAGTCTTATTATAGCCAAGAGCCCAAATAGTCGATTGATTTGAACACTGCAGCATGCTGTTGCACTACACACACACCCCTCTCTAAAAAAACAGGAACAGATCAGTGAAATCAGCTCCCAAGTCTTTGATAGAAACAAAAACCTGAAGTCATGACTGCTCACAATGGAGAACTATTTGTTTTGGTATTTTTTTCCTTTCGTTTTGGAGGATAAAAATAACAGCATGAACAAGGAAGGAGGAACAACCTGCAAAGAAACAGTGTCATATAATTAAGAAGGTAAAAGAGAGTGGGCACGGCATGGGCGAATGACAACATAAGACTCTGAGCTGAAGAAGAATTCGCACAAAGCTCACAAGGGCAAACTCTCCATGCTGACCCTCCCATTGAGGTGTTAAACTATAAGGATGAAAGAAGTTATAAAGAAGCCACTTATCAAGAGTCATTCCACTTTCTTTTTCAAGTGTCTCCTCTTTTATCTTCCCTCTGCCCCAACTATTGAATCTTGCCTTTATTCGAATCACGCTTCAACTTTCTTTACACTCTTTTCTTTTCTTTTCTTTTTGGCGGTCTTTCTTTAGATCTGTGCCATCTCATTTATATTGAGGCTTACATCTGAGCCCTTGGAGAAATCAGGCACTTTTTCACTGCTGAAGCATGCTAATGGCCTCTAAAAGCCCAAGTAAATCTTTGTTGATTTTAGGAAGAGGCCTTGCTCTGCTTACACAATTTTGTCTTGATTAGGATTCAATGCAGGTTACAGTAGACAGTGTAGATAAACGCCAAAGCTGAAGAGTCGACTCGTCGGATTAAAGATGTGATGCTGCAAATTTGTGTCTGTGAGGCTGCGTATACATGAGATTCGGGGAGAAAATAAAAACGATGCCGAAATCTGGCTCATCGCTGAAGCTTAGTGTCTGAGTTGTTGGCTTAATTTGACATTTTTAATGCGCTGGAATTTTAATAATGCTCAGAAATTATAATATAAACAGAGACTAATGATTCAAAACACCATCTTCTAAGCTGCTCTAATCATGATTTAATCAACAGTGGATCCATTGAAGGGGTTGCTTCAAGTGCAAACCTAAGGATAAATCTGCCTAGACACTGCTGTCTCCCTCTCCTTGCTAAGCATGCAACAGTAGATGGGCCAAAGCATAGCTAGCTAATTAACAAATACCTAGTAAATAGGCTAAATTCAGCCTAGAATTACATTCTCCAGGCAGCCAAAAATTACATTAACTTTGTACCATAAGACTTGCTCCAAAACAAACTTTCTCCTTGCCTTTGGCCTTTCTCACAAACACACACAGAGATGAAATATCTGTCAGCCCCTGGGCCATAAGGCAGAGGAGGCTCAGTGAGGTTCCACGTCCCCTTCTTAATCCACCACCCCGCCTGCATCCTTCACTCAAACCTCCTCACTGCTTCCCCTCAGACGCTTTCCTCACACCGCTGTTCTCTGGTGTGATGTGTGTGTGCATGTATGTAACACTTTGTGTGGCTTTTAAGTGAGTAGCGCTAAACTGATTAATTCAGAAAAAAAGACAAAGCTTTACGAATGTGTCAAACTTCTTGACTCAATGATACAAAAAAAAGTGACAGACTAGAAGCGGCAATTCCCAGCCTCAGTCCAGCCACATTAAAGTTTCTCCGCTTAGTTAAATATCCCACAGAAAGGCTGCCAAGAAGGCCTTCGTGGAGAGACTGTGCATATGAGTGTGTGATTACAAGTGTACCTTCTCCAACAAAAGTGTACCTGGTGAGAAGCAAACAAAGTACAGGTTGATCCAGAGCTGGATCCATAAACCAAAGACACGTTTGATGTGTTAAAAATGGGCGAGAGTGCAAGCCAGAGGGCAAAAAGAGCCAAACTCACACAGAACAGGAAGACCGCCTTTCTTTTCATCATTTTTATAGCCTCATCCAGCTTCCTGAATTACCCACACTTCACTCACTCCCCGTTGGCAAGTTCATCCCATGACACACATACGAGTGAACCAGGAGACCCCATGCCAGCTCTAATGGTCTACATCTAAGCAAGCTACTGCTGAGCTGATAGCAGGTCAAACCCACTAGACCCACTGACAGTTTCATATTGTTAAGCTGCGCTGAAAAGCACCTTAAATTGATTGGCATGATCTGTGCTGACAGACTGAAGAGCATGCTAATATGGAGATACCGGCTTAAAAAGACATTTAGGAGGGGATCGGTGCCTTTTGGATTTGTAAAACTGTTCAAAAAATAATATGTGAATTAAGGTCAATGAATTTTTTTATTTCCAACTCCATCCCTTCCTTTCATTTGATAAATTATGGGATTTTGAACTTGAAGATGTTTTCAAGGTTTGGCGTTTGTGGCACTGTAATAAAAAGTGTGCCATTACTGGCATACACAGATTAAGAAAAGTGAAAATAGCTTTTCAGCATTTAGCGGTTTGTGCACAGCGTCTTTCACTGCAGCCACACACAGCACACAAATACTTATGGTTAAAAATACATTAGATTTGGTCACTACTGTGTTATACAAGCACTCGTTGTTGAATTGAGCAAAATGACCACAAATGATATTAATGGGTTCTCATTTGGTAAATGAGGGACTTCTTGACTAAACATTGCACCTGTTTGAACACCAATATGACTGTGCTGTGGGTCCAAATCCTACAGCTACCTGTGCCTTTAGGGGTGCCTTTGCTCCAGCTTGTAGAGGGCTCTCCACTAATTTCACCTAAATATCACTTCACTCGCATGGCAGCACATTCTTGTTTTACTGCAAACTTTTAAAACTTTTAAAAACTATGCTCCACCACTCCTCAGATTCATACAGTTTTAATCTGTGAGTCTTCTGCATAATCTTCTAAACCAACAATGTCCACAAGCACATCTTTCAGCATGCCTCCATTTTACTTGCATATTCTTTTGGAACTGCTCACAGAGGCAGATCACTGCTGGAGAAGAAGACTGATGGCTGAGGCGAGAAAAGAAGCCGTCGCCTTTATGGGTGAAACGCAGCTGTGAAGAACTGGAAGACAGGCATATGTAGCATATAGCTTTAGGCACAAATTGCTGGGATCCATATTAGCATGGAAGGCTAAATAAACAAGGGCATTAGGTGGAAGCCGTTGATTGACAAGGAAACGAAGATAATAAATACTGGAAAGGATCTTAGATGAAAATAAACATATGCTTCTATTCCCATTATGGGAACATTTAGTGGAATTACACTTTAATTATTTCTATAGTTCCACTTGTATATTATGAATGTATAATTTCTATGTCAAGCCAATACTATGAAAATATGAGGGTGTCTAAGGACTTCATCCATTTATCAGCTGATAAAGACACAGTTAACAAGACATCTGGTATCAGTAAGTAATCTGTGAAAAAAGAGGACTGTATAACTATTTCGACCGCTCTGATTATTTAATATTTTGTGGGCTAAAACACCAGCATGTGGGTTTTAATCAGGTGCAGGGCAAAGCGAGCTCAGGGCCAATGGCTGAGTAAGAAGGGCTCTAATCGTCTCTTGGCTGAGCTGCAGAAGTGTGCGTTCTCTTTTGTAATAATCGATTCCCAAATATGTCTCACGACAGCCCAGAGGTCATGGAAACCAAACAAAGCTCCAGGTGGCTGAACTAATTCGATCCTCATCTCTGGCACAAGGTGTGAGAATCAGTGGCATGAGCTGCTGGGCTGCTTCTCTGGAAGAAAACCGGCACGAGTCAGATTTCAGAAGCACGAAACATTTCCAGAATACTAAATAATACCTTTCCTTGTCATCGGCCTCCCTGAATTTTCCCAGGTTTCCCTTTACTGTACCCCCTCCAATGGTTGCCTGTGGCTGTTAGTATCTAATTCATTGTCCTAGTGCGCTGCCAAAAGAGGTGCAGTCCAGCTTTTTTTCCATTTTTTCAGCCTGAACACACCGACTCATTCTCTGCAGCCTGTTTCTTACCCGCCCAATTCTGCCCTTCTCTAATCAATTACATCCCCACTGCAAGTCTGTTGCCTCTGCCTCCCCTTCATTGCTGACTCATAATTCATCGAATCATTGGCATTTTAAACACCTTTATCCCCTATCAGGATGACCTGATAGGCATCAAATGAAAGTGGTGCAAATCTCACTTCTTACTACTTTTAAAACCACTGACACACACACAGCAGGCGGTGAAGTGAGCAACGTGGCTCCCCTGGTGGACGATCGCTGTAATATCATCGGTCCTAAAACATGACAACATCACTGTTTGTTACATGAGGGCGACGGATGTTATTACATGTTATTACTTGTTATTATATCATTGATGTTTTTGTCATTGTCAAATAATCTGGCATAATCTTGGGAGGAATGGCGGGTAACAAAGGAGAGGAAAATTCCTCTGAGCCCAATAAAAACATTTCCAGATATATCTGTGTTCAGCTAAGACAAAAACAAACATAAGGGATATGTGAAAAGAAAAGAAAAAAATCAGTCAAACGCCTCAGCTGGTATTCTCCCACAGTGGGTGAAAAATGCACATACGCATAAAACACCTCTGTAAGTGGCTGCTTGAAACACTGACTGTGTAATCTGATGGGCTGTGGGAGTTAGCAGTCTGGGCTCACCAGTCAGCTGGTAAACGGGAATGTGGGAGCAAGACTTTTTTGACTAGTTGCCATTGTTTCTACTCCAGCCAGGAGTCGGACAGTCACTCCTCTCAGCAGTGCAGAGGTCCAAAGAGCGATGTTTTGTTTTTCTTTTGCAGTTAGGCAAGCGAGGTGAGATTCACCTAACTTTATTTTAAACTCTGATTGTGTTAATCAGGAAGCATTAAAACGACCTTGCTCATCCCCTCGCGAGCAAATAACCACAGGAATTTGAGGAATGCTGTGAGAACGATGTTGCAGCTAATGGAATTCATCAGAAGCCACAGTGTAAACAATTTTATGGAACCCAACTTTGAATGGTCGTGGAAAAGCCATCTTCGTGTCCCGGGTTATTTTGGTTACATCCTTAATGAGTGGCAGGTGACCGACAGTTAAATGATCCACATGTTGAAAACAGTGTGTTATTCCAGCACAGCACAGCAGAACAGAACAAGCACAACCGAAACAACTTTTATCTGAAGATGCTTTTCTTAATCGTTCATTTCGAAAGTATATAAAGTCACAGCAGTAGATTCTCCCGTGTAAAAACCCGAGTAATTATTCACCGCAAGCCTGTTTTTGTCTACCCTGCGTGTTGCACAGTACCACTTTTTATTACAACTGTTCACAAGAAAGCAGTGTCACCAATCCCACCCGAGAAGTCAGCAGCCCTTTCTCATGTTCTTGACACAAAACCTCTCCTCTTACCTTTGTGCTTCTCCATTCGCTCGCCCCTTCAGCTCTCATAAAACGAATCAATCCCAATGAAACTTTGCGGCCAAGTTCCTCAATGATGGCACTACTTCTGCAACTAATGCGGAATGTAGCCCGACCCTCCCGTTTTCAACAATACACTGACTGAGCCGGACACGCTGAGTTGTGACGGAACAACAGCGCTCTCCTCTTGTTCCTCATCTCTCTTTTTTGCCACACCTCCTGCACCTCCAAGTTTGCAGCATCCAGACAGAGACTACGTCGCTGCTTCAAGACCATCATCCAGGTGTCACTCAAACATCCACGCCCGTAGACTTTCAGTGACAAACTGGGGGAATGAGCTGTCTTTAAGGGCATTTAAATGCGTGCGCTAAAGTGGAAACTAAAGGGAAGTCTGCGTATCCAGAAGCTCATTTTATCTGTTTCTCTGCTGTGCTTCAGTTGCCTATCTTGGGTCGAATAAAAGGCTAATGCTAAAGAGAGGAACCCTGTTTCATGTCAATTGATTATGTTTTTGCCGTAACATAACAAATCCTCAGGCAAACACCAGAAATCCTCCAAATCCAGAAAGGTAGAAACTGCTGTTTACCAAATCTTGGATTGGCATCCTTGACTGCTAATAAGCACTCACATGAAAGTGAGTTCCTGTCGCCTTCCAGCTCTCTCGTTCTCTCCTGCAGCAGAAAAGTGAAGTTCTCTGCCTAAACAATCGAGAATCCCCGTGGGAGAACCGTGACCGGGTGGAAGTATGGGAGGAATGTGAAGCGGAGTAGCAGATCATGCTCCAGAAGATGATTAAAACGCACGACACGCACTCTGGTATTTGAAGACGTGAACATATTGTGTTTATTCAATGCAGACACAGAATATGAATATGTAGGTGAATATAGAAGAGGAAAAAAAGCAAGATTTATTTGAAAAATAAACAAAAAGGGGGTTAAAAAGAAAAACATTCTAAAATATTCAGTGACAGCAAAAGAAAAACATGAAATAACCAATAGTTCTTTAAAAAAAAAAGATCTAAAGGAACCATGACAGGAATAAAACACAGCCTTCGGATAGAACAATGTTTTATGGCTCCTACAGATCTTGGCAGCTTCAGGAGCCCATCAGCAGTCACCTTGAGAAAAAAACGACCACTTTCAGTGTTCTAACTAAAATTCCTCAACCAGAGGATTTTCTTTTTGTTTAATTTCCCCCTTTGCTATTCCAAAAATTTTAGAACCTGTCAAGATGCTATCCAGGAAGTATATTGGTAGAAAGCAGGTCTTCAGCATGTCTTGACTTCCTGTTGAGCCACTTCAAGAAGGATCTGCAGCTGCTTGCTGCAATAATCTGGGAATGTTGGAGAAACAGTATTATGCACAGGTCAAGAAGTGCTCTCTTTCTTAAGATGTTTATCTTTCTGTCTTCCTAAAGAATGGTCTGACCCAGCTCAGAGTCTGATGACTTAATAATAGCCCAAGGTTCGTGTTTCACATACAGTGCTGTGAAGATGTTATGTATCACTTCCTGATTTCTTCTATTTATTTTTTTGGTCACACTTACATGTTTCCCATGTTTCTTCAAAAAATGTATAATCTTAGACAAAGATAACACCAATCAATCCAAAATGCAGTCTTTAAACGATCATTTTGTTTATTAAGGCAAAAATGTTATCCAAACCTTCCTGGTGTAAAAAAGTAGTTGTCCTAAAAACTGGTTGTACCACTCTTAGAAGCAAGAACTGCAATCAAGACTTTGCGATAACTGACAATGAGTGTTTTACATCGCTGTGGAGGAATTTTGGCCCATTCGTCTTTGTTGAATAACATTTTTCCCTTAATAAATCAAATCTTTAATAAAAAGTGCATTACGTGGAAAACTGGAAAACTTTGTGGTTCCTGTGTTATCCACATTGTGGTCACTGTATTTTCAAAATAAAATATTTAAATAAATAATGAAATTATCGTTCTATTATTATTGCTTACACCTCTTATATTGGACTTATGGGTATTTGTAAGATAGTGATAGGAGTAGGGAAGTTTCAGCACTACTACAAATAAAAGTGTACGTGTTCTGCAAGGAGTTGATTTCAGTCATTAACTTCCTCATTCACAGGGATGTTTTGTAACAAAATGAGTATGCATATTGCATGATTTCACTTCCAGCTGATGGAAAACCACCTAGATTTTACACGCAAACAGGTGCTAGACTTCCCCATCAAAATCTGGATAATACATTTTAAGGCAAAACTGCAGTGACGCAGTGTTTTCACAACAACCACGTGTTTCTGTGAGAGACCTAGTCCATCTTGCAGGACAGATGGACTAGGACTTCAAATGCTTTGCAGGTATGAGACTTACTGAAGATTCGCCTCCATGTGGGGGGCAAGCAAAAGTGGTAGACGGTCATGTAGTAAACTGGAACCCCAGACAATGTAACTACACAACTACATCCTGTGTTCCAAGGGTCCGAGTAAAGAGAGAGACCCACAATGAAGAAAGACACCGCTGTGAAGGTGACTGCGACGACCAACGGCACCTTAATGTTAATAACCACAATGTAGCAAATACATAAACAAACAAACCAATAAATTGTTCAGTTTAACATGTAGTAAGACAAAAAGGCTTTGCAATTCAGTACAATATGCTAACCTTAAAAGGTCTAGGGTGGAGGGGGAAACGATATCGATGGATGAGCATCCCCAAGGTTGCCAAGGCAATGAAGAACCAATGAGAAAAGGAGGTAAGGCTGATGAGCTGGGAAATATCTCCACTGATTAACATGATCACCATCAGTGGGTACTGGAGACACACAGAAAACAGAGTAACTCTTATGTCACTGTTACACACACAGTGATTAAATACACAGAATCAAGAATCATCTCATATCTTTTTAAGGTGAATTAAATATACAGTTTAAATATATTTAATAAGATATTCACGATAAAATATTAGGACTTATTCTTGGTTGAAATTAAACATTCTACTTTGAGAGTTTTTGACCAATGCCTTGTCTTCTGTACTTTATTTTCAAAGCGTTTTACTATTTATTTACGTAGATGACTGGTTTATAATGTGTGGACAGCTCTTTACCATTAACAGCAAAGCAGGTAAAGGTGTGTGTCTGCGGATATGGATTGTGGAAAAGATCTGTGGCCAGTAGCCCTCTCTGGCTCCAACGAAAAGCATCCTGCAAGACAGAGCTCTCACATGAGTTCAAAGCCACAGAAAAGATGGCAGTAATCATGTTTTAAGAGGTCCGAATACCTTGGTGACACAAAGATGCCACCATTAAGTGTTCCGAGGCAAGATAAGGCCACAAGTACTGGAATTACAGAATCCAATCCCTGAAGAGCACAGGTGGCGAATGTCTGCGGGACAGAGAGCTTATCACACAAACTCTGTACACACATCGCTCTGATTTTTCTTTTTTAATACAGTACAGAATGTGATGTACCACAGCCACAGCATCAGACAGCAGCAGCTCAGTGGGAGCCAACATAGTGTAGTAGGCCACATTAACAAGCACATATAAGACTGTCACGGTCACCATAGACGAGATTATTGCCAGTGGGATGTTTCTGTTAAGACAGGATACAGACAGAGTGATATAAGAGCTGCAGCCAACTTGGTCTGAGAAACAAAAAATGAAGATGCAATCTACCTGCTTGGATTTTTGACCTCTTCTGTGACAAAGTTCAAATTGAACCTAAAGAAAAATAAGGAATGACACAGGCATCTGATGTTTGTAACAGTATGATTTAATGGACTGTACAAAGCTAAGCAAAATAGTTTTGTATAAATTATGGTAAAAAAAACCAAACCCAAACATGTTAAAATCGTTTGTATTTGTAGCAGCTCTCCTGATATAATATGTTTGCTTACCATCCACTGTAGGCATATAGGCCATTATAGATGGCGAGTGGCAGCCTGTCTAATGTTAATGATTCAAACTCAAAACCATTCTGGAAGTTTTCAGTCTTTCCTGCAAAAAGGATGATACAGAAAGAGATGACAACCAACTGAATGCATTGTAATTATTATTATTATTGTTATTGTTGTTGTTGTTATTATTATTATTATTATTATTAGTGGTAGTAGTAGTAGTACAAAATCAATTCTGCAAAATTTGGGTTGCTGTGCAAAAATGTACAAAAACGATGCAAGAATTTACAAATCTTATATTTCGTGCACAACTGAACATGGAAAATATATTGAATGATCACACAGAGAAAATCCCAGTCTCTGAAAAGCAATGTCGTATTTTCGATTGAACATAAATTTGGGCCAAAGCCATGTTTTACCACTGTGCAAGAATGTTACATTATTCTGATTTTTTTTTTTTTTTTTTTTTTTGCAGAGTAGTGAACCTCTGTACATTTCTACTTCTGAGAAACTCTCTAAAATGCTCTTCTTATATCCAGTCATATTGCTCATTTGTTGCTAGTTAACCTAATTAGTTCCTGAAGCTGGTTCTTTTTAGTATTTCTTACTTTTTTCAGCTTTTTTTCAGTATTTTTTATTTTCTTTTTTGGGTGGATCTTTACAGTTAGGAAGTCTGTGTCTTCAGAAATAACAATTACGTGTTCCCACCTTTGACCAAAGCAATGATGCCAGGGATGATGATGAGGACTAAAGCAAACATCTTAATGAAAGTCAAAGAGACCTGGATGTGAGATGCCATGCGCACACTCCAGCAGTTGACTGCCACAAGAAATGCTACAGACACACAAAGATAAACAACTGGCAAAATAAACTATTGTGGTTAGTATAATACAAACATGTAAAAAAAATAAAAATACAGGACTGTGCAAAGTTGTTGAGTCATTCTTCATCTCTTTATATTTTGCAAGGAAAATGGGAAATAGATGAATGAGTAAAATTTCTGCACGCATGGAAATATGTGTTCTGTTTGGGAGTATATAGGCAAGACAAGTTTGTACAAAATTGCAGAAACTTGTTTTTACAATTTAAATGAGCTTTAAAGATTTGGTACTCCGACCTTTATTCTTGAACTCCCTAGTTCTCCAGGCTTCTTGAAGGACATTCAAAGATCTTCTTTACATGTTGGCTGCCTCCTTTTCTTTCCTCTCTCAAGCTGATTTTTGTCAAGTTCAGATCTGAGCTCTGATCTGAGTCCATGACTGATAGTTTTCAATTGTGTGTTTTTCTATTCACATATACTTTTACTGCTTTGGCAGGGTATTTGGGATCATTTCAAGCTGAAAAATGAAAATATTCCCAGTCAGATACTTTCCAGCTGATATTGAAAGGTTTATAAAAGTCAGACGTTTCTTTTGTGTGTTCAGAATTCCAACAATTTTGACAAGATCCCCAAAATCACAGCATGAAATCAAGCCCCAAACCATGACAGAGCCTCCACTGTGTTTTACAGCTGGTTCAGACACTCACTGTTGTACCTCAGTGATTTGAACAAAACAATATTCCATGAAACCAGACTTTCAGTTAGTTGTATTGTAGCATACCTCAGTGGCTTTGTAACAGACACTCTTCCACTTAGACCATTTCTAATACGGCTTCTGTGAATTTTAGATGGATTACCTGAAGGCCTAGATGCATACCTCAGTCTCTACTGGATTTTTCCTATAATTTAAGGACATGTTAATTGGATTTTGTTCATCTGCTACAGATTCTTTTAACCACTTTTTCCCATTTCCTCAACATTTCAAAGGAAACACTGCACACTTGAGAGGTTTTTGGTTAATAACACTTTAGGAATCACTTTGTGAGAGCAAAAATACAATCTCTTGCCCTGTTATCTTTTCTGTTCTTCATAGAGTCAGCTAAAGAAATTAGAGAAAAATTATTACAAGACAGTCTATTTGGAAGCAAAACATAAAGAAATCAAGGTAGACTCAAGACTTTCGCACAACACTGAGAACTGAAAACCACTCACTCACTCCAAGGATGCTCACAAGTTTGATTAGCATTGTCGGAGCAGCACATGGTGCGAAGAATGGCTCCACCACATAACGACCGAAGGCCAAGGACACAAGGGAACTCGAAGCTGGTCTGGATATTAAAAATATTTTCAGTGATTAAGCGCTGACTCTATTTTATAACTCTAGCCTGATAAATAATAATCTTACCTGGTAAAAAAGAACTCAACCCAGAGTCGGAGGAAAGCAGGAAGGGGTCCTAATGTCTCCAATAGATACGTGAAGTGACCCCCTGATTTTGTAAAAGTGGTGCCTAGTTCAGCATAGCACAGTGCCCCTGGAAGAACAGAAAATAAGCACATGAAAATTTTTTGATTGTGATTTGACAATCAAAGGCCTTTCTGACAAAACCTTTAAAGAATTTGATCATCATGTTGGGCTCAAATCAGATTTTGTGGTTATTAGACAAATGTATACATTGAAGATACCTATTACATGTAATATTTATGACCAGCTTAAGAGATTTATTTTTACATCTGTAATTATTGATGAACTTTGATAAACTTTGATAACCAAGCTTGCAACATGATGCTTCAAAATGTGTAGTTCACGAAACAATGAATTGACATCTTTAATTTACAGTTTATGGAATTTTAAGCTTGAGACATAAATACAGCTTTTAAAAGACAGAATACACTTTATTCAGATCTTACCAAACAAGGAGAGGACCCCACACAGTCCCCACACTAGAAGTGACAGCTCCACGCTGCCACTGTTCATTAGGACTCCCTTCGGTGCAATGAAGATCCCACTGCCCACCACTGTTCCAATGATGAAAGATACAGCAGGCAGCAGCCCAATCTCCCTCCGAAGGTGCACCAGCTCCTCGTCCGTCTTCTTCTTGTTATCGTCCTCTTTATTCATCTGTGTGTGTCCCATTTGTCCGTGGCTGCAGGTCACAAAGTAAATGAGCTTGAAGCTATAACAGAAAGAAGCCTCGACCTACACGTTTTTCTGTGTTCACTCGCTCTTACTCCATTGTCCAGCCTGATTAGGGAACAAAGCCAGTACTCTTCCAAACTTCAGCCATTAAACATAACAGCTTTAAGCCTTGACGCTTTTGTGTGGAGCTTGTCAGAGTCCTTTTAGACTCAAAGAGAAAAGAGTTGGGATGTTGCAGAAACAGCTACATAGACTGCACATAGCTACTTTTAACAAGGTTCACACAAGCTGTCATTTTCCTCTGGTTTCACACAGTTTATGTGTTCTATTTTGTCTACCTACTACAGAATGTTCATTTATCACTGCTTCCCTTCCTGTAAAAGTCACAACACGTCACTGATATTTACAAATTTATGAAAAGAATTCAGCTACAGATTGTCTCATGTTTCTTTGTCAAGTTAAATAAACCTTTTTGAAGATTGTTTGACCACTATGGGAGTAAAATGTTTACAATGTGAAGCTGTATTAGTGTAAACCTAAGCAATGTGGTTTATATCATCTCTGCAGACTGCATTTTTAAATATTAACATTATAAACTATCCACTTGAAAGGCTGCTAAAGCACTCTAATGCATTGTGAAACTATCTGTCTGAGCATATTAAGGGCTACATTAAGAATTTATTACCTTTGTGATTAAAATGTAGTCAACATAATGTATTGTAAATGTTAAAGCCTACATGTCAGACACCTTGTCCCAACCATGATAAATGACACAGTGTATTTATAAAAGAACAAGCTATTGTGATTCAAGGACAAAACAAGATACAAAATAACAGAGAGATTAGTTGTAGATTTTACTGACATGAATCAGCACAGATGACAGTCTTGCAATTTTAAAACCAGGAGCAACCACTACAAACTAGAGATGGACCGATCCGATATTACGTATCGGTATCGGTCCGATACTGACCTAAATTACTGGATCGGATATCGGAGAAAAATAAAAAATGTAATCCGATCCATTAAATATCACGAAAGCACCTCACAAAACTTGCAACACACCGTAACTCACCTCAGAACGTTAGCACGTCGGAGCAGTATGCATCACGTGATAGAGCGGCTGTGGCATGCGGGACCTGTGGTGGTCTGGATAGCATGTGGAGCTTCGCTAGCAACCTGGCATTTCATCTCCGACAAAGTTATCCCGAGAGAAGTAAAGCAAGTGTGTAAGTCCATCTCTGAATGTTTGTAAAGCATTCCCACGTTAAGCTTAACGAGCGACTGCCTCTCGCTCTCTGGCTGCTACTTCAATCGTGAAACTGCTTAAATGATCAGCTGATCGGCTTTTCTGTCGCGAGTCCGTCTCTCTTGTTTGTTTTTGGTCCACTTTGCACCAGAAAGAGGAAACCAGCGGCTGAACAACAGCAGCACGTTTAAGCTTGATAAGCTGTTGTTAGAATTTATTTATTATTACTTTCTACTCCAGGATCTTTTTCTATGTAGCTGACGGCTGGTAACTGTGCAGGGGCGGATCTAGCAAAGTTTAGCCAGGGGGGCCGATAGGGCATTAACTGGGAAAAGGGGACATAAAGACATACTTTTCTTTCTTATTCTCATTTAAAATGTCGAGCTTTTAATAAATAATTATCTGACACCCAAAGTTTTAATTTGATGTAAAATGAATAGAAGTCAATTACTGTATATAGTGACTATTAAGTCTAATATATATACCCTAGTAAGCTATAGTACTTTTTACTTTGGGAAGGTACCATCTGTGCAGTCTGCAATTTTGTTGAAGGAAGATGTTGAATCTATTTAATATTTCTTGAAAAATAATTGATTTCTGTGCATTTTTTTTTCACACTGCATCAAATTAAGGTTGATTACGTCGATTAAGCATCATGAGGTGGAGCGTGAGGGGTGGTTCCCTATTTTTTATTTATTTATTTTTGTTGTTGCTGGGAGTTGGAACCCTATTAGTTAGGTTGCTTAATATTTACGCTAAGTACTCTTTAAAATACCAGAATAGGGAGGATGGTGTAGGTCTAAGTTTATTAGATTGATCAGTATTGCTGAACTATGAAATATTTTTTTTGTATACAGGTATAACAGAATAGCTTTAGTGTAGTTGTTGTTTTAAACTTGAGTATGAACTTGCAGACTTGCAAAATGCAGCAAGATATTTTAAAAAACAGTTTTGTTGATTAAAAAACACTATATCGGATTCATATCGGTATCGGCAGATATCCAAATTTATGATATCGGTATCGGTATCGGACATAAAAAAGTGGTATCGTGCCATCTCTACTACAAACATATGATCATTAATTTTTTAAGTCTAGACGGAAAACAAGCAATTTATCTGATGGTGTTTTAACACTGGTAATGTCAAGGCAGGGTATGATTAAGCTTCTAGGGGCCTATATCTTGATATCTATATGTCCATAATTCCTTTTCTAAATGAAAAGGTTTGAGTGCACAGAAAAATAATTCATTAATTAATTAAGAAAAATAGCTAGAGTGTTTTAACAGCTTAACTGGGACAGGCGAGAGGCTACCATGCCACTATGTGTTAGTAGATAGAAATGGTAATAACTAGACTTTCTACAGGTGTGTGAAAAAGAAAGTCCACATTCACTGTTCCCATAAGAATGAAGAGGGTAAAGAACAAGCAGGTGCTACAAATCCCCTTGTTTAACTGATCACCAGTAAGTGTGACCACCTCCTGGAAAGTAGAAGTTTTGGCAGTTTGCAGGTCTAAAGCACTCAGGTGTGTGTTAACAAGATGCTGCAAGCATCCCAAGAGTGGACGTCCAAGTAAATTCAACTCAAGATCAGGCTGTGCAGTGTGCAAGGAAAAAACCTCTTTGTGCTAGAAAGAACATGGCAGCATGGTAAATGGTAAATGGCCTGTATTTATATAGCGCTTTACTAGTCCCTAAGGACCCCAAAGCGCTTTACATATCCAGTCATCCACCCATTCACACACACACTGGTGATGGCAAGCTACATTGTAGCCACAGCCACCCTGGGGCGCACTGACAGAGGTGAGGCTGCCGGACACTGGCGCCACCGGGCCCTCTGACCACCACCAGTAGGCAGTGGGTGAAGTGTCTTGTCCAAGGACACAACGACCGAGACCGTCCAAGCCGGGGCTCGAACCGGCAACCTTCCGATTACAAGGCGAACTCCCAACTCTTGAGCCACGATCGCCCGAGCATGGTTAGAAAAGTTGTTTCCCCGAACAAACAACAAGACTTCTCTCCTTTGGACAGACAGAATTCAAGTGGAGATGTTTAGTCATAAAGTATAGCGCCAATTTGAGTGAAAACCAAATACAGCATATCAGCACAGACGTCTCATAAAACCTTTCAAAGTGGTGGAGTGGTAATGGACTCGCTTTGAAGTCAGAGTAAAGACTTGTAGTCAAGACTGCCTAAACCAAGAACAAGACAATACCAAGACCAGAGGGTATCGAGACCAAGACAAGACCAAGACCAAGACGGACCGAGTCAAGACCAAGACAAAGTCGAGACGAGACCAAGACCAAGACAAAAAAAGTCTTTAAATTGCAGCCACGGGTGCCAGGCATATTTATGTGTTTTTGCGATGCACTCGCACAGCCCTCCTCACTGCTGTCTACAGTCTCACTCACTTACTGAGAGGACAGACGCACGCTCCACTTGACTATCGCGTCTCTCACCCTCTCTGTTTTTTACATAATGATATTATCCTATATCCTCGCATGTGATTGGCCACAATATGGAGGGATTGGAGCATAGCTGAGCTACTGTGTGAGAGCTGAGCAGCGAAAAGAAATTAAGTGAGGAGCCGGCTCTCGCTCAATGGGAGTCGACTCTTCTGATTCACTACAAAGCACTCTCTAAGCACGGCTCTTAGAGCTAAAGCTTTTGCGCATGACACATTATCGAACGTTACGTTGTGTGTCATGGATACTGTTGACCCCAAATATCCCGACCACTATGTCGATCTGAGACAGCGAGACCGAGACAGCGAGACCAAGACAAGACCAAGACCACATAAAAGTGGTCTCGAGACCGTTCTCGAGACATCCAATTTTACCAGAGGACTTGGGCACCTTGCAGTCAATACCAAAGTATTCTAGAGTCAAAGTGAGCCCATCTGTCCAACAGCTACATCTTGATTGAAATTGGGTTAGTGGAACAGCAATCTCAAGGACATGAGCAAGTCTACAACAGAATTGCTGAAAAACAAATAGTGCTGCAACACTCCAAAGACAGCTGCGGATTAATGAACACCTCCAAATCTCAAAGAACTGAAGCCCAATGATGTAAGGAAGAGTGGGCCGAAATTCCTCCATAATGTAAGAGACCGATAAAGTTAGAGAAAAAATGATTACTTCAAATTATTGCTGCTAAAGATGGTTGAACTGAATGATCGGGTGTAGGCTACTCAGTTTTTCACAGGATTTCACACAGCCCAGTAAAAACTTTCTTTTTCACGGGACTGTATGTGCTGTTCACACTGTTTATGGATCACATAAAAAACAAAACATCAAGACGAGTGAGCATGATAATGAATAAAGAGTATGTATTTGCATCTTTGCCCACGTTTTTGAGTCTTACAGATATTTCAACCACTTTTCATTGTCTTCATCGTCAAACAAAGACGTCTGTGTCCACAAGGTCATGTGAGCTATACGTAAATTTTCTTTGATCTAATTATTGTTTGCGAGGTAGGATCAACACCCTTTCTTTTTCTTTCCATTAATAAATCCAATTTTTAATTAAGGAAACGCTTTTAATCTCTTTTAGAGAAACATTGTTCTGTTTTTTCTTTTTTCAGATCCTAGGCTTGAAACTATGGCTAGCAGATGATGTCAGCCTTTTCTGTGCTTCATCCAGTGGTTAAAGTGGGATTTGAGGAATGAGTCAAACCAGTATAATGCTAGTAAAAGGTGGAATTTGGAAAGAACATCAGTAGCTTAAATTAAAATTAAAATTACTCACGATTACTACTTCTAGGAACCGGTCTTGTAAGTCAGCCATAGTTAAAGGTATCTGGATGCCTACTTTGATCCATTATATTATTTAAATTTCATTTTAATGGTTAAACTGACATATATAATAGCATTCATTGTTGTTCAGATTTAAGCTTTAAATTTCTGGTCCTTACCTTTGAAGAGACTCTCCCATCTTCCTCTCCTGACCTCTTTCTCTTTTGTCTTCCTCCATCTCTATGTGTGAACTTATCTCACACTCACTTTTCTTTTTCTTCCAGGAAACTGCAGCTACAGCAACTGCAGATAACGGTAGCTCGCAGACGCAGTATGTTGCAAATGTTACAGAACAGTTTGTTTCTTTGGTGATATTCGTTGAGCTATTTGAAATGTTGCATTTGAAATTAGACGCCACTTCAAGAAACATCTTGTCCCTGCATCTTCTTTGCATCGACACCACTCTGAGGACGTGTGCGGGTGACAACATGTGGTGACTTAGCTGCTTCCATGGCATCCACTGGAAGGGCCAGGGTGGACTACATGAAAAACAAGATTGACTTTACATTATTTTGTATTAAACGTCTTATAAGATTTAACAAAAAGTGCCGGAACGCCGTTCTGAATCGTTTGACCCATGCCTTTATCATACTGCATTCAGTGAGTGTTTAAAGTGTGAATGTGAGTCAGGCATGGTGGCTCAGCATGAACTGAAAACAGGGGTGGTCCGGCATTTTTCTCCTCCACTCTTTCTGTGTGTGTCCAAGGACTGTCTAGTTAATCCAACTGGGGAATTCCTATTGTGCAGTAGACCTTTGTAAGGCCCTGACTGCGCGGGACGTTCAAGGTCCTAAACATTCAGATTCGGATGATTTGGGGTCATCATGCTTGCCTTTTGTGTGTGTGTGTGTGTGTGTGTGTGTGTGTGTGTGTGTGTGTGTGTGTGTGTGTGTGTGTGTGTGTGTGTGTGAGTGAGCGAGAGAGAGAGAGAGAGAGAGAGGTATTTGCATGTATTTGTGTAACAGCAGTGGCGAGATTTTAAACACCTGAGGTTTATGTGACTGCATTTTTGAGTCAAGGGCGCTGCTGTGGACTAGGCTACTCTCCTTGGTTCTGCTGCTGATTGAAGCACAAAGAGCATTCCTCGGCTGTGAATCAGAGGACAGAGGTCACCAACATTGCTCCAAATTAGCACTGAAACTCTCATTGAATCTTGGGCCATGTTTGCACACATACAGTGGGGCAAAAAAGTAATTAGTCAGCCACCGATTGTGCAAGTTCCCCCACTTAAAATGATGACAGAGGTCAGTAATTTGCACCAGAGGTACACTTCAACTGTGAGAGACAGGATGTGAAAAAAAAATCCATGAATTCACATGGTAGGATTTGTAAAGAATTTATTCGTAAATTAGGGTGGAAAATAAGTATTTGGTCACCTCAAACAAGGAAAATCTCTGGCTCTCACAGACCTGTAACGTCTTCTGTAAGAAGCTTTTCTGTCCCCCACTCGTTACCTGTATGAATGGCACCTGTTTGAACTCATCATCTGTATAAAAGACACCTGTCCACAGCCTCAAACAGTCAGACTCCAAACTCCGCCATGGCCAAGACCAAAGAGCTTTCGAAGGACACCAGGAAAAGTATTGTAGACCTGCACCAGACTGGGAAGAGTGAATCTACAATAGGCAAGCAGCTCGGTGTGAAAAAATCAACTGTGGGAGCAATCATCAGAAAATGGAAGACATACAAGACCACTGATAATCTCCCTCGATCTGGGGCTCCACGCAAGATCTCATCCCATGGGGTCAAAATGATCATGAGAACGGTGAGCAAAGATCCCAGAACCACACGGGGGGACCTGGTGAATGACCTGCAGAGAGCTGGGACCAAAGTAACAAAGGTCACCATCAGTAACACACTACAACGGCAGGGAATCAAATCCCGCAGTGCCAGACGTGTTCCGCTGCTGAAGCCAGTGCATGTCCAGGCCCGTCTGAAGTTTGCCAGAGAGCACATGGATGATACAGCAGAGGATTGGGAGAATGTCATGTGGTCAGACGAAACCCAAGTAGAACTCTTTGGTATAAACTCAACTCGTCGTGTTTGGAGGAAGAAGAATACTGAGTTGCATCCCAAGAACACCATACCTACTGTGAAGCATGGGGGTGGAAACATCATGCTATGGGGCCGTTTTTCTGCCAAGGGGACAGGACGACTGATCCGTGTTAAGGACAGAATGAATGGGGCCATGTATCGTGAGATTTTGAGCCAAAACCTCCTTCCATCAGTGAGAACTTTGAAGATGAAACGAGGCTGGGTCTTCCAACATGACAATGATCCAAAACACACCGCCCGGGCAACAAAGGAGTGGCTCCGTAAGAAGCATTTGAAAGTCCTGGAGTGGCCTAGCCAGTCTCCAGACCTCAACCCCATAGAAAATCTGTGGCGGGAGTTGAAAGTCCATGTTGCTCGGCGACAGCCCCAAAACATCACTGCTCTCGAGAAGATCTGCATGGAGGAATGGGCCAAAATACCAGCTACTGTGTGTGCAAACCTGGTAAAGACCTATAGTAAACGTTTGACCTCTGTTATTGCCAACAAAGGTTATGTTACAAAGCATTGAGTTGTATTTTTGTTATTGACCAAATACTTATTTTCCACCCTGATTTACGAATAAATTCTTTACAAATCCTACCATGTGGATTCATGGATATTTTTTTTTCACATTCTGTCTCTCACAGTTGAAGTGTACCTCTGGTGCAAATTACTGACCTCTGTCATCATTTTAAGTGGGGGAACTTGCACAATCGGTGGCTGACTAAATACTTTTTTGCCCCACTGTATATAAAGACACATAAAGCACCACTTCAATCCCCTTGAAAAAAGACCTCCCATTTATATGAGCATTTTCATCTAACCCAGTCTAAACCATGTGCCGTCTACTCACTGTTAGGTCTGGGAATTTCCAGCAAAAGTCAAACCCAATGACTCTGCTCTACCTCCCTGTTTTTTGGGAAAAGTTAGAAGAAGAATGTAGAGGGCACTGGCTTTAGAAATACTACACCTTGTAGAGATGGTGCCTATTTCCCTGCACCACAGAGGTGCGTGCACCTGACTAAACGCCAGCAGGCTCTCACCATGGCTTAAGTGGAGGAGATCTAAGTCAAAACTGAATAATATTGTTTTTGGTTCTTGTATGATCATGATTTAACCTCTTTGAAAAATAAACAGTGGTTCTTCAGATTTCAAAGAGTCTGGGTGGCTCGCGTGAAGGTTGAGGATATTCTAAGGCAATACTTTTTGAGGGAACTAAAACGCTGTCTACCAGACTTTTGATAGCCTGGAAAAAGTTTTGATAGAATTTTCTTAAAGGATTATATTCTGAATAAAATCACTAACAGTTTGGATTGTAAGTATTGTCGCAAAATCGATCAATGTAGAGCAGTGTCACAAACCACGGAGGCCCCAAAAAAGTGCAATCAAACGTTGAGTTTATTAACAGCCCGGAGAAAACATCAACATATGTCTTCTGACCAAAATACATGTTGTGGATACTTATAAAGCAGTGGGGTACACGCCCCCCATGGCGTAAATGACAGATTAAAATAGGTTCCAGACATTAGTCACAGTTTATCGTACATCTTTAATAGCTATAAGCAGACATAGAACTTCTCTTTTCTATAAAACCTTCCATACAAGGTAATAAACTTCAAGCCCTCAGGGTCTCTGAGGCTAATTATTGACTCTGATCATCTGTTACCAAGTAGAATAAAATATAGTAAGACACCAAATGAGTTAAGGTCTCAGGCCGGACACATTCCTAGATTATATGTATTATATGTACTGCAAGCATGCATTGCAGTTATCCTTCTATGTTCTAGTTTCCCTCAGCATGTATCACCTGGACAGTCACGCCAGTGAAGCTTAAGACCCTTAATGAACCGAACATCAACTCAAAATAAGCACAGATATGCAATGTGTATAAAATACTTCTAACCGTACTTGTAATAAAAGTTAACATAATGGAAGGATCCTCAAATGGACATCTTCAATAAACAGCTGTAATGCAGTATCAATACTGTGAGAAATATTATTACATGAAATAATGCTGTAAAGAATGTTATTAATGCAATTATAATGATGCAGATTATATGGCAGCAATAAAAGAATTTCTGTATCTCCACAGTATCCAAAATACACATATTAGATTAACCCTGACTCTAACACAAACTGGGATGAAGCTTATAGTTTATAAAACAGGATTTCAGCTACTCACTTCCAAGTACTTGAATGATGACTGAGTTATGACAACATATAGTCAACAATGTGTCTGAAAATATGAAAAAGCTGTAAACTGCAGTATAAATGAATGTAAGGTCAGTTTCTGGAGGAATTTCATGCTGCACTTGTTAGTAATGTAGCATAACTGTGCACAGTTTTCTGTCTTAAAGGAAAACCAGCAGATCACCCTGTATAGATAAACCTTATTGCAAAATCTGTTTTAGTGTTGCTGTTGATTATGCATTAATTAAAAGAGGCTTCGTCACATTGCAATATTCGTTTAACGTGTGGCTGTGCAACAGTGGCACCTGCAGGTGAAGCTGTGGAAGTGCAGAAATAAATCTGCTAAACAATTGCTGTTAAGGATTTGAAATCAATCAGTTATCATGTGATTGAATTGCAGTTTTCCAGCTTTAATTAAAGAGATTTTTAGCATTAACTGTTCACACAACCCCCACTCCATTTTCAGAGGACTTAATAATAGGGCTGTTTTAATACTTGGATCAATATCCTTTGCAGTCAGTGACTGCCCAACATCACCAAATGCTGTGGTTTCGCCCTTGAGATCTTCTGCTGGGAATTTACTGCAGCTGCTTTGACTTGCTGCTTTCAGACTTTCTGTTTTTGTCTCCAGCAACTGAAAAAAGGTCCATTGGCTATACTGTCTTAGTTTTTTGTCCATTCACACTGGTTTGCTGTATTCGGTTCAATCTGAGCAGAGTATAGCAGTTTACATATCAGAATTTATCCTGCTGCTTCTATCAGCAGTCACTCAATCAATAAACATTAGTGGCCATGAGTCACGTGACCATACTATCACATTGCCACCATCATGTTGTTTCTTTCCTCCAAGCTTTTCTTCCTATCATCCTAGTACAAGCAAATCTTAGGTTTGATCTATCCAAACAGTTTTTTTTTCTTTCTGGGAGCTGTGCAGACTCAGACTCTGACTCTGAGTGTAACCAGCGGTTTGCACCTTCTTGTAAAGCCATTTGTCTTTTCATTTATGAAGTTACCTCTTCATTGTAGACTATGTCATTGATACACCTGTTTTTGAGCATCCTTGGTTTGGTTAGATGTTGTGAAGTAATTTCTTTAACCCATGTTAACAATTCATGCACTTTAGTGGTCTTCTGTAGTCTTTGAGACTTTCTGCTATTGCTGAACTCCCTAGTGAGTTCTTTCTGTTTAAGGATCTACTAGATTGTTGCACTGACATTTCTTTGGGCCTCAAATTTAAAATTACAGTGAAAAGCTGTAAAATGCAAATTCAACACTCTGAATGAACTTCACATATTCTGTCTGTTTCTGTCTGCACGGTTGTCATGAAATAACAAGAGAAGGGGCCTCCCCTGGCTGTGAAACTGCTTGTCGGGCAGTTGTCTGATTAATTTTGAGGCTCTGAGAATGAGAGGCTGTATAAAATTGGCTGCAATTCCTGAACAGTCAATGTAAACTTTTTGTAAAACTCAAACATTGATTTAGTTAAATTGCACTGTGGTGGTGTACCAAGGCAAAACTACAAAAATGTGGCTTTTTCCCCAAAAAATTATCTACCTAACAAAGAACATATATTTAATTGAAGGGTTGTAACTCAAAAACAGTGTAATTGTGATTTAAAACATTAATTTATTGATTACAATGCCAGTACAGTTAAGGTGTAGATGTCCATCCTATTTTATACCCATTTCAAATCTACTATAGCAGATACCAGGATCCATCTGTCAATGAATCACCATATGCATGGTATAGAAAAATAAAAGTAAACCTATCATATCACTCTCTTCACAGCTGCATCCAGAAACTGCATACTTTGCTGTGTGTCAGCTTCTTCAGCTTGGCAGCTGTCACCACAATAGAGAGCCCCATTCCCAAACAAAGACAAGTGCCTCTCCACAGAGGCAGGCTGGATCTAACGTAGGGCACAGTCACAATAGAGCATCTTCAAACATTTGAAGGATAAATGACTTTTAAAAAAAGCTGCGGTCACACAGTGACCTCGTCACTGATTTATTTTACCAACCATGAGTGTCAGAGAGTAATAAACTCTTTACAGACGAATTGATCCTGCAGTATAAGTACTTAAAATGCAGAGGTTATACGTGCATAGCAGAGCTGTGAAAAATTATTAAAACCAAATTGTTCAAAATCATATGCAAACCTCAAGTTTTGCTGAATTGTTTTTCCACCACCACCTCCAGGATAATAATGCCCAGTAAATTATAGCAAAATGTATGAATAGAATTCAATAAAGTAATGTGGCATCGTTATCAAAACTTTAGCGCTTTTATTCATTTTATAAACATTTAGGGGATGCAAATCAATTAATTAAAAAAAATCCACTGACCCTGCTAAAGATTATGCTCCAAAAAAGAGGGCAGATGGAGGTTGCAGTACAGTTACCACTCACACAAACTAAATGATCACACTCCAATACTACTGCACAGCCACCATAAACCATACTGCCCCAAGTGTGCAGACTGGCTGCCACTAGGAAACTCTGAAGAAGACAGAAGGGCCATGATTAAAAATTATTAGGACAAATCACCAAGAGAACAAACAACAGTTTAACAGTTAAAAGTGTAAAATAATCAGCACTTGACTAGAATTGGAAAGAGAGAGAAAAAAAGAATTAGACTCAGACACAGCACAAATTTAACTACTATAAAAATATCATGGGTTTATACACATATGTGCTCAGTTAATACCAGAAATTCTTGTCCACACAGCCCAGGCAGCTGTAGGTTTATGATTCTTGAAGAACTGCTTTGAGATTAGTCTCTCTGTCTCAGCTATAGTAAAGCATCCAGCTTGAAAAAAAATACTTGTGTTTAGCTTTTCCCTTAACCCACCAGCACCTACTGCAGCAAGTGCAAAAGCACCCGGGAGTGCCAAACCTTAAAATTCAACTCACCAGTGGTACAATTACTGTACACATGCAGCTTGGGACACTCTGTTCAATCAGCCTCCATCATTAAGGGAGACAAAGAGGCCTCATTACACCTGATGCATGACCTTTTGTACACCAACTATTCCCAGTATTTCTGAATCCCCTAGGGATGTAAGAAATTCCGTCCATTACACATGGACTACAACATGTGACTGTTAAATGTGACTGCAACATACCATCCACTGTTACTTTTATCTTTACATGTATTTTTGCATATATTACCTCTAGTAATAAACAAACAAACAAAAACAAAACACGTTTGGAAAAAAAATTAAATTATTTGCGGTACATCTACTAAATAACTAAATATAGCCTAAACATGTAAGTTTTGCTTCAGTTTTGTGTATTTAAACAAGGTCAAATCACATAAATAAGGGGGGGGGGGGGCTTTATTATTAGTAGTATTTACATTTATTACACGTGGAGAGAGATGTAACAACTTTTTGAACAGTGATTATAATCACGTGACAGCTGTTCCGTACGTTACTGGCTTCTGCCTGTGAGATGCTTTAAGAATAAATAATATGTCAGCGGGACACAACAGTGTGCTTGACCTTATAAAGCTTAATAGGATTTAATTGCCGCATAGCCTAGTTATAAAGATTTCCGACACTCTACCTTTAAATGAACTCCATTCCCGTACGCATGCGCAGGCTGTGTTTGGTTTTTCTTTAACCTGAGGAACTGTCTAGTGTCGCTGCGCTAGCAAATCCATCGCAGCTGTAGTTCTTGTCATGTTTTCAGAGCAACGGCGTGGTTTTCCCCCCACTGGAGTACAAGGACACAACACCAGACAGTGTCGCCAAGGAAATATACGTTTAAGGATGCTGCAGTCGTTTTGGGAATAGACTAACAGGACCAACAACAGTTCAAAGTGTTTACCCAGCGCTCTCTCCGGTCGGCAAGAATAGCACTGCTGTTTCCACATCGCAGTCACCACATCCATGTTCACTGCGGCAGCCTGCTCTCCGGGTCCTGGGCTTCACACGCTACAACCTCTTTGTTCGTCTGTGGAAAATATCCGGGAAAGTGTTACGACCTGTGGAAGGACTGCCGTATGTTAAAGTGTGCATCTCCTTTTCAGTCCGTGGGATTGTTTACGCATTAAAATGGCTGCTCAAATGGCATTTGGGAGAGAATGGTATTGAATCAATGCAGTAACGTTAGATTACCGAGCAGAGGCTAGACAGCCAATAAGCTACATATGCTAACAAATTTAACTTGTCAAAGTATTAATCGACTAGGCTACTTGAATAGCTTTAATCGATGGTCGGCTTTTTAGCTAGGTTCTTCCAACAAGAAGTAGGGTGAAGGGAATTCCTCCCACTCCAAATCTATGCATGCGGTTAACCAAGCAGCTTTTGTAAACACTTAGCTAACATTGCGACTTCTTAGCCAATTTTCTCCCAAATCTTTGTAAGCAGGCTTAGCTAAAGCCCTTCGTTTAAGTATGCACATCACTCAGCGAATATGCAGGACTTTTTCGTTATAATTAAAACATCCTAAATATCCGAGGCTTTCTCCCAAAGTAGACCTCAAGGCCCCGGTTTTCGGTGGAGAAGGGGGGGGGGGGGGAAATGGATCCTGGGAGAAACTGTAAACCTAAACTCTTTATTTTTGGACCCAAGCTGACCATCCACAGCGATTTGCGAGGTATCAGCAGATACTTGTTGGTCTACGTTTTGTTTTACTTTGTACTGGTCACTCATGCATCCCCGGCGAAAGCGTGCGAAAAGAACTGCCTCTCTGGAAAATGTATCAACGGCTCCTGCGTCTGCGACCGGGGATGGGTGGGAGACCAGTGCCAGCACTGCCAGGGGAGGTTCAAGTAAGTGCCCTTAAAATTAAATTTCTGTCTGATTGCTTGTAAAGTGATCTGTTTATAAAAAAAGTAGGTTAGGAACCACTTTGACCCAGTCTGCCTGCTGTTTATCCTTTAAACAGCAGTGTCGGGGAGGATCGTTTAACTGGACAAACACACCTGTGTTCACTCAACTTTTTTTGGGGGGGGTATTGATGAGAAAGTGATTGCACGCCACAGGCAAACTCACTTCAGTTTTATTAACTTTAAAGAGGTCCAGCTTTAGTAATAGAAAACCCATGCATTCATTATTTATCATTGCGTCCTTCAAGTGTAAAGTTCATAGATGTTTATTTATACAAGTGCTGTCAAATGTTTGATCTTAAATGTTTTCATGCCTTTTATTATTTGTCATGTTCTCTCCCACACAAGGGGGGCAATGTGTAAAGAGCCATGTTGCCATTGCAATGTTGAGTTCAGTCGACACATGAGAGCATGGGGTAGAAAAGCATGACTGTACCATGTCATTATTGACTTCGCACCTCGCTTGCTGATATGGATTCCAGATACAGTCTTTAAACAAATGAGTACAACTGGGTTTTATTTTTCTGAAGGCGGAGCCCGCAGTGGATGCGAGGAAACATCTGTCATCACCTAGCTTTAACTAAAATCCAACTGAGGATGTGACTGATATATTTATCAGCTGTTGTTCCTCTGCTGATCTGCACAGGAAGTTATCAAGGCTACATAGTAATAAGGCCACTAAGTCAAGGCTTGTGTGCAAAGTACTAAAGGAAGGAGGCAGAGACAAAGTGACAAAACGAGGAAAGATTAAAATGTTCGCAATATATAATAATAATGATGTTCATCTTCACAGACGCTTATAATGACCTTTTGACACACTTAAGGAGCACTCTGTGGAACAGAAGTACCTCGATCACAGTAATTACCCCTCTTTCAATGTGCCCTGGGTTTGCTATAAGTTGTCATCAGGCATGCTGTCAGAGAGTAACCTCCCATCAGCAGCAGACACACAAACTAATGAATCTTTATCTTTTAGACTCTGTTATGATTAGGAATAGGAACATTTACACATTGCCGCCTAGCACCAACAAGTGTGAATTCCTTTCTTGAAGGTGGATTGCAGATTAATTTCTTGCTAGTGCGGTGTGGTTGATGAAAAGCACACAGACTCTTGATACGCTGAAGGACAGACTAGTGTTTCCCTGGATATGCTCAAACCTACACGGCCAAAACTGTTTGATAGTTAATTTGAGTTTAGTGTTCACCTTCAGGAGTTATTTATGAGACTGTAAATACACCTCAGCCATATCTTTACCCTAATGTCTGCTTTTATGATGCATTATTATCTGAAACTCATACACATCATCTGTCTTTATGAATTACAACCAATCTTTAGTCAGTTATCGTGGAAAAATCTAACCAAAATATAAGAGGGGATTGGGGGGGATTTAACTCGTATTTCTTTTGATATGGGACAGTGATGTATGGCCATTTAGAAGTTCTCTATCATTGTGACACACTGCTAATTTGTTTGGCACCTTCTCAGGAGACAAGTGATTGGATGTTTTGGTTGACTGGGACTTTTCTTGGGGAGACAGTTATTTTCTGGGGTCTTAAATTGAACCTTTGGATATGAATACTGTGTGTTGTGCTGTGTTTGGACACCCATGTCAACATTTATGGGCAGAGACAAACAGACAAGACATCTTTTTAGAGAAACACCAATAGATTTATCTGCGTACAAAATATTTGATTGATATTACAACTTAATATCAATTCAGAATCACATATAACTTCTCTGTCAGACTCGAAAATTTGTTTAAAAGTGATAGGGTGACTGATGTACGTACCAGTCAGAAATCTTTTTTTCTTCCCCGCAAATACTTGAATTTAACCAAATGTAACTGTGCTGTTTTAATTTTGTGATTTTTCAGGCTGACAGAACCCTCAGGATACCTCACAGATGGTCCAATCAACTACAAGTACAAAACCAAGTGCACCTGGCTCATAGAGGGCTAGTAAGTATTTATGTAAATCATTGTGTTGTGTAGATGCTGGGTATGCAGAATTTATTATGTAGTGCAAACTGATTAATGCAATTAATTGAAGCTCATCAGCATCTCTATGGCGACGGGTATGCTTTTGTTGCTTAGGTAATGTAGTGTAAAGCTGGCTGGCTCTGGCATTTTGAAAGTTTAATATGTTTAACAAGGATCATCATTCAGAGAAAAGAATAACCTTTACCTTACCTGTTGATGCTATTTATTGTCACGGCAACAGCAGCTGCTCCAGGACAGACAGGAAACCACGATTGCAATAAACAGTTTATATTCACTAAGATGGTTCAGCTGAAACGGAAAAAATCATGCAGTGGTATCTGTTTAAAGAAAAAGAAACATTTTTGAGCATCTTGAAGTAGCGCTGGTTCTCAAGCTATATTCCCAAGATTACCCTGTACCCATAAACCATAGCCATTGGGTCTTCAGAATAATTTAGTGATTATTTTGGAACATATATGCAAAATTTCTGTTGTTTAAAAGAAAAAGTATATGCCTTTTATTTCCTCCTTAGGGCAATGGAAACTGTGAATTGTGACACATCATACTATATTGAAATTACTCACTTCTCTCAGGGTGTGACCAGACGTTATTGCTGCTGTAACTGGGCTTATTAGACAGCTAACTGGGGATCTTGATGAAATAGTTGAGTCAGGCCACTGTGTCAGATAATGTTGGGCCAAAGCCAACTAAAGTAATATTGTAACCGAGATGAGCTTCTTGGAAAAGCGTCTTCCCTGTGCAGGGTCACTGGCAATGAAAAGTTTAACAGTCCTTGATCTAAATTCTTACGATAAATTTGCATGCTGCTCATCACTACACCGTGACTCAGGAGATTTAATGGGGCGTTTACTAATCGTAGGGTCAACTGTGTGTCGTGTTAGTGTCCTTCGGTAAGATATTGAACTCAACCCATATTAGCGAGTGTGTAGGAAAGGATGAAAGATGATGGGTTGTTTGCCAAGAAAAGTCATTATAAATATGCATTAATGTGTGCAAAAGTGATTGGAGTGGTCAATAAGACTGAAAAGCACTTAAAAAAAACAGTAATCTAGTTAGCTTCCATTAAAACCTGAACCGTGATTCTATTGTTATTTCTCTTCTTCAGTCCAAATGCAGTTCTTCGCTTAAGATTCAACCACTTTGCCACAGAATGTAGCTGGGACCACATGTATGTCTATGATGGAGACTCGATATATGCTCCTCTAGTTGCTGTTTTCAGGTGAGTCGCTTACGTCTTACTTTATTCCTCGATACAGATGAAATACTTTTACTCTTCTGTCACATTGTAACCAGTGTGTGCACTCTTAACAAATCAGTATTGGTTTGTAAAATAAAAGAATAAATGAAATAAAGTCATGAAAAAAAATTGTTAAAATTTTGGAGTCAAGGTCTCCAGACTCTTCTTCTGTGTTTGTTTAGTCAGACACATGCAACAAAAGTTCAAGTCGACTGCAGAGAGTTACCAATTTCTGCTTGCAATTTAGAACTGGTGCAAATTTCGAGAAAGTAATACTGATTCTTTTTTTGTGTTTCTCTAGCGGTCTCATCGTGCCCGAGATACGAGGTAATGAGACGGTTCCTGAGGTTGAGACGACTTCAGGCTACGCACTATTACACTTTTTCAGCGATGCTGCCTATAACCTCACAGGATTTGAAATATTTTACTCGTAAGTACTTACCTTGTGAGTAATTATCGGCGTCACAATTCTAATGATTAGGTGTCTTTCTAATTATAGATGACAGCAAACTGTTTTCAGGCTTTCGTGTCCTTATAGCTGTTTTTCTAGTGACATGCTAAACAGTTTTTATGTCTCTCCAGTCTTTTTGTTCCACTAACTGATAACACCCCTCAGTCATCCTCAGTCTGTGTTAGAGTACTAATCCAAATCATATTTGTCCAGGATCAACTCTTGTCCCAATAACTGCTCCGGCCACGGGAAGTGCACACCTGGGAACTCAGCTGCCAGCAGAGTGTACTGTGAATGCGACAAGTACTGGAAAGGCGAAGCCTGTGACATCCCTTATTGCAGAAACAACTGCGGCAGCCCTGACCACGGCTACTGCGACCTCACAGGGGAGAAGCTTTGTGTCTGCAATGACAGCTGGCAAGGTGGGAGCAAGCTGCAGATCTTTTGCAGATGCTAAAAAAACCTCTTAAGGTTATTTGGAACAGCTCTACTCACTCTGATCTAACCCTGTGGCATATTTCTGAAGCGGCATACACAAAATTCATTTTTTCCAAAACAAATCTTATATCACACCATCTCTCAACGTATTTTGCAATCAGGTGTACTAAAGATGGACTCCTCCCACGTGCGCTGCGGTCTGCAAGGCTGCGGTGGTTTTATGTTGTAAGCTTGTGTTGTACTGTAATGCTGATTAGCAGCACGCTGATCAGGCCTGTGCATTATTATGCGCCTCGAGCTGAAGGAAACAAAATTCTTTTGCGTGATGAAACTTGACAGACTCATTAGCTGAGATCTCTTCTTTTTTTTGTCATGGCCTCCGATCGCACAGTCTAACATGTTTACTTCTCTCTGACTGTCATGTTTGTTGAATTGCATTCCTCTGTTTATGGGTTTTGAGGTTTGAGAGCAACCAGTTTCCTTTTTAAGGTTTCAGTGGGTAATTATGAAAGTAGCTGGCAGGTGCTAATGAAGAATTGCATCATGCAAATATTAAGTTGCCATGGAGCAGATATAAAAGAGACTATAATATTATTGATTTTGGAGATTTTTGTACATATGAGCATTGGTGTTTATTGTTCCTGAGCTATAATTTCTTTGCTTTTGCTGCTCTCCTGTATGTCCCTGCAGGCCCGGACTGTTCGCTGACCGTACCGTCAACAGAATCTTTCTGGGTCCTCCCCAGCGTCAAGCCCTTCGGCACATCACTCGCCAGAGCCTCCCATATGGCTATGGTGCAAGAAAAGGTCATGTGGGTGGTAGGGGGATACACTTTCAACTACAGCTCATTCCAGATGATTCTTAAGTAAGTAGAGGTTTTTCCTCGAGCAGCTTTCTCACTTTGTATGTTGTTGATGTGTTTCTGAATAGAAAAACCACCATTGCTTATTTGGGGTTTTGCTCACACACAATGTATGGCTAAGCAAAGATTTCCTTATATTCCCCGACAAAAATTGCAGATGAGTTTAGGTGTCCGTGACTTACATTGTGATGGTGTATGTGCTGCTCTCATGAAGGCCAAATTGAGAATTTAATATTTAAAGTACTTGGATGGTGGTGTGGAAGCGTTTGCAGGGCTGTCAAGGGGCACTACTTTACGCCTTTGCCTCGCTACGATATGCTGTGGATCGCTACGGCTCTCTTTTAGTTATTCCCCTTCACTCTGAGACATTAGAGAATGTCGTATACTTTATTCACCAGCTTCTTATTGAGAACAGCTGCAGTGTGTTTTGTCCCAGTTATGCAGAAGTCGTTTGAAATTATCAAGTGGTGACTGTGGTTTAGGTGTCTGTACGCTGGTTTAATATGTGAAAGGTTTGCAGTTAAAATGAAAGTTCATATTCGATGTGCTTTTTATGCATTTATTTATTTTACCCTGTATACTTTTAACGTGTTATGTCTCGTCTCAGATTGTTGTGTATGTGCTGTACTTGGCACAGGAAAAAAAGACCTACTCAAATTTCTTTGGGATTTCTTTTTCTTTTGCCACAGCAGATCATCTTCCTCCTTCTTCCTTCTCCCCCTATCCCTAGCGGCCTCCTCCTCTGTCACACCAACTCTCTGCATGTCCTCTCTCACTATATCCACAAACCTTCTCTGTGGTTTTCCTCTTTTCCTCCACCTCCAGCATCTTAAATTTCTTTGGGACTACTTCTGTAAAAACTGAGAAATATGGCACACGCTCAGAGTTCTCTCGCAGTTTAGCTGACGGTTCATCTTTGTTGCTCAGACAAGCTCTCACCATCTGCTCAGTGTTTGTTCATCACCAGGTGTTATGATTCCTGTTGCTCCTGGAGTGCCTTGTTTAAATTGCTAATGTGTGATGATGTGACCAGGTGTGCTTTTTTTTTTTTGTGTGTGTGTCTTTTTTGGATGTTAATGGCAGCCAACAGTAACGTATGCATTTGCCAGCCTGCTAGATTTTTTGCACAGCAAAATGTTCAGCTCGATTAAATCTAAAGACCTTGAGGTAAACTTATATTAGAAAACAAGACACTATAATAGCGTAGATTTTAACAATGTACATTTTGATTGTAAACTTGCATTTTTATATTTTAAATAATAATAGAATGCAATTAACAATGTTTTATATTATTTCATTTAGTGCTGTCAGCATTAATCTTGTTAATATGACGTTAACGCCATAACTTCGTTAACGCGGCAAATCCCCGTTAGCGAGTTAACACGGCCCCGTGAGAGGGCTGCACACCGCTAATGCGTTAACGAGCTAACCGCACTAATGCGTTGATGCCGTGCAGGCCTTGCATGGGGTTATCCACGTTAACTCGCTAACGGGGATTTGCCGTGTTAACGCGGTTATGCTGTTAACGTCGTATTAACTAGATTAATGCTGACAGCAATAATTTCATTATAAATCTGGAAAATTATATAATGAGAGCCTTGAAACACCCCATGCCCCCCTTTATATTCATCCTGCTTGCTGCAGGTATCTCTGCAGTATAAAGTGGGAAGGCTCCCGTCAGCGAGTTGCTTAATTTAATCGCATCAGACTAAGTTAATAGTTTATCTGCAAATTTGAATGTAGTGTCTGTAGCTTTACTGTACATTGTTGTGTAAAACAAAGGGCGGTGGGTGGAGCAGCTACGAAGTTTGCTTTTCTTCTCGTCGAGGTTGTTGATCAGGTGGTTTGATGAAGGATTTCGGCCAGCTCTTGATGGTGATTACAGGAACAAACGCTATTGTTTTGGACGTGATAAAAATGTTTCATTCCACCTGAGCTCACAGTCTCAGTAAGAGCTCCGCCTCTTCACTCCTCGTGGGTTGTATGTAGAGAGACGGCGGCGCCACGTTAAACCGTGACAGCATCATCTTCAGTGCTGCTGTTATCAGTCTTTTTGTTTAAAACCTGGGGCCTGCCTGGGCTTCATGCTGTTTTAATTTTGTATTCACACACACATGCTTCTAGATGTGTTTCTATTGCAGGTCTATGTGGGTGAAACACTCGCGCTTACACCGAAATGACGGAGCGCTACAGAATTTAAACTAAGCATCAAAGCAAAAAAAATGATTTTTTAAAAATTTTTATTATTGATCGATGAATCGTTGCAGGCATGTTATGAAGCCACAGTGGGACAAAAAGTGAATATGCAAAGGGCTTTTCCCCCCTCTTTGGTGTGTTGGAGGTGCATTTAAAGTGTAAAATTCTGTTTCTTTTCTCTGCAGCTACAACCTTGAGAGTGGCATCTGGAACACAGTTCCCATCAATAGTGGCCCCGTGCCAAGATACGGCCACTCACTTGCTGCCTGCCAGGTAAACACACACAGATTTAGAAAACCACAACAGTGACTGGGAGGGAGGAATATTTGGGAGAAGTGGGAAGAAAAGCAATCAAATGTGGTTTCAGAAAAGAAAAGGTTGCTTTCAAGCAGGAACTGCTTATTTCTTTGAGTAACTGAATGTTGTAACATATTCCAAACACAGAACTATTTTAAAACAACAGCAGGAGAACAACTTAAAATTATGGAGTTTAAAGCAAACGCAGGCTTGTCCTAGAGGCACATTTATGGCACGTTTAGAGACGAGTACATTCTTTAGCTTACTAAATAAATGCCGTCCTGTGTTTAGGATGATATCTACATGTTTGGTGGAAAACTGGAAGCCGGCTGGGAAAACGTGACGGACGAGCTGTGGGTCTTCAATGTACCCAATCGGACATGGCAGCGGAGAAACCCTGTGGTCGGCCCACCGGCCCAAGCTCAGATATACGCCGTGGAAGGACACTCGGCCCACTGCGTCCCACTGGACAACGGCGAGACTATCATGCTCGTCGTCTTTGGCTACTCCCCTATCTACAGCTATATCAGCAATGTTCAGGAGTACAACCTGAGTGAGTCACAGCTTTCAAGTGCAGACTCTTTCACGTTTTGTTTCTGCTTATCTATCAGCTCTCTGTAGCTTTCCCTTAGCACTGAGATAAATTTAAAAGCCCTGGCAAGCAAACCCAGTATGGCTGTGCTTCCAAACTGCAGTGGATGGTATCCACTCATAATTGTAGACTTCTCTGGGATCTTTTTTTTTTTTTTTAATTTAAAACCTGCCAGCAAATACTTTGTGAATCCAAAAACACCATATTTCATGACTGAATTTTTGGATAGCAGAGTCTAAGTGTCCTGTTTTATTTCTTTTTTTTTTTTCAGTGTAAACAATAAATAAAAAAGTATAAACAGCAGCCATGTAAACCATCCCTGAAAATCTGTGTTTGAAGCATCAAGATACAAGAGCCCAGCTGTCTGCTTCGATTCTACTAGGAGAGATCTAATTGTATATATATTTTTTCCCTATAAAAAATGTCTTCATATATTTTCTTTTTAGGGTCCAACACGTGGTTGGTGCCCGAGACCAAAGGTGCCATTCCCCAGGGAGGCTACGGCCACAGCAGCACGTATGACAGCGGTAGTGGCAGCATCTACGTTCATGGCGGCTATAAAGCTCTGCCCGCCAACAAATACGGCCTTGTCGATGACCTCTACCGATACGACGTGAACACGCGGACATGGTAAATCGACACAGTTGCGCTGCTCTTGTTGTTTCATTATGCATTCCAGACTATATGTGACACCGTGGGAGTTGCATATCTCCTTGGCACAGTTGTCCTTGACACGCCTGTCATGCACATGCTCCAGGTTCATTCTGAGAGAAAGCGGCTTTCCACGGTACTTGCACTCAGCTGTGCTCCTCAGCGGCACTCTGCTCATTTTTGGAGGCAACACGCACAACGACACATCCCTGAGCAACGGGGCCAAATGCTTCTCTGCTGACTTCCTCGCCTACGACATCGGTAAGAATCCTGTTATTGTTAAATAGTCCTTTATTTATTTATTTTTAAATGTATCTCTCTGTTTCACATAAAATCAGAAGTACAATCAGATCCATCCGCTATGTTAACTGATAATCACACAGCGAATCCGAAATAGTCACCTACACCTTGTTTTCCTCAGCCTGTGACGAGTGGACGCTTCTGCCCAAGCCAGACCTGCACAGGGATGTCAACCGCTTCGGTCACTCTGCTGTGGTTAGTAATGGGTGAGTGTTTCTATTAGAATTTCTGTGTAGATCACCCAGATCGATTGTGAAATCAGGTTTGGTAGCTGACTCTGTGGTGTAATCATGTTTTGTTTCATAGAAAATGCCCAGTTTTTCCCAGTAGTTTAATTTAATATATTCCACTGTGGTCTCGGCACTAATTTATCTTTAGAGTGGATGACTGGGTCTCTTTGTGAGCATTAAAAGCTTAATTTTTTACCATAAATTTGAAAAACAGTGTAAATAATAAAGAACTGTTCAATATCACAGCAATAACAATGTAATAAAATGACTTGCTTAAAAAAAGAGAAAGATTAGATAATTATGTTTATCAATTTGAGCATGGCGAAATAGAAAAAATACTCCATAATTAAAAAACAAAAGTCCAGTTTATCTTAATTTGTTGGCTGTAGTTTACACCTTTTTTTTCCTTTTTCTTTTTCTACACTGTTTTCTTTCGTCTTGCTCAGGTCCATGTACGTGTTTGGGGGCTTCTCCAGTGTACTGCTCAATGATGTGCTTGTTTACCGACCTCCGAGCTGCCAAGCCTTCTTGGCAGAGGAGGGTTGCGTGAAGGCTGGGCCAGGGGTCCGTTGCATCTGGAGCAGAGGCCGTTGTCTCCCCTGGGAAGTCAGAATGGCTAATAGCAGCCTGACTCTTGCTCCATTTTGTCCACCTAAAGCTGGTGAGAAAGACCACAGAACTTCTCCAGCCTCTTTTCACTTTCTCGTCACTACTTTATTTGTTGTTGTTAAAACTGCCTTCTTTCTAGAAATTGTATTTTACCCGTATTTACAGACTGATTCATGCACTCTTGTTGCTCTCCCTCTCATCTCTTTGTAGTTACAATGGACGAGTGGTGCTACAGGTTCTCAGACTGTGCCAGCTGTACAGCAAACACCAAGGGGTGCCAGTGGTGCGATGATAAGAAATGCATCTCAGCCTTCAGCAACTGTACCTCTGTAAGTGTTCCAACAGGGGGCAGCAGTGCACTGCTGATCTTGTGTTCAGCTCCCTGAAGCTGCCAAACGTGCACACAAGGACACATGCGCTTTTTAATACAGGTTTTGTGAGTCGAGGACATTGGTATGATAATTTTGTGCTATTCAGGACTACATGGAAACATCACCTCATTGCTTAAGGCAGAAAAAGCCTTTGCACATGGACTGTATATAAAAGATGGACACGGCCACCATGACGTCACCCGTTGGTCTCTAAAATCTGCATTTTTGAGGATTCATTAGTAGCAGTATTTAAAATATTTTGAACCAGAAGTAAGCATAGCAGGTTTAGTTGGCAGACTATATCCATAAAATGTGTGTGCAGTGCACAGGCACTGCCCTGACTAATTAACTAAATACATTTAACTGATTTAAACTGAAGGATGGACATCTTGGATTGTGTGAACAACAAACCAAGCTGTCTTATTTTTTAAATTTCAATATTAATGGTGAAAAAGCACCAACAGAGCAAACGCCAGTAAGACACCTTCCTATTATCTATATAAATCTGTATAAAAGAAGTATATAATAAAGTGGGGAACTATTTATAGAGAACAAAAGCGTCTTTCATACCAGACTGTAAAGATTCTATTTAATGCTGTTAATTTAGACATTTTAACACGGCGGTCCATGGGGCTCTATCATAAAATGACACTTTCTCTCATGATTCTTTTCTCTGCCGCTGCAGAATGTGAAGAACTTCACTGAGTGTCCTGTGCGGAACGAGCAGGTGTGCAGCAAGCTTGCCAACTGCAAGAGCTGCTCATTGAATCTCAACTGTCAGTGGGATCAGAATCACTCGCAGTGCCACGCTTTGCCCGGTAAGCTTTCCGTGCACACAAACACGCCACCTTATTAAACAGAAGCTTCGGATTTGGTTCTCACACATGCATGGCAGAGGATTTTTGGTCATTTCCAGGCAAGCATGTGGGAGACTGTGGGAGATGCAAGATAAATGCAGATATGTTTTAAAACTTAAACCTAATGCAGAGATGCTGATCAGTGTGAATACTCAACAGCCCTTGTAACATGAAACGGCCACATTGGTGGTTGTATTTAGTGCGTCAATTACGAGCGCTGACATTCAGACCTGAAGGGAAGCCTATTTCATTAATTAAATTTTTGCAGATGTTAATGACTCCCTACCAAGTTTACTTCTTCTGCCGCTGCTTGTACGGTTAAACCCAGTATCAGGGATTTGCAGAGATGTATTTTCAAGATGTCATCCCAATGTTGTTTATGAGGTCTGGCAGTGTATTTAGCTTACCTCTCACCATCTACCCCCCCGCACCCACCCATCGTGTTGTTGATGTTGACGCTGGCTGAATCTGAAGAGATAGTGCTGTCACTTTATCCATAATTTTCAGTTCACCAAGCCCTGTCGCCTAAGGGGAGTGCAGTGGGAGCTGAAAATAATATCTCTGTGTGTGTGCATGTGGGTGTGGATTTCTGATTCCTGAAAGGGAGCCGCTGATTGCACAAACAAAATGCACACAGAGCAAATGGGTGCAAATTACGCTCAAACAAAATCAGTAACATCCACACACACACACACACACACACACACACACACACACACACACACACACACACACACACACACACACACACACACACGTGTTAAACCCTAATTCTTTAGCCCCCTGTGGTTTGTTATGCCTTCTAAGTTCTCTGTTTTCATTTTTCTTGGATTATGGTTCTCCCCGTTGAGCAGTACTTAACTAATATTATTCCATAGTTAATTATGTCATTTTTAGCTTACGGCACAATACAAATAATGTCAAAGTAGTTTTTCCTGTTAAAGTTAAAGGAGAGCAAGGTTTTCTTGGCCCGAGGTCATTCACTTCTTGACATGCTCTTTTGATCGTCCAGCTCAGCAGTGCAGTGAGGGTTGGAACCAGGTGGGTGATGCCTGTTTGAGGATCAACTCCAGCCGCGAGAGCTACGACAACGCTCAGCATTACTGCAAGAACCTCAATGGCAACATCGCCTCACTGACCACCTCCAAACAAGTGGACTTTGTGCTCGAGGAGCTCAAGAAGCTCCAGCAACAAGACAAGGTACACTTAAATCAGTCATAAAGCAGGGGATATTGTGTTTTATCCTTGCTTTATTGTTTGACAATATACATGTAGTACAGTATCTCACATTCATTTTGAAATATTTTCTTTTGCTAGAATTGCAGTTTCCACCTTGGTGTTTAATTGAGTGAAAATAAAAGTGCATTTTAGCTGCTGGGGGAGCCTTTCTCTAACTCTGACTTATTGATTCTGAGCCCCGATCAGTTTTCTGCAGCTCTATTTTTATCTGATTGCAGGCATTCTTCTAGCTTTCTTGCCTTTCAACCAATTATGGGGAAATAGTTTTCCACTATTCCAACATCTTGTCTCAGACTGTGTGGTTTGCACATAGTTTTGTTTCTGAGATACCGCAGCTGATGAATCAGACTGCGATAATCACTCATCACTTCTGCCTGCCTTACGCAGGGCTAAAAGGGCCTCTGTGATTCTGTCTGATGGAAGAATCATGTGCACCTACAGTATCTAAGACCTTGACTGCGTAGTCTGGTCTGCATTTAGTTTTTCTTTTTATCTGAGTAATTTTCCTGATGTTGCTCTAAGTTTATATATTTATTGCTCTGCTCTGTTTTGTTTAACCCTATGATATGGTGCAGAAACTTGTTCACTGAGAGAAATCCAAATATTCACAGCAACATTACAATTAGAGCTTCTGCTTCTTTAATGGAAATGCGGTTTTGGGCATACTGGCTTCTTCTCATCCCTCGCGGCTACGTATTCTCCTTGCAGTGACAGAAAATTGTGGCATCTACTGATGATTTTAGTTTGGTCATGCCTGCTGTATTCATGAGAATGTCATTTCCTGTCAGTCTGCTGGGTTGAAACGCGGCTGTTTGTTCCAAACAGAACCTTGACATGCCTTTCCACATCATTTTCCCATTACATTAAAAGTTGAATCCTGAAGGCAAATAAGTAATCATATCTGTGAAATTATTCTCAGCAGACTTTTAATAGCATCTTTGGTTCCTAGGTGTAAATGCAGAAGGCAGGCTTTTTTCCCTTTTTTTTGTTAATAGCAGGATGGAGTAAAAAAACGAGGCACTTTTATGAAATTTTATCTTACATTTGAATAGCTTTATTTGTTTAGACTTTTGCTGTTTTTCCACAGCGGCTGTCTCCCTGGGTGGGTCTGAGGAAGATCAATGTGTCATACTGGGGTTGGGAGGATATGTCTCCCTTCACCAACAGCAGTCTGCGTTGGCTGCCCGGTGAACCCAGTGACTCTGGTTTTTGTGCCTACCTGGAGGAGCCACAGGTGTCAGGACTGAGGGCCAATCCATGCACTGCTACTGCCCACGGGCTCATCTGTGAAAAGGCTACTGGTGAGATGACCGAACACACAAGTACACTTCCTAAATATTGCATCTGCTTGAAAAGGTTTTTTCATGTCTTTTGTTTTGTTGTTTCTTTGTCCAGGCAATCCCAACCAGAGCACCCGTCCATCCTGTAAGAAACCTTGCTCGCTGCACACCAACTGTGCCAACTGCACCAGCCAGGCCATGGAGTGTATGTGGTGCGGCAGCGTGCAGCGCTGCGTCGACTCCACTGCATACGTCATCTCTTTTCCCTATGGCCAGTGCCTGGAGTGGCAGACTGGAGATTGCGTGGGTGAGTGTCTGAACTTAATCTAGATGAGTCTTCTTTGAAGTCTGCAGTCCGGCATTAAGGTGGCAGACAATAAGCTTTCCCAGAATGGCTTCTGTAAGCAGTCAATATTCATCTCGGAGAGAAAAAAGGTTAAAGGAGGAAACAGGCTTAAAGTGGCGGGTGTCTGTGGCGGAGGGAAAATCGTATTAGTTTTCTGTGATTGGATTTGGAAGCTGTTTTTGGTTTGTAATGGCCAATTACTTTTGCATATAATCACACGCCAACTGTTAGATTTCCCTGTTGACCGAGCTGTAGATGGGCTCTTTATCATTAGCTGGTTTTAAGTAGTTTAAAGACAGTCTCACATCAAGAACAGTGATTGCAAATAACTCTGCGAATAGGAAGTGTGCATAATTAAAACGCCCAGACATGCACTACTGTAAAAGTGGATGTTTTTACATTGAAAGTCATTGAAATTTGAAATGGCAAAAATGAGCGTTTCATTCTGATAATTAAATGTTAAACGTTAGAATGGAATAAATGAACATCTGAAAAAAACTCAGTCAACTTCACTGAGTGATATACTATCCTTAAGTACTACGCCAATACAGCTGAGCTGGAAAACTGCAGTTCCTGCTTGTGCCGTTAATCCACATTTATTTATTTATATTTTGCTGTACTTTTAGGTTTTAATCCACCATCCAATACCATCGAAACCAAAGTTCAGGCTGTGTTAAAGAAGAAATCTTCCATTTCAAACCCATTATATATTACAGGAACTCTGTTTTTGACTTACGGCATTCCCATTGTTTGTTAACAGATGTTTCGATATATCACTGCACCTGTTGCCCATTTTCCTATTAAAATATAAAGAACTGAAAAGTGAGTCAAGACATTTGCACAGTACTATCGAGGGTATATGTCTGTCATTTGTAAGATATTTACAGTAGTGCTTCTTGTGACTGTCTGAGCTGTCACAAAATAAACACAAAGGGTCACAAAGCAATTAACAAGAAGTGATTTAAGAAAAAAAGAGTCCTCTTTATTAAACAGCGTCACTACTCTTTGTGATTTCCTATTTAGTCGTAGAAATGTCATGCAAATTTAATGATCTGGCAAGGTCTGACAAAGACAGTTTTTGCTTAAAATGCTCTCCGAGACGTGTTAATTGGATGCAAGTTGGCATATTGAGTTTTTAAAACTAAACTGAAAATATGTGCAGATGAAAAGGCTTAAAGTTTTGCTCTGTACAGGTTAGTTCTTTGTACACAGCCTGCAGCTGCAGGTCCTCTTATGATAACAAATATGAATACCTTTAATCATCCATTTTCTCTTTGTACAACACAGCAAAAAGAAAGGGACTTTCATCCTATCATGACATGACTGACAAACATGATTCCGCTGTTATTTTCCTGATGGTTGTATTGAAATGTGATCATACTAAGTACTAGACACGTACCAAGGTGAAACTGCACAGTAGTAAGTTGATTGGAAAGATCCTTCACATGAAAGTCGGTGTAACCGCTGAGGTCGTTGCTGTTGTGCTACGTGATGTATGCCTTTTGCCCACAGTTGTGTTGGATTGTAAAAACATCTCTGATCAGTTTAGCGAGTAATAAATTTAGGGAGCCCAGGAGTGCTGTCTCAAATTCATTTGAGTGTGCTAGTGTTGGGTGATGCAGAGATGTTTCTGTTCGCTGTGGATATTTGTCTTGAGGAATTAGTCCCTGTTGGCATGAAGGACAGAGAAGGTTGTCCTATAAATTGTCTCTGTATTTTCTCCTCTTTTGCTTTGCTCTGTCTGACTTTGCTCGTCCATATTCACTCCCAGGGTTTCAATCACTGTTTAAGGCTTTTCTCACCTGCTTTACTTCTTCCTTGCTTATTTGGAGTGCATGGATATGTGCTCTAGGCTGAGTATGCTCCATAAATACATGCAAAACTACAAACCCTGGTCTAAGAAAAACCAGCTCTTTTCCTAGTTTTTTACACTGACTTCAAATGTGCAATTTGACTTGCACGTCGAGTTTGCACATCAGGTTTTTGACATACACATCACTGTCATTTTGACTCTTTTGAACATCAATATAATGGACAAAGAATTAAAGGAACACTTTGAAAACACATCATATCTCAGTAGGGGCAAAAATGATCATGATTGATGTCTGTACTGATATGTACTGGATAATGTGTTAGCAATGAAAAGATGCCTCATCTTTTCCTTTTAAATGAAAATGGTTGACCTACACAGGGCTAAATTCAAAGATACCGCAAAAGTCAAAGTAAAACAGTGATGTGGCAGGGCCGTCCATTTACCTGAAATTTTGTTGCAGCAATTTAAAATGGTTCTCGTAGTTTGTATGCCCCCTTACATGCTTGGATGCATGCCTGACAGTGTCGGGGATCGTGCACCAGGGGGAACCCGGGACCCACTGCACCATCGTAGGGTCTGACAGTGACAATGACTTCATCCCAATACCTAATGGTAGTCCGGGTGCTGTTGTTTAGCCTGTAGAGGTTTGTGCGTCCCTTCGTGGATATGCCTACCCAGACGTCACTGACCCACCATCAGACCAGTCACCCTGAACAATGTCACAGGCAGCAAAATGTTTCTACTTTATCTCTAGACCCTTTTACACCTTTCACATGTGCTTAGGGTGAACTTGCTCTCAGCTGTGAAAAACACAGGGTAGAAGTGGTGGACCTGCCAACTCTCGTATTCTACGGCAAATGCCATTCAGCCTACATGGTGCCAGGCAGTGAGCAGATGGCCCACTAGAGGACATCAGGACCTCAATCCACCCTCACACAAGAAGCCTGCCAGAGTAGACTGTCTAGAAGTGCTCATCCTGTTCCTCTTTGCACAAAGGAACCAATGCCAGCCCCGTGCATGGGTTATGGACCTTCTATGGCCCTGTCTAGTTCCTTCAGAGCAACTGCCCATCTCCTAGAATCTTCTGTGTTCTTGGATCTGTGCTGGGAGACACAGCAGTCCAGCATGTGAAAATGAAAGTGTAACTTTCATTTTTTCTTAATCAATTTATATCACCACAATGTCTCTAATTTTGACTATTTTTGACCAAACTATTTATTTATTTAATTATTTTACTGTAAAAACAGCCTAGAAGATATAATACCAGAGATGTGTCAATTTAGCTCAAAGTAAAATGAGGTCATTGTTCTCAAAAATGCCCAAGTCATTTGCTTTTGTGCTCAAATGGCTCATCCGTATCTCTTTGCAAGTACCAACAGTAGTTGCCCGTCATGGTCGGATTAAATTTTCCCTGATATTGGTTTTCTATCACTTTCATATCTCGATGAAATCCTTCCTGGTGCCCATTGCTGACATCACACAGGTTTGGTGGAAACAAAGTCAAGATGAGAATTTTAATAATAAAAAAAGAAAAAGAAAAAAAAGCATCTTCAGTGACATTCATGCGCTCATTCGGTGATTCATTTTCAGCATCTTATCCACAAGCTCCTCGTAATTCTCTGCTCTGTGATTGCCATGAAAATTCTGGACGACCTGCAGGACAGCTATGGTTGAGACCAAACGTATTTTATAAATGCTGAAATGCATCACCGTTCCTGTTCAGTCATCCTAGTAGTCCAAAACTTGGAATATCAACTAAAAAAACCCCCAAAAAACCCAGGATGTGCTAGTCGTAGGTTTTTAGATTTTGAGTAGGCAAGTGAAATGTTTGTAAGTACAGGTGAAAGGATCCCAGGTATGTGGTATCTTTTGCTTGCTGGGCTGCTTTGAGATTTTGCTCTCTGTATGACCTAAGCAGCTTCTTACTTTGCTGAGGGGATGGACTCTAAATGTATGTCCTTTTAAATTGATTATTTAAAGATCTCATTTGTCCACACTTCATCTTCCCTGATCAAACAACCTAACAAAACCTGGGGTCATCTGTGCTATGAGTTCGCGGTCTGTCCGCTTCATTATGACAGACCAGAAGAAAGTCCTTCAAGCTGTGAGTTCATTTCAGGCAAAATTCTAAACAGGCAAGGCTCACAGAGTTTTCTGTGGTCTTTAATTCAGTCTTTTTTTTTATATTGGATCAGGCTTTTCCGCTCACTCAAGCTAACAGCTTCCATTCTTTCACAATGAATTGAATCTTTTAGTTAAGTACTGTAGTTTAGCAGCTGCTCTGTCATTTTTTTTCAAGCAGAAGTGGAATTGTCAAATATTCCTACTCTTCAGATGCTGCTTTCTGTGGCCTATGTTGGTGAGAGTGGCAGCCATGGGTCAGAATGGAAGGTTGCTCTGTAATTACAGGGTTGAAGGTTTGATCCTCTAGCAGATGTGATAAAGTGTACATGCTGGTGCAGATGCAGTCACACTGTAGTTTTTCTGTGAATTCCACATTCTAGTATCCTCACTAGTGGGCTGTCCACTTTGTACCCTGCCTCTCATCTGGGTTAGAGTTAATTAATAACTCATTTGGCAGCTTTACACAATATGTTATTTACATTTAAATAGCTAAATAGCTCATCTTATTCTTTTATAAGATGCCTTGGTTTTTACTCCATTTGGTTTAAGAAGCACTTGGCTGTGGCACAAGCTGTAAAGCAGCATTTGAAGTCTGCACAATTGGAGGGATACTTGTGATTGACAGAGAGCTGTGTAATTTCCTTCCTAACACTGCTTTCAGATCAAAAGCAGATCGGATACTGAAGCAGTAGGGTTATCACGATGATCAGTAGTCTGTGAAATCAAAGAAGAACAGTTTGAAAGCTGCGAAACAGCCAGCCAGCATAAATACTCACAACTCTGAAGAGAAATGTGGATCTTATAAAAATTTTAACATCTTGAATTTGGCCTCGAACGTCACACTTAACTGGAGTTTGTGACTGAATAAAAGCCTGTGCAAAAAGTCTGGAGCCCACCCCTCTTTTCTTCATATTTGGGTTCTAAGTGGTCTTAACTAATGGTTCTCCAGGCTTTCTGGACATTTGCTGCATTTTCACTTATTTCTTTCAAAGCAAAACATCACCACTGTCTTGACCAGCAGCAGTGCCTCATCCTGAGAGCAGTTGAATCGCGTCATAAAAATGGCACAAGGACTGTCGTGAGCATGCTTCCTGCTCCTAACCCTAACGCACCAGGACCAAACCTGTGATAAAATGTGTTGACACTTTCGTCACCAAATAAAAACAAGATGAAAGTGTTCTGGACAGATAAGATCTAATTAAGTTGCGTAGAAAAGCGGGACAAGTTTACTTCTGATTGGATCACTTCTAATCTCCTTGTGCAGCAAGGTTAGAGACGCACATTTGATCTGATCCTGAGAAATGGAGTTGGAGTGAGAGGTTCAGCTCAGTGACTACAGGCCAGTGGCTCTAACACCAATAACCATGAGGTGCCTGGAGAGCCTGGACCTCAAATACATCAAAGTCACTATTCCACCTACTCTGGGCCCATGTCAGTACACAGACAGAACCAGCATCAACAGATGATGGCATTCCCATCACCTTCTACACCACATGGACCGCCTGAAACCACAGGGAACATTTAATACCACAGTTGGTCAGGATGGGCCCCCACTGCTCCTCAATCCTCTCCTCAGCACAGGAGCCCGACAAGGCTGTGTTTTTAGCCTTTTCCTGTACTGTCTGTATGTATAAGACTGCATAAATGTCATTGTTAGGTTTGTAGATGAGACGGTGGAAATAGGACTGCTCACTGGTGGGGATGAGTCTGGCCACAGAGAGGAGGTTCAGAGGCTGACAGATTGGTGTACTGAAACAATCTGGCTTCTAACACCACAAACACCAAAGAACTAATAACTGACTTCAGGAAAAATCAGAATGTTGACTCTGTGACATACTGGGGAACCTGTCTGGGGTGTACTCCACTTCTTGTCCCATGGCAGCTGGGATAGGTTCCCCTGCGACCCTAAATTAACTGAATGGATGGATGGATGCACGCAGGGATCAGGGATGGACACAGGGCTGGATCAGAATGCCCAGATACCATTGAACGTAATTGAGAGGATGTACAGAATACACACAGCCTTGTTAAAAGAAAAAAGCCCAAGATAGACTGTAATTCCTGAAAACTATGAGGAACATAAACCTGTCTCAAAACCTTCTGGTGTCTTTCTGCTGGCACACTATTAAAAGTGTCCTCCTTTGCAGCATGCTGACATGGTAAGGTAACATCTATGAAGCGGATAAAAAAAGGGACTGCGGAACGTCATAAAAGCTGAACAAAAAGATCACCAAGACACAGTTGCCAGCACTTGGAGACGTATACACATCGTACTGCTTGCAGAAAGTACTCTGAATCCTAAGGGACGCATCTAAACTGTTTGAATATCTGTCCTCAGGCGAGCGTTACAGGTCCATCAAATCACAGACGACAAGATTAAGACACTTTTTATCCCAGATACATCACAACACTGCAAATGTTTCAGTAAACTTCATCAATTTTCAATGTATCCAGCAAAATATAAAGAAATGAGGCGTGGCACAAGCTCCTTATGTTTCTCAGTTAATTCAGGGTTTTTGAGGAAACCTTAGTCAGGCTGTATATGCTGTGATGATGAAAACTGGTGATGCAGGATGAAGAGAATCTTGTTTCTCGGGTGCAGACAGAGTCATAATCAACATCCACTTAACAGAGCATATCTAGGCATCAGATTTAGTTCTTGGATATTGATTTATCTGTCAGAATCCAAGTGAGAGACGTGATTCATGTTTTCGTGGCAGATTTTGTGCTTCAACATGCTTCTTGTTGTGTGGCAAGACAAAAGTCCCCATCCAGCTGCTGCTTTCTTTTCTCAGAAGGACGTGTTCCTGAGAAATTCGCCACTTACGTCTTGTCGTCAAAACAATCTTAAATGGCCTTACTTTGTGCTTATTGCTCTTGTGTTGTCATGGTTTCACATCCATTAGTGGAATAGCTAGAGATTTGTTTGACATAAACTGAGGTAAAAGCACTCAATGTTTGTCTCCTTAAAATAGTAGTGGCATTTTCTCCGCTAAAGTGTCTGTCTGGCAGGCGAGTGGTGGCGCTCAAACAGTTTAGAGGCCTGAAAGTTCATCTCTCAACTGACAAAAACGGCATCGCTCCCTTGGGTTTCTAAGCTTTTTGTGCGGAGCTACTTCACACATCACACTTAATCCTTTTGTGGGACTTTTTCTCAAATCAAACTTTTCAGGGGCCTTGGTTATCTGACGCATTTGCTCTCATTATACAAACTTCTCAGACTGCGTCAGGTATTAAACGCTCAGCAAGTTGTTTCGTATCCTTTTATCTGTGTTTAGATCTGTTGTCCTGCCACCTCACTAGATAACCTGTCCATTGCCTACAAATGCTCAGAAATAAATTAGGGTGACTAGTACAAAGGATAGAATTCAACAATATGCATATAAAAGCAACATTGTTCAGAATTTAGTCTGCTCCAGCATTAAGCCTTCGGTGCTGTGGCTGATGTTTTGTTTTTGTCGTTTTATCATTGTGTTGTGATGACTCTAGTAAAATGGAATGGAAAAATGATGGCAGTGGTGGTGGGTTAAAACATACAATTACCTGCATTTTTCCTCTCCTGCAGCCCAGAACTGTTCAGGCCTGCGGACGTGTTCTCAGTGCTTGGAGCAACCTGAGTGCGGCTGGTGCGGAGATCCCACCAGCACAGGAAAGGGCCTGTGCATGGAAGGTTCGTTCCGGGGTCCCATGAAAAGACTGGCGAAGCAGGGCCAGCAGGGCCCGTCGCACGACATGAGCCTGGAGCCAGGCATCTGCCCCAAAGACAAAGGCTACGAGTGGGCCTTCATTCAGTGCCCCGGTGAGTGCTAAACTTCCTGTCAAGCTAACTGAAATTACAAACCATCTGTCATGTCAAGTGAGGCATTATTACCTATTGGAGGTCACTACTTAAGCTTAGGGGGAAAAAAAAACAAAAACAAAAAACTCTACCATGGACTCCTGTTACAGCCTCCCTATGCAACTAATCCGTCCCTGCTGATTCCATGCAACCTTATGCCGGTGTGACGTTTCATGCTTTCATGAAGCCCCTGTCCATACTGCTATGTTATGTAAGATGATAATGTAGCCACTGTAAGTTGTAAACTGAGAATGTGAGCAGCGCTCAGCAGCTCGCGGATTACTTAAAAAACCTCAAGAAATCAGATATTTGTGTGAGTTTTGGTGAGTCTAGAATGAATTAAAAGACTTGTAATATTTTGCCCAATTAGAGTTTTACGCCTCTAGGCTTGAACTCCACCATCATTGTGTCTTTTTCTCAGTTGTTCACTTTTTATAGCATGGTGCCTCCGGCCGCCGTTGCTGCCATCGTGGACCCATTAGAGTTTTGAATTGTCTGTCCATCCTTCCCAAACGCTCTCGTGAATGCCTTGAGGGACTTTCTTCAAATTTAGAACAGACCTGTATTTGGACTCAAAGATGAACTGATTCGATTTTAGTGATCCGTCGTCAAGGTTGGGGTGACCTCAAAAATTCATATGATTCACACAAATGTCAAGTAGGATTTGGGCATTATTGAACACCACATCTCAGGGACAGAAAGGGAGATTGTGGCCGTATTTTACATTTGCCATAAACTACACTGGTGACGCTAATGGATACCCACCTTGAAACTGTTCTGCTTGGCTAAAAATGCACATAAACTATTCATCTTTCCAGTTACATGCTATTTAGCAAGTCAGTTCAGTTTCACTTATATAGCATCACATCACAACAATTAGCGTCTTGGTGTGCTTTATATATTAGGGTAAAGACCCTTTAATATTAGAGAGAAAACCCCCAACAATCAGATGACCCCCCCCCCCCCCTCTAGTAAGACAGCACTTGTTTTAAACAGAAAACGCCTCCTGGCAGTCTAGGCCTGTTGCCATTAAGGTAGCATTGCTTCTTTCATGGCTGCTACTTTGTGTTCCAAGCATAATAATTTTTAGCAAATTACTTCAACAACTGCTCGATAGCGCGAGCACTTCTATTTACCGTCAGATACAGGTAGTTTAAGGAGTGGACGTTATCCATCCTAAAATATCGGGGGTCATACTGATGCATAGTTTCTTACATGCTCACTGTGTCCACACACTTTGTCTGAAAAATCAGTAACAACAAGGTTAATCTGCAAATTGTTGAATAGATTATCTTCAGGTTGATTAAAGGATTAAACTATTACAAATATTACAAATATTTTAAAAGGCAGGTCTGGATAAAATAACAAGTCAAACAACAAAAAGCTTTTGGATTTCTAGGATGCTATAACAACTCACATATGACAAAGGCAGCTTATGAATCCAAGAATATTTGCTTGGGTTGTCAAGTTAATAAATTTCCTATAATTTTTCATTTTTCTTGCTGTGACAAAGCAGCAGAATGAACTCTTCTGTCTTTTTTTGCAGCATGCCAGTGTAACGGCCACAGCACGTGCGTTAACGGCAGCGTTTGTGAGCAATGCCGTAACCTCACCACCGGTCCTAACTGCGAGACCTGCATGCCTGGTTACCATGGCGACCCGACCAATGGCGGCAAATGCCAGGGTGAGTGCCGCATCACAACAGACATTGGTTATTCTGCATGCATACGACTTAATGGCTCCACTTGTTTTTGTTGAGGCAGTCGAGTGATGTACTTTAACCCCAACAAGCGCCCCCTCCCAAGCATGTTCTCATCATCGTTATAGATTTCATTGCAATGCAGGAGATCAGCATTATGAAGTTTAAATGATACAACACAGAGTGCCTTCTCTAGGTTGTTTTAATTTGACTCAACCTGCTTTGTGTAAGTGATAATTAAGCTTTTTAGAAGGATATGGCCTGCTTTTTGAATTCTAATTGATGTAATATGTGGTGAATATGGTGTAATGCAAGTTGATAACCAACAGAGGGCACTATTGAGTGTTGATAGTGATAATTTGCCCACTCATGTTTGATTAATGACATGCAATATGTTGGTTTCCTAAACAGGCACTTTCCACCCATGGGATCCAAATACTTTAAATTTACACTGTGAACATGCACACAGCCTGACACACACACACACACACACACACACAGCTAGGAAGGGGGAAAATTGATGCTTTAAGCTCAACTTAATACAAACTTCAACACATGCAGCTCAGTAGCCTAACTGCTTTACCAGTTTTCTGGGTGTGGTGCTCTTTCTTGATAGAAAACCTCTTTTGATTGAGTTTTTGATTAGCTCATGAGGGAGATTTATTATCCCAGTCTCCTGCCCAATGGCAAATAAATTTTTCTTAAGTGACTGCAACCCATAAATTATGCTGAATTCCTGTTTTCTAAGCCAAAACACATAATGTCTGCTAAATTTATTGTGGAGAGTCGATGTGAACGCAATACAGGAATGGGTATTAAATCAAATACACAATGATCACACTAGTATCTGATAACTGTCTTGGCTTGTGTTTCTTAATGAATGGATCACAGACTGGCTGAAGGCTGGGAGTACAGGCTCCTTGTTGAGAGGAGATTTAGCTGCACTCAATGGTTATGAGACATGAATAGCATTCCTGAGAAGTTACATGTGGGGTTTTGTGTGACTCGCCAGACATGGGAGACACAAATTTTGTGGGAGCTTTACAGTCTCAGATACCATATGTTGCTGCTCAGGCTAAAGCTGTGAGTTGGAAAGTGAAACTGCACCAGTGAATACCTGTCACTATTCTCCTCATTCTCCTGGAGCCTGAGGACAAAAAAAATCATAATTTGTGATAGGAACATGTGAATAAATTCACAGCGAGGAGAACCACATCTAATGTGGCTTTCACATAGTCAAATTAAATCCCCGTATCACCAGCTGTCAATAACAAGAAGTGTTGGAGGAAGTGTCAGTATACTCAGTTAAAAGCTTTCCAGTCTCCTAAAATATTCATGCCATGCTGGAAAGGGTGCACTACTTGGAAAGGAGGGAGGAGGATCCACTGGTCCTTCAGTAATGCACCTTTTCAGTGTTTTAATGATTACTGAACTGAAAAGAATTGGTCAGTGTTTTTTTTTCCTTCTTTTTTTTGTCCTGCAAAAGCAAACCTGAAAGGCTGTCACAGTAGAAGCACTTTAGAAGCCAATTCACTCATCTGTCACACATCTATTGCAGCACTTTCTGTATTCTTTACACACACACAGACACACATGCCTAGCGGGTATCTTAGCCTTTGTTTGGAGGTGGTGGTTCTCCTTCATGTCTTTGAAGTTCAGCCAGTCTTTTGGGAAATACATTTGTTTACCATCTTACCCAGATCAATATCAATTTCCCCCTCTGTGCAGTCTTACCTGCACAGGTTTCAAATGTATAACTGATCACATATAAGTGTACAAATCCAAACCAGCCATGTGTTTACTGTATCAAGTTTTTTTTCTTTTTTGTTCAGGTTTGATATTGATCATTTCTGTTCTTGTACCTGTCTTTTTTCCTTTTCTTTTTTGGCTTTGCTACTCTCTGTCTTCCCAACCTTCTTTTCCATCTGGTTTTGCCTGTTACAGCCTGCAAGTGTAATGGTCATGCAAGTGTGTGTCAGGTGTTAACCGGCAAGTGTTTCTGCACCACCAAGGGGATCAAAGGAGACCAGTGCCAGCTGTGAGTATATTGGTCACTTCTCGCTCTCTCACACTCACTCATACAAATTTTGTTCCTGAAATTTAACCATGGAAGATGCACTGACTGCTTCCATCATTTTCCACTATGTGTATAAATGCACTAGATAGCAGGGCTGTTTTTTGTTTTTTCCTTGTAGCTACTTTTGTGCTTTGCTCATGCCGAGGCTGATGACTTGTAGCTGGTTCTGAGCTTTGGGTTGCTTTAGATTGATCCACTTTGCCTTTGTTAGCTTCTTTAAAATGTCTGTATTCATCTGGGTGAAGGTGACTGAAGTGTCTCATTAAGTTTATTGTTATGAGCGTTTTATGTTTACTTTGGACAACTTTGTGTCTTCACTCTCAGTAAGGAGCTTCCACACTAATGACATGTTAGCGTGTGACTGCGAGTGTGCAGCTGTGTGCCTGCGGTGCTGGGTGCGTGTTGTGCGTGAAATGGACCGGCCTGTAATCGGACACACGTGAGGATGATTGGCTGTTTACGGGTCAAGACTGAAAATGCTGGAAATCAGCTGATTTCGGTTTGTGGCTGGTTGAGGTTGATAACAGAATAACAAGATAAAAAAAATAATGTAAAGTATCTGATTATATATATTCGTATTAAATCCACAATAGAAAAATACCATTTAAGTGATGGAAAAAAGTTGCTGCCTGATTACTGGTGACTGTTTACCCGATGAAGATCTGGGTTGAAATCTCACCTCTTTTCAGTGCACTCAGGTTTTAGGAGCTGTTGTCCCATTACTTATGACCTGCGGCTGACCTCATTGTAGTACTTGCTCTTTTGGCTGAGTTTTATTTCAGTATCAGAAAGGTCAGATCAGAAATACCAACAATGTTCCGACTAAACTCCACTGACTCACGGTAATGTGTTCAGAGCGATTCTCTGAACAACATAAGCGTGTCAGTAATCACTTGGGATAGAGCCTTGAAGATGTGCTTGAGGCTGTTTTAAGGAAAACAAGTGAGGTACCCGGCTGTAGGAAAGCACTATGTGCTTTCTTCATGCTTTAAAAAAATTGTAATTTGTCTTTACAGACACACAAATTGAACTGCTGATTGAGTTAAACCAATCCTAGCAAAACAACATTGTTGTAAAGTAGAGTAACGGGTAGCTGGTTACCCAAAAGAGGTCTTTCTTGACAAACAAATAATTAGTATGTTAAAAATATTCAATTTCTGTGGTGAAGTGGATCAGTGTGTTTGTGTAATTGTTTAATTTGGCCCCCGTATTGCCGTCATGGATAATTCCAAAAGGCATTAAAACAATTACTTTGGTTGATTTTAAGTCATTATATAGCCTGACTTTCACCAGCCATTTTTAAAATAAATTTAATGGGATTTTTTTATTACATGATTTATCTCCTGCAGTGACTCATGATTTTCATAATATAGTTATGAGGATTGATTTCTGACCAATAAGAACGGCTCAATTTCTCCTCATGTCGAGGCTTAGATGCTGATGCTAATGGCCCTGTGGTGTAAAAACAGGCAGTTGGCACTATTTGCCAGGAACTCCACCTCCAGGGTGATTTCTGCTGACACAGTCGAATCCACTCGCGTAGGAGGACCATCTCTTAGCTGTCTGCTTTCCCAGTTGTAAGCATAATGGAGACTGATATTTCTGATAACCCTAATGCAATAAGCCTTATGGATGGGTCAGCGGCAAACATATGTGTGCTTACGTACACACTCACCCACAATCTAATGATTTTTTTTCTCTCTCCAAAGTCACCCAACACTCCTTTGTGTTTTGATCAAAATGAGATAATCCCCCTCCTGCTTTTCTGCTTTTATAATTCTCTTTGAAAACACAAGGAAAATAATGCATGATCACAATATACATGAAAAATAAAAACATTGACTAGAAGAATTCATAAAGGTTATGGGAATAAGAGGGAAAGACTGCAGAGAAATCAAAGAAGAAAGAAAGAAAGAAGGGCTACAGGAGAGCGAGACCTTTCCAAACCCTCAGTGCTTTCAGTCAACATTGAGAGCAAATAACTAACACTTTGCACAATTGGAAAAAAATGTCACATTGATTTTTGCTACTAGATTTAATGTTGTGCAGTGCAGTACAGTGTAGTGTTATACTCAGATAGCAGGTGGATAACAGTTAATAAAAGAAACGTATTTTCTCATTTACTGCAGAATCAGACTCGAGTATCAGAACAGGCCAGGCAAAGCTTTGAAGCCAGCTTCGAGAAGATCCTTGTAGCTGTTGCTGATTATCACCTTGAAATTTCAACAGTACTAAAAAACTCCCAAAACAACACTTCTAAAGTGAGGGCACTCTGTTATTTTGTAGGTTACTTTGCCGTTATGCTCATGATGGCTACATTCAGACATACTCATGGCCGTGTCTGTGTCATTGACAGGCTCTGTTTTGAATGAATCTGCTGGGCTCACAGTTCATAAACTGGGGGGCAAAGAATGGGCTGCCATGATTACAAAGGATCTGTCACTTTTAGTTTTTAGTCTTAGATCAGCAGAGGTGTAACATGAGAATTTTGTATAACCAGATAAGCTTTTCAGCAGCATTCTGCACAAGCTGTAGATGATGCATGGAGGGATTGTTTGAGGCAGGTGAAGAGGTGAATTGCAATAGTTTAAAAAAATAAAATAAAACAAAAATCTAAATCTCTGACTTAGATATAACAGGAGGAAATGTACTCTTTCTTAACTGATGAAAACAAGAGCTAAAGAGATGCTTACAAACATGCAGAACCACTGACAACTCCCCACGCAAAACAACTCCCAGGTTTTTTTTAATAGATTGGTTAACATAACAGAAGAGTGAACCCAGATTTTAAATAACAGGGTAGCAGGGGCGACAATTAAAACTTTAGAAAAACACTGAGGTTTAAAAGTGATATAAAGCTGAATATCATCAACATGCCAGGGTTTTAAAAAATTGTTGGTAAATGATCTTAAATGCCGATATAAAGGAAGTAAATACAGTGGGGTGCAAAAGTTTGGGCAACCTTGTTAATAGTCATTATTTCCCTGTATAAATCGTTGGTTGTTACAATAAAAAATGTCAGTTAAATGAAATGAGATGAGATAGCCTTTATTTGTCAGTTGCAGGTCTTTTGCCCACAACCGAGATGACAGACCTTGCCGACCGTACATACAATACAAACATCACATTGGGGAGACAGGTCAGGCCAGGTAGTGAGGAAAAAAACATTGAAATGTGCAACACAAAAGGATAATACAGGAATGCACAGGTATCAACACACCATAGCACAATAAACACAGACAGCAACATGGGAAAGTGTTCCAGTGTGTACATCTGATCTGCGCCTCCAGCTGACCCGATGTCCACATCGGAGGGGAGGTAAGCGTTGGAGGTGGCGTTGGAGAGGGAGGGTGATGCGTCAGTGAGTGCTTATCAGTATCAGTATATGTATGTATGTGCGCGTCCATAGTTCAGCTGAGACAGTGTCCTTCGCCCTGCCAGGCTAAGTAAACAGTCTTCCAGCCAACCCAGGTGGCCTTGCATGGAATGGGAAGGAACAGACTCAACACAGTCGTTATCAGGGAGTTTTTGTTCGGCTCCAGCCTTGAGCCCACAGCTGGCGCCGAAGGGGTAGCCGGATTATGATGGTGATTTTTCTTTTGCAAACAACTCATGAGAATTTCAAGCTGTTTTTAACACTCCGACACAGGTCTCTCAATCTCCCGTTGGATAGCCGCGAGTTTCTCCGTGATGTTCTTAGCCGTCGATTCTGTGGTCTTGTCACTCTTTTGCTCACATAGCAGATTCTGAGACCTCACGACCGCAGCCAACTGATCCGAGATGTAATCCAGCTTCCGCCCAGAGATGTTGTTCTGAGTTGATTCTTTCCTGATCTAATCCAACATACATACGCTCAAAGGTGTTATTCTGAGCATTCATTGCAATCGTAAGCGCCTCCAAGCTCTTAACCATGCTGCCTTCAGTGAGCCCTTTCTGAGAAGTCGCACCTATCGTTCCAATCCCAGCGGGCAGCCTTGTGGGGGTTTGAACAGCCGGTTCCGCTCTCTTAATTCTCCAATAAACCAGGGCCAAGCCAGCTCCGATCAGCAAGAACCCTGTTATCATGGTTCCGAATAGGTAGATATCTTCAGCGTCCTCGATCGACAGTCCCACGCAGGCACACGATCCTCTGCCACCCGTCCATCGTGTATCCGGCAGGGAAAGTCCCTCCAGGGCACTCGGGTTCTCCCGAGCCCAGACTTCTCATCAAAGGGTGTCAATAGCATTCAGAGACCAGTTGATCAAATCCATAATTCTCTTTTAGGTTATTGACACAGACTGTGAGAGAGTGTTCCAGGGAAAGTAATACAAAAAAGACATGAGACTAGACAAGGACATAAGAACTAGCAGGGAAGATAAGGGAGAGGAGAAAAAGTGCGTCCGCCTCCTCCGAGAGCCAAAGAAAGAATATATCATATAGGAGACACACACACAGTGATATTTGAGAAGTGAAATGAAGTTTATTGGATTTACAGAAAGTGTGCAATAATTGTTTAAACAAAATCAGGCAGGTGCATAAATTTGGGCACTGTTGTCATTTTATTGATTCCAAAACCTTTAGAACTAATTATTGGAACTCAAATTGGCTTGGTAAGCTCAGTGACCCCTGACCTACATACACAGGTGAATCCAATAATGAGATAATTTAAGGGGGTCAATTGTAAGTTTCCCTCCTCTTTTAATTTTCTCTGAAGAATAGCAACATGGGGGTCTCAAAACAACTCTCAAATGACCTGAAGACAAAGATTGTTCACAATCATGGTTTAGGGGAAGGATACAGAAAGTTGTCTCAGAGATTTAAGCTGTCTGTTTCCACAGTTAGGGACATATTGAGAAAATTGAAGACCACAGGCTCAGTTCAAGTTAAGGCTCGAAGTGGCAGACCAAGAAAAATCTCAGATAGACAGAAGCAACGAATGGTGAGAACAGTCAGAGTCAACCCACAGACCAGCACCAAAGACCTACAACATCATCTTGCAGCAGATGGAGTCACTGTGCATTGTTCAAGCATTCGGTGCACTTTGCACAAGGAGATGCTGTACGTGAGAGTGATGCAGAGGAAGCCTTTTCTCTGCCCACAGCACAAACAGAGTCGCTTGAGGTTTCCTAAAGCACATTTGGACAAGCCAGCTTCATTCTGGAATAAGGTGCTGTGGACTGATGAAACTAAAATTGAGTTATTTGAGCATAACAAGGGGCGTTATACATGGAGGAAAAGGAACACAGCATTCCAAGAAAAACACCTGTCTCCCATATAATATATTTGACTGACATTTTTTATTGTAACAACCAACGATTTATACAGAAAAATAATGACTATTAACAAGGTTGCCCAAATATTTGCATCCCACTGTACAATGAATGAAAATGGGGCCAAGAACAGAACCCTGTGGAACACCATGTGAGAGTGGCAGAGTGATGATTTGTAAGTTGATGTGGCAATGGAGACGCTTCTATAAGCATTAAAGTGAACTGTTCAAATGCTGGACCAGACTTGCTCACCTGCTGTTTCAACCTCTTGATCAATACTTGTTGGTCAGTATTGTCAAAGGCTGGGCTTAAATCCAACATCACTTCGAATGAACTCTCCTGAATCCCTGAACATCAACAAATCACTTGAGAACAGCAGGCTCTGCCAAGGGACCTCTATGGGAACCAGACTGAAACTTTTAGAGAAAGTTCAATTCTTCCATAGAACTGAAGTGCAGTTACCTTTTATTTTTAACACTTTTGCAATAAAAGGGAGTTTTGAAATGGGCCTAAGTTGTTCTCTGAGGGTTGTATGTCTTTTGGAGCCAACTTTAAGTGGTCACTAAGCAGTTTTTGGTACTTAATGGGTTGGCTTTGTGCTTTGTTTATCTAACCAAAAGACTGCCACTCGCTTATGCAAAGTTAAAAACATAATATGCCTTAATATAATGCAACTTAACTCATTCACTGCCATTGACGTCTATAGACGTCAATTACGTTTTTCAATGGGAGGGGCCAGAATACAACCTCGGGCAGCTTGTCAGTGAATTTTATTTTTTCATATATTTGTAAATAAATTGTTTTGATAAAACATAACCTTTCTCAGTGTTATTTCTGTTTTATAGAAGTGAAAAACTTTTATATGTTAGAGGTGTCACAAAGCAAGAAATATTAGTGTCAAAGGCACTTTTCTGCTTGAAATGTATTTTTCACAAAAAGCTCGTTTTCTCCCTTTTTTTTGGTCAAAACAGGCATTTTTGGTGGAACCCACCTCTCTTCTACAGCTGATTACTAAAGAATGGAAAATGGTAGAAACAAGCTTTTTTTTTTGGATGAAAGAAGAGAGTCTGTTCTTCATTTTGGTAGGTTCAGCGTTTATATGATCATAACACACAGTTTTCTGTGGCTCTTCAAAAATGAGTAAAAATGCTCAAAAACCCTGGCAGTGGGGAGTTACCTGATTTGAAAATGGCTGGCAGTGAATGAGTTAATATATAATGCATAGTACATATAACCTACCAGATCATATCAAGGATGATTGCTGCAGAGATCTTTATGGAGCCCTGACATTTCCAATACATAATGCATGTTTGCATCTCTAATGTCAAAATCAAACCAGGTTTCATATACAGCTACGTTGGTGTAATGACACAAGTGTAATCTAATTACTTTTTTTTATATCTTGTAACTTTCAAGCTCTCATTACATATAATCATTGTGTCCCCAAACACTGTCAGCCGCTCGCTTGCACCATCCCTCCCTGTAAGCCTAAATAAAGACCTCTTCGCAAGGGTACTCTGCCTTTTGAGCATTGTGCACAGAAGTACACACATGCAGATTTTCACTCGTGCATGCTCTGCATCTACTGATGCCATTAGGACCTCCAAATAATAGCTGCACTAATGAAGTGAAGGGTGCATCGGTGCAGAATAGAAGTGCTTTTGAAAGCGATTGAAGAGGTCTGAGCTGCATCATAGCGATGAGTCAAATAAAACTGGCGAGGGAAATATTTATCATATTGCTCATTTGGATGCATCCAGTGTTCAGGATCCTTCACATGCTCGGGGGTAACGTGCTGTACCTCTCAAGAGTGTGTGAACATATGCATGCCTGTGCTAGCCTGCACAGATGTGAATTAAACTGTAAGGGTTTTAAGCACATTTCTTCTCTGTTGTTGTGTCTGTCTTTGCATTTTTGTCTGTTTTAATCACTGAGCTGGCACAGGGACAGGCAAAGGTTCAAGCTGAGTGTAGATTAAATTAAGATACAGTTCAAGGGGACTGCCTGAAGTTCAGATGTGTGCACGGATGCATGCAGGTCTAGATTAAATTAAGATACAGTGTTGGGAAGCTGCATTATACTGATGAGCACATGGGTACTTGTGTGTTTTGCCATCTGCAAATGCCAAGCAGTTGAAATGCCCTGCCAATGACGTTCTGTTAGGCTCAAAAGCCTGTGGCAGCATTTGTCCTCTGTCCTTTGTACCGTGGTAAAACACCACTCTGCCCTGTCCTTGCCTGTATAACATTATAACAGCAAGAGGGGGCAGAGCTGACCCCTCCTGAGCTGTGTGAACCTGCCTCCTTTAGGTCACTGAAGACACCGATCCTTGTTATTTAGGTTTTGCTGGGTAGATGCAGTGTTAAAAATCCATCTTCTGCACATGTGCATTGGCGTGAGTTATTGTTTTCATTACATGACGTTTTCAGTTTGAATGAGTTTACCAAATGATTAAAAATTTTATCACCTCTTTATAATTTATAGAGTTTAGAGGATTATTCCTTATTTTCTAAACAACAAAAATCTAATACTATAGAGTGATTTTAGTGTTGTAAAATGTGAACACTAGAATTTGAAGATCCGACTGTAATGCTGCATAAAAGCTGAGAAAGGATGCATGGAGGTTGATTGCTGCTCAAAATGAGTTAAAACACATTTGCAGCAGTAATCAGCAGGTATAATAAGAGCTATAGTACCAGTAATTGAAGCCACAGTGACGATCCTCTTAAAATGTTGCCTTGTACATTGTCGTTCTGCGAAATAAATGGGCAGATGCCTCAGATTTGGCACAGTGGTTACTGTATATGTAGAATCACTCTTAATCATGACTTCGTGACATTGCAAAAATGCAAAACCTTGCTTGCTCTACATTATGAAGAGTGGGAGCACATTCTTTGGTCTGATGAGACCAAAACAGAGAGAGGGGAAAGAAAAAAAAAGTTAATATCGGATGAACTACAAGACGTTTTGCTCGAACCTGGCCAGAGCTACCACTGTGAACACATAGTCCTGACACTGAAGAGGTGGGAGTGCGATGATATGGTGCTGCGTGAGTGCAAAGGGTGTTAGAGAGATGACATTTATAGAGGGCATCACGGACATGGTCGACGAGATGACTCCAGGAGCCTGGGAGAGGAGGAATATTCCAGCATGATAACGATCCAAAGCACATGGACAGAATTACATAAGAGTTTGTCTAAATGAATAAAATGAAAAGTGTAATCTGTTAAAGTGTTCCTTCTGATGCGAATCCAACAGCACACCTTTGCAGTATTTCAGTGAGAAAGGCAAAGGGACACAACCCCTGCAGCAAAGGACAGGCTGGGCAAAAATTGTCACTGAAAAATGTCAAGACAAACGTCCTCCACGCCAAGAAGGATCAAGTCTACCATCATAATATAGCTGGAGATGCACAATATTGAGAAATGAACAGATTCAGTTATTGAAGCTGTGCAGACTTCTGTTGTTGGTGTTCTTTTGTATGATGCAGTCAAACGAAACTGTTAGTTTGGATTTTGAATAAATCCAAATGTCCCGTTTGAAAGCTTGAAAGTAGTGCAACTGTTGTAATTTTGAATCATTTGAATTTGAAGTTGCTGCACAGGGGTGTAGTCACTTCTGCTGTGCACTGTACTCCTGAGTGTCTGAGAGGAGTCAGCAGCTACAGTAATATGTGACATATAAAGCTGTTGTCAAATCAAAGCTGTTGTGTAATAGCTTTGCTTTTTTTTTTTTTTTTTTTTTTAAAGCATTTTTGACATTTTTTCTCCCTGGTGATATTTAATGTGCCGAATGACGTCTGGTGACCTTCAAGCCCCGTATGACTGGGTTTTTATTTTTGTTGGTTTTTGCACAGTACGTTAGGTGGTGATAGCGTCTGTCTTGCAAATCTGAAATGCTGCAAACCAAGCCAGTCCCAAATTATTTTTAGAGTCAGAGTCATCCTCATTCAGTGTAACATCACTGACGGCCTCCTCCTCCTCCTCAGCGGCGTTCGTGCCTCTCGGTTGGCTCGCTCCACTCTGTTCCCTCCTTTATTTGCCGTCCCCTCTGACTCCTCGACACCGCCTCGGATATTCACATTCTCACAAGTTTAATTGGTTGTCTGCAAGATGAACCAACTGTGAAGCCTAATCAGTGTGATAATAGGTTTCTTATCTTTAAAGTAACACAACAATTTTCACCTTATTTGTGCGCTTCAATTGCATATGTGGCATTCATCAACCTGCTCATTGTGGTCAGTCGCTAAAGAGTGATGACAGTGAAGTTCGGAGTGAACTGCGGACAGTTAAATGCATGTACGTGCGTTGAGAGGCGGAGCAGTGCAGTCCAGTGAACATTGCCATATGTTCCTCCTCATTATGGGGGCTTTAGAAAGCAATGGGGCTGATAAAACAGAGCAGTTGATGGCGTTCTGTGGATGTTAACAAATTATTTTGCTTGGAAGCACTTCATTTAAAAGTCAGACTGTTTTCTGGCTGATACCACAACATCCTTGTTGTGAAAAAAAACCCCCAAAACTGTAGTGGGTTTTAGCAAACTACACAATCTTACAGGAAAACCTGGATGTTTAAAAAGTGTTGACTTTAAAGGAAAAGCTTGAGACTTGAATTTAACCTCTCTTAGGCTTATTGTAAGTTTGACATCCCTGCCTTAGAGGGAGAAAAAAGCATGGCTGCAAACCCCTTTGACATCATGAGCCACGTACAGTACCAAAGAAACTAGTTTTACTATGCATTAACTATCCACTGTAAACAACTGACATTTATGTTGTAAATAGTGAAAAAACAAACAAATAATAAAAAACAGGCACTTTTAAAGGGATTTTTAAATCGTGTAATTATTTTGTAGGATGAATAGGAAGTTGGAGATCTTTATCAGCAGGAAAAATTAGGGCTGGATTGCGGGCTTTGCTGTGGCGATTATGACACCCCTGCCCTAAAGTATCAGAGAAACAAGGAGTTGCACTTAACAGCGTCCAAGCAAAAGCCTCCTGTTTTCTGTAAAAACACTTTTGAGTTATGGACAGAATTAAACGTCATGGGACAACCATTTAGTTATTTAGCCTGTGACTGTTGTTACTGTGTTCAACCCCAGCTCTGATTATCACATCTGAATTTTAACTTGGGTCAATAAACCTGGTCCATTTTGAACTTTAAATTTCCTCCTTACTACGTGCAAAACTCTGTCTTATCTGACTTTATTCCACGAGGAGGATTCCCCTTGATCACCGGTTATTCTCAGTTAAAGATTATATTTCTCCAAAATTCAAATAAGAGCTGTTTTTGCTCCAAGGATTTTAAGGGCTTAAACCTGATCACAGACCTCTGTGATCAAGCGGAATGTGAAGTTTTGTGCATGTGTGACTTTGATAAACAACATTTTTTTTGGGGGGGGGGGGAAGAGAGAAAAAAATCTAATTAACTTTTACAAACTATCAGATTATTTCCTCTTTGTCAAAAGTAAGAGACTTGATGAGGCGCCAACAGCAGGAGCTAATGCGCTGGCACTTGGCAGACACTGCTTCTGATAAGAGGCATTCTTGCTCTCAATCTGTTCGCACTCTTCTTCATCTTGTTCTCTCCTCTCTGTTTTCTTCACTGCAGATGTGACTCAGAAAACCGTTACCTTGGCAATCCACTCAGAGGAACCTGTTACTGTGAGTAATTCTCCGCTGGACAGCTACTTGCTGGAGAGACAGCTCATATGCACTCGCTCTCACAAACACACACCTTTATTATTCTTGGCGATTCTCTCTCTCTGCCTCTCTCTCTTTCTGTCTCCCCTCTCTTTCTCTCTCTCTCTCCCCCCTCTCCTTCCACTTCCACTCTTCCGCCCAGGGCAGATGGAGCATTTTAGCACTTTGGCACCAGGGGCGCTTGTTCGGTGACAGAATGACTTGTCGTGAAAATGTCAAGTGCATCAGAGGGAGTGAGTGATTGAGCTAATCAAGGAGACGGAGGAGTAAAAAATTCTCCACTTGTCTACTCACTCAATCACGCACCTACTCATTTATTCATTTAGAAAGTTGACTAAATGATAGATTTTCCTTTCACTTAACAAGTCAAACTATCAGTGTGCGTATATGGAAAAGGAACTCGAATGACACGAAGCTGACACCCAGCGCCGAGTGGTAGCACATCTGTGCCCCCCTTCCTGTGTATACTGTACACGCTGGTGTGTTTGTGCTTTGTGTGTTTATTTGCATGATGTGGTGTCCTTCACGGTGCTGCGGTACTTAGCGATTTGTTATCTGCCTTTCAGCACTCCGCTACTGACAACAGAGCCTTTGCCAAGGTTTTGTCCCTTTTTGAAATGCCACAGCCTGACAACAGGCTCAATGGGGGGAAGACAGGAAACTAAAAGCCTGAAGCTTGTTTTAACCTCTGGACACCACTGGGACTTGTTCTTGAGCTTAGCTGTGCACTATTGTAAACATGGCAGTGCTCACTATCCAAAAGGCCACTGAGCATAGATTAGCACTTTGAACTCATGCGACATTATCCAGCTCCTTTGCAGTGTGTGTTAGTTTGTAGTTTGTAATTGAAAAATGCAGACCTAAATGTATCTCCCAAAGCCTTCTGTGGCTTTAATGCCATTTTACTATTAATGTGCAGTTTTTTGTTTTTTGTTTTTAATCATGAGTCAGATCTTCAGGAGGCTTATTTAAGCCTATAAAGAAATACTTTTTATTCTGTGGCTTTACAGGACATCTCAGACTCTGGCCGGTAAATTATGTAATTTATATGCCAAAAAATAGCTCCTGCAAATTCGATCATCCACTGTCTTAGTACTCATGCCCCTGCAGTCCCCCAGGGAAAAAGTAAACAGCTGTGGTACGAATGTGAAAGGACACATTTAATAATAAAATATTTGATGCATGTATCTCCTTTAAAAAAAAAAAAAAAAAAAAAAAAAGATAATTTAGCATTACCAGTGAAATCATCTGTGGCAGTTCATTAATAATAAAAACTTCATTAATCTCTGGTGAAGATTATTTACTCTCAGGGTCAGGTTAATCTGTTAGTTCCATGCTTGATTGCAGCAATCAGATTTTAGCCTCTAGCCTGTGGTGGTAAAGCTACATCTGCCAGCTAAGTTCTTGATGAAGCTGTCATCTACGTATGATGTACGGGACATGGGACAACATCAGAGTAATTTCTTTCCTGTCTGGTTTTCTAAACAGACAATCTTCTGATTGACTACCAGTTCACCTTCAGTCTCATCCAGGAAGATGATAATCACTACACTGCCATAAACTTCATGGCCTCGCCTGAGCAGGTAACTTCTTCAAGAAGAGTTTTCAGTGAGTCATCGGGAACGATGTTAGAGTTAACATGAACGCAGCGCTCTGAGGCACTCACATTTAATTATTCTGGTTACTGGTCAGTTGTTTTTGATAATTAGAAACATTGAGCCTGACATTGCTGTAAAAACGTTTGTAATGTAAATTGTAAATTGTGCAGTATTTAGATGATTTCATTAATGGATTTATGTTTTTCATCTAAAGCAAACCAAGAATTTGGAAATGTCCATAAATGCGTCCAATAACTTCAACCTGAACATCACGTGGTCGGTTGGATCAACAGGTACTCTTTTTTTTTTTCTTCTTCTTCTTCTTTTTGTACTTGAAATGTTTCTGGTGAGTTATTAGTCCCAGTCATTTTAGTATCCATCCTTTTTTTTATCCATTATATCTGATATTCAGGGTTGGAGGTGGCTGAAACCTATCCCCTCTGGCAAAGAGCAAAAGATGGGGTACACCCTGGACTGGTTGCCACTATAATGCATGGCTAACACAGCAAGACAGAGAACCATTCACACTTTTTGGCCAATTTAGAATCACAAATTAACCCAACATGCATGTTTTTGGAGTGCAAGAGTACCCAGAGAGAAGCCATGTAGGCACAAGGAGAACAGACATAAGCAAGATTAGTAGTAGTGAGTTTGTCTCTCCTGTTCCAACTTCTTTGTCACAAATAGTATTAGGTATTCTCAGCAAAAGTTATATGTTTCGTGAAGTCGCGAACCAAGAAAAAAAAAGTATCTTTCAGGGTTTTTTCTGGGTTTTTTTGTGATTTGCGTGACAGAGGACATAAATGAATAGGCTGGGTCTCAGGAGGCTATTTGGATGTTATAAAAATGTCCAACAAAACATCTATAAAACTTTCTCAGCATTCAAAGGTCACCAAAGCCAATATTCAAACTGACAACAATTTGTTGCTTATTTTTATCCACATGGACTCAGGCTGATTAGATGTCCTCTATTTATTCTGAAGTCTGTGACATAAAAGGTTCCTATTGTTCCCACATTCACAGCATTAAATGAAATAATGACTAAGATGCTTTCAAATTGAACCTAATTACAAAACAAAGCCTTTGTTTAATCAGTTTCATTCAATTTGAAAAAGAAAGTATCTAATAACAAATGTGATTAATACCATACAATCAGTGCTTTAATAATAATAATAATAATAATAAAAAAAATAAATGTATATACAGTATAATGTCTGTGTGTGTAACATTATGATATAAATATTAAAGTAATGAATTAGTCAGTCAATATAAGAGATATAACAGGAACAACAACGCGCCTTCTCTCGTTAGTGTGTACCGTGTCACTGTTGAGTGGATATTATAGGTTCCCTGAGGAAAGACACCCAAGGACACTGCAGTCGTCCAGTGCCACTGTTTATCTCTGGCCTCCCCTCCTCTCAAGTCATCTGCCGCTTTCTCCTGTCCACACAGCACTGACATTTTCTAGCCACTAAGACACGTTAACCTCCCGCGCGCCTCGCCACCACCTTAACCTTTTTGGAGTAGCGTTATTAATATTTGAAGTTGGGTCCCCTTTCTCTGCTAAGATATTGTGTCTCAGAAGGAACGGGACCCTCTTCACAATCGACGAGCGCGCGAAGCGCCTTTGGGTGGGGGAAGGAGAAGGGAGAGGAGGGGTGATTTCAATTAAGATAAACGTGCTCACGTAGCCACAGTCAAGCTGTCATTTTCACTGCTTTTGTTTCAGAGCCGTGGTTTGGAATGTCAATGTTGAGAACCCACTGACATGAGGAAGAATAAGAAATGACTTGGAACGTTTAGATAGATGGAAGATTGAGTTTTAAGAGTTTTAGTCCAGAATATGTTTATATATTGATTTCATTAGGGATATCAAGAAGTTTGTATACACAAGACACAGAAAATTTACGGTTTAGTGTTTAGCATACAGAATTTCATTTAAGGCACATTGCATCATCCTGTTTTAAAATTTTAAGATGCCACTCAGAGAAAAGCTAAAAATGGACACAAGCAAGAACTGATTGTTAACAATAGTGGATCTGAGCAGACCTCATGCAGACTTCATCTTCTATAGTTACATTAAGGCAAAGTTAGGTCTCAAACGACTTAATGTCCCTCTTTTAGGCTTTTCAACCACATCTAGAAATATTTAAAACATTTCTGTTTTACATAAATAACAATGAGTGTGTTAGATGTTTATATTCTGAACATAAACTCTTTAACTCTACAGCTGGAACAATCTCTGGAGAGGAGGTGCCCATCGTGTCCAAAACAAACATCAAGGAATATAGAGACAGTTTCTCATGCGAGAAGTTCACCTTCAGAAGCAACCCCAACATTACTTTTTATGTCTACGTCAGTAACTTCTCATGGCCCATCAAGATCCAGGTAAGAACTGCGTGTGTGACCTTGGACTGACTTATGAGAAGCGGATAAGACAGTGAGCTAATCCTCTCTTATGTGCTGTGACTGTTTTCAAAATGCTAAAAACACACGTGAATACAGTATGTATGAATAAATCTATAAAAGAATTAAGACAAAAAAAGAGCAGGAGCAGCCATCTTTGCACATGCAGAGCTCTATTGTCACTCTGGGTGATTTCAAGTGCACTCGATTGTAATTACACCTTCAATGAATGTGTGTTCATAGGTGCACAGCTGCTTTTTAGCAGGCAAAGGCAAAAAGCATTGTTTCAAATTTGTGCCCCTCTCCCTGAATGGATCCAATTGAGGCTTTGATTGGTGGGCCGCTTGAAAATACAACACTGAAAGATGTCTCGTCCATTTGCTTTTATCTACTTGCAGGAAAACAAAAAGGTCTAGTGTAAAGGGATGGGGGATGGGCAGGGTTTCTTTGTAAGGAAAGCTTGCCCATGGACAGCACACACGGGGAGTGTTCTTTGACATTTTAGGGATTATAAATGTTGCTTAACATTTTAATTCTATAAATTGTAACTAAGCCTTAGAAACGCTCTCTCTGGAATATGCTAAGTTTGATATAAAGTACATTAGTACTAGGATATGGAAGGTGTCAAACCCATAGAATTAACACCCGAATCTGCTGTCACCATGCAATTTAATACAACGAGATAACAATTGTCCCCCCCCAAATATCACACAATATCCATTTTGCTAATTAGTCCACTCCCAAATATTGATTTTTATATTTCGTCCTACAATTTCACGAGGTAAATGAATGGAACACCTTGGAGTAATAATATCTGTGGGGTCAATCCATCTTTGGAGGGGGCCTGGTAATAGTTTTCTATTAGATTTCCCAGCCAACAGTCGCTTATTTATTATGGACTAGCCTGGGCTGTACAGCAAATAGCTTCTGTAACAGGATAAGGTCTCTCTTTCTTTGCTTGTCTTCATGATGCATGGATGAGAATGGAGACCTGGATGAGATAAGACAGGATTTCTTCTTATGAGGGTTTGTATGTAAGGCCCAAACACATAAACAGATTTAAATATAGACTTGGATCGTAAAGAGCAGTTTTCATGGAGGGAAAATGTTGCCACCAAATCGTATCGTCAGCATGTTCCTCCGTGTAATAAAAGGCCAATTGTAATAGAAGAATGTTCTCAGATGATGAAATTGATTGGCTTAGATGGATGAATTGAAACTGAATTAACCCTACACATATTGCTTTGACCTCATATCGTGTGAAAAACAACTTTATAAGCACTAAATAGACATGTCCAATTTACTTAAAAGCCAGCTAACATCTGTGCACAGTGTGCTTTGTGAGTCATGTTAGCCATGTCAGTAAGCATCTTATTTCAGATCAGTGATTCTCATTTTCTACTTAATAGGGTTGGAAAAAGTCAAAGGTGGCAGAAGTTTGGGGGGTAGATGAAGTTGTCATTAAAGAATATTAGCCCCGTGACTCTGTTATGCTATATGATCATTAACATACCCCTTTCTGTTTCCTGTGATATTGACATAGCCAAATATTTAGCTAACCACTACATTTCAATACAATCTAGACATATCTGCACGAATAAATAAATGTGTAGGTTCAGCCATGCATCTTCTTCTTCTTCTTTTTTTGGAAGACCAGATTAATTTGATTGTTAAATTAGCATTCAACGCAAGTAATCCACCTCTAAAAGCACAATTTGTGCCCCGTTACCCAAACCAATGTGTTGCCAACCAGGGGCTCCAGATGACATTGTGTGTGTTTGTCTAAATGCTTTCAGGCTACAGTGCTTTCAAAACATCTACAGTAGATAATGACTTGTCACAATGATGTGGCCTGTTATATGTGATTTAGCTGCCAGGACTGTGCGTAATCTCTCTTTTAATGAAGATGAAACATGTTTCTGATGAAGCGTCATTCACTGCCATGTTGCCTTTTGGATACGTCGGCTATGGTAGAGAGAGACTGCGTTATTGCTGAGATCTGAGATCAATGGGTTAAATAAATAAAAAAAAAAAGTCAGCATTGTGAGTTATTTTGGATTTTAAAATGTTGTATTTATTTTAATTTATGCATCTGAAAAGAAAAATGCTATTAACAATATTGAACATTAACCTTAAGACACAATTACAAATTTAGGTTAAATTATACATTAGAAATCTTAAAATTATAACGCATATCCATGCGTTTTCTCTCATAGTAAGTCACTGCTTATCGTCTTCTTTCCATTCACTAGATCGCCTTCTCCCAGCACGGTGGCATTATGGATCTCGTCCAGTTCTTTGTTACATTTTTCAGGTAAGTGTATAAAATATTTATTTATTCCTAAACGTGAACTCAGTCATTTCTTTTAGTCACAAAGCCTTGAGACTGATTCACAGCAACCTGGCAAGCCAGTTGTCAATTGCCAGCAACTTTCACCAACCGCTTGTGAAAAAGTCATTCTACCAATACAAATCGTGGTTATGACAGCGTCACCGACTGGTTTCTAGGCCTGTGAGACTGAAGCCTGGTGTTACGTTGAGATGGTTCAGTCTAAGAAAAACAGGTTAAATAAATAAGTGTATATAATAAGAAAAAGCTGTTGTTTAAAAAATGATTGAAACCCAATTAGTTTTGCTTTTTAGATATGTATGTTTCACTTGGTGAACGACTGTGTGAGCAAATAAGAGTTGAGCAATAATGTTTCCCAGCATAAAGAAAACTAATATTGAATGATGGTGAAAGAACCATTAATGCCAAATTATATATTTTAAGGTTGCCGTGACATGCATTAAACGTCTTTTGTAGGGAAGTTCTCCTTTGTTCGGGTTGCCAGGCCACAACCTGGTATATATTAGCAGCAACAGAGCAGCAGGCTCAGTGAAAAGAGCCTTGGTTTTAAACTTGCCCTCCGCAGCCCACACCTGTCAGTCACTAAAAGCATCTGAGACATTATAAAATGAACTACACCACGAAATGGGCCTGACTGCATCTAAAAGCATTTCACTTTAAAACTACAGAAACTGGTCTTCTCAAATGTTACACAACACGAACTTTTTAAAAACTTTCTAATGGAAAAAAATGTTTTAAATGATTAATTTTATACTTGTGTTTGGTTTTATTTAATTTTTACAATGCATCCCTACTATTTGGAAACAGGGCTGTAAGTGTTCTCCAGTCAGGAAACATTATCCACTATATCGTCACTCTCAGCTCTTCTCTCCTGGGCCTTACTGAGTTATGTGAGCCTTTTAGGTCAGTTCTGCTAACCGAATACATGTAAATGCTTCTTGTGTCTTCAAGGTAGCAATTTTCCTTTTTCAAGTGCCAAATGAACTGCCAGTTACAATTTAAGTAGGTGCACATTTCTATGAAAGTGCCATCTAAATAGAAGGTGTGGGCGATCAAGATATGAGGACTGTTAATGATTTTTCATCCAGAGAACTGCGATGAAAGTCTTTCATTGAAATGTTTAAAAGGAGTAAATTGGGCTGTCTCAAAGGTACATCAAAGTCTGAATAAGTTAAGAAGATGTGAGTATAATTGCAAAATTTATACTGTAAGTTATCCTAAATATTGCTATCTGTGAAAAGATTCAGAAGATGTTCCCCACAGCCATATGTGTGGTTTCTGGTTACTGACCTTATAGCAAGAGTTGTTTTCTGTGTATAGGCGTTCATTTTTTGATCTTGTGCTGCCCAGAGTAGCTAAATGGACTAAAATGCTATGTGTGTAGGTGTCACGAAGGGAATAGAAGATCGTCTTTGCCCAAGGCACCTGCCCATCATTACACAACCCACAATAACTTTCCCGTAAAGCTGTCACACAAACAGTGATCCTCTGCTTCAAGCGTATCACGTTACAGTTCAATAGCCAATTTCAGGAATCGTTGGAAAGAAAAAGAGAGGCTGATAGTTTAGTTTGTCTAAAATATATTACACACAAAAACAGTTTTGAACAGGTTCACAACATGGACACAACGCAGCTACAGTTTGGTCCTTCTTTTTGTTGTTTCAGTATTAGTTATAAAAACTGTTTATGCTTTAAGTATTTCTAAGATCCAGGATTTGTTTCCATTGTTAGAGAGGTGATAATAATTCTCATAATGTCTACATCGTCCTTCTGTTGTCCAGTTTTTACTGACCCATGAAAAAGAAAAAAAAGCCTTGATGCAGTGACAAACAGCTTGTTTTTTTTCTGAAGAGGGATGAAATCCGCAGGAAACATAATCAGCTTGATGACAAAATGTCAAATCACCCCACAGGGTTTCTAGGCCTCCTTGTATAAGAGGTAGAGGGCGACGAAATGACAGCATGACTCTTCTTCAACTATGTTTATTCAGTGTTTACTTTACCTTTTCCACTGCAAGCCTTTTGACACCTAGTATTTTTCCATTATTTCCATATTTCTTCTTCATCTGAATTCATAAACTTCACTTGTCTAAGTTGTAATCTAGTTAGCGTGATTACGCTTTGTGTTCTACAGCCAAAAATCTGTCTGGTCATTTCTGCCACATGAAAATCCCATTCAGACACTCTCAACCCCTTTTTCTGCCGCTCACTGTTATCTTCAAAGGTGTCTAAGATGGCTCAAGTACTTCTAAAAGAATGAAACGGTTTCAAAGCTTAAAATACATTTCATGTGTGACCGTGATATTTGAAGCAGAGTTTCACTTCAGTCAACGCTTAAATTTCACTTTACTTATTTTTTTCTTTTCCTGTTATCACTTTCTTCAAACATCCTGGCCAATGGACCTGTTGTAGAAATGTAGCATATCAAGTCAACATCTTACTGTTCCTATTGCAGCATTTCAAATCAAAACGGCATCGCCTTTATTCCTGTGCTTTAACACAGGTTTAATTTCAGTGATTAGAGAATGGCTTGAAGGAAATGTGAAAATATTTACCCTTATTTGTTTCAAGTGGATAAAATGTTCAAATTTCAGATTGTTCAAAGTAATTGAAGTAATTGATTAAATCAAATGTAAGCCAACACTAATACTTTCCACGAGCTTGCTTAGGTAAAAACACCATTTGACACATGTTCTTAATTAAAACAAAGCTAAAATGTCTCTTTAGCAGATAATAATCTTTACATTCTCATCTGTCACATGGATAATGAAGTGGAAGCTCTCAATCAGTCATATTTTTCTATCCCGGTAGAGCTCGGACCTTGCTGAATTTCCCTTGACTAATGTGCTGTCGGATTATTAATTGAAGTAATCAGCCAAAATATTCAGTCTACTGAGAAATGAATATTCCGCCTCTTCAAATCATCTTCGCTGTTTTGTTAGCAGGAAACTTTGAAATTTTGAGTCTGTCCTGTCTTGATCACTGATAATGTCAGGAGTTTAATCATGTCGAAGCTACGTACTTGTACTGTAAGAAAAGCTTGCAAAATTGAGCTCATTGTTTTGCAGAATTGCTGGAAGTTGCACGGCCGCTTAGATTAGCAGAAAAGGGCTAATGTGGCTTTGTCCAAACATGATAAATCTTACTAATTAATAAATGATATGCCCTTTGTTTAGATACAAAAAATAAACAATACGACAAGTTGTGAGGTGTTGCGCAGAGCTGGTATTTGAAGGACTGCCTGCTCCTTTGACCCAAAGAGAGATTATGCTTTCAACAAGCTTGCAAGTAAAAATATAATCTGCCAGTTTTTTTCTTGTGTCTGTGTGTGTGTCCCTTCCTCCCCCCCAATGCACTTAGACAATTCTACACAATCTTTCAAACTGAAGGCAAAAACTTTCAGCTAAATTAAAAACAGCATGTCCTCGGTCACGGTGACATTCATTCAGGTTGCTTGCAACCAAAAAGGAGCTCTACTGTAGCTAAAGGCTTTAAATGATTTCATATGGGGCTACCTTAATGTTGCATATGCATATGAAAAAATAGAATATTTTGCTGATATTGTTTCCTCTCTGTCAAAACAGTTGCTTTCTGTCACTACTCCTGGTGGCAGCGGTGGTGTGGAAGATCAAACAAACCTGCTGGGCTTCTAGACGACGAGAGGTAAGTCGATAAAACACACCGTGCTTACATAAATACACCTGACTTTAACAAATTGTGAATATGCCGGTTGTTTATGCAAAAGCATTTGGCGTTTTAAGGAACGTGGGGTGACAATCACTGCATGTTGTTACAGCTTCTGTTCCAAATACACACAGCCCCTCTCTTCTCAGAGGCAGTCTGACTTCTGCTCTTTAGTGAAATCAAAAGGAAAGAGGGCAGCATTTGTTCTTTCTCTTCAAGACAGTGTCTGAAATCAGATTTCAAGAGTTGTATGGGAGTTGGCAATGCTGCACTACCCACAGAGTGGAGAGTTGAGATCCGTCACTGTGTTATTTGTAAAATCAGGAGTTGGAGCTTAACTCGGATGATAACTGTGGTTAAAGGACTGCTTTCAGACTGGTCGATTGTGGTTTGATTACATTTTTTAATGCTTATAGTTCTGTCCATTTCTTCATATTTTCCTCACCCCTCATATTTTGCTAGGAAAAAAAAATATACACATTATATATGGCAAAATGAGAGTGGGCACAATTCTAAAGAGTTGATATAACCACCTTCTTGTAATTTCTGTAAGTAATCTATGGGAATAGCTCGACAGATTTCTTCGAGGATATGCCAGAGTTCTTTGGATGTTGTCTGCCTTTTGTTCTGTGAGAGAGCCTTCACTTTGGGGCAACCTGTTAACGCAGATTTTCAGTCCAGTTCTTGTGTAATTTGAGAGATCTCAAGCCTTGTTTGCCTTTGTTAAAAATGGCTTCTCTACAGCCACCCTTCCACTTCTGAGGTGGTTTTAGAAAAATACTACTTTATACCAGCTAAACTGGCATTTTATGACTTTGGCATTTACATAGAGAAAACTAAAGAAATTGGAGGAAATTTTCTTTTTCTTTTTCTTTTTGCAACATGCTGCTAGTAAGAAAGTGACTAAAGATATAAAGATACAATTTAAAATTGCGTTGCTAAATTGCGTGTTACACGTGGATAGAAAATTGACTCACCCCTTCTTATTGCTCAGGTGTCACCATTAGGCTGATGATGGTACAGGGCAGGCTGTAAGGTTCTCAGCATGATGTTTAGAACTCCTTTTAGAGGGCTTTAGGCTGACTATTTGATTATTTTGTCAGAAATACATATGATTAACAGTAAAGATGATAATTGTGATAAATTGTGAATTTAAGTTTAATGGCCCAGTGGAAAGAAGAACGAGAAAGGAGAAAGTGCAGATACTGTGAATGACCAAAGGAAAAGGTGGATATGAATCATTAAAATTCAACGTTGGAAAGATAGGGCTGAAAAAGACGGGGAAGAAGAAGGATTATAGATGAGATGATTGTCAGTGGAAATTATAAGAGAGGGTTAGAAGGAAGGATACTGTGGAGGAAATTTAGGGAAAAGGCAAATATATGCAAATTCATGTCACTGCCCTTAACCCAAACTGTATCGGCTGGTTTCTGGTTTCTATCAGAGTAACTGACATTTCCATCTCCTCAGTGAATCCATACATTCTCCTGGATGCTGTTTGGTACTCAATAGCAGGAGTTTTCATTTGGTGCGTATCCAGCCTTTATGACATGTGGGCTACTAATAAATCTCTCACAATTTATATCCCCATCGGGGATGACATTGATAATTATGGGATCTGAATTTTATATTCTCTAATTGATATATGAAAATAAACAAGAATGATAGCTGCCGTGAGTTCGAATCATGCCTATCCAAAGAATTAAAGTCAATAAAAAATTAATGCGAGCAGATGGCTCATGGCATTAAAATTCTGCTCACTTTTCTGTTTGCTCATCTGTTTTGTCACTGTCCTTCAGGCATCCGATCAAAACAAATGCATAGTTAAATAAAACCCCCTATATCTTAATTTCTCTGGGTTAAAAGTTTTGTTGTGGCTAAAAGAACGTGTACACATACATACATATATATATATATATATATATATATATATATATATATATATATATATATATATATATATATATATATATATATATATACATGTATATATAGTTCATATTATTTATTGCTCTGTATTTGAAGGCACACCTACTGGAGTTTCTTGTTGATATGTCATTACAGAACTTCTTAGATTATACAGAGTGAAAACTTGCACCAGTTAGAAAAGATGAGGCTTTGATTTCTAGTGCACGGTTTTATAAATATGTGAAAAACAGTAGCTCAAGGTTTCCCTTATGTTCTTTTCAGAAGCCCTACTTTTAAAGAAACATTTTAAGGAGAAGCAGTGTCGGTAACCTTTTCCTGAAAGCTGTAACAGCCTGGAGGGTGTTATTCAGCACTGTAATGGGTGCTTCAGCTGTGCAAGTAGTTTTCAACTACTTCTTATGTGGCAGTTCTCATGAGCACTCTTCCACAATACCTAAGAGATTGTTACAGAAACAGTAAAGGTCTTTTTTATGTGCTATCTGAGTAAAAAAGTTTCATATATCAAGTAGGACTTCTAGTGCATTATTTTTCTTAGTGCTTGTATGTTTTTGAAGCTATAAGCTCAAACCACTAATTTTCATCTTCACATCTAATGCAGCATGAGCTATTACCATAATTTTTATTGATTTTGATTACATTAAAAACGTTTCAGCTGGGAAAAGGATCCAACGTTTCTGTGAGTGACCTTCAGCTTACATCTTCATCTTGGATTTCTTTAGTAAACTCTATTATAAGTCTATATCTACAAGTTATTTTATAACAGACTTGCATGCCCATGCACCTGCTGCCTAGATACTTTCATTCAGTTTGGACATTCATATGGAGAGCTTGCTGGATTAGGTGCAGTTCTTAAACCAACTAAGTTTATAACTTGTAAAGTTGTCCCAGTACTGACTTGCTATCCTCAGGACTGTCTCGGTAACAAAACAAAATTAATAATTCATCCTACAATAATACATATAGCGAAAAACCCAGCAATCATATGACCCCCTATGAGCAGGCAGGTTGCTGTTAGTGGGAAGGAAAAACTCCCTTTTAACAGGAAGAAACCGCCAACAGAACCAGGCTCAGGGGGGGGAGGGTTTCTTGGAAAATTTGTACAATTGTACATTGCTTTCTCACATTTGAAAAGTGCTTCATAACCTGTTTATTATCTTTTTAATGTTTGCCATTATAAATGGCAATATTACAGAATAAGTCAGAAGGAAAGACATGAGACAAGCAGGAGTGTTTAGGAAATGTTGAAAAAGCTTAAAAGATTTGGAGTAAAATAGTCTGAAGATTGGAATACATGATTGATGGCGGTATATATCAGAGGATGCTAAACAACAAGTTCCTATTTCTATTGGAGGAAGCTGAGGGCGTCTAAAGCTTGCTGCTGTATTTTTACAGTTAATTAAGAAATCCTCCAGCAGGTGCAAGGATGACTTCATGGAGTTATGCTCTTCTCACAGTGGGAGGGTGAAAGGATGGATTGGAGTTGGACCATAATCAATCCTAAGAGGAAATAAAAAGTAATATTGCTTTCTTTCCCCCTTTTTTTTTTTCCTGTTGCCTGCTCTAAAGGCAATTACACAAAATCACTTTCATTTCCTAGAGAGGACACTCTTGGGTTTGCTCATTTTACACAGCCAATTCTGGACATTAAACATATTATTCTCCATTAGGCTTCAGTGAGCACATTTTATAGGTACAAGATTTAATGATTAAGTTAATATTTATTCCAGGGTAAATACATTGTGTTTGCTAGTTGAACACGTATGGTCAAACAGCTTCTTTTTTTTTTTTACTTAAGTCCTGTACCCGCCAATTTACCTGGAGAAAAGGTGATTCAAAAGATTATAAGAGTCATTTTCTTTCTCATCAGCTACACATTGATTCACTAATTTTTAAAATAACTCTGTTACTGTAGATTTGAAGGATTATTTTCTAATCCACCAGTTTTGCCCTTATTTTTCACTGTTACTCAGATAATTATCCAGTGCCAAGCGAGTGGTGGAAAACAGAATGTCTGATTTACTACACTGCTTGTAATACTAGCTACTTGATGTTGTGTAGTAACCAAAGTAAAGTTATAACTACGGACTAAGTCTCCTGTAGTGTTAGGTTAACCGACTCAGTTCTGTCAGTGTTGTCTCATTGATGACCTGATTTGGCTCTTTTGTAAACACTATGTCCAGTTAATTTGAAAGAATTGGTGCACAGCCTCAGCACTTACAAGACTTGTCCAAATACAAGATGGGAGGATTTGGTCTGCGGGGCCATTTAAGCCTCAATCTGACATAAGGGCATGGAATGAATGAGTCCTAATGAGGCTTTCAGGAATGGCAGAGACAATAATGAGATTCTGATTAGGCCAAGTGGCATATGGATGTCTGATACTTGGTATTGGCTTTTTGATGTGAAGTCTGTATTACTCCTTCTGTAATGTGTTGGATCGAAAAGGCAATAGTTTTATATGATATTTATATTTGTGGGGGGTTTTTTTTGTCTCAGGATCAAATTTGACAAGAGTATTTCTTTATATCCAAGCAATCATTGTCATAATAATAAGGACATAATCGTAAAAGAATAGCTGTGAATGGAGGATACCCAATACCCAATGATTCAATAATAAACAAGAGCATTCCACGAGCCTTTAAATGGAGAATATGTAATTCCTTCTATTAAGTTAATCTTACAAGGCTGATCATTTACCACACTAAATGAATAATTGAATAAGGGGTTTCTTTTTGTGTAGACTTGAAAGGATGTGGTTTCAAAGTGACAGCTTTTATATTTGAATAATTTTAGTTGAAGGTAGGTGACAAGACTTGGATCCTGAGTGGGGAAAAAGGGAGGAAGACAACAGCTGTAAATGCCACAGAAGAGGACAAGGGCTGACCTCTTTGAAGCTACCTGTGGGGGGAACAGAAGGGAGGGAGTGTTGACATTTCACGAGACTGCAACACAAAGATGATACACACACAAGCACATGAATTTATCTAATGCAGCTCCTCTCTTTATCGCTCTCACACACAGAGACATGCTTCGCAACATATGTAAATACAGATGGTTGTGTAGAGCAATGTTTTCTTGTGCTATTGTAGGTGAAAGGACCATTATTATTACATTATCGTGGCCTTCATAACTACTGATGGGCAGATCTGATGGCGCAATGATTGTTGTGTCAGCTGAAGACAAGCAAGTGAGGAATGTAAAAGTTAGCGCAAAGGCTTGTGGTATATTTTTATTTCAGTATATGTGTTTTTGTCTTGGGACTCTAGCTTTTATAGTTATTTGTTTTGGTTGTTCGGAAGACCACATGACCATCAATTTCTTGCAAATGCGTAGATGTGCGTTCACAGAAAACGCACTCAAGTTATTGCCAACACAACATCTACACAAACCAGGAAATGGAATCAAAACAGCTGCTTGTGTGTGATGTTCACAGCTGTCCATTTTCCTGTCTGAATTTGAGTGTACTTCAGGTCTTGGCCAGAATGAGCCAAACCAAGCCCTTTGTGTGTGTGTGCAGATGTGCTGTAGGCACTTTCACATAAAAGACCCCTGAGTTTAAGGGCTGAATGGCATGCGTGTTTATTGCAAGTGATCATAATAACATTCACTTTAATTTTTCTTGCAAAGAACGTAAACAAATACTCCATTGGCAAGGCAAAAACATGGCATTCCAAAGAGGACTCCATGCATTTGATTGCCTAGCACCTAAATACACATCCTGCTTTTTCATACAGGCACCAAGAGCCTTAAGTATCACCCAAAATAGCCACTTCAACAACACCCATTTGGATTGCCTGATTTATTATTGTGCTCTCATTGACAGAAGTGAAAGGAACACATTACTAACCACATAATTTTCGCTTGTCCCTCTGCAGACTTGTTGGTCTCAGTGTGTGCTCTTGAAGAGCTCAATCAGCAGTCATCGATTGCTACAATAAGATTATCCTACTCTTAAGCCTCTTGTCACCTTGATTGTCCTTTGTTCAGTTTAAAGTTTGCGCTCTAATAATTCCACCTTAAGTTACACATCGAGCACGACTGTCATTAGTAGTACAACTTATGCCACAGTTTGGAAGTTTAGAAGCTATCTTACTAATAAGTGACTATTTTATATATTCATTTAACCTCCCATACTCAAGCACTTCAACATTTTGTTTTCCATTTTATGAAGTGTTTACTTTTATTTTTATTCTGCGGGACTGAGCCGGTGGGTACAGCCAGTGATCTTTGAAAGGGACAAAGTGACCTGCTTAGGTGTAGAATATGCTCAGAGGCGGGATGACACCTACCCTTTTATAGAATCCAGTGAAGGGAACAAAATGCTGTATTCACTAGACAGATAATTCATGCACTCACTTGCCAAATTAATCAAGTTGCATAGTAATGCACTCCATGCCCACCCTTATCAAAACTGTGAATGGCTCCAGCTTGTATTCTTGACAAAATCAGTCTGTCATTGCACAAACCTTAATTGGTTTTACAGAGTTCACTCTCGCCTTTTGTCAGTAACTTAGTATTCATTTCTAGAATCTTTCCGGTATTGTGTTGGACCTTTGATGATTGTATTCCCAGCACATTTCTGAAACATGTTCTGGACACAGAGCAAAGCATTCCCCGACTTTGCTCCCGCTCTCTTTTTGTGATTTGCTGCTGCTTTAAATTAATTCTGCACCATGATAAATAACATTGCTTCTATCTGACATTTACAATGAACGTTGTTGGATTTGAAGCTTTTGTGTTGGAACCAGTAATAACCGGTGAGCTGTTTTCTTGTTTTGCAACAACTTTGCTTGGCACTCGAGCCTGTGTTTATCTTATTGCAAAGGGCAAAATTTCTCATTTCAACTTGTGGTGGCCTAGGCGGGTCAGATCTGTTGGTTTGGTATTGCTGCTTTGACGTTTAATAGTAGAGATGTACAACAATCTAACACGGGACCTCAGATGTAAGTTAAAAAATCAGAGCTACAAAAGAAAAATCAATCAGGTGATCAATCTCAATTTCATATTGTTGTTTTTTTCCCCTTAGCTTTACCTCCCCTAGGCAATATTTTCAGACTGAGGGAACAAATCGGTGCAGTTTTTGGGGCCTTTTTTCATGCATGTTCTACCAGCAAGTCTGTACAACAATACAGTAACAGCTGCATCTTCAAAATAATGTACTGACACAAAATACACCCTCTTTTTTAGCTCTGAGGTTTTATGTATCAGGACCTAATAAAACATCGTCTGGTCCTTACCGGGTTCTAAAATGATTCAGATGAATAAGAAAAAAAAACTCATAATACACCATGTCATTATTTACTTATTAAAAACCAAAAATGGAAAACCACTGTGTGAGAAACCAAGCCCCACAGCCCTTTGATTCCATTAATTATTAAACCACCTTAAGCAGCAATAACTTGATGTAATCATTTTCTGTATCAATCTCTGACATCATTATTGAGGCGTTTGGGCTAACTGTGTTTTTTACAGCGTTCCTTTAGCTCACTGAGGTTTATGGGCATTTGTTTATCTTGAGGTCCGGCGACAGCATTTCACTTCTTTTCACTCTGGAATACTTTGGTATACAGAGGAGTTCATGGTCAACGCAATGACTGCAAGGTTCCCGGGTTCTGTGACTGCAAAACGAGCCCAAATCATCCTCCCTCCACCATCGTTGATGTGAGGTGTTTGTGCAGTAAGGCCAGAAGTCTTGTTGTTTGTTCTTCCAAACAAGCCAAACTTATTCAGTTTGAACAGGTTCATAGCATTGCAAAGTCCAACCTTGGGGTCAAGTTGCTGGGCCACTTCTGTGAGATTAGCAACTGTGAATGTTCAGTGTTTTCCACTTGTGAATAATATTTCTCACTGGAGAGTGATGGACTTCAGATTGCTTGGAAGTGGCTTTGTAGACAATACTTCAGATCTGCAAAATGCCAAATCTTGTGCTTTGATCGAGGTCCTCACATTTGCTGATGTTGGATTAGTCAAATGATTTCATTAGCGTCACACGGTTCTACTTATCTTCTTAATTCATGTGGGAGCATTTCGACTGGGGTTACTTTTTCACACAATGCTTCTGCATTTTTGTTATAATTTGTGTAATGTGATGTTTCCTTGTTGTTCTGAGGTTGTATTAAAATAAATTTAATTTGGTAAGGGACAGGTTTTTTTTTTTTTAATGTGTCCCGATAAGTAAAACCTTTGAATTGAAAGAGAGTATACTTTCATTTTCAGAGTGTAGGACACACAGGATGCACTGGCTGTTTATCCGATTTTTAACCTTGGCCCAGACTACAATTAGATTTCCAGTGTTTTAAAAGTCCGACCCCAATTAATAACTACTTACATGTACTTACACTTAGTTACTTACACTCATATGGCATTGAAAGAATCCTGCGTAGAGTGGAAGAAAACAGAAACAAGGCAGTCATGATATTAATCACTGATGCTGCAGCTGGGTTGTGGCTGTAACATCTCTACTCATCATATTAAAGAAACAGTAAAAGTCTGTCTCGCTTTCTTTTGGATTATTGTGGCCATAACTAAAATTAGCATGGAGTTTGTTCACTGTTCATATTTGTGGGATGAACAGACGCTGTTTGTGTTGGCAGTGTGGACCGACTTGTTAATCAGGCTTTAATTCTGTGAAAGTCAGCAAACTCTAAGTGATTTGTATTGCTTTTGACTGGGGATAATGTGCATGCATTTTTATGTCCCAGTGACCATTGAGAATAAAGTTATGGCCCACCTTCCATTCTTTTAGATAGGACTGCAAAATAATCACCTGAGTCTATACGTGCATTGGTAGAAATGAGAAAATTCAGGAAACAACATTTGCTGATCATTATTAGCAAGTGTTATCATAATGAAAAAGTCAGGTGCAATCACAGATCATAATGTACTCCTTCTAAACGAACGGAATACTGTATCTTTCTGCAAATGAGTATGCTATGTCTATGCAGGACTGTGTGCTTACTTGAAGGGTTTGTGTTGCTATGCCAGGTAGTTACCTTTCTTGTTGTTGTGCACAGGCTACTTCAATCAGCACAGAATCAAATATGTTGTGTCTGTCATCTGACCTGTGGTTAGCTTTTTATTTCACAGGTGTTATAATGTCAATTATCCCTGTTAAATTAGCAAATTAAGTTAAACAAATAATCTATTAGAAAGTACTTAAGGTAGATGTATACAAAACGTAATATACGTACATAACAATGTAATAATGAAATGATTAAAAAAACATTTTTACTGTTTATTGTTTCATTTTTGGGTCTTTTAGGTTGATTAAGGCTGTGTTTTAATTAAAAAATGTTTTTATTAGATATCTACAATATTTTATATAAGATCAATTGTGCAGTATGATCTTGTGTGTGTGTGTGTGTGTGTGTGTGTGTGTGTGTGTGTGTGTGTGTGTGTGTGTGTGTGTGTCTTTAGTGAGAAAAATATATATGCATAGGGTTTTTATAGATATAAACGCATAGATGGATGGATGGATAGATAAGACCAAAATCATTTGAAGAGGTCTACCTATTTGAAGGTGTTCTTGGTGTTGAACCACTGTTTGCTACCAAATATCTTATTAGTGTTATGACATCTTATTTGGTGTTTTCCAGTGTACATCCTCAACAGAACAACAGCAATTTTAGATAATGAATGCAGAGGCCTAATAGTATTTTTATAAACCTGTTACACAGATCGAGTCCTTGATATACTGCTAGCCCCCCTTGTTCATTTCTACATTGCTGTCAACCTTTCCAGACCTCGTATGAATTTGCCAATTAATGGCCAGACTAATGAATACCTAATTATATTCAGGGTGAGCGAGGGTGAAGGTCTGGACACAAGATTTTCAGGGTTCATTACTGCCCCAAGGACAAATTCCTGTGCCGACAGAAAACTCAGCGTAATACAACTGACCCAAACAGTCACACACAGTTTTCTTAATGGGATGAGATAAATTAGAGACTACTTAAATTGTTTATTAGAGATGAAAAATCTGAGCTTTTTTGCATGAGATAAACTACAGAAGGCAACAAAAATGTTCTGTTATTGAAGCATTTGAATTCTACGGTGGCTTACATACAAATGCGATGTGCTGTGCTACAAAGTATTTGTACATGCTGTGTTCAAAGTTTGACACAGCTGAATTAGTATTATTATTATTGCTGTTATCATTATCATCATTATTCATCAATTAGTCTTATTCAATTCAGCCTCTCTGTCACATGGCTAAAGGCTCCACACTGGACAAGTTGTCAGCCTATCAGAGGGCAAACAGGTACTGTGAAATAGATATAAAAATAGTTTTTTTCTTGCAACTTCTCACTTACATTATTGTTGTTGCTTTGCTCAGTTTCTCTTCGTCATGAGGAGAAATGCAGGTAGCATGCAGATTGCACAAGCCTGCTGGATTAGACTAATCCTGATTCACTCACATACGCATGGTGGTAAGAATAAAACAGGTTGCTGCACATGTTTCATGAATCCAACGACAATGTTGCGAGAGTATTTTCTATGGAAATATTAGCGAATGAGGCCCAATGGACCTTTGTGACCACATCCATCTATTGTACTCCTTTTGATCCAACCTGCTTGTCTATGACTGGTGCAATCCGATCTTATTGTTAAAATATATCTGCTCAAAGCAAAAAGCGCTGCATGGTGGGAACAAATGCACTCACACACAGACAGACTTGTAGTGAAAATGATACCAGCCAAGCTGTTGTAGCTGGTAATCAATATTAGTCTGCATATACAGTAGCATCCAATGAAATGATCCCTGACCTTGGAGGTAGTGCTGAATTACTTTAACTAGTTGGTCACACGTGGGTCTTTTAATCACAGTAGTTCATTCATTTCTTATAATAAAGCTTATATTTTAGTTTTACAGTGGCTTAAAAATCACTTTTATATACATAATGTCACAATGTGCACAAAAAACAACCCTTGACTTTCCTTGTGTATTTGCTCACCTACTTGTTCTTTGGATTACTTAAAACATCAATCACAGCTTTTCTTCAGGAATATAAAAGGTTTTTTTGCAATGACATTTTTTTCTTAACTTTTTTTTCATGTGAAACAATTTCTAGGATAAGTGCAGAGGATAGTCAGGTTATAAGGTGGACCAGCACAACCACTTGAAATGCTTACTAATCTGAAGTACAATTAGATCTTAATGCAACACACTTAAGCTCATCACAAATCCAATAACAATCACTGATGTCCTTGGCACTAAAATGGCAGCCTATTTAGATATTGATCAGACAATGATGAAAGTGTGGCGCTAGTTGTTTTACAATATTGATTAGTGAGGAACAAGAGAAGCTATTTTCTGCTCAGTCAAAGCCGCAGAAATTGTGTCACTGTGGGGTAATAACCGCACCACAGCCTGGAGAGGAACCGGTAAATATATTGCAGAATGTGTTGGTCAAATCTGGAGAGATACGTTCCTACACTGATGGTTTTGATTTTTAATGTTAATGCATATGGAATCTGTCTAGTTTTGTATCATATATTTTGTACCATTATATTAAAAAAAAATCCTTTGAATATTTTTGTACCTCCATAACTATTTCATATAATATTTTTGCATCTAATTCAGGGCTATAAAAAAACAACTCAATACAAAAAGTAGACTTGGAGCTCAGTGGAGTAGTAATTCTCCATGTCTTTAGGTCATGGACATTTATGAGTAGTCTTTTAGTGCTTCCTCATTGATATCTGCTATTGATTTTTAGCTTCATACTGTAATAGCCCTGCAGCTATAGGTTACACTCGATGAAATCAGTATTTCATTTTCAGTTCTTCATTCTTTCTCATTCTTTAACCCTGTAAAGCAGCGGTCTCCAACCTTTTTTGCGCCACGGACCGGTTTATGCCCGACAATATTTTCACGGACCAGCCTTTAAGGTGTCGCGGATAAATACAACAAAAATAAAACTAGTATGGGTACCGAAAAAAAGAAGATTTATTCATAACACACTTGAAAAGACCCAGGAAAACTGAGTTAACGATAAAAACGATAACAAAATAACGCTGAAAACCGATTTAAAAACCCTGAAAACCATACATTTCACACCCGAGCCTCAACTCTCGCGGCCTGGTACCAAACGACTCACGGACCAGTACCGGTTTGAGGCCCGGGGGTTGGGGACCGCTGCTGTAAAGTTTAGTTCTATAACATGTATGTTAAAAAAACAAAAACAATACAGTTACTGTGTCTATAGATTTTACCCACACACAAACCATCGCCTTCATATTGATTTGGGGTGACTTTTATGGGCTGACTCTTAAAATGATTATACTTTCAGGGTTTTTACGTTTTGGTGTAAATTATGTGTTTGAAATATGTACTGTTTATGTCTTTATATGTAGTCAATCACAAAGCTCCAAAAGCTTTTCCCTGTTGATATTGTTGTATGAGAGTATGCCCTGTGTTTTGCTTATCTGTCATCTGTGTTTGATATCACAGCAACTGATGAGAGAGCGTCAGCAGATGGCCAGTCGTCCTTTTGCCTCAGTCGACGTCTCATTGGAAGCCAGAGGAGAAGTAACAGAAGTGTTGCAGCCTGTGCTTGACGTGAGTCTTACTCACTCGCTTACATGTGCACATACAGATAATCACATTTGTGACGGTAAAGTTAACGGGAACTTATTATGCTGTTCATTATTTTCTCTTAGTTATATCGTTGCAGCTGTAGAGACTCTTGTTAATTATGACTAACTATTTAAATACAAATGCCAGCATGTGTACAAGTAATCCATGTGAGGCTTCAAGCTGCTCTAAACGCTGCATTTCAGACAGTTTCTCCTAGTCTTTGCTCTGTGTGACGTCATTAAAAACAGACATCCAGGCACAGAAACCTGTCCAAACCTTCTGTTTGTGAGACACTGCCACTGTCAAGAAGGTTAGCTTTATGGGTTTTGTGAAGAAAGTGGTTTGTTTCACTCAGGGCTTGAACTGAGGAGCTATAGCTAGGCTCAGCATATATTAAATACGGATTAATTTGACTGTTGGGTTTAGTCTCCAATATTAAACATATGAAAACTAAGAATAATACTCTTGATGCACATTTGCGTTTTCATTACTCTATTCCAGAAGCATCTTGGGAAAAATCTTACATAGCGATGGTTGACAGTGAATTCTTTATGAATTTCTTTCATTGTGATTATTGAAATTCCCTGTTTATAAAATCCATTATCTCGAAGAACCTTCAGTTTTGACACAAGCCTCAAACTGAGACTGTGTTATTTCCATTTAGTTATATTTGTACTAACATCAAATAAAAGCAAGCACTTTTTTGTTAGTGCATTTACTGACATGTAGAGTATGGCAGTTATTATTGCTGCATAATTAGGGGTTATTGTGCCATTTTCAGCCATCTCGTGCCATCAACACAAAATATTTCAACCTTTTATTCAGTCGTCCAGTCAATAAGAAATGTGCCCGTTGTGACCCTTTCTCTCCATGCCTCTTGTTTATTTGTGTTGCCCTCTACAATCATTTTCCAATCAATGTTTTCTTTTTAATATTTTTTTAAAGCATCTATTATATGTTTCAAATTATTTGTATGGTGGTTTTAATCGTCTAGCTAGAAGCAATGGCCACTTCTTTTAAAAGCGTCACAGGAAATTGCTCGCTCTGATATTAAAATGATGACATCGGGACTGTTTTTGGAACATTTCATAATTTCATGGCCCACCGGGTGTATTTTACTCCGTTTCCATTTTTGCCTAATTTATCCTCTTTGGTTGTTTACTGGAAATATGCCACATGGTGCCTCTGCATTCGAAATGTGATTGATAATTTGTTTAGCTTGGATGCTCATATACCTTTGGTGTGAATTATTCTGTAGCCCCCAGTTGCTCCACTCTTATCTATTCCTCCCATACAGATAGAAAGTAGAGGGGTAGGCTGGCACTGAGTACAGTGCGGGGCTCTATGCCATGTGGAGTAAAAGCATCGTTTAAAGTTCTACGCAGAGGTACGTCGTCATCATAGCAACAAAGGGCCGATTCCTCATCTAGGAACAAGCCCTGTGTCACTCGGAGCTGAGAGAAATAAAATCACTGTGGCAACCGGCGAAGAGGCACTACATTAGCTATTAGTGTACCGCTGAGTGGTGCTCACTGTGCATTATGGTATTGTGAAGGGCAATGTAAAGAGCAAAACAGGAGGAAAACAATGCTTCTTAGCTGTCTGAGTGCACTATATTGTTGCACTTGTAAAGCGGTACAGTACACCCTAAATTTGAGTGGCGTTGGAAGCCGGTGCTCTGCCTTGATTCAGGTAAAATGTTAATTACGTACTTGACAGTGGGACACGTGTCCATCTGTCGTTCAGTAATTTATTGCAGTGCTGTTCCTCCCACTCCTGCGCAAAAAAGAAATCAAAGATGATGTTCTTGTTATGCGGCACAGTAAAGAGGAGTCACTGGAGAATATTGCTGTAAAAAAATATTGCAAGCTGTTTTGAAAATGATAACTGGAAAAAAAAAATAGATCGTCAGTCTCCTGTTTCTCAACCCTGTCAAGATGCAGAATTGACCTTTAAATATGGGACTTTGAATCCTTCACCTAGATGTCCATATGGCCTTTATTGAAGTTGGCTTTGTTCCCTGTTATACTTTTATAACCACATACTTGTGCACATAAAACTGATCTTTCATTTACTTTACTTATATAAAGGGTCTAAATTTACCACATTTTGATATTCTTGGTGTAACCCCAACTAACCTTGAGCTGACCAGGTTATACTCCCTTCTCTTTCCTGCATCTGTTTATTTTCCAGTAAAGGCAACAGCTGGAAAAAAGAATGCAGTGCTGTTGTGGTCACATTTCCTTATGCTACAGTCACAAGAGATAAAAGAGTAGTTTGGGATTGCACCACAACCAAAGTTATTGCGACTGCGTGCAATGAATTTTCAGTCTTTGAAATGGTTACTTTGAAGACAGCGGTCGGGTCCGCACACGCTCAGTCAGCTGCCATCTTCAAATCGATTCTGCTGCGTCAAGTTGGCAGTGCTCTCAGTTTGAGATTGAATGGGGTCAAGTTAGCAATTACATGCAATCTTTTTCTTGTAATGCAGTGATTAATAGTGATAAATCGTCTTTATATAAAATTCAGATTCCACAGAACTTCATGATAACTACTTACATTCAGAGTCCAGTCAGAACTGCAGCAGAAATGTAGAAATTCTTCCACAGATAGTGATGTAGACTTAGTATTTGCCAACCTTTTATACAAGTATACTTATACATATAGATATACAAGTATATTTAAGACTATAACTAGTTGAGTGGAGTTCCCAAAGATGCATGTTACAATTGACTTGTGCTCATCAGTGCAGACGGACTCGGATTGAATGCAATGTGTTGACAAAAGGTCTAATAAATTATAGCTTCACCAATCTGTCTGAGAGTGATTGCAGTCCTAGTTGAAGTCCGTTTAAGAGGTTGTCTTCCACCAGCCAACGATCGAAAGTGGTCAGCTACTGGACACCAGTTGGTCACCGCAACTATATGTAATCTTTTAATGAATGCAGACAAATGCACTGGTCAACCACCGGTTATTTATTTATTGACTAAGTTGGTGTATTTTGCATTAAAAAGCTTGCTAAAACATAACATTTCTTATTCATTTGTTAATACAATAATAATTTAAAAAATTTTAAGCGTCCATTTATTGAAATGATTTGTGTTAAGCCACTATGTCTGCATCTTATCTGTGTACATGGAAGTATTGTGTTGAAAAAATGTTTACAAAATTAAATCTCTGTGGTTCCAAGTGTCTAAATACTTACGGTGGACCACTTACAGCTCAATTACATGACCTGGCACCAACTGAAGGTGAAACATATCAAACCAGCCTATTTCTCTTTTCTAAAGGTTAATTGGTCAGCATCTGGAGCCACTTAGCTATTGGAAATATTTTTTGATGTCAGAGAGGACACAGTTGCTGTGCTTTGTATTTGTTTCACCAGCCCAGACCCGCTGCTTTAACGCAGTAAAGCATAGAACAGGTTTTTGAATATCATATCCACACTGAAGCCAATGCAGTTTACAAAGGGGGAAAAAACATGAACACAAAAGACCTTATCCTTTAACTGCACCGTCTGCATTGATCTCACTGAATTAGTTAGTAGCATGTCTCAGTCACTACTTACAGACCCTCCAGCTGGTCTGAGAGCGAAAATTATAACAGCCTTTGTGCCATTTTATTCCATTTGGTTAGTTTAAACTCCCGAGATGGACATGGCTTTTAGCGACCAAGATGTCAGCAGCTGTTAGACAGAGCGATTCGTGCCCAAACACTGCAGACCACAGCCTCTATATTCACTATGGCCGGGCAGTCAACATATGGAGCCACTAACGAACAGCTAGTATGATGGATGACACCTGTCAGTGGCGAAAGGAAAGGAGATACATTGTGTGTTGTTTTTGTGTTTTGCATTTGTGTATGGATGTTTATGTGCTTGTGGATGGTTGTGAATGACTAGAATACACTACTTATTCTAAAAGTGTTATTTTCAGATCTTTGGAAGATCTAAAAGTTGTCTAGTTTTAGACCATTTAAAAAGGCAACCCTACGACTAAGCTTGAAGGAAATGACTTATTAATAGCTTTATTTGAGTTTCCTCTTCACTGGAGGAATGTGTCTGTTTTTCTCAGAGCAACGTAAGCATTTAAATGAAGTGAGGGAGAGCCAAAAGAAAGTGGTTTAACTTTCCTGCTGCCTTACACAAACCAAAATGTGTAATTTATGGTTCACTTGTAACAGAGCTGGTGTTGCAGTTCGGGGGAGAGTTACAGATGGCTACAAATATTTGCTTACCAAACTGAAGCCATCAAATTGTTGATGTACATGGTAACGATGTCAGCAAAGCAAACTGGGCGCATAAGCAAGTGGCACATCTACCAAATGGAAATTTCTGTAAAAGTAAAATAGTTTACTTTCTAATGGTAATCTGCACTAAACACAAACAAGAGCTTAGATTTGGAGTTTACCTAAGGGTGGCATTAGATTCTGGATCAATAATTAAAAGATAGGGTGGACCTCCTAAGGGGATTTCATATAAACTGTTAATCCCAAATGATGTTGAGGCCATTAAGAGTTTTAACAATCTAACCAGCAGCTGACCAAAGTTGTGAAGATAAAAGCATTTTAGCGATCTGTCATCAAAGCCATACGTGCCTAAACGTAGTCGATCATTCCTTTTAAATTTGACAAATTCATCTTTAGTTCTTCTGCTTTTGCTGCTGAGCAGTGCTGATGATTCCGAGTCTCAATTTTAGCTGATGTGTCACCCAGCGGTCCATATATGTGTATCTCACAAATCGTCAAAAATCAACATGGAATAAATGAACTCCTTTATATGAATGCAGCTTATGCAGCTATTCATTAGCAGGATCACTTGAATGGTCATGAAATGGCTGGCAATTTAATTACCCTCTAATGTCAGTCGTAGTTTTAATATTACCCTCTTGATGGTGAATGTGCCTGAGCAGATGCATGAGAATATTGTGTTCCGACCATGTAGCCTAATTGGATTGTGTAACAATGCACGTAAACGAACCGTAAGTCAGCCTACAATACGGAAAAATGTTTCGAGTATATGTAGCACGACTCTTTCATGTTGTGCTCTTGAAGGGTGCAGCTTATTCAGAGTACTAGATATTGATGATACTTGAGGCTAGCTGGACTGATCCTGGGTCGTTCTTCCAGGGAGTCGCCTTTGCAAGCAAATTGGCTTTAAAAATGAAAGATTAGTGTCGCTTTAAATCAACATTGAGTAGGAAACCAGGTGTTTTTCTTTCTTAGTTTTGACACAATGTTCAAATGGTAGGGCTCCACATATGGCTCCATAACAGTTTGTGTCACAGACTATTCCTGGTTTTGGTGGTGCAGTGGTGTAGTGTATATTTTCTTGGCTTTGTGCACATTAGTGTGCATTGAGCATTGTTTCAGCAACACAGCTTACCTATGTATGGCATTGACCATCCATTTATGACTACAAGCTGCTAACAGCAGGATAGCATGTCACAAAAGAGGGGCCAATTTGAGACTAGGAAGTTGTGCCTAACATGGATATAGCTGCGCCATTACACAAGAGCAGTTGTGAATCATGGCATTTCAAATGGCAAGCTTAATTACTGCATTAAAAATTACACTGCAGGCTTCATAGGAAACAAGACTGTTTGGCCCTGAATTACACTCAAATATGCTGAAACATATATTTTTTACCATTTGGCAGCTAAAACTAATAAGATATGTACTTCCTGAATCTTTTGCTCTTAACTCACTGTGTATATTAGGTATTTGGAGTCAATGCGGCTTTAAAAATACCCAAAGCGTCAGTGTTTGTGTTTGTGTTTTTGTTTTCGCAGGGTGAAATATACGGCAGATTGCAGTGGAATACATTTAAACAAATTACCGAGTCTGCCTCGTGATTTTCACGTTTTAATGGGTGTGCTTATGCAGACCTGTTTTTTTTTAATCCTGCCTCTGCTGCCTCTCTCATCTCCATTTTAAATTCAGCCAACACAGAAATAAAAAAAGAAAAAGTCAATTCCATTCAGACATGTTATTATTCCACAATTTCTATCCTCTCATCCAAAACATGCTGTGAAACCGTTGACATTCATTATCAGGATGACATGTTTTTCACACTCGAGACGGGCAGTTTTTGGCCATTAAGTCCGAGGGTAGGTCATTGCCTCCACACTTTGACTGTCTGACAGAGACACAAGTGTTTTTTGTTGTGTGATCAATCAAAGCATTTGTCTCAGGAGGAGGGAAGGGAGGGTGTGTTGTCTTAAGTGGGGCAACTCCAGCAGCTGATATGAGTGATTTTTGGTCTGCTGCTCCCAACAAAGAAAATTCAACATCACATGTGTAACTGCAGGGAAAGAAGGACTAGTAAGACACATCGATACTTTGTTGATAGTTGATAAAGCAGGGCTATACCAATCCACAGGTGCTGGGTTATTGTTAAAAGCAGTGAAGTACTTTTGTCTTGCTTTCTTTTCTTAAGGCAGTATTTACTGTGTGCTTTTCACACTGCAGTATTTTTCACATAAATATAAACAACTTTATTTCCAGAGCAAGTCATAAAATCTTTTCTATTTTACCGTCGCTTTTCTTCAGGGTGCACCTAAACCTGTTGCAATGGAACCGTGTTCAGGAGGAAAAGCAGCTGTGTTGACTGTCCTCATGCGCCTGCCCTCTGGGCCTTCAGGCTTACCTCCACCGGGACAGTCAGGTAACTACAAAACTGTAACCATCTTTTTGTCTTATGGTTAAATGTATTAACCCTGCTGTGGCATAAGGGTCATGAGGGTTATGTGGGAAAGACTACATTTACAAGGTTCTCTGAGTAATGAAAGTTTACATTTTGTTTTTTCATTTTATTTCATTTTTTGAGGCACACCTCACTAGGACAGAGTTAGATGGCCTTCTGCTTTCTACCTTAACATCGCAGCTACCAGCCTGAACTTTGATAGAGAGCAGGGTGGCTCCATGCTTTCATGTTGTTTATGCCGAACTCAGACCCTACAATGTAAATTTTGCAGCAGAAATCAAGACTCACCAGAATAAATAATTTGTTCTCAATATTCTGTTGTTAAATTTTGGTCCTTACAAAATGTAGCCTCAGCTTTCTGTTGTTAGCTAACAGGAGCGGCACCTGGTGTGGTCTTCTGCTGCTGTAGCCCACTGGCTTTAAGGATCAGTGGGTTTAGAGATGCTTTTCTGTATACCTTTGTTGTAACGAGGGGTTATTTGAATTACCCTGCCTTCCTGCTATTTCAAAGCTGACCTCTGACATCAACAATAGATTTTTGCCAAGAGAACTGCCGCTCACTGGTTATCTTCTCTTTTTTTGGGCCATTCTCTGTAAAATCCTAGAGATGGTTGTGTGGGTTTATGTCTGCCATCTAGCACTAACAGCCACACCACATTCACAGTCACTTAAACCTTGCTTCCCCATTCTGATGCTTGGTGAGTTTGAACTTATGAGATTTGGGGCCCGTTGGTTACACACAACTATGTCTATTTTAATCATTTAAGTTTATGAACATATTATCTGGTCAGGTGACATGTCCTCAAATGTCCTCCTCAGTGGTCTGTAAAGCAGTAGACCTGTTGTGGCCACTTGCACAATTTATAATAGACCATAAGCCTGTGCAGAGAGTAAACATCAACTTCAGGGTCCAGCTTTGATATTGAGCGTCGATCTACATGGCACTAAAGTAAGCCATGGCAAAATCTTAAAAGCAACCTAAAAACAAAACAATGTAGGCCACACTGCCTCAAATGTGAAAGTGCATGTGGTCAGGATCAGGATCAATCTAAAAAAAAAAAGGTCAGTTTGAAGGGGAAAGTAGTTAAAATTAAGTCATCTTTAGTTCTTCAATCTTTAGGAGAAAAATCCTAGAACTTGCTCCTTCATTGCCATAACAAGTGAAATTGTCTCACTGTCAACCAAAGTAAAGAAATCCTGCATTTACTGGTTGAAATGCCACATATCCATAAAAATATCTATGAAATTGTTTAACCGAACAAATGAATTTGTGGGAGTTCTCACCCTCATGTTGTTCTTTTTCTTTCTCCTCCTCAGGACTCATTGTAGCGAGTGCACTGATAGACGTTTCACAGCAGAAAGCGTCAGATTTTAAGGAGAAGTCTTTGGCCATAAAGAACCGAAAAGCCCTTCCTCCAGCACACCAAGGGACCTGCGTCTGAGTCGCAAAAACTTTATCTGCTGGGCCCCGATTTACACCATCTGACATTATATTGTTCCAACATGTCACAGATCCCAGTTGGAAGCCTTTGCAGAGACACGGCATGACTACATGTACGAGATTTCACTTAGCTGCTACCACAGAAGTTTCCACGTTCCAAGAGCACAACCTGTGTTACCTTTTTTTGCCCTTTTTGCTCTATCCTGCATACGCCAAACTCCGAAATCCTTCTCCTGGATCCTGGACTCTCCCTTTAGCTTTGGCAGCCAGTGGCGTGCATTAAGCAGACACCTGACGGCTCAGCGGCTACTACAGAGTATGACAGACAAATGAATGAGGAGATTGTGAAACAGTTGAAGCTTTAGGCTTAAAGACTTTGGGAGACCACAAATTTGCTCAGCATGAAGGAAAAAGCAAAGGTGTCTATATGTTAGGTTGTATCAAAGTAAACAGATTTCTCTGACACCACTTAGGAAATGCAACAAATGATTGAAAATGGCTGGTTAGGGATCCAGTATATTATGCGATGTTTGTCCCGCCCTATTTTTTCTTTCTTTTTTTTATTTTTTGCTTGCCAACAAGTGGTATTAAACGGTGCTAAAGCATTTAGTTTGTATGACATAGCTCTTAACTCAGCCTTTGCTATGGACTGAACTCATTATGCCTTTTTCTGGGGAAAGCTTTGTGCGATTTACCATCCTTCAACCACGTGATAGCATTTTAACAACTAGAGCATTTTGTCATACCACTTCATCGCTCACCATTAATGATCTTTAGCATCTCCTGTACATAAGTGTCATCCACGCAGCTAGGCTAAAGTCTGTATTTTTAGTGGAATACACGTACAGATACTGCCGAGATATCACTGCAACTACCACCACCACCAGCATGTAGGTGACCACATACTGGAGGAGGCACGGACGAATCACCCACCATCCAACTAAAACATGGAAATCTCCAAAACTTTTTGTTTCATTTGTAATATATATATATTTTCTTCTTCTTCGGTGTAGTCTCCTTTGAAGAAGTACGATAACGCAGAAGAAAACTGAGATCTTGACTCATTCTTTACTACAGTTTGTAACTGTATCGTTTTGCTGTGCAACTTGGCTCCTGAGCTCGTCCTCGACCGATGAGGTGGGTGGATGTCATGTACTGTTGGAGAAAGATGCCTACTTTATAAACTTGGACCAGGGACATTAAGCTCCTCTGGCTGTTTACTAGTTTGTTTGTTTTATTTCTAAGTAGTCCTCTAAAGCTATGACTTTATTTCAGTCCTTCAGTGCAATGGGTTATGTTACCTTTTTATAATGCCTTGGCTTTCCACGAACCGGCGGGGAAATGTTGATCTGCAGAGTTTTCAAAGCTGTCGAGTGTTTTAGCCCCAAATCCACCCTGAGCTGTACAGTGTCTTGTTGGAACAAATGTGAGTCTTTGTCACTCTTATCCCTTGACAGTTTGTGTGTTTTTGTCAAGTTTTTTATGACTGAACGACAGAGCGGTTATCATTTATTTTAGGCCTTGTCACCTGATAATATTATATCTATGATAAATTGTCTTTTGCTACACTTGTGTAAAGAGCATTTCCGTTAATAATTTGTTTTGATATTTAACAGATTCCTGTGTAATAGCGCATTTAACTCGATTTTCATTGTTGACTTAAATCAGTTGTTTTAATGTCAACCCTTTTTGAATTGTGCATCTTTGAAGACTGTACGGGCATTCTCTTGCTTTTTGTTACAAAGTGGTTACGACGATGCATTACGTTATGGTGGTATGCCAGCTATTGTGTTTTAATTTTGTGTTTGTAGAGTATTCCTATACTGGTGTCATTACACAGGAATCAGGGTCTCACTGTACCGTGAAGGAGGAAAAAATGAAAAAAGAAAAGATGAGAAACTGCATATCAGTATTCTTCAGTGTATTTTAAGGATGGACAACATGCCAGAAAATAAATAAATAATAAAAACAGACCTTGAAATCTTTTGTGTGGTAAAGTCTTTTAACTTTTTTTAAGCCTTTTTTAAGATTCTTAGGTTTTACATATCATCTGGTCCTCAGCAGGTTGTAAAATTCGGTAAATATGACACAGATGTACAACAACGTGACACATTAGTGTGTGTCATTATTTATTTCACAAAAAATAAGTCTAAGCACTCCAGAAGCAGGGTGTGGACAAACTAAGTACGCACTGATTTCTTCCGTGTGAATTAAGAGGGTAAATAGGAGCCAGGTGCTGCTAATCAAATGCACGTTAATTAACTGATCATCAACAAGTGTGAACACCTCGATCAAAGCACACGTTTTGGCACTTTGCAGGTGTGTCTGTGGTAATACAATGCCAAGGAAGAAAGTCATCAGCAGTGAACTGTTCATCAATCTGGGAAGGATCAGAAGGCCATTTCCAAACAATTTGAAGTCCATCAATCTACATTAAGAACAGAATTCATTCAGTTGACAATCTTCCTGGAAGTCGACTATGCCAGCAAATTCTCCTCAGAGGTCAAGCTGTTTAACTTTAATATCTTAAGTTCAACATTTATATCTCCAGGCCTCAAGGGCCAGTGTAATGCAGGTTTTAGATATCACCCTGGGTCACCACACCTGAATCAAATAATTAGTTCATTACCAGGCCTCTGGTAACTTTAATACATGTTGAGGAAATAATTTAGTCATTTAAAACAGCTGTGTTGGCTCAAGTGCAGATCTAAAACCTGCAGGACACCGACCCTTGAGGCCTGGAGTTCCCCCACCCCTGCTTTAGACAAACAAGACAGTGAGACGTTCAACAAAAACCAAACACCTGAAGACAACTGTCAAGCACGGTGGCAGAGGGGTGATGATTTGGGCTTGTTTTGCAGCCACAGGACGTGGGTAACTTGAGTTGATTGAGACAAATTCCTCTGGATCTGAAGTCATATTTTTTGACAGCTAAAGCTGAATTTGACTCCTGCAACAGGACAGTCCTGAGCACACCAGGCAATCTTCAACAGGATTTCTGAGAAAAAAAAAGAAAAACAAAAGAATAAGAACAATAAATGCCCTCAAACGTCAATTAATTAAATAAATGGAAAGAAGAGTGCGTGGGAGACTGAAAGTGCACAGAAAACCTTAAGTTCTACAAGTTAAAAACTCCTGGGGTATACTTTGTTTTTCCATATTGCTTTTCCATTTTGGCTTCTTTTCTGTTACTGTCATGTGTCGTTCATCTGAGGTTGTATTTAAATACCCGGTAATAGTTTAAGGCCTTAAAAGACAAATATGTAGTTAAAACATGTTTGTTTTTTTTGCTAATTATTTACTCTCATTAACATTTTTCCTCACATATATTTTCTGAAAAAATGACAAAGCAGACAAAAAAACATCTAAATGCAAATAACTCTCGTTTTATGTTTAATTATTCAGAGAGCATGCTGTGAGATCAACCAAACGCAAAGCAAATCACTTAAATAGAAAAACAATATTCACTCAAAAATAGCACTTTTAGTGAAACAAGGGGCCACTCCAGAATACAGGAGATTACCAGTAACGTGAAAAAGTGCCTACGAGGTGTAAACGTGAAGATAAAGAACACAGTGGGTGGTTTCCTTTAAAGCTCAGCCTGATATTAGGAGGTTTGTCCTTCAATGTGCTAACACCTCTCACTGTGCCTCCTCAATGTCAATGATGTGCATTTGAAAAAGGAGGCAAAGAAAAGAGATGCAGCCTGCCAAAGTGCTGCTCTGGATAATCCTCACTTATACTCAGTGTACTTATTAGCTGCTGGCGCTCCTGGAAAAAAGCCATGAGCTCCTCGAAGAAGCGCTCACCGTGTTGATATTTTTAATGCTCCGAACAGGAAGAAGAAGACTAACCCATTTAGTGCAGCTATAAAAGAGCACTTTTCAAATATTACAAATAGTTTCTATTCATGTTTCGAACGCAACACAAGCTCACTTTTGGAGCAGTAGTATGTTTAGTGGTGCATTTCTGCATGTTCTGTAGAATGCCTTTAGCTCTTTGAAGTGCCGAGAATGCACTTTGAGTGAAGTGAACTCTTTTTTTCTGCCAAAAGTGAATCTACACGTGTCACATTCCCTTCCAGCTCATTAAAGCGAGGTGTAAAGCTCTGGAGGTGACAGGTGGTGCCACTGTCACTGTGTTATGTGTGGCTGCCAGCTGTACATGAGATGTGCTGTATGTCTCCCCAAGGCCCCTTTGCTAAAAGTGAAAGATTTCCAAGTAATCACATTTTAGAATAGATAAATGAAGCTCTGACTCTAATTTTATGTAAATGGATCTAAAATCTTCAGAACTAGGCTTTAAGCCAATGACAATCATATTTTTAATGCAGGCTTATATATTTCCAATGAACACTGATGACTATAACAAACTCAATTAATTTTAAAGCAGACATTAGTTTGATTACTGTATGCTCACTCTGTTGGGATAGTAGATGTGCATTATGTTTATTGGAATATGCTTCTTTTTATTCGTGTTTATTCATGTTGTCTTCTTCTGCCAGTTTAAGGATTGTGAGGCAAGATTCCCAATTCATGTACATGAGCAAAGGCTAGTGGATATACTAAGACGATCCACATGACAAACGTGCTATTTTTGCTCCATATCAATTACTTAAAGTAGTAATGTCCTTGTTCCATTTCAGATTATGTGACAGAAAACCCAAAGTGGGAACTGGATGACATATTGATCTCCACTGCAGAGCGAGCACAAGTTTCCCAGCACTTTAGAGCTGCTGTGCCAGTGCCGAGGAGCGCATATCCGCATATACTTTAAATTGCCAAAAGTATTCGCTCTCTGCTTTCACATGCAAATGAACTTGGGTAACATCCTATTTTTAGGACATATTGTTAGTGTGTATGCTGATTAAGCATTCACAGTACTCTTATCCTAATCTTTGTAAGTGATATTAAAGGCAGGCGGTCAACACTGGGGGAAGACAAGAAGCAGGAGAACTTTCAACAAGCAGTGGCAGTGAGGGCCAAGCCGCCTTACACTGAGGTCAGAGAGCGAAAAAATTCAAAAAGCATCTAAAAGAGCTCATGTTTGGATTTTGTCAAGTTTGCAGGTGTATCAGCATGAGACATTCTTACATAGAAGAGACTGTTAGAGTCTCTAATTCAGTGAAACATAATTGGAAATCCAGTGTGTTTGCATAAATTCAGTTAGTTGTCCATTTTTTCACATAGTTTCTTAAATGCTTATCCTTGTCAGGATGGCAGTGGGGCTGGAGCTGGATATGTTAAATAAATAAACATTACGAAAGTTAACAATATATCTCCATCCGTGTACGCTGTTGTCCACAAGATGAGAAAATCAAAATGATCAAACTGGAAGACTGTGGAACATGTTAATAAATGTCTGTGTCTTTCAGTGGAGGCGGGAGCCACCGAAAGGCTTCCCTACCAGTTTCTGTTGAATCAAAGCAGAACCATAAATGGCCGACGGAGGAAGGGTGGATAGGGGAAACGAGATGGAGATGGGGTGAAGAAAGGAGGGCAGTGGAAGCTACTGTTCTGTAGCCTAAGCTGAACCCCCAGCAGCCTCATCCGCACTCTTGTCAGGAGAATGTTTCCTGTTTGTTGTCATCGAGGACCAGCAGCATTTTTCTTCTTCAGCTGTTTTTGTTCCATTTTTTCTTCTTTTTCTTTTCGGCCTTATCCTCACCTGACTTTGACCTGAAGAGCCAGAAACATTTTTACTTCTTCTTCTGTTGCTCGACGAGGTCTGTGTTTTTCTCCTCCAATTTTTCCACTTCTTAAGCAAGTGTTACATTCTCATCTTGTATTTTGTTACACTTTTGCTGGAGTTTGTCGAACTCTTCCACTGATGCTTGGAGATTTTCTTTAAGGTCGTTGCCTGTCTGAATTTGCTCTTTGTGCTCCAACTGCAAGTTTTTGGTCTGCAGTTCTTTATTCTTTGTCATCAACGCTGCATTATTTTGCAGCTGCTCTAGCTTGTCCTTTTGAATGTCTCCGTTTTGCTTCACCTGTTCCTCCTACATGTGCACCAGTTCTTTGTGTTTTTGCTCAGATTGGGCTTTTTTCCTGGAGCGCTTCGGACTTTCTGCTCTCCACTTCTTTCTGGTCCTTTTCCAGTTGTACATACTTTTCCTCCCATTCCATATTTTCTTTGACTATTTCATCATTTCTGGCCTCCAGTTGTTTGAGCTTTTTTTGCCAGTTCTTCGTAACCTTGCACTTGTTTTGTTTTCGCCTGTTGCATTTCTGCGTTTAGGGTTAGAATTCTGACTCCCCCAGAAATCTGGAAAAGAAAAGCCCACTTTTCCCCCCGGTGGCCCTAATCCTCTTCCGTAGACTTACGACTGTTTTACGACAGTTGACTGGGGAGTAAACTCTGGCGGGAGGGGCTTTGAGCTCACGTGGCCTGTAGCTGTCGGAGAGCAAGCTTGTATGAGCTAGCAGTGATATCGCAGTAGCCTTAAATCAGAATCGTGTTTATTGGCCAAGTATATGTGCAGACACATACAACGAATTTGGTTCTGGTAGATGGTGGCTCTCAAGCACAGCAATGTAAATCACACACACACACGTGTTCATTCTCTTGCTAGCGGTGGAGGAGAGTTTTCTGTTGAGGAAGAGGCCCTGCTGTCCTGCTGTCCTCCTGGTGCCATTGAGGGATCAGCGGCTGCTACATATTCTTCTAGACCTCAAGTATTTGGACCAAAGTACTCACACACACGTCCCATAAGAGAAGTGTTGGTAACTGATGCAAATATTTAAAAAACATGTTTTTTCTTCTGTCACACTGTTTAAATTCCATTCATATAGGGGCCGTAAGTTTATTCTGACTGCAAACATATCCACCAAATATTAGTTAAGTTTCCTTTAAACTACACGTGTAAAGTGGATGTGAGAGAGGTTGTGATGAAGTTCTTTAGGATGTACGTCCTCCAGTCCAGAAAACTGTATGAGATATTGAACATGGATGGTAAGCTGCTGTCAGACTCTCAATAAATTGTCCTCTTTTGTTACAGATATTGTTTCAGTTGTTCTTTGGTAAGCTGACATATTGGTTGCATGTACAGGTAATACCATTTAAATGGACAGCATTATAGCTATTACATTTCAGCTCAAAACATCCATCTGTCAGCATTCATACTGCATTTTCTCCAGATGTCAGCTAACCCTTTGCAGCAATGTCTTCTGCCCTTCTGGAAAGACTTTCCCCAAGGTTTAGGAGTGTGTTTATGGGAATTTTGACCATTCCTACAAAAGTGCATTTATGAGGTCAGACACCGATGTTGGATGAGAAGGCTTAGCTTGCAGTTTCTGCTATAATTCATCCCAAAGGTTGAGGTCAGGACTTCCACGTTGCTAGGCCAGTCAAGTTCTTCCACGTTGGACTATTGCCAGACGGAGGAGTGTGATTCGTCACTCCAGAGAGCACGTCTCCATTGCTTTAGAGTCCGTTAGTGCTTTACACCTCTGCATGTAAGGTTCTGAAGATTCTGAAGCTCAAGTTGCTTTCGGATGCATCCAGCGGAATGGGAATGTGTGTGAGTTTTAGATAGAAAGCACTTAAGCAAAGAAAAAACTGCTTGAATGATTGGGTGTGAATGGGTGAATGAGGCATGTTGTATGTGCTTTGAGTGCCCAGGTAGAGTAGGAAAGTGCTTTACAAGAATTAGTCCATTTACTATACACCTCAGCATCAGCTGACCCCACTCTGATTTCGTGTGACCTACCATTTTTTGGCTGAGTTGCTCTCATTCCCAATCGCTTCCACTTTTGTTATAATACCACTAACAGTTGACTGTGGAATATTTGCTAGAGAGAAATTTCACAACTGAACTCCCGAGACTCATTCTTCCACAGATGTTTGTAGAAGTGTGTGATTTTTATACATTTGTAACCAAAGAAGGTGTATAACACCTGAAAATCAATGATTTGGATGGGTGAGTGAATACCTTTTGGGAATTATATATACATACACACACAGCACACACTTACTGAGCAGGTCTTTGTGCTTTCACAGGCCAAACAAGCTATTTCCAGATTCCATGACTTGCTGAAAGTGCTAATATCCGCATGTGATTACCACTGCCAGCTATTTGGCTAAGTGTCTGAAAAAGATCCAGAAAGGCACTAAAATCGAAGGGCTTTTGACCAAACAGTCTGGCAGATGTACAGCGTGTGACTGGCTGTTATTTTTCAAAATGACAGTTAAGTGAACAGAGGTCGCTGCTAAGTACCAGAGAGGAATGTGCTGAAAATACTCAGAGTGACTGCTGTGCTGAACCTCAGTCAGTGTTGGCAAACTGGCATCCATTCTGGTCCAAACCTGATGGCCGTGTTGTCTGACTTTTACTAATATAAAATTGTATTTTTGAACCACTAAATCTGTTATTATGAAGTTGAAGTTATGCCTTCATTAAATTGCATTAGCTTTTTGGCCTAGGTTTACTGAATTATAATATATATATAGTCCTTGCATTAAGACTTTCTGTATCAGCTTCCAGGATGTTGTACTGACTCTTCTACAAGGAGTGGCAATCCTCATGGCCAAGACACGGCTCGTTTGGTTCTCATCCAGAGCTTTTTAGTAACCCAGTCTCGCAAGCCACTGTCAAAACAGGCTTACAAGATTTTGTGCTGCTAGATGCCTTTATTTTAATACTACTTGTTGAACAGGAGTTTTTTTGTGTAGCTGTGAACTGCTTTGCATTTTTGTCGTTCACTTACTAACACAAAGCACATCCCAGCTTTTGTATTATGAGAAGAAAATCCTCAAAAAATTTAGTTTAGACATTGAAAAATCTCAAATTTCTCACCTGGTTCTGAAATCCGTTGTCTGCTTATTTTGACACTGAAACGACTGAAACCCTGTATCCTTGAGTTTATGCCTGCTGCTTTCTCATTTCATCTCTGTCACGTGTACGTGTGACTTATATATTCTCTCACATTGGTTAGAATTTAACCTGTTTTGTTGCTGTTAAATAGTATTAGCTGCGTGCTTACCGAATCCATTATAGTTGAATAAGTCTTCGCGGTTGTGGATGATATCATTTGAAGCTATCCTCTGCTAGTTTTGCAATAAATATGAATGATCTTATTTTAGAGATGAACTTTTAATTGTAAAGGTTAATAAAGACACACGACTCCCCTGACTTCCCCAGGGCCGAATGTTGGTCACTGCAGAAATTAAGACTTGTGAGTTTCCTGATCCACATATGATTGAAAAGTATATATTTTTATTTGTGTTTTTCTCGGTTCATCTCCGGTCTTAACAAGAGAGAGTAATTAATCTGTCACTTTCAGCAATCTAATTCATGGGGGTGTGTCAGGAGACAAATCTGCCAAAAAATATCCAGTATAATCCTGTTTTTTTTCTTCCTTTTTTCCTCCCCCTTTTGGATACCAGTGCCAGTGTAAATCAAACTGACAAGGCTTAAACTCAGGAGATATTAATGTAAGTGTGCTTTAAATATAATGGATAAAGGAGGGTAATGAGTATTAAAGTAATAGAAATCACCAGGAAAGCCCTAGGCTGTATATCATTTACACTGCTGAGACGCACATATTTTAACGTTTTTATTTAATATGCAAAATAAAACGTATTCAAAGCTTCTCCACAGCACAGAGGCATGCTATTATTTATTGCAACAATTTGGCCAGTTAATGAAGCATGATAGAGGTCTTCAGGCATTTGCCCTGGTACAGTGTAAATAATAATTTGCTGTCCATTCTCACGTATGAAGTTGACTGCATTATACTTAGCCTACTAATGACATAAACTCGTGATTATGTCACACAATTCATCATTCACTCAAAGATTTACACTTCTCTTAATTTCCTCTTTCCTTTTGTTCAAAGAATATCTTATCACACAAGTTAAATTTTATTTAGGCAGCAGTGGTGACCGAATACATGTAAACAAATAAACAGGAAATTTGTTGAATTACAGGGTTGATTTTTTTTTTTACATGTCATGTAGTTAGCTGTTCAGTTAACATTTTCTTAATAATACAACTAATAGCCCACTTTGTGGTGAAGCTTAGCTCCTCATAACTATCCACAGGACCTTTCCAAGTTCGCTTTAGCATCAGCCACTTTGGCACAAGGAAGTGGGCAGTGTTAGCTTGCCAACTTTGTTTGCCAGCTGGAAGATATGTTTGCTGTCAGAAATACTTCATCTTCTTCTGCACTTAGGTGGGCATTTTTCCCAGTCTGTTGGTCATGTTGACTGACTTTTAGTTATGCAAGAATGTCACATGACTAACACACCTGCAGCACAGAGGCTAATTAAACTGTTATCATGTTAGTAGCTGTTAGCCGCTAATTTGCTAGTGTACAAACTGAAAACAGCCTGCTGCTGGCTGTGCAGCATTTGCAGGTATTTTTTTCACTGCCAAAGACACTCTTATGTTGCTTCGGGACAAAATATTGGATAAATATGTTAAAACTTTCTCATTTGGGACTGCGGCAAACTTTCGGACCATGGATAAGTAAAACTTTGCTGTTTATGGGTATATAAATGTGAGGTTATGAACTGCGGCCTCATTGATATAGGATTGCTAAAACGGATACCAATTTGGTGTTGTTATAAATACAGATGTCAATACTGATACCAATGTAAAATATGTAAAATATGTAAATAATACAAAATGTATTGACTAGGCTCTGATTTGAACAGTTGCCATGTATCCAAGTCTTGCTTGTAGTTGTCTTATTTGAATTTGATATTGCACTTTATACTTTTATATTGGCTTTGCATGTATCAGTTATTAATTTCTTTTAGTGGCTGAGCTAATTGTTTAGTTGTCTGGCAAAATTGCATTAGGGTGAGCTATGTGCTACATCAGTCTTAAATGAAAACATGATTAATTCCTTTATAAAAGTTGTTGTTGTTTTTGTTGATGATGAATGCTTTCTCTGTGATGCATTTGAGGTGTGAGACAGCTTTGACAATATAGTATTGAGTTGATTACTTTTGAAATAACATCCATTGTCTGGTTCTAATGTGAGGGTTTAATGATTTTCTCAGTTTTCAAACACTGAAAACTGTCTTTTGTTTGGATGACACAAAACATGACATTTCAAGATGTCATCTTAGACCCTGATCAGCTGTGATAGGATTTCACTAAAACAATAAAACATGTCACCAAGTTAAACTAAAACCTAGAGTTTGCCGGTCATTTCAAGAGTTAATGTCACATACCAGAGCAAATCCTGATTATGATTTAAGCCATGAAATCATACCAAGAATAAAACAGAGGGATAGGTCTGTCCTCAGCCTGGACACAAGGTTGCAACCATCTGCACTATATTATCTCAACTATTTGTTCTTTATCACTGTGCGGGTGCCAATTGATCTCGGAATGATGATTGCGAAAAGACTTATTCTAAAAGAATGGAAGTCCGCTGTTCCTCCCTCCTTCAGTGTCTGGCTCAATGACATGTTATCAGTCATTCAATTGGAAAAAGTTCGATACCTGCAAACACCTGCAGCAAATGTTTTCTCAAAATCCTGGACTCCACTTTTCACCTTGAGAAAGCTCACGTTGTATAAACATGTACCGGGCAATACAATTTCCCTGTTTATTACATATTCATGACATTAATTTATTATGGATACTGGTAGTTTCTAATTTTAATGTTTTCTTTCTTTTTTTGTCTTTCTCTATTGATTATTATTATTGTGCTATTTCTTGTCCTATTGTTCATTGATGGGGTTTTCTATGCTGGAAAAATTTAAATAAAATATTGGAACTGTTTGTTCTTTATCAGTATCTTAGTAGAGCTAAAGGTTTTGACTCAACTTTGAATTGTGGGTTGACTGGAAACTTCAAGAGGTTAATGTATGTTGGTTTTAATGAAGAAAGCCAATAAATGTGTTCCACACAGCACATACAAGTTATTTATGTGTATTATTGGCAAACAGTAACATGTTCATCTTTCTGTACACACACTCACATCTATCAGGCTTTAAAACATTTCAACCGAGTCATTGGGTGTACATCTCAGTGGCTCCTTAAGCTTTAATTGATGCTGCTACTACACTCAGGTGGCACTCATTGTCAGCTTAAGTTTTATTGATGTATTTCTAGTGATCTGCTTCCATACAGTGCTATATAACATTTAAATCAAACAATAACTCAACTTGAATCCATAAAATTGCAGTCTCATTTATAACTGTGATGTTTTTTTGTTTTTTTTTTATCTTCTAAAAAGAATTTCTATTATAGTCCAAACATACAGAAATAGACAGAAATGGCTTTCTAGGTGTAAATTTGTCAATTTATTTTCTAAACTGTAACCTATTTTCTGTTCTGCTAAAGAGTAATATGGGTGGTAGCTATGTTTGTATCTCATGTTTGCTTTGAGGAGGATGTTAATACAACTACTCCCCAAAGTCTGCTGTGATAGATATATCAGCTGTGACTTGGCTGCCTTGTACCAGAGAGCTTCAGAGCACACGCTCCACTGAGCTACAATCATTTGAGGTATCATGTGTCTGTAATGATGAGCCACCAGCTGGCTGTATACCCCTTATCATGAAGGACGGAGTCAAGGTCTCTGAGGTAGCTGCTATATGCAATACTGCATTCAAAGTACAATATGTCTCCCTTTTGAAACACGTATAATAATTATTGTCAGGAATTAACTTTTAGAGAATATCATTCAAATCTTTCTTTTTAAAAGAACCTGCCGGAATAAGGAACAGCTGCAAAGCCACTATGCAATATTAAGGTTTTTTAAGAAGTTGGAGATACATTACCTTAGAAAATGTCCGAGTAGGATGACGGCCTACAGATTCTGAATTGGTCATGGGAAAATGGATGGACTTTTAGTAATTTAAAATTAGTCCGGGTCAAACTCTGATGTGGGAGACTCATTACTTTGATTGAGAACAGCTGGTCTCATACTCTCCAGTTTTCACCCCAGGCTGCCCTCTGTGGAGACGGTGCTCTCCATGGTGCTGAACTCCTGGTCAGGCAGCATGACTTTCCACAGTTTTACACTTACTGTTGCTCAAACAGTGAGACAATTTCATCACTAAGAGATTTAATACTGAATCCTCTAAACATCTTTCTCCCAACATAAGCAACATAAAATCATAGTTTAATCACAGAATCATCTCTCATCTTACTGGCTATAGATTTCATCTCGGCATCAAAGAGATAAAAGAAGGAAAGAGCCAATGTAGTGCTCCACCACGCTCTGCTAAGCAACTATTGCATTTTATTAGTTATACGATCTACACACCAATATATCACATGATAAGTCCAATCTTTAACCATTCTGAAGTGAACCTTTTATCGAGCTTTATGGAAAATGGAGAACTTCATAGGAGCTGAGTGACCTCACGTTGACTTTTTCTTAGTGTGAGGTTGGAGTAAATTTGCACATTTGGATCAGGTGTGACTATTATTTTTGCAGTAGCATCCATTTTCTTATCTAAAGTTAGTATAGCCTATAGTTTTCTGGCTGTTTCAAGTGTTAAATATATCACATGCTAAAGCTAATCCCGATTATGATTAAAGCAAAATCATACCAAGAATAAAACAGAGCGATGGGCCTGTCCTCTAGCCTGGACATTCAAAGGTCATAACCATCTGTACTATATTATCTCCACTCCATTTTCTTTATCAGTATCTTAGTAGAGCTTAAGGTTTTGACTTAAGTGTTCAATCAAGAGTCTGGATGACTAGTGCTTATCTTCGCCCCTGCACAAAGATGTGAAGAGAAGCATCACAAAATAACCGATACCAAGGAGTGTTTACTGTAAAAAGTCAGGCTCACCCTGACATTTGAGCACAACAAAAACAACAACAAAAAACAAAACTGAAGTAATAAAGTGAAATTGCTGCCACTCTGTTGGTTAATAGCAAAGGTGAAATCCACAGAGTAGTTCTGAGGTGGTCAAACAATGGTGCTGCAGAGGTCAGAGTTAGAGTAATTAGATGTGATCCCTACCAGGCAACACTGCCATGATTGAACTATTTTATCAGTGTCCACTTTAATCTATACCAAGGGTGAACACTGGGACTGAATAGACCATGGAGTGGGTTTATAAATTGTAGAAGGGTTGGGGTGGCGAGTCTATCTTCCAGTCCTTGGAGCTTTACAGCAGGAGAACAGTAAACCTGGGAGCAATAGCATTAATCACAGGTTTAAATGATAGCTATGAGTTAAGGCTTCAGTCAACTTCTTTCTTAAAAGTTGAACTTTTAAACTGCACTGTCATTCATTGCTCTAAATGGTATCTTTAAATGTAATGTTGTATGTTAATGTGTATATAGTGCTTTGGTAGTTCAGGAGAGTTTCCTTCTTTTTAAAAAACAAAAACAAAACAAAACATTTTTTTTTCCATAAAGAAACATAAAATACTTTGCCAATGCCTGCTCAAAATCAGTTAATTTTAAATTTCATGACCATAGTATATTTGTTATTTTAAGCATTGGGGCAGGGATTGCTCAGGTAGAGTGGTGGCCCATGATCAGAAGGTTGGGGGTTCAAATCCACTGAATGGCTACCCTGAGGTACCGTACACACTGCTCCTTGGGCACTCACTGAGTGAATGGGTTAAATGTGTCTGAAATTACACTGCCACACAAATTAATAGAACACTTGATAATCACACTATAACACAAAGCCAGCTAAACTTCAGGGATATCAATCTGTCCAGTTAGGAAGATTGTACATCCTTATATGCTGTTGCAAGAAAGTTTGCTGTTCCAGTTTCAGAAGAGTGAAGAGGATACCAGGAGCTGTGCTGTTACATGAGGAGAGCTGGACAGGGCCAAAGGAAGGCATCAACCGAGGAGCAGGACTGTGCTGTGTGTGAGGAGCACAGCACAGCAGGGAGGAAGATTGTCACAGCTCTACAATACACTTCAGTGCGCTGCAGTCATGCATGAATCCGACGCCGACCTGAATCAAAAACAACATCTAATGCATAATGTTGCAGGCAGTATAACATTTGCCAAGATGTCTCCAGACTCGCGTCTCTCACATGTGCTCATTGTGAACCTGCTCTCGTCCGAAGAGAGAGCAGGACCCCAGCGGCAGACCTGCCGGTTCTGGTGTTCTTTGGCAAATGCCAGTTGAGTTACACAGTACTGGTCTGTGTGCACAGTTCCAGACTAAAGGACACTGAGACCTCATGCTGTCATGATGAAGTTGATTTCAGACAGTTTGCTTAGAAACATGCATGTGAATAATTTTGTAGTGGCATTGACCTTCTTGTTCCTCCTCTGAACACAGAGGAGAAAATATCGGTCCTTCTGCTGGATTTGAAGCTCTTCTGTGGCCCAGGCCAGGCAATCACATGACTAGTTGGGTTAAGATGAAGCTGTGATAAGATACTGCAGATGTTTGTGGAGCAGTTTTGGTTGTCAGTGGTTATATGAAGGTTAATTTTACATTTTGTAAAGTGTAATTTTTAGTTGTTTTTTTTAAAGACTTAAAAAAAAAATCCATTGATACCCACCTCAAAATAAGAAATCAGAAACCATCTAGACACAGAATAAAGAAAATATATATACAAGTACCTAAAACTCACCAGTGGGCACCAGTAAGAGATCTTCACTATAGAAAAGAAATAATCCAGGTCTATAACCTTCCTTAAAATGTCACATTTACACTTTTTTTTTTACATCAACAAACATTATATGTTAATTAGTGAGGTTTGGATGTGTTGATTGGCTGAGTTTCTGCCACTGCTGCACAAAGCCAGAGTTGCTAGTTAATTCTGTTAAAATCCCACACTTTCCTTCTGCATTGTCATGCACAGCTGTCATTTCCATCTCATACATAACATGAAGAGGATGTTTTGGCCCTTTTTGTTTTCTGGTGACATGTCTAATAAATCTTTAGCTCTCTGTCTAGGTCAAGCACTCCATCACTGTGCCAAAGCAGGTGGGCCATATTCTTGGCAATGCATGCCCCTCTTCAGTCCACTGAGAAATCTGTCCTCTGTTGCCTGCGTCCTTGTCCACTTGTGTCACTTTGTGCCGGCGCTGATGCAATCTGACTGACAACAGCAGCCTGTCTGCCAGGTGCTATCTTATAATCCTGCTTTACAGGTGTCCCTTATATATAGAAAAAGACAAGCATTAGGGAAAAGAAATGACACGATCCATGATCCGCTATCGTGGAAACCAGAATAGGTCAATGTTCATCATTTTTATTTCAGCAGATTGCCAAACACCAAATGACCAAATTGTAACTTGTACATAAAGTGTCTGAGTGTTTAACCCAAACCCTGGCTGATGCACAACAGCCAAGAAGTGCATCATTACAGGCTTTAGCTTAGATATCAACAAGGCTCCTATATGACAGGATTATAATAAGAGACACACTTTACACATTTTGGGTAATGATAGGGATGTTTTAAAACAAGTCTTCATTATTTTGTATACTCTTTGAATGTCTTTGATAATTGCGGTGCCATTAAGTACATAATGGTTTTTTTTAATCTTTTCCTCCATTTGCATCAGCAGTAATTGCCAGCAATTAATGTCTTTTGGCTTTTGTCTTTTGGCGTTTGCACTAGTTGTGGGTATGTTCACATCCTTTATTCATCAAACCCCAGAAAGAAATGAGAATACTGGCAGACTGAAGAGCCGGGATCAAACAAAACAAAGCATATTTGACTTTTTAGCCATTAGAGTCACTTTTGTGAATTCTTTATGTTCTTGGTACTGTTACAGAGAGTTTGACGTTAGAGAAAAATACCGTTTAAGCTAACATTATGCACTTTACCATCAAAATATAGTCACACGATAAAGTCATATCCGTAATCACGTGAGGAAAAGAACCACACCTCATCACATTTCATAGATCACAGCTAAGCTGGATAAAGCTGAGGCGCCTCAGTCACCAGATACTAACATAGAATCCCAAAATATTACAGACAATATGTTACAAGCTAACAGCAGCATACAGTAATAGAGTGTGCACTCGTGTGTCATTTTTACAAAGGCGATGGGATAAAGCCACAAAGCACCATGACAATCAAATATACAAAACTAGTCTATACCAAGTACTGAATGTGTAGAAGAAAAATGTGTTACTTTCTTCTGGCAGATGTGTCTTTTTTGTCCTTTGAGGATATCTTGACAAATTGGAATGAGTTTCAGTGTTTGATGAATCAAATGTCACACCAGTAAATGTTACTTGTCAATTTTGTCCGCTTTTAGTTTAACGCTTTTCCATTTCTGCTTTTCGTGACCTAAATCAAGGTTATTGACGGGCAAATCATAGCACAGTTGTGCAAAGAATGATGCATTTTATGCTTAAAACACTCTTCAGCATGTTGGCAGTCTATTCAGTCAAATATGCAGCGGCTGCCAAAGAAATGCATTTATTCACATCAGATCACAGAGTTTATTTCCACCCCTTAAAAAAAAGAATGCTCCTAAGCATGAATCAGATTCTTGAAGTCACCAAATTGCCCCCATGAGGCAAGGAAGGCAAATGAGCTGATATCTCAGCAACAGATTCAGCAAGTCTGTTTTCCACACAGCAGCCAACATGTCATCCTTAGATATAATCCACTGTTGCCTGATTTCACTGTTCTTACCGTGCTGTTTGGACGCTTCTAATTAAAGAAAAATGTAGCTGCTGCAGTTGGGCAGATGCCTAAATTAAAAAGGGTCCGATCAGTTCTCCAGATAAAAATGTTGAGCGATAGTCCTCAGAGTCTACAAAAGCAGGAAACCTTCAAGCTGCAGTAGTGTTGATGTGAGAGCAAAGGCCAGCGCGAGGAGCATCACTGAGGGGTGTGAGCAGGTGATTTCAGCTGGCGAACTTCTAGCAATGGCGTTTGAGTCGTTGGACTCATCCAGTTGATGGTTCTAAGAGAAAAGATTAAGATGTAAGAATCGAAGTGGAAAGTTCATGAAAGATTTGTTGATACTGATGCATCAAAGTTCAGATATATATGTGTATATACTGTATATGTCATTCACCTCAGGTTACATTTAGCTATGTAGAGCTTTGTGGCTGTATATACTCGTATTTTGGTGACCTTCCATCAGTTTTGTTAAATTATCAACTCTCCACCATCAAGCTTGGCAGTTGGTATGAGCTGTTCACTCTGGTCTGATCTGTCCATAAGGAAATTGCTCGAGACATCTTTGGGTTTGTTCAAATGCAGCTTTGCAAACCTAAGCACTGCTGCCTCATGTCGTTTTTGTTTTTTGGGGATTTTTAGGAGAGAAAAAGCTTTCCCGCTAAACAAACCATACTTGTTCAATCTTTTTTGAATTGCACTGTTGTAAACTTTAACATTTAACATCCTAACTGAGGTCTACACAGTCTTGAGCGCTTGAGTGTTTTTTTCTTTCGCAACTCTTCTGAGCTGCAAACTCTCATCGTTTGACCTTGGGGTGAAATTTGCTGAGAGACTATAAGACACACCTGAATGCCCATGGCCATAGACTCCTGTGAATGCTTTCTTTTTCAATGCTGCATAATTATGTAGAACTAAAGAATTATTGTATTTCATATCTCCTACAAGTCCACTATTATTTGACTTCACAGAATAAAACAGTTCTTACCACACACAGAGCGGAGTCCACTGTTTGATTTGACACTAGCTTTTGAGCCTGTGAGGAAAACACGAAAAAATAGAGACATTAGCTTTCATTTATTTATTTTTTTAATGGGTTTGTAAGTATTTCAGATTACACCCAGACTTGGAGAGGTGCAAAAATGAAAATAGCAGACTGCTTTATTTTGCAATGCCCATATATTAGAGGTCTTAACTCTTGGAATAATCTTCCCCCTTGTGCAAGATGTATAGGATTCAAGTGCATGTTTGTGAAAAAGTGTGTCCCTGCTTTGTTCAAGCTCAAGGTTATGACAGTCTAATGCATTAGAAGTTTTCCCAGATGGCTCAAAACCTTTTCAGCCAAACATAAAAATACCCACATGCATTTGCACAAACACAGCTATACGCACAAACAAAAGGCAAACTCACAGATACAGATGGAGAACATAAATGATAAAGTGACTCTATAGCAGTTTGGAAACACAATAAACACCCCATGTGTTGGTTCTTAAGTAGAAAAAAATTCTATGAACCAGGATTGCGGAGAAGAATGATTAATTGCTCTATCGGAGGTCTTTTCTCCTAGAGGATGTTTTACTGGTGATAAATCATATTATCGCTATTAAAAGCCAATATGATAGATTGTCTCGCTTAAAGTATGTGATATCATCTCATTTAAAAATATAGCCCCATGGTATTTATCAGAGGAGAATAGCAGATATCTGAGTGTGTGTTGGTGGGGCCAAAAATTTCAGGAGCTAGAGCTGCTATAAGCACAATCAAGCAAAACATGCCATTTATGATGTTAAATGTCAGAATCAGCACACTAAATCGATTTCCTACTATTGCATTTGATATTTGAAATATCCATTTGCATGTCATTATCTGCCACTGCTATGAAAATTCCCTGCAGCAGTTTTTTTTTAAAGTGTCACTTAGCAGACATTATTGCAAATAAGATGGTTTAGAATTGCGTACTCATACATACAGTTCGATACCTGTTGAATTAAAATAAGTTTGAGCTATTTGAAATACTCTAAAATACAATATTAACACAAGGTCAGTTTAGTGTTCTTTTCAAGCTTTTCAAGCTTTTAATGATCTGATTGGATCGGTTTTGGTACATTTCCTTTTTAGTTTTATCTTTAATTATACCACTACAAAATTAGAAAAATATAAAAATGGTGTTCAAAAAGTGCCATAGTAGTTTGCGTAATTAAAAAAACTGTAGTGAGATGCTTTTAATTGTAGTTATAGAGCCAGTAACACAGGCCTAGAGACTAGTCAGTGATCTCCTGACAAACATCACTTGCTGTGTATTCTCTGACCAGTTGGTGAGTGGTTGTTGGTGTTGCAAGGTGATTATGGTTGAAAAGAGGTATAAGGTGTTGCACCAAAAACATCCAGCCATTGCTTTTGTAGAGCAAGATACCAACTTATCTACAAACAGTCATCAACCACTCAAGGAGCAGAAGTGAAACTGTGATGCAAATTGTAAATGGAGATTGTTCCGCTTCAAAGTAAACAGTGAGCCTTTAACTTTGAAGGTGAATCTTCTCCATTTCCGGTTTACTGTTTGGCAAGTAGTTGGCAAGTGTTTGCAGACGAATTAGTGTCTCACATGTAAATGGAATCGATCAGCTATATAGTGCTAAATCACAAGAACAGTTGCCTCAAGGCAGTTTATGTTGTATATGGAGCCCCGCAGGGGACATGGGAGAAAAAAAAATTAAGACGGACTTTTGCGAGATCTCGCAAAAACTAACTCGGGATCTCGCAAAACTTTTGCTTTTAAACTCAAGATCTCGCAAAAGTTTTGCTTTTAAACTCGAGATCTCGCAAAACAAACTCGGGATCTTCGGAGGCCGCCAGCTCGAAGCCGACCGGGAGGTCGAGGCACGACGTGCCGGGAAAGCGGTGTTCCTCCCGGCTGTAGTAGGTCTCGACCTCCTGTTAGCTTCGAGATGGTGGGTGTCAGATCTCCGAAAACGTCGGAGCACTTTTGCAAATATGTGATGTCTTGTAAACCTAGCAGATATCTGACGTTTACACAACTACATTCACGCCTCAAAATATCTTAAAAGTTTATTTTGTGACCCAGAAAGAGTAATATTACAACTAAGTAGCCATTGTTGGAATTCAACTTTTGCGAGATCCCTAATTAGTTTTGCGAGATATCGCAAAAGTTCATCATAATTTTTTTTTCTCCCATGTCCCCTGTGGGGCTCCGTAGTTGTAAGATAAAGACCCTACAATTTTACAAAGAAAACAGAAAAAACACTGACTTTCATATGACCCTATGAGCAAGCGCTTTGGCGAGAGTGGGAAGGAAAAACTCCCTTTTAACAGCAGAACCAGGCTCATGACCGATTGGGGTTAGGTGAGGGTAGGAACAAATATTCACTTGGACTGATTAGAGTGTGGCAGTCAGTGGTTGCTGTGACCTTCAAAAACACAAGAATGTGTTAATTACAACTCCATTCCACACAAATCTCTAACAAACAAACAACAAAAAATAAGTGATGACATTTTATATCTACAGTAAAAAGTCAAGTCTGGGCTGACATTGATGTAAACTCAGTTGACTGGGGTTGGTAATCAACCAGGAGGTGATTCCACTTTATCACTGAACTACGAGCTGCTACAGTTGTAACAAAGTTAACTGCGTAGCTGTAATCTCATTCTATTTCACCATTTAACATTAGGGGGGAAAACACATTTGGTTCATCCATGCGATGATACTTTGTCCCTGCTCTGCAAACACACACAGTCACATACACACTACCCCTGTGGGCCATTTCTGATGTTACAGTGGCAACCAATTAGCTTTGACATGACAGCTTAGGAAACTCTGACTCCACACTGACATCTCATCTTTCTGCCCAGGAGGGGGGATTCTGTGCATGCCATCATAAAACCATCCCTGATCCATCAAGGTGACAGAGCCAGACGTCTGACACTCAGGCAGCAGCTCTGAATAGATCTCTATCTGATGTTTAGGTCTCAATTTGGATTCAGCCGCATTCTTTTACAAGTTTGGAGAGCTTTGTGAATCCTCCAAAGGTGGAAAAGAAGCCTGGACAGTTATCTGAATATTTTCTGGAAGACCTTTAAATTATATTCATTTTCCCTGAATGGAGACCTATTACGCTCTTTTTCAGCCCTGTATTTTTATTTTTATTTATTTGGGTATTCTAGAGTAGCATGGCTGATTAAGTGAGCTCTAATGCTTCTAATTCATGAGAATGTACATATCTAGAAATTCACGTGCTTATGTGAGCTCAGTGTAAATGTTGATATGTAAAAAAAAAAATTACGATTTTTTTTTGTGCAATTTGAAGCATAATTTTTGGGGTCATGGCGATTACATTCACCCCATTTTGAAACCTATGTGTTTCATATGCGCATATCATATTGCTTGCCACTGTCTGTTCAGCTGGGATGTGTACTCCTCTATATGTGCTGCAGGCAGTGCTGTGATTACTCTAAACAATGAAGTAGAAGCCACTCTGATGGACCATTACTTTGCAGCACAGTGCCCTTTTGCTTAAGCGAGTAGCTCCTTAGAAGGCAATTAAAAATTTCCTAGTTAATGAGATCAGTGGAGGTGTACACTGATTGACATCATCCCTGTGAGTTTAATAGAATTTAATTTGTTCACTCTGTAATTTAAGATTTGTGACACTGGTAGCCTATATTGGCTTTTGGTACAGTTTAAAAACTACAGAGTCGAATAAAACTGCAAGAGGAGAAAAACCTCTTTTGTTTTTTTACAGACTGGCTTTTCTTGGGTTTTTATATATCTGTAGCAAATATTTCTTACATTTAATTTTTGAATGTTTGGTGTAGTTTTTGTACTTATGTGTTCATTATCTGGCCTTCTTGACTACAAGCCAAGGTACTCCCTTTGGGACCATCAATCACATCGAACTGAACTAAAATGAGTATCATCACAATAGTGTCTGTTTATTGGGGTTTAAGCGTCATATTTCTCTATAATTGTATTCCCAACCCCTTTAGTTTCAAAAATAGCAGCTGTGTTGATGGGGAGACAAAACATACAGGCCATACTCAAACAAAAACTTCACCTGCAGGGTCCCGCAGATGTGATATAGTGAGTTGCCATCAAGATCCAGTTTGGTCATGTCCGTCAGCGCATCCAGAGCATTATTGGTTTGTGCTTTACCCTTCCGAGTGATGCTAAGGTCTACTGTGGGCTGAATCGGGGGCTGGGGTTGCCAGACCCCAACGTCTGTACCATTCCCAAAAGCCTGGATGGCGTTACCTACAAGAAAAGAGTAAAAACGTATTGATCTTTTCTGCAAGGTTTAGTCTTAGCTGTCTGTATTTGCTTCAGAAATAAGTGCAAGTACCATGACACCAACTGTTTTAATAACGTCCAACTAAAAGCTGCTACTAATTGATACTTTCAGTAATTGAGGAGGAAAAGAAATGACGTGACCTTTCTTAAGAGCCTCTTTAAAAGCAGTGGCTGCGTGTAATATCTGTGATTTGCAAAACAGTCCAAAATTGGCTCCACAAAGGAAACACCAAAACCTTAAAGATAATTTCTATAATCTAATTTTGGCAAGATTAAGTTGACATTCATCGTAAGGTTTATTGTAAGGTTTGCAAAAGTGGCAACTGCGGTGATCACAAAGCCACCAATGGATGATTTAGAGTAACATCTCAGTCCCTTACATGGGGTTATAAAACTGTCCAGTAAGCTACAGTGAAAACCAGATGTGACAGATGGCTGTCCCTCCCTGAGCCTGGTTCTCTCTGGACTCTTGTCGGTTGTTTGTCATTAAGGTAGCAAAGCATACTCAAGCTTCGTTCAGTGAGTGTATTGATGTAGCAAATTACTGCTGCTCCTCAGGCTCACTTCAACAGTTATTTCTCTATTAGAGTGATACTGTCCAAAGTAATGTTAAATGTTAATTTACGTATATAATATCTGCATAACATAACATATTGAGTTTTATGACCAGTATTGTTGAATCACTGGAGTTAAATTCTGGCATCTCAGATCTGATACAATTTATAGCGATATTTTTAAGTCTAACACACCTGGTGAGTCTGACCCCAAGCAGAAAAGAATAATGCAAAGATGGGAGACAAGTTATTTCTGCAGGATGGGTGAATATGGGCACTTACGTAGACATCGGTTGTTGGTGAACAGCTCAACAAATTTATCACAGTCTGGCTTGCTGTTCCCACTGCCACTGCAGTCGCACCACGGCGACAGGCTAATTCCAAAGGATCGCACATAATTGGGTGTCATCACTGTACCTGCAGCATAAAACACAAGTAGACCACTGTTAGTGAATATGACTGTCATCCCATTATTCCAGTGGAAACCTTCTACCAGGACGTCTTTGGTTTATCGGGTAGGCTCGAGGCTCTGCATGCTTAAATAGAAATATTCAGGTCAGTCTGTGTGTGTAAGCAGATTCTCCACTGCAGGCAAACTTTAACCTGTTTATAAGTTTTACAGAACTTGCACTGAATTAAAAGATGCTACATTAGAGTGAAACTCTGTCTCGACATTGACACTTGGCATTGACAACTTGCTGCATCACGATTATGACACTCATTGCCTGGTAAAGTATCCTCATTATGTGGCCAATGGCTTTTTCTTTTCTTTTCAAGAGCATCCACATTATTCAAACAAGTGCTAATGTCACTGCAGGTGACACATAGCAGCTCTGAAGAGACTTGTGACAAGTGTTTTCGGGGCTGCTGATGCTTAACACCCATTGTGAGTCCACAGTTACGACTAAACTGGGGCACATTGTACTTTATGGACGAAATAGCCAAATGAAACTATTCTTGGCTATTTTTTTTCCCATCTTAATGAAACTGAATAAAATGCTGATTTGTTTAGGGATCATTGGGGTTGAGTAGGCTCATAGTTATTAGCTCCGCAAGTACATGCAGATTTTTGTGTGTGAAGGCAGAAATGAGCGGTTAAACTCGGGGGGGCCCATTAGAGGGTGTAAACTGTGTGAAGCATGATATGAATGGTGCAGATTAAAATGTCTGCCTGTTGAGTTTGCAATTGGTCACTGTTGCCCTGCGTTCAAATCTCATTACAAAAACTCAGTGGGACATCATTTTTCCTTTCTACATAATTAAACCTGCTGATGGAAAAAAATCCTGAATTAAGTACTTTTCTGCACAGTGTTTTGGCTTATGAAGTGCGATGCCTTGTACACGCTACAAATTTTTAATTTATTGACTGTGAACTTGGGTGTCTTGCGTCTTTAACCTCGTATCTTAAGCTCTGCTTTGAAAATGCATGCCAAACTTGCAGTTTGCAGGTCAGCATGCTAGCTGCAGAGAGGCAAAGAAGCGGGGCATGTAAATTATAATGCAATGGAATATATTCACATTGCTTTTTTCCCCTACTTTTAATGGGTTTCTGTTGGCTTGTACTTTAAGAAAAAGCAAATGTGTTTAAAACTGCATTTTACTTCTAATTGAGCTGACAAAAATCTGCAAATTACCGAAAACGGCGACCAAAAATCCCCCCACACCAAAGTAAATAAAGAATTTGTAAAAAAGAAAATACAAAAATAGAATGAGTTTGGTTTAATTTCTTAATGCTAGTTTGTCCTAATAGCAGCAGCAGTTTTGCTAAAATTTTAAATGTAATCCAGCTTTACAACTTGATTAACTTACCAATAAGACCTGAGTAAGAAAGCAGACAGTCAGCATAGTTCTCTCTAAGACAGCCGGATATGGAGTGAACCTCTGGCTGACAGTTGCTGATGAAGTCTGCCAGTCTTGACCTATGAACAAGAGTTAAAAGAGGTTGAAGAAGTCGCTGCTTTGCGGTTTTGACATATTTTTGAGTAACTGATCAGTAATTTCAAGTCATTTCTTCAAGGTTGTCACTTTTAAAAGCATTATATCACTTCCTGCTATGTTTGATCATTCCCTGGATTTCCCGTTCAGACCACAAGCACATGTTGTTTGATAAGTGCGAACATCAGCTTTTGTGTCAAAATGGCCTGACTGTCATGTTGATGATAGTTACTCGTGACAGTGTAGGTCTTTGGCACCCAAGACTAAAATGTGGTCTTCAGCGCAAAGAGTCCAGAGTTTTCATGCTTAAAGGTTTAGCATCAGGTCAGGAGTCAGGAGCACGGCACTCTTTTTTTTTGGTTTCTATAAATTTCCACCCCAGGGTCTGACTGTCAATTTTAATGTCCTGAGGTGTCTGAAGGAGAGCGGTTGATGCAAACTACTCTGAGAGGATAGTGGCCACTTCACACATCGGCCTAACAAGTGAAGATCCCTGAATGCCTTGGGGGTTGCATCAGGAAGGGCAAAAGTCTGCCAAATCAAATACACGGAGCAACCCGCAGCGCCGACCTCAGCCGAAAGGTGACAAATGGGAACACTTGCAACACATGACATCTACAAAGAGGGAATACATGGATGACAACGGACAAGAGGGGGAAACTAGATTATTGTTACTATTATTATTATTATTATTATTATGTTATTATAATTGTAGGATTATTTCCTTCTTAGCCACTTTATCTTCACGGCTCTTTATCTACTCACTTCCTAATTACTTTACTTTTACTGTAGATTTAAGACATTACAGCAAAACTCCACGAGTGAATAAAAACTTACCTAATTTATGCAATGTTTATAACTGACAGTACATGACAACCCAGTCTAATTTGCACATATTTTTAGCAGTTCGATTACAGACTTAAAGTGGCTGCAATTTACGATAAATTACATTTTGAATATTTAGTTTTCAATTTGTACTTTGCTCAAGATGGACAGAATGGAGGAAAAATCTTAGTGGTTAATTTATGGTCATATTTACTGCCATAGAAAAACATCATGTAAAAAAAAGTCTACCCAGTATCTCGAGGTGCCTTACCTGCATATGTAGTTGGTCTTACATGTGTTTTGAAGAGATAAACAGTTGGTTTTGTCCTTATCCTCGTAGGAGCACACTGGTACAATGGTTTGACGTCTGCGTTCTGCACATGCTGTCTGATCCCCCGTTGGACAGGAGCAAAACAGCATCCCGTAGCTGTATTTCGTGGGAACCTTGGTTTTGGAAAGGAAACGGCATTTGACATTTAATGCTTGCTTTCTCAAACATCTGTGTTCTATATAAATTTCTGCATTGTTTTGATGGCATGGCATGCATCCAGCACAGCCAAAATATTACCCACCCTTTGATCCCTTGCAAGCCGATGTGTAAACTGAATATCATAAAGCTGGGCAGAAAGTATGGTGTGGATATGCAGCTATACTGCAGCTATGTGAAAGACTGAGATAGAAATTAGACTGAAAGACACTTTAAATTTCATATGTTTTGTACTTAGCATCACAAATAACCAAAAAGAAGATTATGTGGCAACGCTTTTCTCTTCATATAGATTTTGTGTGAATGCAGTGAATAAACAATGTTGCACTGCTGCTGTGAAATGTAAATAGTTTAACTATTTTAACCGAGCTGTTCTTCTTATTTACAGCAATGCAACATTTCTATAATAGTCATTAAACATGTTTAAAATACTGACATAGGCTAGCTTCGTTGCTGCTGTTTAAGCATTCATCCTCAGTAAAATGTTGTGTTTGACGTATATGAACTACAGTATCAAGAGCTATAATCTGGCAACATAACAGCAGCCAGTAGTCAGAAAGTAATAAGCAGGATTTTAAAACTGTTTATCTTCAAAATAAACCTCCGGTGTCAAATATGGTCTGAAAAAAATCTACAGAGGAGCCTCGAAATTTGTGTCTGCAAAAGCAGAGATTTTCGAAATAGAAAATGTGTAGGAAAATGCGAGGATAATTACCTTGTCAAAGAACTGTCTTAGAGCCTTGTGGCATTTGCGCTTGTTGCAAACCTCAGAAGTGGACACCCTGCTAGTGCAGGGGTTGATGTAAGCCGAGCGATACTTCTTACACGTGTCATTCAAGTTACAGGCCTTGGCAGCATTCAGACAGTTGTTCTCCTTTGTGGAGGCAGGCTCGACTAAGAGAGAGGAAAGAGTCACGCAGTTATTTAATATTTTCTAACGTGAGACTTACTGATTTTTGTGCGCTGTTGTTTAAGCCAAGCCAATCAAAATTAACATGGTAGGTAAGTTACATGAGTGAATAGTAAGAAATCCATAAAATAAGCGTAGAAATATTTTCAAATCAGACGAAGAAAACAGGATCATCAGTGCAACTTTTATTCTTTCCCAACATTATTTTCACTTTGTCATAAAGCCCCCTTTCTTCTAAAAGTACCTGTTTTTATTAGTTTGCATCTATTTTTAAAGTAAAACTACAGTGTTATATAATTGAGAACAATAAAAAACGATTTATTATTGATTATTTTGAATGCATTTGGATCATTTACCGTTAAATTGTTTGAAACTGCAGAATATATGAGAACAACTGTTCAGATAGAGAAGTCTTTTCTAGCAATTTAGCACAAAACATTCAAGCAATTTTTTGCTTCATTTAATGCATGAGGTGCTTTATGTATTTATCATATCTCACATCTCAGGTCTCTCTGATCAGGCCTTCCATTTATACTTTTAGCAGCAGAAATCAATAGTTGGAGCATCTTGACAGTTTATCATTCCCAACTGGATAAAAGCTAAAAACCCATCTTTGAGAGTATTAAAAAAAGCAGATGTTATGTGATTTTTGTGATTGTAACCGTTTCTCATGTTCTCATGCATAGCAGATGTAACCGAGGCTGATTTTGCCTCAAAAATACAGGCACATCCTCAGGCACGGTTCACATTCCTTGGCTTAAGTTATGGAAATCAGGTCATCTCCGTTTCCATCCCTGTGTGCCTCGCCTTCCGTCACAGAAAGAAAGCATTCTGCGGCCAAAATAATGCCTCTCACTTCTCATTTGTTGTCATTAAAGTCTTTCCTGCTCCACTGCTTTCTGCACAGTAACACAGACTGTATCCTCTGCCTCGACATGGAAGAATGAATTCTGTAATTTTGCCTTTTGAGGTGGAATTGAAGCTCACTGCACTCTTTCATGCACCACAGAATGAGCTATGATTAAATCTGAATACATTCTTGAACTTTGGGTTAATCACATATTACAAAACCCATTACTTACATCTGACAAGTGACTAGAGATGTGGGCTGTGATCCTTCAGTGGCTGTTTGTAGCTTTTGGGTCGTGGGTGTTACGGGTTTACCTCCATTACTGTTAACCTGCAGGAAAATGCTGACCTAAGTTGGATTTAAAAACTGTTTTGAAAAAGTTATCACTTTTGACGACCTGGGTTCAAATGAGGTTATCTGCGTGTGCAAATTAACTGGCCGGGTTGTGTGTTAGTAAGAAGGTCATACGCTGGAGCCATATTGACATAATACCCCACAGCAGGTAAAAATGAACAACAAAAAAAGCGTTTTAGCAGTTAGGAAGCTCATTTTGAATTTATACTTTAGAGTCATTTGCGATCACAAAGAGTAATGATGTTGATATAGCAAAGTTCAACAATTACCTCACCCACATCCTCCCTCAGAGAACATTATGTCCTAAAACAGCATCACATAAAACAGTAATATGATTCTATTTCTTAACAAATTTAGTGTTGACATTAAGGCACTTTTACATTGCCACTGGGTTATACAGCATCAGTGGGATTGGGAAATTCCATTTGAATGCTCTATTGTGTACCAGTATGTATTTGCTTGTTTAGTTGACTCTCAAGTTGTATATTCTTTCTGTGTTTCTTTGTAAAATAAACACTGAATTATCAAAGTTATGAGTAACATCATGAGTCTCACACAGCCTTCTTATGTTTCTCCCCCCGAGCAAGACCACCACTGCAGTAAATGACAAACAGAGGGATCTGACCCCATGACCTCTAATGGGATGATGCAAGACATTTGAAAGACTGTCGGCCGGGTAGGCCTACATATGAAACTCAGACAAGAGGATAATTATACCAGCCTTGGGGGAGTAATGATCAGAAAGCACCTGCACCTCTCCAACAAACCTATATGTGTAATGTTGTGAGAAAGTATTTTCCCTTCCCTTCTTAGTTATTTGCATATTTTTCACACTTACATCAAACTAATTTTAGCATTAGACAAAGATAACCTGAGTAAATACAAAATTCAGATCTTAAATGATGATTCATTTATTAAGAAAAAAACTTATCCAAATCTACCCAGCCCTCTGAGAAAAAATCATTCCCTTATAAACCTAATAGAAAGAACTGCATGTAACCGTTTGTGACAACTGTCAAAAAGTCCTTCACATCGCTGTGGAGGAATTTTGGCTCACTCTTTTAGAAGAATTGAGCCACATTGGAGGGGTTTCCAGCGTAAACGTGCTGTCTGAGGTCATGCCAAATCATCCCAATTGGATTAAAGTCTGGACTGTGGACTAGGTCAGGGCTGTCCAACTCCAGGCCTCAGGGACCGGTGTCCTGCAGGTTTTAGATGTGTCCTTGATCCAACCACCTCGTCAACATGTCTTGAAGTTCTCCAGAGGCCTGGTAATGAACTAATCATTTGATTCAGGTGTGTTGGTGGTATCAGGGTGATATCTAAAGCCTTTTGTCTGTCTAATCCGCAGAAAGGAAGGAGCAAATGCTTTTTCACTGAAGTCAGCATCCAGACATATTTCTGTTTGTCCTGGTCTTCTACAGTGTTGTCTACTGTGTATACAGAGTACACTGCATATACAGTACCGAAGACAAAATACAGTAAACATAGGTCAGAAAAAACTAGGACCCCTGAATTTCAGTTCAAGGTGCCTCAAGGCAATTTACATTGTAAGGTAAGCACCCTATAATAATACAGAGAAAACCCCAATAATCATCTGATAGTTGGGATCAGCCAAGTTGTTTATTATTTATTTACTTTTTCTTGTTGACAATTATGTTGTTTATAAGTGTTACATGGCTAATGAGACACTTGAGCGTTTATTTTTTCCTCAATAAATGCTAACATTGCTATTTTATGCTAAATGTCTCTGCAGTACTACGGCGCTGAACAGTGACCCTAAAACCAAGGGGGAAGAAAAATGAGAATCCTGCATGTAGGGTTTGGGGCATCCAGGTTTCCTGGCAGGAAAATCCTCAAAGCTTTGTGCACCTCTGCCATCCGCTTTCTTTAGCATATCTTTATGGATTCAGACAAATTTCTCATTTCTATGCAGACTGCACATGGAATGAAGCACACAAAATTTTCTGGATTGATGCTACCATTAAACACATTCCATTCAGAAACAGTAGAGCTGTCCCTTCGCTGTAACCTTCCATTTCACTGAAGTGGTCCTGGATAACAATGTTCGGCAAAGAAATTGCTCGATCTGCTCCCTTTTTCCCCCTCTGAATGTAATCCAAGAACATTAATATGAACATCGTGGAATTGCACTTTTGTCTGCGTATGACATAAAAATCCTCTCCTGTCCAAAAGACACAGATTAGAGTAATACTGAGAATTCATGTGACCCTTAAGCTAACCATCAACAGCCAGCTGTGTGCCTGAAGCTCTCAAGTCAATAAGTCTTAAAAAGGTGTGGATTACTGTGAAACTCACTGAACAGGTTTAGTTAAAAATACTATGGGGCGATCGTGGCTCAAGAGTTGGGAGTTCGCCTTGTAATCGGAAGGTTGCCGGTTCGAGCCCCGGCTTGGACAGTCTCGGTCGCTGTGTCCTTGGGCAAGACACTTCACCCGTTGCCTACTGGTGGTGGTCAGAGGGCCCGGTGGCGCCAGTGTCCGGCAACCTCGTCTCTGTCAGCGCGCCCCAGGGTGGCTGTGGCTACAATGTAGCTTGCCATCACCAGTGTGTGAATGTGTGGATAATTGGATATGTAAAGCGCTTTGGGGTGCTTAGGGACTAGTAAAGCGCTGTACAAATACAGGCCATTTACCATTTATGACATTCCCCATAGAGTGCAGCAGGATTTCTAATCTTGTCATGTTTTAACATAATACTTTTTTAGCCATCTGCCAAGTGCATTTATGAATTTATGAAAGATTGCTGTTTAATTGAAAAATGAATTTTAACTACCATAATGGTTCCTTGGCTATTGTTATAGCTGCTTGTCTGTTATAACTGATTTTCTGAGAGGTTTGGTTAATCATAGATTCTCTTATAAATCTTTTAATACTTTTCAGGACTCTTTATTTATTTATTTGACTCTCGTTTAATGAGATATCTTATTTTATGAGTAAAATAAGGCCAGTAGTGTTAAATGTCTTCAGGCTGTATAACAGTCTGGCACAATGCCTGATTCGACTCTCTCTTCGCTTTACTCAAAATTCACAAAGTCACCTAAACTTAAAAACAAGAACTTTGCCATCTAGATAATGATTCAAATTAATATCGTTCATAGCGTATCAGTGATTCACTTCATTTATTATAACCCGTCTCTCTATTCAGTTTCGTCTTTGTAATTTAAGAAAGCCCTGAATTGGTCAGAGCCTCTCCGTCATGGCATCTGGCCTTCTGTCAGGTTTCCTGCCAGCATCACTAAATCCACACCAGTGTCTTAATACTTGACCAGACCCAAGACCAATTTATTAAATGCACCAATGCAATTAGCAAAATCCCCTTTAGTTTTTACCGCAGCCATTATTCCTTTCCTCCATTTAATCCTCTAGTAGCTCATTTATCGTGCATTGATTTAAAGAGTAAGCTTAAGTAGCTGCAGAAATGTTATGCTGAGAATGAAATTCCCTACAGAGTCCCCGATGATTATGATTGCCTGCGGACATTACTCACATGATCAAATTTTCCTGTAATAATAACGCATGTGCCCAGTGACAAACATGTTACTATGGAAGCTGAACTACCCTTTTAAATTTCAGGTTGTTGGGAGCATTTTCTTTTACCAGAAATCTTCTACTTAAAGTAGAGTATTTTTGATTGGACTTGGTGCGCTATCAGTGCAGGATATTGCAGAAAGAAAGGCTGAGCTCTGAGCTCTGATTGCTGTGAGTCAGATATGATACCCAGGTGCACCTCTGCTTTGTGCTTTTGTTCTATTTTGTTGTTTTGTTGTTTGCCAGTTAAAAATGGTAATTTTCTTTCTGTTTTTGCTCTCACTTTACAGGGTTTTTGTTTTGTGTGTTACTCAAAGAGATGTACAAAAAGGCCTGGCCAGAGCAACAACTATTTTTTTTTTGATGGTTAGGTTTATCTGTAAAATTACAGTGAACTGTGTGGACAAATGTTACAGAACAACATTGTTTTTAAAGCGTTTTTTGTGCATACTTTGTACTTTCCTTGTACATACTGTCATGGAAAAAAAGTAGTCTTTCAGTCCTAAGTTTTTACTTATCAAAACATTATCATTGTTAGAAATCCAGTCTTTACCAGACAAGTTTAGACTGGTACCATTTTATCAGTACTGAGTCTTAAAATTAAATGTAATTATTCATTTTAGAACAATTTAGTCAAAATGGAGCAGTGGGTGAAAAACTAAGTGCAGTAAGTACAGCATTAAATCTTATTACGTAGAAATTAAGCAGTTAGGTAGTAACGAGGTGCAGCTAATTAAATGCACTTGATTAACTGATCATCAGCAAGAAGGAACGCCTCTATAAAAGCACATGTTTGGGCAGTTTGCAGGTCTGGAGCATTTAGGTGTGTGCTAACCCAATGCCATGGAGGAAATACATCAGCAATGATCTTAGAGAAGCGATTGTTGCAGCCCTTCAGTCTGGGAAGGGTTTTAAGGAAATTTCCAAATAATTTGAAGTCCAAGATTCTACAGTGAGAAAAACAGAAAGGCAGTTCTCAGCAAATTCACTCCAAGGTCAGACCATTCAATGCTCAGGAAATCTTCCAAAACACACAAACAACCAAAGGCTACATCTCAGAAAAACAAATGATTAGCAAGTTAAAGGTTAATCTTCTTCTGTATAATTTTTAAAAAGCAAAGCTTAAGCTTAGGTTTGGAAAACTTTATCTGGACCAACAACAATACTTCTGGAACAATGTCCTTTGAAGGGATGAGACCAAAGTCAAGATATTTGGCCATAAAACACAGGAACACGTTTGGCAAAAGACAAATGGCATATCAGCACAAATGCCTGAAAATGTTAAGCACAATGTTGGAGGGGTGAATATTTGGGCCTTTCTTGAGGCCACAGGACCTGCACTCCTGGATTTGACCTGAATATTTTTGTTAAATAGAAATCAGTAAATCAATAGAAAGTGTAATATGTCATGCTCTTTTGCTCATCTAACATTATATTTACTTAATTTTAAAACGTGCTAAGAACCACATGAGTTTTCTAATCATATGCTTAGCTCTGAAATTGATTATTTCTTTTTATTGTGTAATTCACCTTTTTACCATGAAGAAAGAAGTCTACAGTGACAGCTGTTATCACAATGATTAGGTCAGACACAGAATAACAAGCAGTGGTTGGGATGGGTTGCACAAGGGCTTGCAGCAAAAATGTGCAAATTAAAAAAACCTAAATAGCACCATTACTGCAAATTTTTCCAATTACATGCATCAAAAGGTATCGCACTGAGATCAACTGATCTGTGCAAATTTCTCATATCTGAAAAGATAATGTAACGTAAAACAATTATTAGATTAAAGGAATAGAAGTTAATTAAATTTTTGCCCGTTACCGTAATCACTGCAGTTCTTCAGAGTTTAACTGCATGTATGAATGCCTAGAGTGTTTTTTTTTCTGTGAAGGAGTAATGCACACATTCGTGACAACATGTATGCGTACATATTCCTGTGTGTGGGCGTAGGGTGTGGTAAACTCACATAAAATAACAGCACGCTTGTCAGAAAACACTATCATGTGTCACCTACAACCTACAGTACTTTATTTTTTCATCTCAAAGCTATCATTAGCAATTGTCTGCATCACTTATGGTTGCATATCCACTCTGCCTGCTGCGCACAACTTATCACGGTAAGCCATAAAGTACACTCATCATGTTGAGGAATTTCTGCTTTTCAGGCCATTTTACTTCTTCCGGTAACATTCATATGTGTCAGAGTGGCAAGACATGTTGGAATTGGGTTAGTAAGTTTGTAAATGACAGCCTGTGAACTTGCATTTTTGTGTATTTTGTAGTTTCCATACCTATTGATAGTATCAATCATGCCAAGAATGTCATTGACCAAATAGTTTTGCTTTGCATGAATTAGGGATAATTAGCAATAATTCACAGTTACAGCAATTAGGCTGTTTTTCGTAAAACTGTTTTTCAGTTTTACGAAGCATGTCCAGCAAACACAACTATTTAGCTGTCTTTCACAGTAAACTAACAAATGCATGTATTTAATAATACGAAAGTAATGCCGTATATCTCCAGTTCAGTGACATCCATGCTGGAGGTGTTTATTCAACATCTTCATTGGATTTTAGTCTACAGATATTGGTGGATTTGTGCAGTCTTCATATTTAGATGTAGTAGCATATAACTAAAACCTCTTATATTTTAAATTGTGTGCTTACTATGCAATAAAGTTTTGTTGGTTTTACTTCATGGCACCGAATATCTGATATTTGCTGTGTAATTACTCAACATATAAGTGAATTTCCGACCTCATAATTGAATTCAGTTGGAATAAACTGAGCTTTTTGCGGTTTCAGAGGGGGCAGAAAAAAACAAAGGGGAGAGGAAGTGCCATCCAGTGATTTGCTGATACAGCTAAAAGCAGGTTTGTGCAGAAAGAGTCAGCAAATTTAAAGTGTTTCTTCTGCTGATAGCCACACTGATGTTCAGCTGGAGAAGTTTGCTCACATATGGATAGTTCACAGGAACACTGAGGCCAGCAGCAAAGGACAAATACTACTGAGGATTAATCTGTTGCTTCAGGCATCTAGACCCACTGAATTATTCTTGAGATTCCTGCAATGGAAAATCATCATGGCAAGCTTCATCTCTTTTTCAGTGGCTATATCCTCAGCGGGACTACTGATGAGATCTGCGGATGGACTGGGAGGAGGGGGTAAAGATACTGGGATCAGCTCTAGGGCCAGTAACTAGTAGGGAGACTTTCTTAAAGAAAATAACTGCTTCTGTGTTAAATTTGAGGATCTGGCTTGAGGAGGTTTTGGAAACTTCTGCAAGATATCAATTAAGGATGGGGTGAAGAACATTTGTTCAGATTTGTAGTGGTTATAAAGTAGCTTCATATGAACATGAGCGGCTGGAATTTAATTGAGTACAAAAAGCATGCGTAAGACTGCACTGACACAATCCAATCTCAAATTTCAAAGAAGCAATACATGCAAACATGAATTTTAAGAGGAAGCATTTTATTAAAAATGAAAATGTATTTGCTTAATTTATTGCTCAATATTATGTACACTATGTGCTACTGAAAAGAGCCTCTTGGAATGGATTCGGCACTCATACCACCGCTGCCAGCCTTGAATGCCCTGAAGTACCCTCGTAGATTGTAATAGACATAAATGCAGTGTGTTAAGGGCAGTGCTGTAGCCCCACAGTTCCCTTTGTCTGCACACCAGTATCTGTAAAAAGCACTCTCACTGATTGATCTTCATCATTGATTTATAAATGACGCAGCATTTCATTTCAGTAGCTCCTTGCGGGTATATTCTACCAGTTAGTGGCCTCGATGTCACGCCTTTCGGATTGAATCGATAATGTTATTAGTATGACATAAGAAAATCTTTTCACTGGTGCCATAATGACGTAACAAAGGCAGTACTCAAAAATCAAAAGAGGTAGAGTAATTGTCTTGACTTTGCGTTATGAATGCCCTCTGTGTTATTCGTTCATTTGATATTCTACACGCCCGTCTCAACAAACACTGGATTAATTGCAATGACGTCTTCAGAAACAGTTCTCCGGGCTTCCTGAAGGACATCCCAAAGCTTTTCTGCCTTTTGTTCTGTTCTCTTTCAACATGATCTCACACTGCTTCAATAACGGTGACAACAGGTCTCTGGGGAGGCCAATCCATGACAGACAGTGCTCCTTTGTGTACTACATTGTAGTACACAGCTGAGATGTAACCCCAAACCATGACAGAGCCTCCACCATGTTTACAATTGGCTGTAGACACTCAACGTTGTATCTCCCTGTATGTATTGATAACAATAATTCAATAAGACCTGTTGTTACTGACCTTGAATCAAGTTCTTGCGTAATCTGGCAAATCTGTTTTTCTTCCTTCTTAGGCCTGCTGCATCTTTTTTATCTTTACCTACTTTTCTCTTAATTTTTCAGGATACCATGCACACCATGCCAAGATATAACAAGTCTTCATCTAATGGCTGTTTAGAAATCACCTTGTTAGGGTAAACATCAAATAGTTTACCATAAAAAGTGTTTGCAAAGTCATCAAAAATATATATATATATCACTACTTCTAACTAGTCTGGGAACAATCCTTTAAGGACTGACTGATCCACTGGTGTTTTTTATGATTTCACTGCTGACTAAAGGAAAAGGATGGCAGCAGAGGCTTCTGGGAGAAGCTTTTCCTTTGTATGTTTGTGCCCAATCACTTTAAATCCCCAAACTCTGGGATTTATTCAATTTTATTGATTTTTTATTAGTAAAAGCTAAATTTCTTTCAGTCTTCTTCTTATACTGTTGTTAAAAAAATCCATGATGAGACATGGCATTTACTGGAGACGCCTGTACTTTACTTCTAGTTAAATGTCCTGAAGCACAGAGCAGAAAAAAGTGTTACTGTTCAAATATTTATTATCTGGGTGATATAGCAGTCAGAATGGGGAGTATTATGCCTTAACAGTAGACTCCAGGGGGTACAGTACCTATCATTGGATTTTGGCTCGCATGTGCATCATTTTACCCTTTTGATTGCCCGAGGCCTGGCTTAGTTGCAGGCAGGAATGAGGTCACTTATGGCAAATGGATTCCTGATATCTAGACTACTCAATGATTTATTTATTTATTTGTAAAAGCTATAGCTGCTTACGTTATAATGGCTCCTCAGAGCCATCGCTGCTTCCTGATTTGTTTTGCTCACACTGCCTAGGTAATCTAAATTATTACTTAAAATAATGTTTTAATATTGACGAGTAAGCTTTGAATTTCTTTTTTTTTAAAGTATATCTTGATGAAGGTTTTTCCCATGTATTCAAAAGGGTTCCTTGGAATTTTTGGGAGGTCGTGGAACTTGCACATGGTTTTGCAGGACTATTTCAAGCTGATTTTGTTTTATTTCTTGGCCTTTTAATAAATCCGACTTGGTTTAACTGGTTATTGTGGACGCTTTGTCACTTTTGCAATTCCTCCCAGCCTCTCATTGCCATACCTGCAGGTATCTCTTTAGTATCTTGCCATAATTCCAGCGCAGGTGAGAAATGTCAATTAAAGTAATGTTTCCTTTTTCTCACTGTTGAAATACATTTGTGCCCTCGTCTCTGAAGCAGCACCACTGTTATATACCAAGTGGATTCAATCATAGGAAGAGCGAGAGACATGGAGAGAGAAAGAATCAAATGACCACTTTTTTCTTTTTTTGCAATGAAATGGTAGCTGGCCAATGCAATAGACACCCTCCTCCTGCCAGAAGCCCAATATTGAGGCATGCCAAAGAGTTCTGCACTTGACACACACACACACACACACACACACACACACACACACACACACACACACACGTGTTCTATCAGTGCCATTGAATGCACACAGATGGTTAATTGTCTCACTGTGAATGTGTTTATGGGATCTCTGCAGATCTAATTTTGGGCCTGCCTAGGTGTACACTCCCTGGTCCACCTGCACTCTTTTGACATTTGAGGACACATATGGCATTTACCTTTACAACACGCAAATGCTTCCTGTTTTTTCTTTCTCTCGCTTTTCAAACCAGGCATTCAGCGCTCGCGGTCTCCAGCAGCTCAGACAAAACCTCCTCTACGCTAAAAGGATGATTAATTCAAAACTAGCAGATAACCGCTACTCCCCGCGTTATACTGTGACAGTGGAATAACATGCAGACCCCTCATTATTGCTTTGAGGGTGAAATACACTAAATTACTCTGCTTTGTGTATGGTGGGTCACAGTGGCAGATAAAAGCTTTTGTGATGGATAATAGGCGTTGAAAGCTGCAGCCTGAAACCAGACAGCAATAGCAAAAAGTGGTTGTCAAATAGTGACAGATTTGTGGCAGCGATGCGGTGACTTAAGCTGGGTTTAAAGAACAACTGAGAAATAATGGCCGTGACTTAACACTGCACAGCGTCCAAAGTGAAACCTCAGGAATGCAAAAACAGGTTCTTACCAGCTATGATGGGAGCCAGGCGGAAGATATCCGAGAGGCGGCTATTCACTGGTTCATATGGAGAGTATTCCAGCAAATCGTTACCTGCATGGCAAAAAGCAAACGTGTGTGTTTGTGTGTAAATGCTGTCTTCTCTAACAGCATAATATCAGATGCATAAATTTGGATTTATTATGATCAAATGGGATTAATCCCAGTTTGATGCAGTGTGAGAACAAGGTTTATCTTGGCGTGTGTCTCACTGTGATATTACAGATACAAAAAATGTTCCCTTCTTGAAGTCATAAACAGATATGTAGACTGATAAACTTTGATGATGATGAGTTCAGACATAACCTCAAGTCAAGTAGCTCACCCAGGTACAGGTCTGAGGTACAGATTTGTCTCTACTCTGCAGGTTCTTGACATTTGTGATAAACTTATAAAAACTGAAGTATTATTGCAGTATATAACCTTGCAAATTTGTTCCACCTTTACCAACGCATGAGTGGTAACTGTCCAGCAGTATGTAATATCATAGAACAACAGGAGGCGTTCAGCCTACTTTGTAATCACTATACTTTAAATACTTTATATTTCTGTGCCTTTAAGTATAAATCTACATGAGTACATTTATAAGTTCAGGACTAACATGTAGTGATGCTTTTACTTGAGTAATCTTTATTAATGCTCAGTCCTCTACTATAAATGCACATGAATTACCCTGTAAACTCTGATATATGCTCCAAAATATCCGCAAACAGTTCTTCTCCTTTTTCATGCCTCTTCGGCATCGACAGTTGTAAAGGGGGCTTTGCTTCATGGCATCTATAGCGCTGCGGCACTCGCCCTGCGCCTCGGCACCGTGGACCGCGCTGAAGTTGCTCTCCCTCCCCGCCACACACTGCCTCATTGTCCGGTACTTGGTGCTGCAGGAGTACTCCTTTAGACATTGTTCACTGGCCTTTACGCAGTCCAGTCGGACGGCTCGGGATGCCGAGCCGCTGTCACCCTTCAGGGTGAACACAGAATCTGGGAGTAAGAAACAAGAGTGAGTGAGAATGATTTGTGTAGTCCGTGTAAACTACTTTACTGACACTGCATTACGCACAGTTTAGACATCTGTCAGCACACACTGCTTAATTGGAGAGCACTTTTGTTGTTGTGGTGCTGTTTCCTAACGCACATAGGCTACACATTACTGCTGACACGCAAATATGCAGCGAGCACCAGAAAAGCTATGAACCCCGGAGGCTCACAACCGTGTCCCAGCAAGCAGAACAAATCAGTTCAATGAACTTCTCCTTTGCCGCTTGGCGAAGGACGCTCCTTGTTCACCACCACCCTTCTGTTGCTTGAATTTATTCATATGAACTGCAAAGGAGCACGCGCCGTTTCAAAACGCATGTTTATGTATAAATTATAGGAATTCAACAGATGAATGTGGCACTTACCCAGAAAGGACAGTGTAATGACAAAAGTTGTTAAAATCATTGCGCTTTAGAAAATGTTCTTTTTTAACGAGGTGTTTCCGAGATTAAAAGAAAATGACACGAGAACTTGTCAAACTGATCCACTTGTCCTCTGGTTGCACATTGTGCGAGAGAAAAAGACGAAGCATCCTGTAGCAGAGCGTTCTCACTCCCGAGAATCCCAGCTCTCCACCGGAGTCCGGCGGCTAAAACCAAACCGTGCGAACCTGCCGGACTTTAGGACGACACAAAAAGCGAGTGAGACGCAAGGAAGCGCGCTGATGGGCCATCTCCACTTCACCCTGCTCGCGTCAACTCCTGTTTGTCTGCGGGGGTCCTTAGTCCGACGCAGTCCTGCAGGTTGGAGGAGGAAAACTTTGCAAACAGAACCTCTGGAAATCACATTACAAAACCCTAAAAGCAATCAGTCCAATTTGAAAAATGGATTATTTTATCTTGAGCAGTCCATCACTACCTGGAATGAAAGTGTTTGTTTTTTAATTTATTTATTATTTTACATCCAGTTAAACGAAAAAAAAGGGGAAGAATACTCCGTTTAGATGAAAGGACTTTAAAGCGTAAAACCTAAAATAACGCGGTTTGATCTGGACTGTCCTCCACTCTAATGGAAAAAAACGCAGAAGCTGGAGATGCAGCGTGCGAGGGCGTGACGTCATGCAGCTGCGCGCCCAATAACCTTAATAAAGCCATTAAGAGCCTCCATTTACATCAAGCTGTTAAGGCAGTCGCAACAAATGGTTTGCCAGCGGCGAGCAGGTTACACGTGTAAAAGACGTGTAAGAGCGATTCCAGCTGAATGGAGCTCACTTATTAACCTCGAGGAAGATCAACATTTATAATAGCTTATTACGTATTTATGTAACCCGCAGGCCACCAAAACCGTGACACCAAAACCGAATAGGTTTGACATAAATCTCTAAAATTGAAATAAAAACGGCTAAATTGTGACGATTTTTAAGCGTCTGGATCTCAATGAAGGAAGTCTTCATTGCCACCCTGCCTCAGTTCTTCAGTATGTTTAGAAACCCCACGTTTATGCTCTTCGGTTTTGAGGGAGTGAGGAGTCTTATTCTTTTACTCTTAAGAGCAAAGTTTCAAAGTATTTCAATCCCTCAACTTAAACAGCACCAAGGGTGGAAGTGGAATTAAGCAGAAAAAAGAAAAGAAAATCACATTGCTTCTTTATCTGAAATTGCCGTTACTGTATAAATCGTGATAACTGCTGACAAAACTTTTTCTATCAAAGTTTGCTTTTGTGCACTGAAAAATCCCCCCAATCATATTTCGAGAATGAGTAAAAAATAACATGGTTGTGCTCAAGAGTTTACTTGGCAGAACACTCGGGGATCTTGCAGATTTTTTTTCTCCCAAAAATTCTGCCCCTAAAATGGCAGTTATATTAAACACTGAATTAAAATGTTATGTAGGAAATATGGTGTGTATAGGACATCTGAAATCGTACCATGCTTAAAGGCGTTTCTACAGAAAATCAAAGAAGAACTCATCTTGGAACTAGGCAGCCTTGCCTGAAGTATGCCCACCTCTGCTATCATCAGAAGAAATACAACATTAACCCTAAAGGGGTGGAAAAAAATCCTAAGAGTCTGAGTTTACAGAGCAAATGCCATACAAGTGCGGGTGTAATCTACAAGCTGCACTGATCAAAAGGCAAGATGCATCAAGCTCTGGGTGGCTTATCACCTCAGGTCAGCATTTTCCCAGTGAAAGTCATATACTGATAGCTTAAAAATATTTGTATAACAAGTCATTCATTTATCAAAAATCACTTGGAGTCCAGAACACCCTTCATTTAGTTTTTACCCGCTTTATTCTCTTTAATTTACATTAGGTCGATCTGCTGCTCCTGATTAAAATAAATGTGTAAATTGTGTTCACATTAGCTAAAGAATAAGAAGAGAAGTGCAGTTATGCCATCTTCACAGGATTATTTATCTAGTAGAAAATGCAGAACAGCAAAGAGACATTTCACTGCCTCTTAGAGAGCCGTGAGTTTTGATATTTCACAGTAACTTTTGTTTTCTTGCAACATGTTTTTCATCCCTTCTGATCAATAAAAACAAGACACTGCCAGCTTGGAATAACACTTTAAAGAAGAAATGATCTGACACTTATCACTCATTTAAAAAAAAGGTGTCTACAGCATAAACATTTTTTCCCCTTTGGACATATGATGCTGCTAATGTTTGCATGGTTTGTAATGAAGGCCAGCCAGTCACTCCTGAAATAAGGAATGCTCTGTTACAGTAGCAATCACTCCATGCATCTACTGTAATTGTTTTGTAATGCGAAAGCAGAAAAAGTAAATAACAAGAGCACGCATGTGAAGGCAAACACTTTGATGAATTTTCTTGCAAGCTCATAGTCAATCAGTCAACTGGTGCTACACAGATTGAGCCAGGGTGTCTGAAAAAGCATTACTATACTTCAAATGCAAATTCCAACAAAGTTTGGATGCTGTGGAAAAATGTGTAAAGGCAATGATTTGCAATGATTTAAATAAATAAATAAAATTGGGACAGTTCCATGTTTAGTACTTATTACCCTCTTCTTTTAAAAGCAGTCTGGGAATTGAGGAATGCTGTCCCATTCTTTTCTTATTGGGGACTCTGGCCACTTGACAGTCCTAGATCGTCTGTATCGTTCATTTCATGAGGGACCAAATGTTTTCAGTTGGGGAAATGTCTGAACTGCAGGCAGGCTAGTTCACACCCGGACTCTTCTACTATGAAGCCATGTTGTTGTAATAGATGCAGTAAGCATGTAGCAAGTAATTGTCTTACTAAAATGTGCAAGGGCTTTCCTGAAAAAGACCTGGATGGGAGAATATGCAGCAAAACCTGCAAATACCTTTCAGCATCGATGTTGCCTTTCCAGATGTGCAAGGTGCTATACCACAGGCGCTAATGCAAACTTTAGAACTGAGCGCTGATAACAAGTCACATGGTCCCTCTCCTCTTTAGCCCAGAGGATGCTACGTCTTTGTTTTCCCAAACAAATTTCAAATTTTGACTCATCTGATCCCAGAACAGTTTTCCACGTTGTCTCATCCATTTTAAAAGAGCTTCGGCACAGAGAAGACCATGACAAAAAAAAAGTATATCGCTTCTTATTTGCATGTCCGACTGTTAATCTGCGCTTGTGGACGGCACATGAACTCTGTTCACGGATAATGATTTCTGGGAGAGTTCCTGAGTGTTTGCAATGATTTCCATGACAGAATCATGCCTGATTTTAATGCAGTGCTGCCCGAGGGCCCAAAGATCATAAGCATCCAGCACTGATTTTCAGCCTTATCCCTTGCACAGAATGATTTCTCCATACACCCAGAATTTTTTATATAGTACACTGTACCTGATGTCTTGATAACTTAACAAACATTTGGAAATTGTTCCACAATTTGTTCTACAGTTTATTGCATGTTATCGCTCTAATATGCTCATTTTATATCTAATCATGTTATTGACCTGTTGCCAATTAACCTAATTCGTTTTGAAATGGTGCTCCAGCTGTTTCAGCCTTTGGTTGCCCCTGTCCCAGCTGTTTTGAGATGTGTTTCGCCCATCAAATTAAACGCCTCAGTTTAAACATTTGAAATCTTTTATATGGCTTACTATGAATAAAATATGCTGTTTATGAAATTTACAAATCATTGCATTCTGTTTTTATTTACATTTTATACATTTGCCCCAACTTATGCCCATTCGCTGATAAAGCAACCTAAACATGTTCTTAAATTCAGTTTGAATGCTCCTTAAATGTTTTAGTCACGTCACGGTGAGAAATTTCATCCCCTCTATCACTCCCTGATGCTGAGGCCTGGCAGTTAGTCACCTGGCACAGAAGAAAGCATTGGTAGTCAGCCGGCTTGCAAGTGTTTGGAAATGGAAACATTTAAATGTGACGACTGTTACTCTTGGTGGTTAAAGCCAGTTCCAGAAATTGCTTTTGGCAAAGGTGTTTCAAACTTGGATAACATTTCAGGCAATTATCCTTTTCACCACACACTGGGACAGTGTTCTTGATCTCAATCAGATACTTTAATTTTAATTTAATGCTCATTTTGTACTGACATCAGTCTGTTTATTTGGAAAGAGAACATTTTCATCACCAGCTTAGGCTTAAATTTCATTCAAATATGATGCGAATGCAATGAACACATATTAATGAAACTGCCAAGCACTGCTTTGACCTCCTTCCACAATGTGGCAACAGAATTTCTATAGACTTAATTTTAAAACTTCTCCTCATCTGTGAAGTGTAAAGTGCAGATTATTGGATGGTGTCAGTCGATATCTGTCCTCATAATCTGCATTAATCTGAGACGTGTTAATTATTAACTAGATATTTCCCTCTGCAGTATTATTTATGTATCAGGTGTCAATGAAATCTTTGTTCCCATGTTAAAAGTCAAAGGATCTCTGACTGAACTGGCAAAAGACATTTGCTTATTTAATAATCATTTGCATTGTTAATCCTTTGGGCTGTTGGGTTAAGCCTAACTTAGGTATATTAAGGAGTCAGACAACCATTCACCTTCACAGTCAGACTTCTGACCAATTTAGAATCACCAGTTAGCCTAACATGCTGGTCTCTACTTGGGCTGGAAAGTGAAGAACCCAGGAAGAACCCATGCATTTGGAGAACATGCACAGAGAAGACCCAGTCAGGCAGTTGGTTTGAACCCAAGACATGTAGTGAGGTGACAGTGATCCAGTGACAGCTAGAAATGGGCCCTTTATAGTCAGAGTTAATATTGTTGTCTGCATATGATTTTTCATACTTAATCAAGTGAAATATTTATACAGACTCAACAACTCGGGAAGAATGTGCTTTACTTTGCAGAAGCTCACTTTCACGATATTCTCCATATGGTCATCATTCCTGTGATGTGTCCCCTAAGAACACTGAACATTTCACAGTGTGAGAATACCTGCAGGTAGACATTTATTAGCGTGGAATTGATATAATGTATATCACAAGATCAACACTAACCAATTACAGGGGCCCTAGGCCAGTTTCTGCATAACTCACTTCATGTTATAAAGATTAATGACTCGTTAAAGGCCCAAGAGAGTGATTTTGTTGATCATAAAAATTAATTACTCATATACATATGCATGCTTTCAAAGAGTTTGATGGAGCACTGGCTGTTGAAGTGTTTCACATGGTTCTTTAGTGGTTACCTTTTATTACATCAGACATTTGTTTGAAAAATCCTAAATGCAAAACGCATTAAATCCTCACTAGGCTCAAATATAGCCATTAGAAGCAGGTTGTAGGCTGTCTCCAGGTCAGTGGTCTGCAGCCGGTTTAGTCCATCCTGGTTTCAGTTGATTCCAGCTGTGACATGAATTTCTGACACAGAGAAACACAACAACTTGAGTATGAACTTCTTAAACCGCTCTGTTGCACAATCAGCTTCTTCACTGTCCATCTGCATGCTCACTATGCTCCAAATGCCCACTGCTGTGGCAAAAATATGTCAGAAAACACAGCTTGTGTCTGTGTGGCACTGGTGTTAGTCAGGAACATGAAAACAGAAGAAATGGGAACCGTGTATGATTTGGGTTAGTTTTGACCAGAAACTGTTACCTGAAATTGTTTCAACACATTGAAAATGACGATGAAAATGAGGCAGTAAGATGTTTTAATCATGTCAACTCTATGGGTAATTTGACAACTTGACATAAATATTCTGAGGTCTGGATATTATTAAAATTTATATGAAAATCTGCACGAGTTTAAGCTAATAGCAGCTGCCGTTGCCCATGCAAATAGGTATATTCGACACAGTTAATACGAGATTTGTGTTGTTTTTAGGCATAGTTACATTATTGAATATTGCAGTTAAACACTATGTAATTGAGCATAGTGTGTTAAGTACTTTTAATATGGCAGAATATATCATTTTTAATAATGTTATATTCATTTTTTTCTATATTGGCTATGAAATAATCTTCTTGTTGATATTCATAGAGCCTTCTAGCCTATAAACTGTTTTGTGGTTATAATATTTCTTCTTCTAAATGGACCTCTGGGTGTCTGTGAATAGCTGGAGCATGTGTTTTCTTTTGGAGAATAGGTTTTTATGAGATAAAACAGCTGTTTATGAGCCAGGGATTACATTTCTAGGCTATTTTTGGAGCCCTGAGTGAATCAAGGAGAGACAACAATACCATCTAGTGGAAAACACAGCTATGCACAAGCTTTTCTGACCTGCTGAATCACTGTCTGCTGTTTGAAAAAAGTCACCATGAATCCACTGTGTGCATGACTCCGATATTAATTTGATCTCATATTGAGGTCTCATAAAAGATCTCGATTAGTTGGATCACCAGTAGGTATGTGATCTGTTCTAGTAGAAGACACACAACAGGCCTAACCATGTTGTTCCCTTGATTTGCATTTGAATGTTTTCATGCTGCTCTTCCCACTTTAGAACGTATAAATGCAAATGAAAAAACCCTTTGAAAGCCTTCGTCTGACATAATATACTACACATGCCGTGCATTGCCTGCGGGTACACTGTCCACAGTCAAACCCCTTGCTGTAGCTGTATCATATTAAACATTTAACTGAACAGAACATAAAGCTAGCCTCTGTTCACATATTAACAATACATCGGTTGCAGCATGCACTACGTCTGTGCTCGTTCATTTTATGCCTCCGCAGTGGCAACAGCAACGGCTTTTTGTCTTGTCTGTAAAATTTAGGAAAAAAAGATCATCAAATTACAGGTGAAAATAGAGCAACAGGACCGCTGAGTCTTTGATGTTATTTATTTTCTGCTGTGTTTTACTTGCATCTATTTGAAAGAGTGAGTGTAAACACAAAAAATATATATATTTTATGTGCTGGAATGTGCAGAAAATAAGTTTAAATGTTAAACAAATTTCTTCCAGTCAGAGACTGTTACATGCAATTAAATTTTTGCTTGATGCATAAAGTTAAAAGGTTAAAACTAATAAAACAAGTTTTAAAAAGGGACTTTTCCATTTGATTACATTTTGTATGATGGATTATGCAGAAAAAGTAGAAATGGGCTGAAAGATCTATCACTTTATCACCTATTCAGGTTGTAAATCGTGTTTTTAAAAAGTAACTAAGTAACTAAGTAATTAATTACTTTTGAAAATAAGTAATCAGTAAAGTAACGGGATTACCTTTTTGGGGAAGTAATCGGTAATTAGTTACTGATTACTTTTTTCAAGTAACTTGACCAACACTGTTTGTATAGGACTTTAAGTAAATAATTTACCTTAACAATGCTAAAAAATAATTCCACACAAATGCCAATTAGAATAGGATGAAATGATAATGTTTTATACTTAAAAATTCAAATTTTCACATGTTATGAGATACTGGCTTTAAACTGCTTGCTTAAAGAGACATACTGACATACTGACATACTGAGTCTTACTCTATTTAGCTTTATAACCTTGATGATGATGTATGTTGTGAATTAGCATATGTAAATTACAATAAGTTAAAACTTTGGTGATTGTATAGGTATTCTGTGTTACCTGGATGAACTCGAGTGTGCGAACCATCTTTTTTTTTTTACAGTCTGTAGCAGCGGCATCCATATTTGAAACACTATGGCTACATGTTTTATCAGACGTAGGTTTACAGGCTGAGAAATAATACATGCATTGCTTCTTATTAAATTCAGAGTTTGGCCAAAGTTTGGATTGTTGCAGCTCGACTTGGTTGTTGACACCATAATTCGAATTTTTTTCATGTCCATCACCCAAGATCAAGAAAGAAGAAGACATTGTGTTACCTCGGACAGCAGAATCACATTGTCAATCATCTATTTTGGCTATTAAATACTATGTTGTTTTTCTTGTTTGTTTGTTTTTTCCATATTACATTAGTACTGAGACAGAAAAATCTTCCATTACACAGATATTCCAATGCATCAAGTATTGCAGATATATGAACAACATATTGTGATATTATTGTGTTGTTAGTTACACTGTAATTTCCTCTCCTATCTTATAGTTCTCCCACTCTGTCTGTAGAGACGTTGTTCTCTTCCAAACACGATAACTCAAGAACTATTCAAAATACACCAACAAACACACTTTCACCACAGGTTTCCCCTGGAGAGCTGATGATCTGATTAGATTTTGGGAGTACCTTGCTGCATTAATTTGCATATGAGAGGTGCGCATGGGGGGGAAGAAAAAAATGCAGGTCATTAAGCAGCTCAAATGCCTCATGTTTAACTCACAGCTTGCCCGTGGCAAGAGCATGACCAGTTTGGTTGTGATTAGCATCACTGAAAGGTTACTTTGATTAAGCTAAAACAATGGGAACAGCAGTCAGAAATCAGAACATTGGACTGAACAAGATGAGACACGTATCCTAGAGCTCCAAAACTCATCTCTCGCTTCCTCGCTGACCCAGAAAAAAGATGATTTTAGCTCCTGTGTTTTCGTGCTGTGGTGGTAATGGAGGATAAGGACGTAAATGGGCTTGTCTCACGAATCTGTGACTAACGGGAGAATATGACATCGGTGATAAAACAAGGAGGGATAGTGCCAGTTTGTAAGTGTGAGCTAAAACACATGACTAAGTCGGCAGTTTCAGGGCAGCGTGCGTTTATCTTGAGCCTATATTCATATCCATTCATGTCCATCTCCTTAGTAACATACAGACATATACATTTTGATGATATAAAAAATGTAGTGCCCAAAAGCAGCATCCACTTTCCCTTTCTGTCTGCCTCTGTACCTGCATCCTCTCAGGTTCTCTTCTCTTTTGAGAGGAGTTTTTTTCTTTTTTTAATCTTGATGCACGCTGGACACCTTGATGTTTTTCCCACTTGGAAAATCATCTTTCCGGGGGAATATTGTTGAAAAAGAAAAGAAAAGAAATCAGGTTTGTTTTTCCCTCTTATTTGTGAGGTTTAGCATCATTGTTCCACTTTAATGCTAACTTTTATTTCATCCCAATAATTATTATATTTTAATCTGTCTTTCCATTTTTATTCTCGCTTTTTGCACTGAATGAAGCACTGTATTACTGTATCTGTACCTTTAAGCAACTTGTCAAATCAAACCGATTATATCCAATATGGCTACATCTGTTATGGCTGCTTTTGAAAAATTATTTACTGCAAATTGTGACCAGGCAACATATGGGACCACACAGATAAATACACACCCAGAGAGGTGCACAAAGCCAGCTGGCAATTAGAAAAGACAACACGATAAGGAAACAGATTTATGGCACTGCTCTGCTTGTGTGGCGCTGCCCCTCGTGTCACCTGACAGCAATATAGACTCTATCATTTAATCCGTTTCTTACCGAAGAGAGCAGGCGAGTGTACACCCGAGTGTGGACGTGCCCGTTGTATATGAGCTGTTGTGCACAATAAAATCAGCAGGGGGCAGTGTTGTTACACCACTCCAACAGCAAAGGAGCGACGCAAGCCTTGAAGTGATAACGCCACACTGAAGATCATCTTTAAAATAGTGCTGAGTGTTACACTGCCATTGTCTCATCGCCTCAAATGTTCTGGGAGGATTCAGCCATCGTGCCATGATCTTGGAAGCTTCATTCTGGAAGCACAATTTCTCTCTCTCTCCGGTTACATTGAACAAAAGTCACAGCTGAGGTGTCAGAGCCAGTCGTGTGGAACAGTTAATTCTCCCCCACCCCTCCCACTCCTCCCATAAGCTCAGTATTTATGGATTCGTTTTAACTGTGCACATATACACACAGACTGTGTGTGGGCAGCATCACAGTCCGAGAGGAGCGCAACAACCCTGCTTCGTGTTTATAAAAGGAAGACTCAATAGCTCCAAACAATTTTGTCAAATTCACCTTTTTTTGTGGCTGGTTCAATTCCAGGTTGCTCCTGCGTTATAGTAATGCTGCTATTGTTTTAACTCCCCACATTCATCCTGCACTGTCATCCTTGTGAAGCCGGTACATACGATGCAAGTCGTTGGACGGGGGCTTCCAACATTGCTTTACCTCCCTTTCTGATGTCTGGAATGTTTCGTCCTCATCTATGTTTGAGGAGAGGGAGACATAGATGGGCTTGTTACAAACTCGCTCTGTTCTTGTAGAGCAATTATAACAAGCTGCTGCTAGTTGCTCCTCCTTGGGAAGCTTCCAGGGTGGTTATATAAAAGTGGTCTTTTTCTGGAGACAAACAATTATGTTTGCACAACTATATGACAGTATACTCATATGATACAGCTACCTGATGCATAAAAAGGATACAATGAGGAAATTATTTTTGAGGATGGACTAATTTTGCTCTTGGGGATGCCTACAGCTAAATGTAGGAACAATTTGAATTTCCCATCAGCACTTTGTGAGTTTAACCTTACAACAGAATGAAACTACAGTCACATCTTCCTTTCATTTTAACCTTGCCTACTTTATCAAAGGATTTCTATCAGGTATGCATTTTTTTCTGTCGCTATTGTAAATGTAATGTTTGAAAAATGCAGTGTAGTTGTAGAAAATTAATTTGATATGGAGGCAGATGTTTTCTCTAGTGAATCTTTATACCTGCATGTGATTTTAACACACATGCTAACCTATATTGGATTTAAAATGGTCATATCATTTTCTCACATCTCTGCAGGCAGCTCAATTACTGTTCTGGGCTTTCACTATTTTCTTTAACCACCATTCTGTCCTCAGTATCCGTGATTGGTATTCCCTCCCACACTTCCAATTATCCTTGACATGATAACACACTATAATGTCGACAGAGTCTAGCCCCGGTGAATCATCTTTAACTAACATTTGCAACAATTTAGTGTCATTTACAACACATTAGAGTAATATAAATTCAACTATTCAAATATAATTCAAATATATTTGGGACCATATATTGGCAGATATATTCACCAATATTAGCTATTTGGCAATGTATTGGTATCAACATTTATAAAATGTAAAGAAGAGACTTGAGAAACACCCTTTAACTCTTTTATGAGTGTTGATACACCAGAGGACAACATGTGTTTAGAGCGCCACGAACACAACAAGCAGCTCATCCAAGCAGAGTCAGCATTATCATATTATTAAGGACTCATGAGTAAATGACAAATTTTAGGGAAATCTTTTTTATGCTTCTTGCATCTGAAAAAAGGAGAAATATGTCCTGATATTTTGATTTTTTTAAATGATCAAATATTGGTATTGATACGAGTCTCAAAAATACTATAGCAGCCCAAAATTGATGTGACGCACCGCCTATGCAAGCTAAACCTATAGAACATAGCATTACTAAACTACAGGAGAAAATCATTATACACATATGTCCAAGGCAATAATAAGGGCTCGAGAATCCCACTGAAAAATCAGTAGGTGCACCCTTCATAATCAATACTATACTAACGTTCTACTAAACTATGCAGTCATCATACCAGTCACATCACTGTGTAGTGTATCAGTAGTGCTATATCAGCCTCTCACCGCTCTAACTTCTACCTTAGACAAACTTTTACTGCTTGCTTTAAGCTCTACCCACATTTGAACAAACACATTGATTCACCTGATTGAGTTTACGTTGGCTTTGCTGCCTACCTACTTCAGCATCCAATTTCCACAGCACAGTAGATTCTTTTACGGCTCAACTGTACCACTGATGCGGCTCAGGATTGTCTATCTGAAGAACACCTTGGCTTTTTTCACATTTGTTCTTTGAAAAGTTCACTAAACAGAAATGATTCATTTGGGCCTCAAAGTCAGAACAATACCAATACTGGACCTTGACTGGACTGAGAAGTAATAACATCTTTTCCAATTAAAATGAGGTAAATCAGCCCAGACAAGCCGCTCTGGTGGGAATGTCAATTTAAATCCTACAACAGACCTTCCCCCAAACTGACTACAGGAGCTAAATTAAGCCCGGCCTTTCCAATAATATTAAAAAATTCAATGAGTAGTGTTAATTCGATTATTGTAGAAATGATTTTGCAACAAAGCATAGCAGTAATGGTGGAGGTGTATAGGCGTATTTAAAGTTTAAATAAGGCTTTTTATCGTTGTACAGTCGATGGAATACATTGAAATCACACATTTACTGTAAATAGAGTTGTTGTTGTTTTTCTCTTCCTTGCATAGCGGGCAATTGGTTGCTGAAAGAGTTATTACAGAAGGCATTGTTCAGTAACCTTATTCACAATGAACATTAATTGGGTACAATTGCGTATTGCACTTTTTTGGGATTCCACAATAGATGTTAATGGGGTATTTAATTTCCTAACACATTAAAGGCAGGTGAACTCTGAACCATAATGGGTTATAATGCGGCGCTCTTGCCAGCTGAGCTAGACTTGCTCCTCTGCTATATGCTTATGTAGTGTTTTCAACAGTGCAGCTTCAGCAAGTATAAAGAGCAGGAGAAACCGTGAGCCATAAGAGGCGGTTTAAAAGGGGAAAATTTCATTTGACTAGTCATCCATAGGTGGGATGAAACTAACTATGATTTTAGACTGCAGCACATTAGCAGAATGTTTTACATGAATTTATTAAGATCAAAATTTTGGCAGGTGCATCAAAACGGCACATATGTGACTTCAAGCTGTTGCTTGTGCAGAAAAGTAGTTGATCCATTTCACTAGCGACCCATCTGATAAATTCCAATGACTAGAGTGCATTTTCATTAGCACATGGCTTTCATCACAAAATAAAATGTCATCACGTCCGCCAGGAAATGTCACAGAAGCTAATTTTGATCACAACTATACTGTGGACTGAAGCTGGATCAGCAGCTGCAAAGGAGAAATGTAATGAAACAAACAGTCTAGCAGAATTCCTGTTGGTTCTTTGACTGAGGTGTGCCAGCAGTGGCTGTTTTCCGAGGGCTTTCTGAATCGGGAGACAGGATTGTTGACTCTTGTATTCTCATCCTACAGAATAATTTTCACATTCTGTTCTTATTTCTCAAGCACTTTTATATGGATCATTAAAAGAAAAACAAACAAGCCACAATTTTACCAGTTTCATATACAGCTTTTCCTACACTCTCATTTGGGATTAGCTGAGTTCGGTTTGCCCCAGTTGCTTTTTAAAGTTTTTTATTTGTCATTTTATGTTAAAATGTGTTTAATACGAGTGCAAAACCAGGATTATCAGATTTCAAAGATTTATCAACAGGGACTGATGGAGAGAAAGTAAGACCAAAAAAAGAAAGGGAGAGAGAGAGAAAATTAGGACGGAGGACTGAAGTGGAGCCGAAGTTCATGCTCTATTACTGTTCTGAAGCAATTTTGGAAAAACATTGCCTCTGGATCACTTTGATGGATCGTTGCACCTGGCTGAACTGGATGTCTCCTGAGTTGTTTTCTTTCCTTTCCTTGAAAGAGGGATAGCGCAACGCATTTTGTAATGCTTCCAGTTGTGGTGTGTGCACGTGAAGCATGTCACCATGGCTTTATCAAGAAAAAGTAAAAAAAGAGAAAGAAATCTGCAGACATCATCCTACAGTGGGGTTGCCTTACGCTAAATCTGGGTCTGTAGCCGTGAAAAATACGGCCTCAACGCTTACATTCTAAAAGTTAAATTATTGTTCATTAATTGTTCATTATGAATGAATTTGACAGTATAATAACGCTAAATGCCATGTTAATGGATAGTACAACTGTTACAACTGTAGCTGAGGTCAAGGAAATTATTCTTGACAGTGCTGTAGAATTATTTGACATTGTTTTAACACTTAAAGACATTTAAATGACTAATCCAAACTACATCACTGTGAGATTAAAGAAAAAAAAGGTCATGGCACAATTGCAATGGTCACATGACAGTCTGTGCCAAAACCAATGGATAATGAGCGCTCCATGTAACATCAGAATACAAGTTCAGGACAGGTTATATTGTCAAAATATGTGATGTAAGTGTTAAGAAAATAGTTTTTGTACTACTACTAGATTAAATAACACAATTTTAAATGTGACGATTCAAAGACACAACCAAGCGTTGTGTTTCCACCCTATAGATGCTGCCAGGTCTTTACTGTAGCCATCCTCAGTTGCTTGTTTGTGGGACTTTCTGCCTTCAGTTTTGAATTTAATAACTGAAAAGCATGCTCTGTTGGGTTGAGATTAGGTGACTGACTTGGCCATTGAAGAATATCCCATTTCTTTGCTTTGAGAAAACTCTTGGGCTGCCTTTACATTTTGGGTCATTATCCGTTTGCACTGTGAAGTGCAGCCTGATCCATTTTTCAGCATTTGGCTGAATCTGAGCAGAGAGTAGAGCCCTGTACACTTCACAATTCATCCTGCTACGTCTATCAGGAGTCACATCATCAATAAACACCACCAGGCTGGTTCCACTGGCATCCCTACATGCTCATGCCATAAAACTACCTCCCCATGTTTGATAGATAATGTGGTAGGATTCAGATCATGAGCTGTTTCTCTCCTCCTGCACTTTCTTTTCCCGTTTTTGAGGTACAGGCTAATCTTGGTTTAGACGTTTTCAGGCAGTGTCTTATGTTGCCTTTCTGTTTTTGAGTGTAACCAGTGGTTTGCACCTAGTTATAAACCCTCTGCATTTGCATTCATTTATGAAGGCCTCTCCTGACCTTGACAGTGATACTCCTGCCACTTTCAAAATGATGTTGTGAGGCTGCTTTCCTTAACCATGAAGATAATTCTGTCACTCTCACTGTCACTTTAGTTGACTTTAGGTTTTTCGATGTTGCTAAGCTGCCAGCGAATTCATTATTTTGTTTTTTTTAAATATACCAGATTTTTAATTTGGCCATTCCTAAAGTTTTTGCAGTTTCTCTGAATAATTCAGCATGTCTTTGGGGCATATCTTTAAAAATTAAAGTGAAAAGCTACAAAATACAAATTAAACACTTTGAATGAACCTTAGATACGATGCCTATTTCATCTGCCCTAAAATAGCATGAAAACCTTACCTTAGCTTGAAGCTGCTCGCCAGTCACTTGTTCAATTACTTCCGGGCCTCTGAAAATGATGGATTAATGCTCTTTATTTATTTTGAACTCCTTGAATTAAAGCTGAACATCGGCACTTCAGTCACATCTTGATTATTTTAACTAAAATCCACTGTTGTGGTGTACATACACAAAATGCCAACACCCATAGAGATATATTGACATTCATTGATCTTAATAGCAGGATTCATACCAGCTTTATGCACACGTCATTAAACACAATGTGACTGTATAATTATGGTGTTCCTATTAGATGAATATTATGTTATAATATTGTTTTTTTAATAATAAAAAATCCTATGTAAAGTTCTCTGAGACCTTAAATGTCAGGATGGATTTCCTTTTCCTTTAGTGACTAATTTGGCAGAAAGCTCTACCTGCCCTTTTCACTTTTAAGACCATCCCGCAAACTGTTCAGATCTAGATGGTTTAAAGCGGCAGCTGTGCATGCTTTGCATATGTCATGGTAATCTGACCCAGTGTTTCTAAGTTTCTGGACATTTTGATGTTAATTTTTAAATATTCCATGTGATTCTTAGGTTTCTGGTTATTTTTACTTCATGTATTAATTATGTTTCGGTTAGCCTTCAGTTCATTGTGATTTTTCAGTTTTTTCTCCTGTCTCTGTGTTCGGTGTTCCCTTTCTGTCTTCCCAGTCAGTCATGTTCCCATGTCTGCTTCGCCTTGATCCCTGTGTCAAGCCTGTGTGGCTTAGTCTTTGTCTCTGTGTTTGTTGTACTTCCTGTTTTATGTAGACAGTCTCTCATCCTGTGTACAGTGTGTTCAGTTTTGCTTCAATTGTCTTGTTAGTCTGTATTGGTTCCACCTGTGTTCCCACCTGTTGCCTCTCGTCATCCTGTGTGTATTTTAGTCCTTAGTCTCCCTCTGCTTGTTGTCGTGTCATCCCCGTTTGCTCTGTGTTTCCATGCTCTATTGTTCCCAGTAACTTCCCTTGTCTCAGATTCCTGCGTTTGGGTCCCACCTTGCCTGCCACACAGCTGCATATGAGTGCATGACTGCCTAAAATTATCTGGCAACTATTATTTTTTGGGGGGGGAAATTCACCGTCTGCTGTTGTCATTGAGATCTGAGCATGTTTAAGTATTTATGAGTCTATTTATGAATTTTAACACATTTAATCACTGTGTTTATTAAGTATTCTGGAAATCAATTTCTTTACCTGACCATAACCTGCCTCCTGGATGCCTCTTAGGTGAGGTGTTTCAGGCATATCCTCCTGGAAGGTGATTCCCGGGGCAGAGCCAGGACACGCTGCAGAGATTATGTCTCTTGGCTGGTTTGGGAATGCTTGTCCCCCCTGGATGAGCTGGAGTAGGTGTCACAGTACTGGGTCGTGTGACCCAGTGTTTGAGTTTTATTGTATTTTGTTTTCTATTCGTATTCTGGTTTGAGTTTAGTTTACCTTATTAAGTGCTACGATGCCTAGATTGCTGTGTTAGTCCTTTGCTTCCTCCCCTGTTCTAAGTCTCCCTGCTTCATGTCTACCTGTCATGCTTTATGTCTCTGTGGTGCTGGTTAAATTTATGTCGTGTCTGCGTCTCGTAATGTTTCCTGTTTATTTGGAAGTCTTGTTTCCATGTTCTATGTACCTAGCTTTCGCTTCCACTGTGGCGTCATTATGTTCACTCCAGTCAGCTGTTTTCCTCACGTGTCTTCACTTCCCCTGATCACCTCGTGTGTGAATTTAAGCCCTCAGTATTCCTGTGTTCAGTGTGGTGTCATCTGTGTTCCCTTCCCCATGTCTAGGTTTAGACTTCATGGTGTCCCTTCATATTTTAGTATTTTCAGCGTTCATAGCTTTCTCTCCAGTCTCATAATAGTTTAATCATAGTTTTCTTAGTCTGGTCTCAACCAGTTTGCTTAATTTTTGTATGCTCTCTTATCAGCCCCAAATAAAGGCTCGTTTTTCGTTAAAGTAATTCCGACTCCTCGTCAGTGTCCGCAGCTGAGTCCTCCACTCATTCTCCATTCGGTCTGCCTCCTGCAGACTGTGACAGTAGGTGGCTGGGGAGAGGAAGGTCTAGGCGGCTCTGCTTACTCTGCTGCCTCTGTGACCCGAACATGGATGGATTTCTGTATTATAGACATCATTATGTTTCTACAAAAGCCATTTTGTGCTCAGTACTGTAATTATTAATACGTATATATTGTCCTGCTACCGGTGGTTGAAACAGAGCTGGAGTACACCCTTTCCTGCAGCCTACCTAACCAGACACTTTGATGCCCTATGATAAGCTCCATTGCCATAGTGAAGGCTAAAGGTAAAATGGAGCTGGCTTTCATGAATACTATTTGCATGTAATGCTGTTGTACAGCTGTAAATCTCCTCTCAGTATCTTGAAAATATGACAGATGTGCATTATATTTTGAGCGATAAATTTTACATTGTCATGTCACCACACTTGTCCACAGGCTCTTTTCTTCAAGCATGATGCGCATTATACATTACAGCTGACATATATACTCTGTGAGATATCTGGTGTTTTCAAAACACTATCTTTTATTAAACAGTTGTGTCACAGAATATGTTCTACTTGTATGTATTTGGATAAGGCTGTACGGGCATCTGCATAATTCAAGATAACTCAAATCTAGGACAGGTTTCAAAGCAGACAATATTTTTCATGACACTGCTCGTCTTTATCGTACATGTTTGGTAAAATTTCCATTTAATGTCCTGTAAGTATAACAGTAGTACACATTTTAACTGGTACACAAAAACCTCATAGAGTTGTATTTTTTTATCCCATATTTCATCTGCACTTGAGCCTAATTTGTTCATTCTCTCCATTTTGGGTAGTTTTTGACTTTGGAGGGTGGCTTCAATTTAATGTAATAATTTTGCCGGATACATATTTTGTTTAAAAGTTTTTAGCCACCACTGGAATCAGACTATGTCATAAAAAAATGGAGGCTCGGTCATGTTTTGGGACTGCATTTCAGCTGCTGGTATTCGGGTGATCTTGTGAAAATCGATGGAATTATGAACAAAAAAATGCATTCAGATTTGGACCCATTGCGCAACAATACATCTAGAAAGCTTCTGACTGGCTTCATTTTTTCCCCTGACAATGAGTCCACACACACTGTCATGGCAGTAAAAGCATACCTAGACCCGCGGCCCTTTGCTTTCTGTCCTCCTCTTTTCTCTCTTCCCACTTTCCTATCCTCACTGCTCCACTATCCAATAAAGAAAAAAGTGTCAAACAACATTTCTTAAAAACGTTTCCCCAAGAGACTTCAGGCTGTATTGAAGAATAAAGGCGGTCATGCCAAATATTGACTTTTAAACTCAATATAATTTATCCTTATATGCTGTATTTCCTTCCTATGTTTTTTTTTGTAAATTGCTTAACCTATTTTCCAGCAAAGTATAAAGAAATGAGGGTTGGCTCAAGACTTTTGCACAACACTATTTATCGCATGTGGTTTGATTGTCATCAAGGTACCTAGATTGTGACAAGGTGTCAGTCACAAACTATCTCAACACAGACATGAAACGCAATCTGCTGGACCAATTTCTTTTCAAAAGTAATACATTGCTCATCAATCACGCTGCTACGATACAATAGTCGAAGGCATTTTAAAGTTTAAGTTCCATAATACATTTTCTGATCTCTGATTATATGGTGTAAATGCTTAGGGCAACATAAGATTCATCACTCAACTTTCAAATATCGTCTCTTTGGCTTTAATCTCATCTTTTAAAGGCTCTCTTCTGTCTGAATCCAATATTGCTGAGATACTTCAAAGACTGTCTCATATTTAAATGTATAACAATTAAAGGTTTTTGTTTTAATCTCTTTCTACTCTTGTGTCATCGAAACAGATTCATGTTTTATGTGTTATATATGTTCGGTATTTCTGCTGCATGTTCCCTGATATTCGGTCTATTTTTGCCTCTGGATGAGCGAATGACTGCATATACCTTTTTTATGCCGTCCTTGTGTTTTGCAATGAGGTAGAAAACTGAGTTTAAAGTGGTTTGATTACTACAAGATTGCAGGGCTCGGGAGGAGGAACATTTTTTAACGTTTTTGAATTAGTTGAATGTTTTCATTTGGTTTTACATCCAACTTTACAGCTGTTAGTCTGCTAGTTCTCTGTCCAGGACTAGCTTCCCTGTTCTGCCATCGGTAGCTTTTATTGCGCTTGCTTCTATTGCCATCAACTTGAGTAACATTATCTTCACTGCACACATGGTGAAACAAAAGAGAGGAATTAGGGCAACTGTAAATGACAGCAAAAACACTCTCTAACACTAAAATAAAAGGAAAGGAGTGTTAAAAAAAACAACTGCACATAAATCAGGCAAATAAAAACTGATCTATCTAATCCTCTGTAATTATATCGCAATTAACACATCTCCAATAATACGTTTGTCCTAAATAACCAGACCGATCCATCAAGGTGTCAATAGTTGCACACCACAGACAGTGATAACAGAAGAGGAAGGGAAGGTGGTGTTAATTATTTATTTATTTATTTTTGCTTTTCTTTCATTTTCTGCTTTTTTAAAATGTTATTTTATTGGAACAGCACAAAGAGAGTGTGTTTTGCCTTTTTAATCTACAAAGTATGCAGATCTTCCTACTGACTGATTTGTATTCTTCTGCATTGGAGAGGTTTATTAAATATCAATTCAGCTGCTATCGCTGCTTGCGAAAAAGCAAAACCCAACATGCTTTATTAAGAATGGTGTTAAATCTGCTGGTGTACGTTTAATACTGATTATCACCAAGTGGGGCTTCTGCAAAAAGGGCCTTTCAAGTGTCTGGGTGACAAATTTGAGTGCTCAGTGGCACAAACAAAGGCCAAAGCAGAAAATGGACAAGCAAAATATTCATATTAGTTCAAGACTAATGAGTAAACATTGCCCTGATGCTAAAATAAAGAGAATCACGTCACAGATTTGCATCGAATGGACCACATGAACCACAGCAAAGCTTTTTGCTTGTCTTGCACATTGTCAATGAATATGCCTATGTTGGCTTTACAGAAGACGCCTCAGGCAACAAACCATCTCAAGATGGATGGCTCATCAAGATGATTGACAAGTGCTGTAGAAGAGCTGTACGTGCTGATGTGTCAGACGCAAAGAGCAGACGTGTAAAGCACGGGTACTGACTTCAAACTACTTCCACCTTCACGTAGATACCACGTTGTAGATTAGAGTAGTTTGGTACTGGCTGAAGGAAAAGTGATCCTATCTCACGCTCCTGTTTGTAAGAAGAGACAGTTGCTGACTCTATCAGACTGAAAGAGGATTTCCCTGCTTCTGCACATTTCTCACAAGGATTCCTAAAGGACGGAATAACAGCATGCGAAGAACTTAGCCTTGTTCATACTCCAGTTAACTTTGGCAGGACTAATAATGTTCCTTCTGCATCAAAGGGAAAATTTGCAAATTTGGTTTTAATTGCTGGCCAAAACAAGGATCCGAAGAGTTGCATAAGTAAGTTCCCCCAAAAAAAGAGGGGCGAGAAAAGTTGTGCTGCTCAATGTTATCTTTTTCTTTTTTTTTTTTTTAAAGTTAATTAGGTTATTCATTATTAGACTTTTAATTAATTTATTTTCTAAAGATAAAAAAAACATTACTGAGAGCTAGTAGTGTGTGTTCTCTGAATTTTGGCCAGACACTTTCAGTAGTTTGTGCAAAGGCATAATTTTTTTCAAAGCTAAACTTTTCTGAAAATTAGTAGCTACTTTGATATTTACTACAAACATGTGATGTGTGTTGGTTCAGTGGCAGCATAGGAATTATAACATAAAAGGTGCTTAAAGGGTTAAAAAGTCATGACCTTTTAGAGTCACTAGAGAATAGTTCTTTAATTTGTACTTTTTAAAAAAATGAATAATACTTGATGATTCAAATCCTTCTATCAAGTTCACTCAGTTTAAAATTCCAGTCGGGGAGTCTGACAACACAAAATCACCTCACACATATTATGTGATCCCCGAGAAATGCACACCTGATTAATTCGATTAGAATAATCTCTATTGTTTCGGCATCGGCGAAAGCCGCAGCGACAGAATTTCAACACAAGACTGACTAATGGAATAAAGTAAAATATAATTTTGGATTTGAATGTCAGATGAGCCATTCTGTGTGTGCGAGAGCGGAGCGCGTGATCTCTTTTCAAAGTATCTCGAAGAGTCGCTTGCGGTGTTTTGAACAGCTGGAGACGTTCATCCAGTACGACATCTGCGCTGTGCTTTTGATCAGAGATAAGAACCAAAGTGCAGCCATGTAGTGGCTACATAAATCAAGAGACAGATAAATGATGCCGGAGATAGGAGAGTCTGCCAGTTCAGCAGATGACACTGGCTACTTGTTTAGATTGCAATAGACCAGATACAATATTGTTAAAAGGTGGCATGTGGACTATTTGCATACACTCCACTCCATCATTAAACACACATTCATCTCTGACCGAAAATGTAGGACTTAAAAAACAACAACAAAACACTGGCCCTTATAACGAGTAGATATTAAGCTGCTTCACAGCATTGGCATTATATTTAAATTATGCTAATTAAATTAAACAAAGCTCAGTGGTTTCCACACACCTGTTCATTTTGGATGGCACATTTGGTTAATTTTGAAGCAATTTGCCTTCGCAGGCGTATCTGTCAGTGATGTTTCTCTTTATTTCAAAGCAAATACCACAGTTTCAGAAAAACACTGAAAAATTTCAGCGCTTTGAGAGCAACAAATATGGGGACAAAACAAATGAGCCACGAAGGGATGTTGATGAATTGTTTATCTTTGCCATTCTTCATAACTCAAATGGATGGATATGTATTGTGCTATCAAAGCCACGGTAAAGTTGTGCGTTGGGTTGTATAAGAGAGAATCAAGGTAAGAGCCCTTTTCATTTCTCTTGTACACTTTATCTGATTGGCCTGTTGACCATTTCTCTAGCATGAGTCACAGATTCGCGCAAACATAGTCTGATTTCCTTAGGTTTATCCTCTAATTTCAATCTCCATGAGCATCTGGGATGCACCCTGGACCCAGTGCAGGTGGTGGGAGACAGAAGGACTCTGGCCAAAATAACATCTCTGATGGACAGAGTCTCCCACCCCATGCATGTAAATGTTGCTGAACTGCAGAGCTCCTTCAGTGACAGACTGCTGCATCCTAGATGCATGAAGGAGCGTTTCCGCAGGTCCTTCCTCCCTGCAGCTGTCAGACTGTACAATCAGAACTGCTCCCAACAAACGTAGATGTTTACATCTGCGCTGTAACTGCAATAAGTTAAATAACCGATTCGCACTACAACCTGGTTTGCCTCTTACCTGTAGTTATTTTTATTTAATTTAATAACTGTACAGTACTCTGTTTATAGTAACCATTGTCCTTAATGCAAATATGTAAGAAAAATTGTGTATGTTTCTGTTCCGTGTCCTGTGTACTGTTTGTTTGTATATGTGTCTTTTTGGCTGCTGTTACAACCAAATTTCCCCTTGTGGGACAACTAAAGGATTATTCTATTCCATTCTATTCTATTCTATTCTATTCTATTCTATTCTATCTTTGTGCTGTATCTGCGCATGCTTCACCAATCACCGTCTCTCCATCTGCCCCGGTAAAATTTTTCCTCAGGGAAGCTGCTTGACTCAGAGACGCAGATCTTTCTTGCCTTCTTTGCAGAATCTCCTCGGTGCTGTATTCATACCAGAAAACCCTAAGTGAGGGTGCTGATAAAATGTGTCTCAATATGTCATCCTCTATTATATCTCTAACAGCGGGGTTCCTTTCTGGAGCGGGACCAATGCGGTGGCTGCAGTGGCTTAGGGTTTAGAAATTAGCTAAAAGCTCAGCAGCGATAATTTTTCGATTTTACTGCGTCCTTTTGCCTAATCAGACCAGTTTACACAGGTTCACAACCACCGTTACAATATAGTGGACTGTAACATGTCTTTTATATTATTATATACAAAACTCTTAAACCACCCCTTAATTCTTTATAGCTTATGATGAAGAAAATGGGAAACAGGTGCAGCAATTTGTGCAAACATATATGCAGGGTTTAGAATGAACATGAAGCAAAAACTCAACAAAGTTTGTAATTTGCTTGAAAGTCAATATTTGGTATGAGCACCTTTACTCTTTTTTGCAGCTCTCTTAGAAAAGCTTTCTTGTAATTTCTTTAAGTGGCCTTCACATTTCTCTGGGCTTTTTAACAACATTTAAACGGCATCTTTGGATGTTTCCTACTTTTTGTTCTGTTCTCTATCAAGTTGACTCCACACTGCTATAATACTTTTCAGGTCCAGGCTCTGGGGAGGCAAATCAATGACTGATATGTGCTTTTGCATCCAGGTATCCTTTTACTTCTTTGGCAGTGTGTTTGGGATCATTACCATGCTAAAAATTAAGCCAGTCAGATGATTTTCAGATGGTATTGCATGGTGGATAAAAATCTGCCAGCACATTTCTGCCTTGATAATTTTATTAATTTTGACAAGATCACTCATACCACCGGCTAAAATACAGCCCAGATTTATTACAGTGGAAGCACAGTGGCCAAAAGCACTCAGTGTTGGACCTCCATCCTGACCTCATCTGTACATATTGCTGACAATTTGAGCCAAAAACCTCAAACTTGGAATTATCACTCTAAAAAAACCTGTTACCACTAATTTTCAGTCCAATTCTTGACTATTTTGGCATACCTCAGCCTTTTCTCCCTGTTTCCATTCCTTAACAGTGGCTTCTTTACAGCCACCCCCCCCCCCCCCCCACTGAGACCATTTCTGATGAGGCTTCAGTGAACAGATGGATCAGCCAAAGGGTCAGATGCATCTCTCAGGTCTTGTGTCAGGTCTCACATAATATAGACCAGAGGTGTGGACTCGAGTCACATGACTTGGACTCGAGTCAGACTCGAGTCATTAATTTTATGACTTTAGACTTGACTTGAAAAAATGTTCTAAGACTTGTGACTTGACTTGGACTTTTACACCAATGACTTGGGACTTGAATTGGACTTGAACCGGTTTACTTGAAAAGACTTGATATTTTACCCCAAATATAAAATTTAACATGCATATTATATAGAGATTGAAAATGTGACGTCATTCACGGGTAGAACCGCAAAGGATTCTGGGAACTCGTGGCAAGCGGTACTAGCGCACGCAGGCTTTCAATTGAAACCAGTCACACAGTGATAAAAAGAAACACAAAAATGTCAAGAAGCTGTTGTGTTATTAACTGCAATAGCCGGTCGCATGACAGCCACGGGAAGCCGACGGGTAAAGAGATCGGTTGTTATCGGATGTTGAAGAGAAATTGTTCGAGCCATGTTTCCGAAGTAACAAAGATGCGACTGGATTGCAGCCATTCAAAGACCAATTATAACGTCCCAGAACACTCCAGCTCACAGGTTAGTCTGCTCCAAGCATTTCCACAAAGGTCAGTCTGCTGTTGTAGTTAATGCGTCATTTTTCTTAACATAATTGGTGATATAGGTTACAAGCAAGTCTGGCGCTGAACAGAAATTGTCGCGCTATGCTCCTTTGTTTATTGTGCATAAATAGTGAATTGTCCTGACAGAATATTGTGTTTCGCTTCTGTTATTATGGTACATTGACAAAAACATATACTTTTATTCACAGGGTAAAACAGTTGTTTTGTATCACTAATTGTCCAGTGCGATTACAGCATACAATATTATTGTCACTGCTACATTTCTGTGATGCTACCAGAAATTATTTCCACTGCTAATTAACTACCGTTGAGCTCAAAGGTCCTATTAATAAACGGTTAACGAATGTGTATTTATGACGACAATTTGTGAGACTGGTAAACTTATGATACGTACGATGGTCTTTACTTTCTATACGGTGCATTTCAAGGTCCTGCCCCCATCCGTCGGTAAACTGTACCTGGGCTTGTTGCAGTGACCGGAAGTTACTAAACTTCATGAGTGTATGCACTCACTCCAAGAAGCGTATAATTATAAATATGCATATAAATATGCTACGATGAGATAGCTGACTTCATCTAACTAGCAAATGTTTTCCAGGCTACATTGGTGATGCAGTTTTTTTTAAAATTATATATTTTTTAAAATATCATTTATTTATGTATGATATTTTTGTCATGCGATTTTAAAGCCGGTCCTACAAGCGCATCCAAGAATAACATGCAGCTTATCTCAGAACTGTCGGTGAAAATTATTCTTGGAGCTAGGTTTAATTGAGCTGCATTTTAAAGAGGTGCAATTTCACAATTTGTGTATATTTTCTAAGTTCACTATTTTGTCATGTGTTGAGAAAAACACAGATTTAAAAATTACATGGTCTAATATTTACATTTAGCATATAACTGCAACATGCTTTTTTTCGTTTTTTTTTAAAGACTCGAAAGGACTTGAAATTCAAAATTTCAGACTTGTGACTTTACTTGGACTTTTACACCAGTGACTTGAGACTCGACTCTGACTTGCCTGACATTACTTGAGACTTGACTTGAGACTTGAGGATAAAGACTTGAGACTTACTTGAGACTTGCAAAACAATGACTTGGTCCCACCTCTGATATAGACTGAAAGCAACACAGCTGCTGCAGACACAGCAGAGGTATGTGTGTGAGTGTGTGTGTTAGAGAGGAAAAATAGTGGTTTAGTATGAAAAGCTTGCATGTGCGATTTAAACGTGTTGGTCAGTAAGACTGGACGAGATCGGCTATATTTATAAAAATCTAGCATATCTGAAGCCAGGAACAAAAACTGGCAAAAATGTCGACTGCTTGAGTTAACAGACTTTTCAACTGCACAACTCTTATCATTAAGACATGGGAGAATCTGATGGATTATAATCAAGTATTCCATTAAATTAATGTTTAAAGACAGTTTTAGTTTTTATTATTTCAGCTGCAGCCCTGATGAGACCAAGTGAAGAATAAATATAAAACCAGAATTCAATGTAGGCTTGCAGTACACTATGTTCAAATTTGATATCAGTTCATGTTTTATGATAATATATTGATGTTTTTAGTATTTTTTTTTTTTTACTTAGTTTTGTATTGCTGTTTGCAGCCAATGCAATAGATAAATAAATAAATAAAAGTTGCATATTACAACTATATTTATTACTGATGCTCATCAGAGACAGACACACTTAGACTTTGTTTTTTGGACCCTCCTCCTTTCCTCACACCGAGGTCTGAGGAATGGTGACTTTGATTGGTCAGTATCGGATTACAGGTGGGAATTTCATACCCATTGATCCCTTGAATATTGAATGTCTGCTACAGAGCAAGTTAGGTTTGCGGAAAGTTACCATAGCGATATACTCCAGTGAGAAGTAAACATATTTTGTAGTAAAAAAACAAAAAAAACAAAAACAGGATTAATTCTGAAGTTACCTGGATTAGACCAAATCTTACTTCAAATCTCTGCGATGTATGTTTGAAATTGTGGAACCATTTCTGATGATTCTTTGATAAGTAGTGGGTGGAGCAACTGAACAGGCAGACACACGTCTCGGGCCCAATGTAAAGTTTTTGTTACATTTTTTTCTTCCTCTTAAGGACATGACTGTCAAATACTGTTCATACTTTTAGGCTGGCTACTTCTTCTTTTGTCTTCCATTTGTCCAGTTTCCTCAATTTTTTTTACACTGCACACCTTGCTGAGATATACAAGGTGTGTTAATTTTTGGATTAAACTAAAGAAATGAATAAAGTCTGTGCTTTTGCCACAGGCTGCAAATAAAATGTGTAAAAATATAATATTAAATTGGTTGTTTGCTAAGTTATTTGTTATCTGTGCACACAACTCCTTCGTCCTTTGGGTTGCCTTTTTGTGCTTGAATGATTCACGAGCAGTATTAAGTGGCTTAACAACCAAAACAAAAATCCCTCTGAAAATGATCCAGTCCAAAGACTGGACTGAAAATGAATGAAAAAGAACCCAATGTCTGAAGAAAAACTTTCAAAGTCTTTTGCAAAGCCTTGAGAACTATTGCTCAAAAGTGCTTTTAAAAAAATTACAAGAAAGTCTGGCTCATTGGAAGAACAATATAAAGTGTGGGGTGTCTTGAGACTTTGCACAGTATCAGTTTAAGTTGTGTAAGGCAGTGAAACATAAAGCCAGACCATCAAAGGGTCAACGCAGAAAGGCAGTTTAAAGTCTCGGGTGACTTGCTTGTCAGAATGTAGAAAGAAACTCAAATGCTTTTTCAGCCTTCACACCATGTTGCCCATTGTGTGTAAAACTGGAATGTAATTATGCAAAAAGGAAACTCCTGCAGACTGAAAACACCAATATTTCCTAATAATTATTAGGTAATTTACTGCCATAGTATCAACTATATTAAATTAGATGTTTTTAATTTTTTTATTTTCTTTCACTGAGAGGAAAATTTATGTATTTATTATGTTTTATGTTTTTTTTAGAATTGTAAAGTAAGGTTTGTGGAATATTTGAGGTCTGAACATAACAACACACAATCGCTTTGATTGTGTGTTGTTATGTTCACCGTCTCCTATAGTTTGAGAATGGTTTGAGAATTACCCCCAAAATGTAAAGATGTTGCATGTGGTGTGCTATATTTCTGAGGCCCAATTAATTAATTCATGCATTAAACTGTAAACCAGCATTTAAAAAAAAATACAATTTATACTGAGGTAGAGCATGACAGAAACAGCCTGTGCTGGCAGATTCAATAACCTACTTTGCAACTTAACTTTTCGACAAAGTGATACCTGCCTTCAAACGTGGTGCTTTCAGGTGCGCTTCAATAATACTACCACACAGTGAAAACTGGCTGAGCATGACATGAACCGAGACACAAAAACTCCTAATCTTATGGAGACTAAAATGTAGCAAATTAAAAAGAAGAACTCTGCATTTTAAGTTAAAAGTTAGCATTTTTCAAAGCGTCAAGATAAGACATTCCATTGATCTTCAGCCTCTGTAACTCCAGCTTGTTTGTCAAGACGTTCAGACTTTTTGACAACTGCTACAATCCTGCAGCTATGCCTGCCGCACATCAAACACTACCATATTCTCAACAATGAGCAGACTGCTTAAGATTCAAATAATGTTTATCCTGGGATCTGATACATGCATTCTAATCATATCTAGTTGGAGAAGATGAATCAGAAGTTAAATTCTTGCTCTGCTGAGGCGGCTTCTGCTCATTTAAAGGAATATTAAGAACGATTTTGCTAACATTGTTAAGGTGCAAAAAGACAAGATTGGTGAAAGACAGCTCATAACTCAATGAAATGAATATTTAACCACCTGAATTAAAAATAAATTTGCAAAAACATGCACAGTGGAATGATACATGTACTGAGAAAAATCAAGCAAAATATTAATTTTCTTAAGCACAACTCGAATTTGGCCTTGTGATTGAAAAGCTATATTATGGTCTACTTTCATTTCTACACAACTCAGGCACTGATGCACACACAAAGACACAGATGGATATCAATGAACAGAGGCAAGCGAAAAGATACTCCCAGAGAGAGACAAACTGAGATAGATGTGTGCAAACCCACGCAGACAAAGACTGACAGTGACCCCCTCAGTTCCTACAGGACAGTCACTGGAGACAAAAGGAAAGCAATCTGTCAAGCAGCAACTAAAGTAAATCTTACCAGTAGTTTCATGAGCATCTTGTGATGAGCAATGACATCTGTCATCCCTTCTAAAAACTATAACCCCCTGAAAACATCACTAAGATCACATGAAGCAGATGTTGCTTATGTTTGTTTAAAGCATATCATATAAATATTTTAGGCCATATATGTAATTTCAATTTATGTAAGGTTTGACGTTTGCTGGTGTGTTCAGGAGGTCAGTACTCACTCCTTTTCAATATACTTGCTGCCACATTGCTCGAAGGAGGCTCTTCCATCATTTTTCCTAGTGCTGCTGGTCATGCAGCATTGCAAATACCCCACCATCATTCCTATACACTCTCAGTCTATATTCTTCTGGAGGGATAGTAATTGCTGTCACTGCCTATGCCCTGCTGCTCAAAGCTTGATAACTCTTAGTGGGGATGACACGATGAGAAACTAGATAAGGCATCAGCATCAGTGGTGAACATATTCTCCATTAAATTTCATATGGACAGAACATTTAACATTTAACAAAAAGTCTGTACAAAGAGTAGTCTAAATCAGTATTTCTCAATAGGGCTAGCATTAACGTCCAAACACTTCATTAGACATCGACAAACATAACATGCTTTCACTTTATTTCCACTCCTCCATTCTGCCCTTCCAAACTTAGGAATTATTTGCTGTGCGATACGTAAATATGCTCAGCAGCATCTCTTCCTTTAAGGCAATTTCACAACATGAAAATAAAACAGGGAGGCTAAGCTCAAAAAGCACTGATGGTAGGACACATAACCAACATTTAAAGAAAAAACTAAGCAAAGAATGCCACAACACTAAAGTGTTTTTAGTCTGTCCAATTTTTTGACATCACCTACTAATTAGAACCAATTTTGCAGCTTCATCAGTAAAAGATGAAAATCAACATGGATAGTTTCTGCCTCTCTGTCTGTAATCAGTTATTGAGCACTGAGCATTGTGTCCAAACACGTTTTGGATTAAACCAGAGCAAATCCATCCAAATCCTCTATACGTACCACATGTGGCAACGTGCAGGGCTTCTTTTCATTAGGATATAGTGAAATGAACTGTGGGTTTAAGTGTTTGGAGTGCAGCTATGTGCACTTAAAAGAGAAACAAATAAAGGAGAGTTTTTCTGAGACCATCAATCTCCTCAAAAAAAAAAAAAAGGTTAATAACATTTTTCATTGGGAGTTCATTTCATGGTACAGTATGTGCTCTTCTATAAAAAGTAGGTAATTCAGTTCAGTGGTAATATATTAAGCAAAAAGATAAAAAATAAAGATAAAAATATCTCAATGTGCCGTATCTATCTCCTCACAGCAGGAAGGACATCCTGTAAGAGATGGGCCTTTGCCTTCAGACTACATTACATTATAAGCCTCAAGCCTTATAATGTAATGTAGACCAAGGGTCCTCAAATGTCCCCCTTTGTGAGATAAGTCCTGCTGTCTATAAATTGATAAACACCTTTATCACACTGGCTCTGACTGTTGTGATTCCTGCTTAGGATTAGTATGGTTTCTCATCTGGCAGCAGCAACTGAAATATAAATAAGTTGAAAATAAAAAGAGGGGTTAAAAGGCAGTCATTGCTTTCCCATTCTCAATCCCCCAACTGCTTGTTAAAGATAGAGGCAAGCATACAAAATGTTATCACTGTAAAGACCATTGCAGTTAAAAGAAGATTGTTATTTTCATCTGCAGAACTTCACATTTGGTATTATGGCTCTATTCTGGGAAGAGGAGCTGCAAAACCCCCATATAAAACAGGACAGAGCATGCATCTATGACAACAGATGGAACTGGAGTGAATGTGGGTTGCAAAGTGGCATGCAGGGTACAGCATGGACAGGCTAAAGCAAGTGAAATGACACATCCTGCGTGGGATTAGCTGATTGGCTGAAAAACCTTGAACCTTGTCAACTCTTGCTCTCCTGTCTGAGGTTTAAAGCCCAAATTGAAAGATTTGTGTTAGAGAATTTGTAACTCTGTTTCCAAAATGTTTAAAAATTTTGAATAGTTCATAAAATGCAATAAGGATTAGGACTCTAGTGTGATGTCTAGTTTATTTACATAGCACCAAATCACAACAACAGTTGCCTCAAGGAGCTTTATATTATAAAGTAAAGCCCTCACAGTAATACAGAGAAAACCCCAACAATCAGATGATCCCCTATAAGCAAGCACTTGACAACAGTGGGAAGGGAAAACTCTATTTTAACAGCAAGAAACCACCAGCTGAACCAGGCTCAGGGAGGGGCTGCCATCTGCTGCGACTGGTAGGAGGTGAGGGGAGGAAAAAGGGACAGAAGACACACTGGAAAAGCACACTGTTGCCTAAAAGCATGAAGTTTCTGGGTTTGGGTCCAGCATCTGGACATCTCCACACACTTCTGTGTGGAATTTGCATGTTTTTCTCATGTCTGCCTGGATTCTCGCCAGTTCTTCTGACTTCTGACCCAAGGTCTAGAGAAGTGCAATTATTGGGGTTAGGTTAATTGGTAATTCTAAAATTTCCCATAGGTGTGAATGTAAGTGTGAATGGTTGTCTGTCTCTCTGTATTAGCCCTGTGACAGAGTGGCGACACCACAACACTGAAGTGGAGAATCGGAAAAAGATGGATGGATGGATGGATGGATGGATGGATAGATGGATGGATGGATGGATGGATGGATGGATGGATGGATGGATGGATGGATGGATGGATAGATGGATGGATGGATGGATGGATGGATGGATGGATGGATGGATGGATGGATGGATGGATGGATAGATGGATGGATGGATATACACTAAGCTCAAAATATTGACTCTTGATTGAAAAATTAGATCAGTTTCTGAAAGCATTAAAAGACTAGCTAACAATGTGTTTTTGTATTCACATTAGATCAGACTATAAGACCTCAACTTGTGCGGTTGCTTTGTCATCAGTATTCCCATCTGCTTGTGGACTATCACAAATTACACCCTTCGATGCTTCAAAGAGCATAGTGACAAGCCCCCCTCTGACTCTTACCAACTGCCAGTATTTCTAGACTTGGATTGACACTTTAAATGAAATAACCATTGAACAAGTAGAGAAGACGCCATCTTTGTCTTCACAGAGGCATCTGTACTCACTGAGTGTTAGACAACAAAGAGCCATAGGGGGCCTTCTTGGGTGTCAGTGGGGGTTTTGGTGGTGTGGGGGAGTAAGACGCTCTGCTGAGAAATGTCACTTCTCTGTATCCAGCGTTTTATGCCACAAATGCAGCCAATGTGTCTTTGAGTGTCGTCAGCAGATGAAATGCCTCTGCTTTGTATGTTTTCAGTGTATTGAGTTCACAGTAGTAAAAAGAGAAGAAGGAGGAGGAATGTTGTGTGTGTGAATAACTGTGGGGACAACAGTGCTTGACAGATTTACTGGAGAGTAGGTTAGAGCCGTATGAGTAAAACCATAATTTGTGGACCTGCAATGCAGTTGCATCTAAACATAAAGACATCAGCAAACTAGCAACTGCGCAGACTCAGTGCAACACGAGTCTGAACTCTTTTCTCACTCACAAGTATTTAACAGCTTTGACTTTTTAAGACTTGGATGTAGCATAATCTTTTTTTGTAATAAATAAATAGTGTATGTGCATTGTATGTTTCCTTTCACTTAGTTGGGAAAAGTAACAGCAGGATGTTTACACCACACACTGTCATGAGCAAATTCAATCTGCAGCCAACTGATTGAGCAATTTGTTCAGCAATTGAGCACAATAGGCCGTCAACGTGTGGGAATGCTAATGTATATCATACACACAAGCAAAGAGTTGTAGAGAAAAAAAAGTGAAAGGTTCATTTGTCAGTAATGATGCAGGCGGCTGGTAAATGCAGTTGAAATGAGACCCACGGCTTGAAAATTTTCCAATATTTAAAAAAAAAAAAAAAAAAAAAAAAAAATATATATATATATATATATATATATATACAGTGGGGCAAAAAAGTATTTAGTCAGCCACCGATTGTGCAAGTTCCCCCACTTAAAATGATGACAGAGGTCAGTAATTTGCACCAGAGGTACACTTCAACTGTGAGAGACAGAATGTGAAAAAAAAATCCATGAATTCACATGGTAGGATTTGTAAAGAATTTATTCGTAAATTAGGGTGGAAAATAAGTATTTGGTCACCTCAAACAAGGAAAATCTCTGGCTCTCACAGACCTGTAACGTCTTCTGTACGAAGCTTTTCTGTCCCCCACTCGTTACCTGTATGAATGGCACCTGTTTGAACTCATCATCTGTATAAAAGACACCTGTCCACAGCCTCAAACAGTCAGACTCCAAACTCCGCCATGGCCAAGACCAAAGAGCTTTCGAAGGACACCAGGAAAAGTATTGTAGACCTGCACCAGACTGGGAAGAGTGAATCTACAATAGGCAAGCAGCTTGGTGTGAAAAAATCAACTGTGGGAGCAATCATCAGAAAATGGAAGACATACAAGACCACTGATAATCTCCCTCGATCTGGGGCTCCACGCAAGATCTCATCCCGTGGGGTCAAAATGATCATGAGAACGGTGAGCAAAGATCCCAGAACCACACGGGGGGACCTGGTGAATGACCTGCAGAGAGCTGGGACCAAAGTAACAAAGGTCACCATCAGTAACACACTACAACGGCAGGGAATCAAATCCCGCAGTGCCAGACGTGTTCTGCTGCTGAAGCCAGTGCAGGTCCAGGCCCGTCTGAAGTTTGCCAGAGAGCACATGGATGATACAGCAGAGGATTGGGAGAATGTCATGTGGTCAGATGAAACCAAAGTAGAACTTTTTGGTATAAACTCAACTCGTCGTGTTTGGAGGAAGAAGAATACTGAGTTGCATCCCAAGAACACCATACCTACTGTGAAGCATGGGGGTGGAAACATCATGCTATGGGGCCGTTTTTCTGCCAAGGGGACAGGACGACTGATCCGTGTTAAGGACAGAATGAATGGGGCCATGTATCGTGAGATTTTGAGCCAAAACCTCCTTCCATCAGTGAGAACTTTGAAGATGAAACGAGGCTGGGTCTTCCAACATGACAATGATCCAAAACACACCGCCCGGGCAACAAAGGAGTGGCTCCGTAAGAAGCATTTGAAAGTCCTGGAGTGGCCTAGCCAGTCTCCAGACCTCAACCCCATAGAAAATCTGTGGCGGGAGTTGAAAGTCCGTGTTGCTCGGCGACAGCCCCAAAACATCACTGCTCTCGAGAAGATCTGCATGGAGGAATGGGCCAAAATACCAGCTACTGTGTGTGCAAACCTGGTAAAGACCTATAGTAAATGTTTGACCTCTGTTATTGCCAACAAAGGTTATGTTACAAAGTATTGAGTTGTATTTTTGTTATTGACCAAATACTTATTTTCCACCCTGATTTACAAATAAATTCTTTACAAATCCTACCATGTGGATTCATGGAATTTTTTTTCACATTCTGTCTCTCACAGTTGAAGTGTACCTCTGGTGCAAATTACTGACCTCTGTCATCATTTTAGGTGGGGGAACTTGCACAATCGGTGGCTGACTAAATACTTTTTTGCCCCACTGTATGTATGTATGTATGTATGTATATATATATATGTATATATATATATATATATATATATATATATATATATATATATATATATATATATATATATATATATATATATAACATGTTAAGCTACAATGTTCATCTCTGATTGTCTTCACTACAAAACAAATTGCATGAATCCAAGAGCCATTCTTGTCCCAGCTTTTTGATTTATGTGTTTTGACTGGTTTCCGTGACACTCCATCTCAGATCTAGTACTTGAAAGTAAACTGAGAAGGAAAACAAAGGGGGCTCAGGCAGACAGAAGTAAAGACGCAGACAGAACACCATAAAAAAGGCGCGAACAAAGTGACGATAGCATATGCCATCTTTTACAAGTGTGGTGATTATATCGAGGCTCAGGTGTGGCGGTGAACAGATGAGAAAAGGCAGGTTTGCGGTGACAAGAAGGGGTTGTGTGCACAAGTTAAAAACATGTGGCAAGTAAAATATATTTTGCAAGTGACCTCTGATGCTTTTTCTCATTTTCCATATAGTTTTACAAAGTTGGACGCTTATAACCAAAGGTCAGCGTATGCACCAAAGCTCCGGATTTGGACTGCTCTAAAGAGCTGATCTCGCTGGTTTTTCCTACCCTTCAGTCACATGATGTCAAAGAGAGAAGAGAGAGGCATGCACCTCTGAATGTGAGCAAAGCAGATCCATTCATCTGTTGATTATACTTTCTGTTCATGAGGGGCAGCCAGCAGAAAGGAAGTTGGCTTAGAGGGAAAGGAGCTAGAATTTCAAATGGAGGATAGGCTGAGGGGCTGCGCTGAGGCCTGGTATAAGATAAATAAGGATTATTAAATGTGAATCATGCAGTCTAGTCTACTAAAGTTCAATAATAAAAAATATAGAGTTGGAAATGAGTCCACTTTAAACTGCTTTCAAAACTTACACGGTTTATGAATGCTAAAATATGCTTTTAATACTGAGACTCAGCAGATTTTTCAGTAATGCTGCACAATCACAACTCCTAAATAACTTTAGAAGTAGATATTTAAAGTGTGGGAATGTCTATGAGTCTTCACAGAAAATGAGTGGAATTTTGTATTTTCAAAGTGTAAGTCACAACTCTATTTTCCCGTCATCAGTATTGAAAATACTAAACATAATCGTTGTTCAGTGGGTGTAATTGAGTTGCTACAGAAGTGTGGTATTTAATGCAAGAACAACCATCTCAGAAACCCACTGAGGTGAGAGTCGGGATTTTGGTGCATATTCTACATTTTTCCCCCCATATCTATTATTTCCAAAGACAAACCGAACAGTTGTGCTGAAATTAAACATACTTTAGAATACAAATAAACATGAATAAACATGAGTCTGAATTTGTGCCTTCAGTCTGAGGAAAGTCGGATAGAAGGCACCGTTGGCTTTCTACTTGCGCTGCAGGGTCTGCCGGGACAGTGTAGAGTTTTGATATGAATACTGAGTGGGAAAACAAGAAACAAGACATCCAGGACACAAACACTGGAAGTTAGAATACGTTATTGGGTGTACACACTCTCTGAAGGGATGAATAATGTAAAATAGGCTGGTTAGTTGTCAAAAGAACCTCCTCATAGATTTTTGGGTTACTGCTTTGTAAAAGAAAGACTTCATCAAGAGTTTTGGGCGAGCCACCTATTTATGAGCTCCTATTATTTTGCATCATTGCTTCTTTTTTCCGTTGTATTAATTGGGATTTCAGATGGAGAAGAAATGAGAGAACCATTACTGCATGTAGCCTGAGTGGCATGACAGGAGAGAGTAGCTAAACTAGGCTGTACTTTGATGGAGAGGAATACTGGATGTGCTCCATGGTGTTGTATTATTTAACTGTTTTGGGCATCTGCTGAAATGACCACTGACACAGAGTGGTAGGTGATGCTCTTGCCAGACATGTATTCACATAAATATGTGCCAAGTTGGAAGCAGTTTACAGATGTATCTTGCATTAGTGTAGCCTGAGAGAGATGGTGAGAAGAGATTGCAAGAGAAATGATGCAGAAGTGAAAAAACTCATATACAGTCTAATCACACTATTGGAAATGTCAGCACTATCCTGTTGATGACACTGAGTACAATTTATTTTTACTTTGGAAAACCAAATTTCAAAGAATCTTTTTTTTCTGTTGGAAAGGACAAAATACTTGATTTAACACCAGCCATTAAATGTCTGAACCAAAGGGGACCCGAGCTACAGGGATTATATTTGTCACGAAATCAACATGACACTAATTTGACCACCTGTGACACAGGCACCTCAAAGTCCAGAGCAAGTGGGGGGGGGGGGGGGGGGAACCCATCATCTGTGCTCTTGCCTGCACCATCATTTTATATCAAATTAAAAGGCCAGAGACTATGTCCTTCCACCAGAGTGTCAACCCCGCTTGTCAAAACCTAACAAGTCATTTGCTGAAGGTTATTGTTATTGTATGACATTTAATCCATGTCATGATATTAGCATAATTCCCTGACCCGTCTTCTTAACCTCCAGTCACCTTTAATTGGCCAGAGCTTTTCAATGCCCATGTTTCGTATTGCACTGTGTGTAAATCTCATTACTGTTATGGCTGTTGGATAGTGCTGCTAGGCATTAAAAAGACAGATACTCCCTATAAGCCACCAGAGAAATGGCAGTCAAAAAGCTCCCATTTGTGAGTGGTTACACTAACCTCAGAGCTTATAGTGTCTGTTGATCTCAGTGGTAATGTGAGTCTGGTTTGTGTGTACGATGCAGTATAGAACAACGGCAACAAAAACAAGCTATCAAGTGTGTGGCCATTAGGGTTGTCCTTGTGGAGCAGAAGTGATCAGTGATATGTGGACCCTGCAGCACCTCGCTGAGTGCTAACTGTGTGCTCCTGTCTTCTTTCACTAATGGTGTCTTGGCGATGACCCATGGTTGAACGGTCAGCTGCAGAGGTTGTCAGTTATGTTGACAGCCAGGGTGCAAGATGTGTTTTAAAGAGTTATTACTTCTTTAACTATGGACTGCATAGCTCTGGAAACAAGGTTACTTAAAGTCTCAAATATTAAGAGTGAGAAAGGAATGTGAAAAACCGTCTGGTAAGCTCTTTAATTTTCCATTAAATCATGATTTTCAGCCCACCCAGCAAGTTGAAAGGTCTGTGCCTGAATTCGTATTATCTGTTAACCCACATCTATGTAATGCATTATGTATCCTAGTCTACATGCAGTACCTTGCAAAAGTCGTGAATCACCCCTTAATCCTTTATTGAAGGATGGGTAAGAAGATTTCCTGGAAAATGAATTTGAGGTTAAAAAAAAGGGGTTGTACAATTTTAATGACTTTGAAATTCACTATTTGGTCTGACTACCTTTGTTCTTCAATATTTTGTGAACTCTCTTAGTCAAGGTTTTCTTGGAATGTCTTTAAGTAGTCTTCACAAATAGTTCTCTACACTCCTTAATGGACCTTTGAAGCTCTTCTTTGGATGTCGGTTTCTTTTTGTTCTATTCTGTAGAGATGATCCTACACTGCTTCACTAATGTTGATGTCCAGGCTCTGAACAATCCAAGATTTTTCCATTATATATTTTTTTCAATTCAGGTGTGTTTTTACTGCGCTGACAGTATTTTTGGGGTCGCTGTCAAACTAAAAAAAAAGGGAAGCTGCTAATCAGACACTTTTCAAATTGTATGGTGCACGGTGGGTCAATATCTGATGGTTTCTGTGTTCATAGTTCCATCGATTTTGACAAGATCCCCAACACCACTGGCTGAAATGCAGCCCCAAAACGTGACAGAGCAGTCTTGACAGTCGTGACAGAGCCCCCTGCTGTACTCTTTGTACACATATGACTGTGTGGCCACTACCAGCTCCACCACCATCATCAAGTTTGCTGACGACACCGTTGTGGTGGGCCTGATCTCTGATAACAACGAGACGGCCTACCTGAAGGAGATTAGGAATCTGGAGAACTGGTGCCAGAGGAACAACCTCCTTCTAAACGTCAGTAAGACAAAGGAGCTGATAGTGGACTTCAGCACTAAGCAGGAGAGGAACTACCAGACCCCCGTCATCAACGAGTGCCCAGTGGAGAGAGTGGACAGCTTCAAATACCTCGGAGTTCACATCACGCAGGACCTGTCATGGTCCTGTCACATCAACACCGTGGTGAAAAAGGCCCGTCAGCGTCTCTACCACCTCAGACGCTTGAGAGACTTCCAACTGCCCTCCAAGGTGCTCAGGAACTTTTACTCGTGCACCATAGAGAGCATCCTGGCGGGAAACATCTTAACCTGGTTTGGGAACAGCACCATGCAGGACAGACGAGCTCTACAGAGGGTTGTGCGGTCAGCTGAGCGCACCATCCGCTCCGAGCTCCCTGACCTGCACTCAATCTACAGCAGGCGGTGCTGGACCAAGGCCAGGAAGATCGTGAAGGACCTCAGGCATCCCAACAACAGACTGTTCTCTCTGTTGAGGTCAGGAAAGCGATTCCGCTCCCTGAAGACCAACACAGAGAGACTGAGGAGGAGCTTCTTCCCGCAGGCGATACGGTCTCTCAATCACACCACCACACAGTACTGACCCACACATACAGTTCTTACACACACACTGGACTTTCTGGACTTTGGTTTTGCACAACACTGGTCACTATATTCTTCATTTCCAGTTAATACTTGTACAGCTGCTGTTATTGTGTATATATTTATTTATATTTAGATTTCTTCATACATTCTTATATAGTTCTATATTGTGTATTGTGTATTTTGTTGTACAGTTATTTTATTTTCAACTTTAATTTATATATTTATCTTTATCTTATTCTTCCCAGTTAAATTTACCCTTCATTCTAATTTGTGTTGTATAATTATTTCATTTTTAACCTTAATTTATATTTTATTCCTTCCTAGTTAAATTTACCCTTTTGAATTTTTCATATTTATTTCCTTTCTTATTCATAGCCTTTTCCTTTTTTGTTTTCTTTAGGTCACGAGCAGTTGTCCAAGCATTTCACTACATATCGTACTGTATATGACTGTGTACGTGACAAATAAAAATTTGAATTTGAATTTGAAAATTTGTGTAGTTTAGCGTACCTAAGCCTTTTCTTCCTGCTTCCCTTCCTTAACAATGGCTTCTTGTCATTGTTTGTTGGCTATGTTATGTATAGACACAACATTTGTTCATCTCTTGAGTTAGACACCTTTTATATGTTTGAATAACTCAGTGTGCAAATGGCTTTACAAACAACAAACATTCCTTTGCAAATGATCAGGTACAAGGACTGGACTGAAAATAAATGAAAAAGCAGCCACAGTCCAAAGAAACCTTTCAAAGATCTTATGAAAACTAGAGAACTGTTGCTCAAGACCGCTTTAAAAATGTCTCCTTTGAAGTAAAATATAAAGATAAGCTGAGTGCCTTCAGTCTTTTGTGCAATGACACATTTAATTTGACTAACAGAATTAATAATTGTAACCTTTGGCTGTAATTGTAATTCTAGCTGCCATAGGTTGTGCATATTTTCTACTTTTAATGGACCTGACCTCACAAATGACTGAAGATAATAATTTGACACACATAAATACCAAACATGACCTAACATGTGACATCAAAGCTTACAAAAAAAGAAAAGAAAAAAGAAACAAAGCCAGCTACCACTGACATTGTCACCAGCACTGATGACCTGACTTCAGTCTACTAGCTACTCTATGCTATGTAGTCAAGATGGTCACCACTTAGAGTGATAAGTGCACAGCATTTCCCACTCTGTTTAACTTGTAGTGCACTTGTAGCCATCCTTATGTAACAGCACTTACTCTCACTTCTCCTTGAATATATTGATGACACATTAAAGAAGCAGCCTAGAGTCTAAAACTAATTTGTTTAGCGTTATAATTCTGGCAGTAATGGGCAAATTCATACTGCGAGTCTTAATGCTCAATTTTGATGTCCTATTTTCCACAGAACAGTTCTACAGATGCACCACAACAAGTGTAGCTGCTTTACATGCACTGCATATGTCTCTTAGATTCCTGCAAATGAATGTTCTCATTGTCCTACATTTCCATAACATCTTCCCAACAGGAGAGGTATGTTTAACTTGTATGAAATCGAATGTGAATGTTGAGATTGAGGGCATATTGCCATATCTCACATAAGCTACAGCCTATATGACAGTGATGTAAAGTGAAATATAAAATGTCAGATTTGCAGTGCTTTTATCTCTGTCCACTCGAGTGTTAAAATAGATGAGTCATGTATGAAGGAAAAAAGAAACCCTGGAAAAATGCAATTTATCTTGCAACATGAATATCAGCTTGTTTCAGAAAAAAAAAGGGGAAAAAATAAGCAAAAATAAAAAATCTGGTTCTTGTTTTTCCTTCACACTAAATACTTTAACTTCCTTGAAAATGTTGAGCCACATTGTGGATTTTTTTTAATGCTCTCATCATTTTTATTTGCCAACCAGCCTGGAAATAACCTACATCCACAGACAACAGCACCATGTCAGCATCTCTCTCTTTTCTTTTAGCCTCAGGCTGGCAGCAGTTGACTGAAGTGTTCCTAATATGGAAACACAATGGCAACCTTTGTGCCCTCATCTGTTACCGACTAACAGAAAACTGTTTTGTTAAGCAAAAGGGAGACATTTAGAGATTTTTAGCCCATTAGAGAAACTGAATTGTTTTTTTATGGTGAAAATTTGTCACATTTATGTAAACCGAAGGCACAGTGGTTTATTGGTTCACTTTCCCTTCACAGCAAACAGATACTAGGTATGAATCCACCAGTTTGCATATTCTCCTACTGCCAGCAGGGGTTCCCTCAGGGTACACTGGCTTCCTCTCAGAGTCTAAACACATGCTTGGTAAGTTAATTGTTGATTCTAAAGTAGCCTTAGGTGTGAATGTTTGTCTGTGTTAGCCCTGTGTTATACTGACAACCTGGATACCCTGGCTTTTGCCCCATGACAGCCAGGATGGCCCTGCATTGGATAAACGAAAGAAAATGGAAGGATTTATTTATATATATTAATTCAAAGTTGTCACAGTGAACTAGCACATGTATTTTTAAGTAATGCCCATAACTGGAAACAAGAAACACTAAGCGTGCTAATAAAATACTTTTTAGTATGTGCCAAGCAAATAAATAAATGAAAGATGTTTGAATATTTAATGAGTTAAATGTAAGTAAGTCTCTAGCTTTGTTGTACTTTGCCCTAGAGCTGCAAATATGCAAATCAGTATGTGTGTCCTAATTATTTGCTCGGCATTATAGCATTATTTACTCTTACTCTGGTGTTACTCAAGAGCTTCACGACTGATGCACAATTTATAAGTTAAACATCATCATAAGTTTTTGGGGTAGGATGTTTTCTTTAAACATATGAGCATGTGATATACCGCAGGTAAGGTCAAAATAATCAAGTCAAACATTACAAACTAAAGCTGGAGATGGTGACGTTTTCAGTTAAACACTTTGGTGTCTATAAATGAAACTCGTTACGCTGAATTTGACCTGTAGCTGATATTCGATTATTATTACTTTTTTATCTTAAAGGTTTGTTTGGCCTAGGCTGCCAGGACATATATCCCCAGCTACAGGCATTTGTGATGCCTTTGAATAAACAACTGTCTTAGCCCTTATATGAAGAAACAGCTATACTTGTCGCATCTCTCACAGCATACCCAGTGGCTTTGTTTGTCTAGTGTTGATCAAAAATGTGGTTTTATGCTGCAGGATTAAACATTGTTTCTTTCTATGCACTTTTTTTTTTATTAGACGATGACAACAACAGTAACATTAGCCATCTGTTTCCAGTGAGGATGAAGGGTTATAACTTTTCGGACAGCACCGGTAATATGACTACTGTAAAATGAAACTGCTCCCATTATTTCACTGACCGGATTTACATTGACCGTTCCAGGTGTTTCAGATGCATCAATGCAAGAAGCAATTGAGATTCATTAAAAAAAAGGTTGCTAAAGTTTGACATGTTCTAAGCAGATGTTAAAAGGGCGTAAAATATACTCGTCCCAAGTGAACCTGGAGTATGTCAGTAAGCGGTCTGTTAAAGCAGCCTCAACCAGGTCTGTCCTCTGAGATAACAGCGGCTAAAGTTACCCTGAAATTGCACTGAAATTAGCTGTAGTTCAGCCTGAAGGGACAAGAGGAAGTGTCACCAGCTACATTACAACACATGCAGCTGGACAGGTACACTGTGCCGCTTTAACTGCTCTGTGCTCAGGTGAGGAATCGTTTGAGTCTCTTCATGGTTGCTCATGTGTTTGAGCTTTCAAATGAACTGCTAAATTACTAATTCTTCGTCTGGTCTTTTAGAGATTTACCAAACAGCTTTTTACACATTGCTACCAAAATCTGGATAAAATCTAAGGCAGCCTTTGAACCATATTTGTATTCTGGGTATGTGCAGCCAAATTTCAGTATACAACATCCCATCTGTAATTTACTTGGATAGGGAAAGCTAAAACGTATAAAGGGAGTCACTTACAATACAGTTCTGCTAAACCAGTTTAAATGATTTTTTTTTTTTTGTGGAAATTTAGTACCAATTAAGCCTCAGGTACCTTTTCACAAAATGTTGGGTCTTTCACATGTGATATGTGTGCAAGCAGCTATGGAAATAAAAAAAAATGAACACAGAATGAGTCAGGTTACACGGTTAGCAGCGGTACGTCATGTCGAGCAAACTTCATGTAAAGCTCAACTGCTGCAAAAATGTGCAGCTTAAATGAAAGGACACGCGTTGCTTCAGGGCCTAGTGAAAGGTGAATCGCATGATACAGCATCAGGAGAAAAAAAATAATAACCTCTGATAACATGGAAGGAAGGAATACCAATGAGTGACCTCAAAGATATTTGTCATTGGCAAGAATAAGCCCATCTGTTTGCTAAGCAGGTATAAAGGCTTCACTTGCAAATTTCTTCCTGTTCGTGGTTGCTGAAGCAGAATATACTTTAGCAAATGGCTATGCCTTGACATATAGAGCAATTTTCTTACAGAATCCATTGTGTTATTGTTGTAATGCAATTTGAAGCATTTTATGAGGACTCTTTCAGCAGTCTCATCTTGTGTGTATGTGCAATGTGCCGGCAAAATAATCATTTGGATATCATTACCTTCTGAGAGAGATAACGCCATTTAAGCCTTATGATGCCCATCCAGTTCTGCTGTATGCCCAACAGAACTCAGCCACAACACTGGATCTTTTGCTTTATCTATTGTGATTTAATGAGAATATTTGTGTATTTTGTGCATTTTTTTTTTCCGCCAAGAAAAACATCCACATTTGTCGTGCAGGAGGGAAGAGAGGTAACTCGGTGCTACTGAAAGGTCTCTAAAGTAACCCAAGACGCTTAAAGATTTTGTTGCCAGTTATTGACAGCAGAGGTTGGGGAACCCTGCACAGGTCATGGAGTCTTATTTGAAATGGCTTCATTATAAATCTAGCGAAACGTTGATCTCGCAGGCTGCCTTGTCAGTGCTGTCATCCATCGCGGAGCATATATGCATTCAGTTTGCGTTCTGTTTGTCTTCCTACATCTTGGTTCCTCTCCTCCCACACAACCTCTCATCTCCTCCCCAGGAAGTATGGCTCTAATGAGGGGTGGAAAATGTATTGCAGAAGGAGGAGATTTGTATAGAACTGAGATGAGACTCTAAAGAAAAGAAGAAGAAAAAAAGCATAATCATGAATATCAGTACTGATTTCATATCAAGTGGCTCTAGTGCCAAGCCAGTTAAGGCTTAATCATGTTTAATCATACCCAACTGATTTAAATTACAGAAAGCAACTAATTTTTAAATAGTGTATGATGAAATCTATTCTGAATTTGAATTTTGTGTTTAGTGTTATAGGAAAGAAAAAGCCTTCATATGTTTGAAGGGTTATGATGAAGTCTGTATAAGTCTCTGTAGTTTCTAGGACATATACATATTTGATGTATAGTATCAGCACAAAAGAGATATGGGCTTTATTATTACACTACAGAATGCTGTATTTAGGTCAAGCAGCTTGTACTGTATATGCTGAAGGCCAAAGCATGTGAAGATATTTATTGAAAAGTTACTTCACTGTTTCCTCTGACAAAACTGCTATGATGGATGTCAAAATATTGGGACAGTCAGCATGACGGTAGCTAAACATCAGTTCCTGTGTAACAAAGGAAAGCAGAGGTAGCAGTGATAGAATGACAGATGGAAATACCCCAGAGAGAACAAGCTTTTTCTGTTTGAAATTAAAAATGGTAACAACAGATACTTGGGTAAATAAGTTATTTTCCGAGGCAACACTACTGCCTGCGTATATGAGCGTGGAATGAACTCAGACGTGTTAAATGTCCTTTATTTAAGTGTAGGAGATGTCACCTTAACAAATCCCTGAGCAAGAATCAATTTTGTGGATTTAGTTGCTCTTCATCCTGCCAAACACGAAGAGTCTTTTATTTATTTCACTTCCCACTTCACCGCAGCATGTAACTAATGCACACACTTTCTTGCACAATCGCAGGGTTTCCTGAGATTCAGCTGGGAGAAAGCAGGAAGTAATATAGATCTGCTGAGAGAAACACAGCATATATTGGTTGTTTTGTGCAAGGAAATTTTGCTGCATCGGCTACCTGTTTTTGCTTTTTAATCTGATCTGGTTAAGTCTTATTTTTCTGCTCTACCCTAAATCCTGTTTACTGATAGTGCTTTTCTGCCTCTGCTTGGAGCTGGCGCCAGGACATGATTAGCCTAGCTTAAGGTAAGATTGGCAGCTCAAAAAAATAAATTAATTGACAAGCTTTTGACATTTATTTTTAAAGAAGACCCCATAAAAACACCATTAACCAAACATTTACTCCTTCCAGAGATTTGAGCATGAAAGGCCAGTTTAAACCTCTGCAGTCCTGTAGGGGTATGCTATGGGCTGTGCGGCAGCTAAAATGAAATATATGGGAGCTGCTCTGTGGCAAGAACTGTGATTGGCTGTTCATGGTTTCCCACACATGTTGTAGGAAATGGGAAATTAATAGTATAATCAAACAGATTGACAGATAAAAGGCTGGGCCGTTCACATATGTCATCCAATAAAAAATCTTGCTCAAGCTGGCAGGGGGAGCACTTGGCAGTGGATGGGGATACTGCAGATCTGCTGGATATAATTTGTAACTGAATTCACAATTAGCCAGCAAAGGGTGTAGAAGCTTCTGGAAATACATCTCCTAAATGGAAAGAAGCATGTCATATTTTTGCATTCAGTTTTTACATGTATTAATTTAAATTGCCTGTTTCTCCTGCGAAGGGCTAAGGCACACACCGGAGATAAGCTATAAGTATTCTAACACAGGTGGTATGCTGGCCCAGCAGTTTGAGCTGTAGCCTCACAGCAAGATGCTTTGGGATTTGAATCATGGCCTTGCTTTTTTCTTGTTTTTTGGAGGCTGCTGCACCACCTGTTTTTATGGAATTCCTCTGCCTGCTGTGGATCCCTGCTACTATCCAAACCCATGCAGCTCATAATCAACTTTAATCTCTAAATTGCCCATAAGAGTGGACATATTGTACATTAATTTTCCTGCTGGTGACTCATATTGGCCTAATAGGACCCCAGGACTTAAAGCAGAAGGAGGTAGCTGATGAATATTGCAAATCAAAGAATATAATACAGTAATAACGGTAAGAATACGGTAATATTTTGAAAGCCACAAAAAGTGAATAAGGTGTTTTGTCACAGAGCGTTAAAATATTCATTGGAAGTCCAAGTAGTGTTTTTCGTCTTATAATTCTGCTCTTGCATGAGCAGTTCAACAAAATATGGGTTGAAATCTACATTTTTTTCTTAACCATAGACTGCAAAATGCATAAATGGTCAGTTTCCTGCTTGTCAAAGTAGCAGTTTGGGAGTTCCTGAAAATTTGAGGGTTTTGAACATAACATAACATAATGTGCTTCTTTCTAAGTATTTGCTACAGATAATGCAGTGCATACTGCGCTATATGGGAAAATACAGCATATGTGCCTGGCTCTAAGTATGATATATAAACAGCATCTCCTGCATGCAGAAATACCTCATGAATCTATGTGAACAAAAAATGTCTGCACATATGAAAATCAGATCACTGTTGACACATTCGGAGTGAAATATTGAGGTCTCGCTCACTGGGACTCCTTTATAGTGCATCTGATATATTCACTTATCAGTTTCAGAAAATATCATTGAACATCAACTAAGATAAATTCTTTTTCTTTTAGGTTGAATTATGAACGAAGCTCATTAGCAATGTTCAGATGCAATTTCCTGTTCTTTCATATCACTTCAAAACTGTGCTGAAGTTGGGATTTTACATAATTTAGCAGCAAAATCAAGTGGGATCTGTGTTTCCATATGTATGTCAGAGCTTTCCGTTTACAAAGGCTGACTTGGGCGGACCAGAGGGAATTGTTAGGTTAAAGAATGTCAAAGTTGTCTTTTCCCCACGTTTCTTCAGTCTCGTCTATAAGAGAGTGAGTGCGCTCACACAGTCATCCGTCCACTTACCTACCTACACAACATGCACATGTTCATATGCAAATGCTTAAAATAGGCTTGTGCCATCTACACTGGGAAGCAAATTTGTGGATTAGTTCTTCATCACACTGAGTCTCCAGGGTGCAATCATGTCATTCACAGTGGCGCTAATAAATACCAAGCTCATTTCACACCACGTTTCACTTCGATGTTGATGATATTAGAAACATTATCCATTCCTGCCATGTGCTGTATGAGCAGGAAGAAGAGTCTGGGGTTAGTCAATCCATCAGCTGTGTCTTTTACTGCATATTTAAGAGGAGGAATCGGCAGGAGGTTTAAACTGTGAATTCTATATATAAACAGATGGCATGATAAATAGATGATAAATAGAAAGAGAAAATAGAAGTGAAGGCTAGCATGCTGTGGTGTGGTGCAATAAAACACTACTATAAAAGAGGGAGACATGAAAAACTATTGCAGGAGCAATTTTAATTTGGAAGCAGATGATTTGTGTATTGATTGTTTAAAAAATCAATCAACTGTAAGGTTCTTAATTACTTAGAATCTTACAGAATTATCCTTTTTTTAAAAAGTGACTTCTCACGCCTGATTACAGAGACACTCCTTCATTGTAGCAGCACGCCAGGCGGAAGAAATGTTAATTAATATAACAGGTTATCCGCTTAAGTAGTGTGCATGCTTGATCCATTTGTGCAGTGGCTTTGCTGTCATCTAGATAAATATAGAATTATCATGGAAATATTGTCTTTGATGTGCCAAATCAGTACTGCCAAGTTTCTGGAGTTTTGACGTTTAACCATTAGAACATAAGCTTTGATCAGAAAATTGGATGACATTTAAAGGAAAATGCTTGAACTGGCTCAAAGTAATTAGAAAGTATGCTTTTCCTCCATGTCAGTCAAACACTGTAGGTCAGAGTTGTCAAAGTCTATCTGTGAGAGGGCCACACTGAGGGGAGAGTAATTAAATGCCTGTGTTCAGACTTCAACCCATTTAGATAGAACATGAGAAAAATGTTTTAAACTTCTCAGCAAATGCAAACAATGTTCTTGCATTAATTAAATAGCGCAATTTAATTTATACTTGATTTTTACTTGCTACATATGAGTTTTCTCTACATTTTTGAAAGCAAATACTTAAAAACACTGTTTAATAATATATATTATATATAAAAATAATTTGTAGTGTTGTGAGCTTGTGTTTAGGGCTTTATTGTTGTTTATGATAAAAGTTCCAATGTTCGTGTGGCAGAGACCAGTGTTAGGGTTTAGGTAGCAACAGGTCACAATGCAATTGAAAAATAGTGATTATTTCTGACGACTTTACTTAAACTTTACAGGAAGTTCAACTGTTTGATGAAATTCAACTATACTGAAAAAAATCACATGCTCACATTTTTTAAAGTTTGGATTAGTTAATCAATCAATCAATCAATCAATCAATCTTTATTTATAAAGCACTTTTCATACAGAAATGTAGCACAAAGTGCTTTACAAGGTTAAAAGCAGCCCACCCAACCCCGCCCTCTAACTCACTCCCCACACTCTCATTAACATAAACGATCATGGATACATACATACACCCCCAACCTAACCTAACCTAAATTAATAATATAAATAGAATGACAGGATAGAATAAATAAGCATAAAATAAATAAACGTTAGGTAAAAGCTAAATTTAAAAGGTGGGTCTTGAGCCTGTTCTTGAAAACATGTACGTTCTCTGCGGCCCTAAGCTCCTCCGGCAGGCTGTTCCACAGACGAGGACCATACCACTGAAAAGCTGCCTCTCCAGGAGTATGTGTCCTGACTTTAGGAACAATAAAAAGGCCAGTGCCAGAGGACCTCAGGGTCCGCGAGGGTTCATATGGTAAAAGCAAATGTGAGAGATAAGAAGGCCCGAGACCATTAAGACATTTCAAAACCAATAAAAGAACTTTAAAATCGATCCTGAAACACACGGGGAGCCAATGCAGCGATTCTAAAACCGGTGTAATGTGGGCCCGCCCTCTGGTCTTCGTCAGCACACGAGCTGCAGAGTTTTGTAAAAGTTGTAAAGGTGAAATATTGTTTTTGGGGAGACCAGAGAGCAGGGCATTACAGTAATTAATGCGACTGGTAATAAAAGCATGCATCAACATCTCCGTGTTGGCCCGAGAGAGAATAGGGCGGACTCTGCCTATATTTTTTAGATGATAAAATCCAATTTTGGTTACATGTTTAATATGTGGGATAAAACCAAGCTCAGAGTGAAAAATAACACCCAGGTTTTTCACTTGTAGTGAAGGACATAGTGAAAATGCCTGTAATTTAGACAAGAGTTTCTCTCTCTGAGCCTCAGGACCGATGATTAAAACTTCAGTTTTGTCCTGGTTAAGCTGTAAAAGGTTTTCTGCCATCCAAGATCTTATATCTAGAATACAGTTAAAAAGGGCATCCATTGGTCTGGTGTCATCAGCAGACACGGAGATGTACAGCTGAGTGTCATCTGTGGAAGTTCACTCCATGGCTCCTGATGACACAGCCGAGAGGGAGCATATACAAATTCAAAAGTACAGGGCCTAAAACTGACCCTTGGGGCACACCACATGTCATTCTATGGATCTTAGAGGAGCATGTGTCCATACTCACCATAAAAGTTCTGTCTGAGAGATAGGAAGTGAACCAGTTATGTACAGCACCAGAGAGGCCCACCATGTGTTTCAGTCTGTTTAAAAGAATAGCGTGGTCTACTTTATCAAAGGCTGCGCTTAGATCCAGTAGCACCAGGACTGAGAGGGAGTTCCAGTTACATCTAAGATCATTTAAAACCTTTAGGAGAGCCGTCTCTGTGCTGTGGTTCACCCTAAATCCAGACTGAAATATCTCCAGGATCTGTCTATCATTCAAAAAGTCATTAATCTGAGTAAAAACAAGTTTTTTTTAAAAAATTTTTTTTAATTTAGTTGGATACAGGACTGTAGTTATTAAAATCATTACAATCCAAATTGCTCTTCTCCAGAAGCAGCCTCACCACCGCCGTTTTAAAGGCAGCAGGGAAGACACCCAACTGAAGAGAGCAATTCATCATATATAAAAGCTCAGCTTCAAAAAATCCATAAAGTGTTTTAAAAAGTGAAGAGGGGATTGGATCTAAAAGACATGTGGTGGGTCTTACTGTGGAGAAAAGTTTCTTAAGGTTCTCAGCATTAACCAGGACAAAGCTGTCCAGTGTCTCCTCAGGTACAATCGAGCCCTCAGATGTGTTTAAAATCATATCGCGAGAAGATAAAATATCAGATCTGATGGCGCTGACTTTTCCCCTGAAGTGGTCTGCAAACTGCTCACAGAGTGAGTCTGTGGGGGTTCTTTGGGAGCTGTTAAAATCAGGGTTAAATAATTGATCTATGGTGGAAAAGAGGACCTTGGGATTATTTTTGTTATTACTGATTATTTTGGCGAAGTATGAATTTCTTGAATTCCTTAGTGTATTACTGTACATTTTAAGTTGCTCGCAAAGTATTTGATGGTTGATTGCATTTTTATTTTTCCTCCATCTCCTTTCTGCTGCCCTGCAAGAGTTTTTTGACTTCTTCGTTTCTCCAGGGTGATACATGTTTTACGTTAATCTTTTTGGTGGTGAGTGGAGCAACGGAGTCAAGACTTTTCTTTAGTTTGCTGTTAAAATGATTAAAAATAAAATCACAGGGTGCAGGTAAAATCACAGGAGGGCATTCGTCTAAAACCCTGGTAAAATTTGCAGCCACTTCAGAGGTTAGATAGCGCCTCCTCACAGTTCGCACCGAGGTCTCCCGTTGAATAAAACCGGTGATGTTAAAAAGAAGAATGTTTGAATGAATGAAGAATGAAGAATGTTTAAAAATTCTTTTGATGTAGAGTCAGAAGGATCTATGTGTAGGTTAAAATCACCGGTTAAAATTATTTTGTTATATTTTGAGTTCATGTTTGTTAGAAAATTCTGAGAATTCTTTGATAAAAGCAGCACTGTCGCCTATAAATTGTGGCAGATAAAACTGGAGGACTGCTAAAAACAATAGCATGGTGGTAAAATGGTCAAATAAAATTTGTTTGGTGGTGAGTGTGTTGTTGGTTAAAGATGCAGTCCCACCACCTCTCTTACCACTTCTAATAGAAAAAGAGAAATTAAAATTTGGTGGGGAGGCCTCAGTGAGAACAACTGGTGCATCTGAACCCAGCCATGTTTCAGTTAAAAATAAACAGTCAAGTTTATTATCTAAAATTAAATCATTAATAATAAAAGACTTGTTCATTGTTATTCATCCAGATGTTATTCCATCGCTTTTCTTCCGGTTATCTTTTTCAGGGTCGTGGGGGTGGGTGAGTGGGTGGGGTGGGGTGGGGTATTGAGCCTTTCCCAGTTGTCCCAGGGCGAGAGGCAGGGTAACCTGACGGGCAACCATTAACACTCACATTAACACATATGGCCAATTTAGAATGACCAATTAACCTAACCCCACTAATTGCATGTCTTTGGACATTGGGTTGAAGTCAGAGCAGAGAGAACCCACACAAACACGGGGAGAACATGCAAACTCTTTTAAAAAAGGATTTTGCAGGCTGTATTCTTTTAAGCAATTCCGTGAAGTTTATATTCTATTTATTGATTTTGTTTACTGTTTGAATGCTTAAGTTATTTTGTATTTCCTTTCTACACATGATTCCAGGAAGAAACTGATTACCGGAACAGTAACAGTGTATAGTAATGGAAAATGTTATAATTTTTATTTATTTATTTTTTTTAAATTTTATTTCATTTCATAACACTTTATTAATCCCAGAGGAAATTCATGGTGTTTGGCTGCTCCCACACGCAATAAAAGAAAGTATTCATTTCAAGTTACATTGAAACATAAATTAAGTTCCAAGTTACACTGGCGTCGGTTTTCTAAAGCACCAACCATGTCAAGTTACCTTATATGGAAACTGAAAGTTAAAAGTTAATTAAAAATCTATGTAGATTAGCACTGAAAGCATCCACTGATTGAAACCTGCCTATTAAACAGGTCATGGTCATTTCTTTGCATTAATTCTTTGCACGTTAAATTAGCAATTAGCCACAGTATAATGTCATTATGGCTAACTCAGTAAGGTAACTGATGTTGTACAGAAGACAGCTTGAAACCAACAACATCAAATCAAATAAAGCTTTGTCGTGGTGAGTTGGAAGAAAAACAATTATTGACTGATTTCTTTATTAAAATGTTATTAAAGTTTCTTTCCTAGCACTGTAATTAGTTACAGCTTCTGCAGCATGTCTAATATAGTTGCTATTAATGGGCATTCATTGCTTCTAGAATATAAGAGAAGTTGTTTCTTTTTCATGGTATTCGGTTAGTAATTCATTATTCAGCAAGATTATGATTATAGTGTTTTGTTGATGTGATTTCTTTGCCAATATTTGTTTCAGGCAAACAGGCCTCACATGATTCTGTCGCTGTTTGTCCACTTCACTGTAAAACTGGAGTAATTTCATGATTGGTTTTAAATCGGACAGATCAGCCACGTTTCGGTGTAAAACAAAAACAGTGATTAACGATTCTTTTCACACATTTTCTAGTTGCAGAATGATGGTTATTATTATTTTGTTTTTATCTTAACCTCATGTGCCTCTGGGGCTAAGGTGCTATAATCTCTGCATTATCAGGAATTAGCTTCTCCCAAGTAAATTCAAACTGGGGGGATGTGGGAAGGGATATATGCAGGCTGATATGCCTTTTCTTGCTATCACTACCAGGCAGAATGGATGTGGCTGTTACTTCAGCCTGTAGCAAAGTTTCCAAGGATCTGGCAGATTTGAAGATACGTGGATAGCTTAACGTTTTGGCGTGTTCTTAACAGCTTATATCAGCAAATTAAGACACTGTTGTTGATTCAGACATAGACAGAACAATATTGAATCGGAGCAGGTGAAAATATCGCTTTTATGAATATTTTATGCTTGTTTAACAGTGATAAAAAAATACTTGTTAATTTTAATTAAATTAGGGGAGAGCTCTGTGATGTTTCATTTTTTCTCATTTTGCTCTACCTTATCTTTGATTATTCAAAATATAATTAAAGGGACGCGTGCCTTCTATCCACTGATGCTGCTGTGTCATGGATATAGCTGCTGTATCGTGGATGCTGCTGTATCAGTGAATAGCAATGCTTAAAAGCAGCGCTAACTGTGTCTCAGGCACCTTGTCAAAGCACTCAAACATGGTTGGTTATGTTAGAATGAATTACGTTTACCTAAAAAGCACTTCAGCTTTCAATTTTTAATTTTCAGTAGCTCAATATTTTCACTACCTAAATAGGAACAGCTATCCTTTTTTGTTCGACGCAAGAAATATGTGCAATGGATTACAGCAATTTTAAGGTGAACTAAAGTTTTACATTTAACACAACGTTTAACATTTAATTTGAATACATTTATCTTTTATCCTGTCTTCCTTCTCTCATCCCAACCGGTCCCGCAGATGGCCGCCCCTCCCCGAGCCTGGTTCTGCTGGAGGTTTCTTCCTGTTAAAAGTGAGTTTTCCCTTCCCACTGTCACCAAAGTGCTTGCTCATAAGTTATATGATTGTTGGGTTTTTCTCTGTATTTATTATTGTAGGGTCTACCTTACAATATAAAGCACCTTGAGGCGACTGTTGTTGTGATTTGGCGCTGTATAAATAGATTTAAATTGAACTGAACACTACGTTGTTGAATGCTATGGTTATTTGTTTCATGAAAACTGACCAACAGTTCACTGTTTCTTACCAATCTTTGTCTCCTGAGGCATTAAAACGCTTTTACTGCAAATGTCTGCCTCTCTCTCAGCCGGCAGATGCTACAGAAGAGAGAGGCACCACCACATTTGTTTGTTTGCTTTAAATTTAAAGGCTGCTTTATCCAATTTTGTTTACTTCTTTAAGTTGCTACCCCCGAGCAATGGTTATAACAATGAATCAGATTAAACAGTTAATGAAGTTGGCATGTACCCGAAGAAGACTTTTCTAACTACTAAAGCTAATAGAGTTACAAAGGGAAATGAGCTATTTTAGCCAACCCTGGCTCTGGAAGTAAAAATCCCATGAATTTATTCAAGACTCACAGCAGAAGCACTCTACTGCTTGGATCATTTAGAAAGCTTTCTAGACATCTAAATAGTAAACTGAAACTCCTGAGGTGGATTTAGGCAGGAAACATCTAATCACTGAGCATAAAATGTTGTTTTCAGCACACTAATGATGGGAAAAATTCTGTGGAAAACTAAAAATTAATCACCAAAACAACCGTGGAACCAGGAACACTTTTCAAGCAGAACCATTTGTGATTGTGTTAGTGTCTGTGTGCCAATTACTGTTTGGATATTTTATCTAATCGACGCAACAACTGCTCCAAAATAAGGTTGTGATGTAATTACTGTTTATGGACTAAATATTAAACAGGGAATGGGCCAAGATAATCAAATGGAAACTGGATTTAAGCCTGCCTGTGTCCGTGTGAGTTTTCTTGACCCAATAATGCCCAGAGTGTCACATTTGATACATGGATTTTGTGAGTTTTTAGGATCTCTGCATCATTGTTTGAATAAATACATTTTTAAGCAACAAACTGAAAAAACCTAGGTGTAACAAAAACTACACAAATGAAAACACATGTATACAAACTGTTATTTATTCATTTTTCTCCTCCCAAAGGGATGTAGCTTTTGTCTGTTTGTTAGCAGTCTATTACAGTTTTCAAATTTTGTGTGATGGTAGATAACAGTAACAGCTTGAGATGATTTACTTTTGTCGAAAATTCGGTTAAGGTCACACCAAATGTCAAAATGAGTAAAAAGAAAAATTTGACGAGAGCTTTTCTCTTTGATTGCTTTTGTTTTAATTTGTCTGAGAAAACATCCCAGTTTGAAAAAATTACTTTTTTTTCTTCTTTTTTTGCAATTATTTTGTGGTTCAGGCTTCCACGGTACTCCAGTTTATCACACAAATGAAGTTAACTGGTGATTCCAAATTGTCCATAGCTATGAATATATGAAATGAATGTAAATAGTGTCTGTCTTGCTGCGATGCCTTGTGTTGGACTAAAGCATTTTGTACTGTTATTTTCCTTCCAAGAGAACTATGCCATATACAGCTGCTGGAGTTAGCTTAAGGCGCTGCAAACCCCAGCAACTCCTTTCTCGTGTTTGCCTACTGACAGGACAAGAACGTTGCTGCTGTGGTGGTCCTTAATTTCATTCAGGATCCTCTACAGTGGGTCTCTCCTCCTGCAGTCTGATGGACTCCAGCTCAAACGTCTTGGACAGCAGCTGGCCACAGTAATCTTTGTTCTACGCTGGAAATCTGCTGTGAGCTAAAGTGCCATTCTAAGCAGGTGAAATCTGCTGCTGTGCTGCACTCACCAAAGCTGCAGAGCACAACACGGACTACCAGCTGCAGTCCAATACTGTGAAAAATGTATGGATGTCTGAAGTGTTGAAACACTAATGTGGTACAGACAGTGACCAACGCAATTACTCTGCGAAAGTGTTGCAAGAGACTCACACACTGTACATCACCCCTCACCCAAAACTTCACACAAGGTTTACTACAAAGTGAACTCCAGATTTGCAGATCATTTCATTCGATTAGTTAAAAAGCTGATTTTGGTGAAGGGTTACAAATAATAATCATGGCCAATTATTGTAGTCTGCAGGGGTCAGTTGATGCTAATGAGTGGTAGCATTTTTCAGACATCATTAATTGTCCTTGCAGTGAGTAATAAGAGGTCCTTGCAGGAGTATTATTGGCTGGCAGGCTGAGCATACGGCCCCAGCAATTGATTAAACTCAAAGGACTCAGATTTGCTGTGGTATTTTGCACAGCTACTCTATTCCCCTGCCCTTTGTGTTCAGTTTTGTCTTTAATAGCATCTTTTCCAGGTAGTGCTGTTTTTCTTCTTCTGTTTTTTTTAATCACCACATGGTCTTCCAGGTGCCCAGAAACCAACCTAAATGGCAACTAGAATGCAGTACCTACCTCAGTCTGGCCTGCCCTTAAGGCATCTGTGTATTATTTCTAATGTTGCCAAAGCAGTGCAGTGAGTGTAGACTTAAAAACAGGAGTAATCTTGTTTGAATTTTTTAGACTGAACAATATTGCCCAAAGTATAATGAGAACTGCGTGGAGCCATGATGTGACAGGTGGCTAATGGCACATTTTAAACCAATCACGCATTGAATTCCCAACATAAAATGCCACTTGCTTCAGTATTAACACACTTGTCCAAAAACTCTAATCATAAAAACAAGGACAACTAGACAATGTAATATGTGCCTAAAACCTGTCTGGACTAGATTGGTTTTGTTACATTTGTTCATTGACATTGCATGCAATTTCCTCTCATAGAACAATGTGCAAATTTAGTGCTAGACAATAACCCTGAAAGAATCCCAACATCTGTACAACTGAGAGACAAGAGTTGCTCTCTGACATATGTCTGCATATAAAACACTTATCTAAACACTTAGCTAATCTGCATAATTCCAGGTTTTTACTTAGCATCCAGGAACAATTTAAACCCTGCTGCTCCTGCTGATCTTATTGCAAGCTTTTGTCTGAATGGTATCAGATCTTTGATTACTGTTGCTTTTCTTTCCGTAATCTCCTGTGCCCGTGGGCTAAGCTTGTTAAGCCCCCTGATAACACTTTAATAAGAGATCCAATGGTTATCGGTCCGTCCTTCTGCCCCCAAGATATTAATTGTCAATAGAGTTTTACAAGAGCTAACATGACATTTATGCTATGGCTTAAACAGTGGACTTTCATTGGCTTGAATGGGCGGATTGCACAATTTCTTCTGTTCTGTTACATATATACCATAACAGTGGTGGATGTTCATACAAAATATGGCTAAAGTTTCAAATAACAAGGTCCTTTTGTGTGTTTTAAAGCAATTCCTAAGGGCCAGGCTTCAAACTGCTCATGAAAGTTGTTTCAACCAAGAACTTAGACAAAAAATGTTGCTTAAAGGGAGAGAAGCTAAAAAAAAGTGTTGTAGACACATAGTTATCTGAGGGGGTGTACCAAGTCCCAGACAAATATAAATAAGAGTTATCTTAAACTATGAAGCAATCTGGATGTAATGATATCAGACATGTATTAATTGATACCGGTACCAGTAGGATTACACAACTCAAAATACCCATTTCTATATAAAAAATAAAGTTATTTGCTGACATGACAACAGGTCACAGACTGAGTAGCGTGCTAACATTGCTAAGGTCAGTTACATTGCATTAGCATTAAGAATGTATGTAATATTATCCATTTCAAACACTTTACCCTATAGGATGTCGATTTTAAAGTGCCAACATGTATTTCAGGATTCTCATTCTCTCCATTATTACAATGAAATGATTAAAACATAGCAGGTCGATTTTATTCTCGCCACAAGTCACTTAACTACGCTATTAGTGGGAACACGGCATAAAAGTGTGTGTCATTACTGAATCACATTACATGTCACTGCATCCATTTCTACTGGAAATGGCTCAGATCAAGTTGTATTGACCTGTCAGCTATTTATAAGTGTATCTAGATGTGTGCGCTTTATGTACTAACATGTGAACTAAATCGTCTCAGCGGGTGATGCGTTCCTCTAATCAGTGGTTCTCAACCACGTGTCCTTAACACATACATGATTTTTTCCCACCTTCCACCTACGCATCTCTGCACCTGGTGATTCTACTGATAGTTACCCCTCTTAATGTTGCTAATGCATGAAGCATCCTCTGATCTGTACTGTTCTCTATTTATTGTACACAGGTCTGCTTCTGCCTGCAGTGGAGCAAAAAGAATTGATGCTAATTAAAGGAATCTAAGTTGCAAATGTAAACTATATAGCTTGGAGATAAGTATTTAAATTTGCAAGCAGTCTACCATAACAGTGCTGTAACTGACATACAAAATCCCTGTGCCTTTGATTGTCATTTGGCATATTTATTCATAGAATCATCAATCAGACATTTTGAAAATGTCACAGACAGGCATTCACTCTTTTGCATAATTACTTGCATGGTCAACAGCTAAGGCAACACTTTTATGGTAATGCCAGCGATACACCATACACAGTCTGAATCTTCAAGCAGCGTGAAGCTATTAGACAGTGTTTAGCCACCAGTTGTTTTGACTCCATATACACTGTAATCTACATAAAGATATTTGAGGTGAAAGCGCCAATTGTCAGGTATAAGAGTGTCTGAGAGGAGCTGGACAAGGACTGTAAACATTCAGCTTAGCAAGCAAACAGTATTAGTCGCACTGCAAAATAACAGAATGCTTTAAAATAAAAATCTGCTAAAATATACTAAAAAAATGTGTTCACTTAACAGACTTACTTTTGAGGTAATGCAGTCATCATGTTTAATGTCAGAAGTGAGCCTCCTCGAGAATATAGTTTTGCTGTATTTATTTATTTTACACTGTCATCTATATTTTATATGCAAGACATCCAATTGCCTGCAAACACTCGCTAGCTAAATTTAAAAAAAAAAAAATGCAGGGCAAACTAGAAATGAAATGTTCAACTTCAAAGTAAAAGTTGCATCTTCTGAAATCGATTGGTTTCATCGGTAAGGAATAACTTTTACTTTGAGGAGGAGCTGTCTCATTTTCTGGTTTACATAATGCTCTTTACAATTTCAAATCCACTGACTGAGCGAGTAGTTGGAGAGAGTTTGCTGACACGTATGACTTCCTAACAACCTATGAGTGAGCAATCTCCTAAAAGAGTTTCTTCTGCTGCATTTTATACCTCTTTACAACCTCTTTACATGGGTCTGGTGACTGAAGCTTAGTGACTGATTTCGTAGTGAGTCCCAGTACCTTTCAGCAACCACTCACAACCAGTTGGGGAATAATTTCCCTAGAAAGTGGTCATCTCCAACTGGTCTCTAGGCCTATATGACTGGGACCTAAATCCAAGTATTTCACAGAGTAGGTAAGCCCCACCTGACAACATAATTGTGCTGTGCTTTTTTTTTAACATGTGATTCAACTATTATTTGCACTAGTTTTCTAGGAGTGAGTACAATGATGGTGCAGAAAAAATGTTTTATAGTCTATGTTGTAGACTATAAAACATTTATCTCCTAAAATTTCATAACTGTGTATTAAGGCATACTTTTACCGCAATCTTCATTTTAAGTGGATGTAGAGATTCTCTAAGGAAAACTTAATGTCAGTTTTTTGCGCTCACAATAAACGTTTTCTGTCTGATTGTTTGCAGAGTTACAGCATCAGTTCATAGAGGCTTTAACAACCATAGCTATACTATAAACTCTGGGTATATTGGCTGCATGCTGAGCTCAGTATGTACAGGTACATGTAGGGCAAGCCCTAAACAGCTGGAGCATCTCTTATTTATACGGTCACAATCATATCTTTGGCTTTCTACAGCAGGAGACAAACAGACCTGGACATTAGTGTTTGTCTTTCACCCCTGTAACTTTTTTTGTCGAAGCAACATCATACATCATGATGTCACTACCATTTTGTAAACACTCTTCTTCACCTCTTTTGTTCACCGCTCTTTCTCCAAGACATTTCAATCCCTCCACAGGTATGTAATCTGAAACAACTGCCATCCTCTTCATAGCTGCCTTCACTTCCTCCTCAGTAATCTTCTGCACTTCCTGATTCATTAATTGTCTCTGTCTCTTATTTTCTTTGTTCATCGCTTCTCGGAGTAGTTTTTCCATCTTCTCAGCAGACTTTCTTCACTCATTAGTACAGTTCCATCTCTGTCCTTAATCATTCTAATCTGCTGCACATCCTTTCCAGCTCAATTTCTCTGTCTAACCAATCAATACGAGTCCATTATAAAGACTTGTATTGATTGGCTGAGGATACAGAAATAAGGATAGAAGCCTTTGCCTTTTGCCTAACCTTGCACTTCTTCATTCCACCAACAAATCTCCTTGTCTTCTTTCCTCTGTCCAGACAATACACCAGATGTCTTCTTTACACTTTCCCTCACAGCTTCAGCTATATTTTCCCAGTCACAAGGTAACTCTTCCCTACCACCTAAGGACTGTCTCAATTGTTCCTTGAAATCTGCTCAATATTCTTTCTTCTTCATCTTTCCTTTTGTCCACCATTATTTCTTGTGGATTTCTATACACCACACCTACCCAAAACCTCCTCATCACCTCTGCGCCCTTCACCTTCATGTCCATTGAAGTCTGCTCCTCTTTAATCATCACTTACTAGTAAGTAGTGATGAAAGTGGAGCAGCACATTCAACATCACCCCTTCAATTTCCAGCTTCAAACTCATGATCATGTCTGACACTCTTTCCATCACTATTCAACTACCTCTGATGCTCTTGGCCTTTCTTCACCTCCATGTGGTTTTCTGAACACTCAGCCTACCTTCCTTCTCGCCATCATATCAGCCATCTCTCTACGTTTACCATATTCACTACATTTAAAGTCACTACTCTCACCTCCACATTCTTGCCTACAACCTCTCCTCTTCTGTTGTCTTTTGCGTGTGACCAAGAGCTGGTCATTGTTAACCATAACCTCAAACCCATTTAGTATAGAAGTGACATACTTGATGATCCGCATATTTGATTTGGCAAAGATTTTAAGCTTTGTAACCTTCCTGACACAACCTTCCCCTTAATTGGACCAGTACTATGACTATACTGTCTTGTAACTTGGTTAAAACACAGACAAAAAGATGCTACTTTCAGTTAGTCTCCTATTCACAAGCAGTCACCAAGGCAGCTCTGCATATTTGATTTGGCAGAGTTTTACCCCACACACCAGACTTTCCTGACACAAATTCCAAGGAGATTCCAACTACTATACTATGAAGCCACTGGTCTAAATAAACCCTTCTACTGTTAATATAATATCTTGAACAATGATTTGCTGACATCAAACAAACAACTTTCTTAGTGTTAAGGTACATGCATAAACATGCATTTGTTTTTCTGCTCTGTACTTTAACTTTGATGCGTTTCTGTGAGGTTTTTACATCTTAAAGTCTTCCTTAACTTTGGAGTGCAGCTAGCCTAAAGGGTCCAAACAGAAGGCCAGTCATTTCCTAGTTAAGCTTTTAGTTGCTGGGTTTCTATGCAGTTCCATGTGTATCCTCAATCTGCCTGTCTATGCTTAATACTAAAAGAGATGTTTTGAATAAAAATTGCTTTTAACATCGCAAGTCTAATCATTATCAATAGCTGCACCTGCTGCTAGGGACAGAAAAATACTAACTTAGGCTTTAACCTTGGATTAAATCATTAACAAAATGAAGCCCTCTTAGATCACCACGCTTTTTAATATAAGAAAGCATATCAAAGTTAACAGTGCCTGGGTCAACCAGCAAAGCTTTCCGTTTCCTTTAAGAGCAAAGGAAAGGTGGAGACTGCTGATAAGAATAGTAGAATGGCTTAGAAATTACATGCTTTATATTAAAATCCTTTTTTTTTTCTTTCAGACAGCACTGCTGCCTCTTGTGGACCTCAGATGAACCTTTTGCAGAGAGATAATAAGTAAAAACGCTTCACCGGGTTGTAAATGTTGACAACTAAAAGTATAGGTAGCAGGCAGCATTTTATGTATTGTTTTAAGTTGCCTACTCTTCCCTGGGTTAATCCAATTAAGATTAAAAACTGAAGATTTATTCAGGGAGTGACGGCAGCCTCGGGTTCAAACAGAGAGCCAAAATGTGCGGTTGAATAAATTCATTAAAAGCACAGGGCATAAAGAGAGCCAAGTAAAATGTTCAAGGGCAGGAAGAGATTTTTAGATGGAAGAAACAGTGAAACAGTTCAAAAGTCAACCAAAAAGTTTTTTTTATTAGTTTTTTTTATTAAGGAGAGGATAAATTTCTTTTGAGAAAAAACTTAACAGAAAAGGGAGAAAACTGGAGATTTCTGTATTTCACTTGGACAGAAATATTACAAACGTCAGCTGACAGCGCTGCCTGATATAGGGTAGTACATGTATAATATCGACCTCTGGAATTACAAGTTTGCATTTCACAGCAAAACGTGCACCACGGATTAAGGTGCTGCTTGTGTAATATTGGTGCTTTGGATTTGTACTGAGTCACTGATAGGAGGCAAAATGTCCAGCGTCTAATGGATTAACATGCACTGAAGAATTGCAGTAACAAGGTTATTTTTGTCATTTCTCAAAGTAGCACGCTGTTTTTTGATGGAGTATCTCAAAGTCCTTTGAAGAACAGTGTGCTGTATGTAGTGGTATGCATGTATGTGCATTTTTAATTTACTTAAAACCGTGAGAGATTTCTTCCTTGACAGCTGGTCTAAAATACAATAAAGCACACCTAGCCATATATACTCACCTGCCAGTGCTTAATGCAGCCAACTGTTATTCCTGGAGATAGCAACATCTTAAAACTGGAGCTGAAAATGCTCCAAACTGCATTGTGTATTTCTTTCTCTAAACTATGGTCTGTAAAATAGGCATAGGACAACAGACCAACAACAAATCCTAAATTTGTATTGTATTTTTCCTCCAAATTTCATAGTATTTACTAGTAGCATTCTGTCAGGTCAAGAAGGACAATCAGTGAAATCTAAAAATAGATGTCAGTTAGACCAAACTAAGGTAAAGACAATCTCTCCTTTGATCTAAAACAGTGTTCAAGCATTTTGATTAAATCCATCCTTTAAATTACTGCCCTCTGGTGGCCACTGTTGACTCTGTAAGCCTGCTTAATTCCGCTTGCTTCCAATTCTACTGAAATCTCTAGTGCATCTCTGTTTCATAAGTGTGTCCATCTTGTTTGTGCATAGGCGTTGTAGATAAACTGCTGTTTTTCAATGAGAAACTGATTGGAGACAAGCGCACACGTTATAAGATGGATGTAGCTATTGTGACGTCACCCTCTGGTTTCTGAAACCCTCCGTTGAAGCCTTGAGATGAGCAGCTCCACCATCAACTACTGACTGGTGACTAAGAAGTTGTTAGCCAATAAGCATTCGGCTTGATACTGCAGATAATTCTCCATTTTGAATTAAAGCATGAGCAAAATTTTCAAAATATAAAATTTTTCATTCAATATGAACCAAAACAAGTGAGTCCATAAACTGTCAGAAAGCTGTTTAAAGAGGCCAAATCCATTTCCCATATACTTCTATAGGACTACAAATCTTTTTGCAACTATAGCTGTCGCCATCTGGTGGCCAGATTATATTCAGATAAAATGCAGGTTTTCAGGTCAGTTATGTACTGAGCATTGTGTGGGAAAGTGCAAGTAAACAAGTTCTCTGTGATTTGACAAGATGTATAATACAGAGGACTTAGAGTGCAGTGTGAAATAAAAAAAAGTAAAACTCCTTTAGCTCATTAGAAAAGCAAACCTTGATGATGTAGAGCGGACGTCAAATCCTGCCGCGTCTGGTTTAATAAAACAGGCTAGCTGAACAGGTGAAGGCTCAGCCAGCATTTATGGATTAACATCGCAAAGTTTAGTAAGATATTTTGCTACTACATCACCTTCATTTTTCATTCATTTTTCATTATTTTTAATATCCCTGTAGACATTGACCCTTAACCATGCCACACAGTGCTCAAAGCCTTTTAATTCTACTATTTGAATATTGAATCTATTTTATTTAATCAAGGTGAAGACTTGTATTCCAGAGCTCATTAAAAATTGTTCATTTAGAGATATCTGGTCCTCCCAGGACGGCTACAGTATAAACACATGATGTTATAGAATATGATGAATGACTGTACTGTAGATGAAACAGAATACAAAATGTTTAAAATGAGCTCATGGTTAAACATCTGCAGCGGTAATATTAATCTATAAAACACTGCTTTGGCTTTTGGAACTTTATATACAATTAGCCAGTAATACAGTTTTATGTATAGCGAAGTGCTTCTACAGCAGGGGTGTCAACCTCAAATACACAGTTGGCCAAAATTCAAAACTGGAACAAAGTCGCGGGCTAACGTTAATATTTATTGAAATATATTTATTCCTCCAGATATAAGAATGAATCTTTTCTTATGGACTCAAACACGTTTTGCTGAAAAACTGAATATGGAACAAGCAAAGCTTAATACTAAACAATATATATATTAGCTGTATAATACCAGTAGGCCAGCTCTGATAGTAATTTACTATTTACTGCACCTCCACCCACCAGTCTGTCAAGCTAATCAAGTTTGCAGATGACACCACCGTTATTGGACTCATCTCGGACGGGGACGAGTCTGCCTACAGGAGGGAGGTTGAACGTCTGGTGTCCTGGTGCAGCCACAACAACCTGGTGCTGAATGCCCAGAAGACAGTGGAGATTATTGTGGACTTCAGGAAGCACACAGCCCCACTCCCCCCCCATCATCCTGACTGACACCCCCATCACCTCTGTGGACTCATTCCGCTTCCTGGGTACCACCATCACCCAGGACCTGAAGTGGGAGCCCACTATCACCTCCGTCATCAAGAAAGCCCAGCAGAGGATGTACTTCCTGAGGCAGCTGAAGAAATTCAACCTGCCAACACGGACGATGATGCAGTTCTACACTGCAATCATCGAGTCCATCCTCACCTCCTCCATCACCGTGTGGTACGCTGGAGCCACTATCAGGGACAAACAGAGACTGCAGCGTGTTGTGCGCTCTGCTGAGAAGGTGATTGGCTGCAGACTCCCATCTTTGCAGGACCTGTACACCTCCAGGACATTGCGGCGTGCAGCTCGGATCTCAGCTGACCCTTCTCACCCTGGACACAGTCTGTTTGACCTGCTCCCCTCAGGCAGGAGGCTCCGGTCCATTCGCACCAGAACCTCTCGCCATAAGAACAGTTTCTTCCCCTCTGCTGTTGGACACATGAACAATAACCATATGACTGTTCCCACCACTAACACATGACCCTACGCTGTGTTCACTGCATCATTCCATGTTTGGCACTGATCACCACCTGCACTCATGTATATATCTTTCAACGTAGCACTCTTAATTCTTATTCTCATGTATATATCTCATGTATATCTCATGCACATATCTTTCCACGTAGCACTTTTAATTCTTATCCCTACTTTTATTTTTTTCCATGTCTATTTAAGTGCTATTTATGACACTATGTTTGCACTGAAGCACCGCAGCAATTTCCTAATGTTGTAAACCTGCTCAACATTTGGCAATAAACCCCATTCTGATTCTGATTCTGAATTTGGTATGGCTTCGCGGGCCAAATGTAAGTAGGCTGCGGGCCAAATCTGGCCCGCGGCCCACAGTTTGACACCTATGTTCTACAGTGTTTTATTTCTACTTTTAGTAAAAAATATTCATCCACCAATCTCATTATCAGCTAATAGTAAATATTTAGATGATAACTCTAGAAGGAATAATATTGTTTATAGTTTCTCAACCATGAAGGATGGCATGGACAAGCACAGAGACAGGCAGCGCAAAACTGTATGTTTTAACTGTCCAATAATCGGTCCAATTGGACTCACTACACCCCACTGAACTCTACTAACTTAATAATCGCCAAAATAAAAAGTTTTTTTAAAAAAAGTCTGAAAATGACTTCCTCTATCCATCCTAAATAGAGGATTTGTCATTGTCATAAGCTCGCAACAAGGTGTTAAATCTGCTTAGATCCAAATATAGTTGTACATGTTGACCTATAGTTCGTGATAGGGAACCCATCTCACTGTATAACTCAACATAGTTATATGACATGACTTTTATCTTGCTTAAGAGAGGCTCTGTAATATTTCCAGGCTTTTCGTATCCAAGGTTAAAGCCGTCTGTTTTCAACTCCTCGTGTTTCCCAGGTAACACTGGGGAATCTGACTAATACCCAGATCAAAGTCACCACTATAGTTATCACAAGATTCTTCTGTAATGAAAATGGAGACCTCACCATATTCATGCACACAACAATCTAACGAAAACAACAACAAAACCTAAAAAGCCGTCTTCTAGCTCTATATGGGCAGTATTGCATAAATTAATTATTTATGTTTCTTCATCTCTTATTTTTTGAACTTTAGTATCCTCCTACATGATATTTTGATATTATGTAAATGAAGTCGTTAAGCCTCTAGCTGCTTATAAGCTGCCTTTGGCCAGGACCTTACACTAATGTCAGCTTTGCTTCATTTCCTGCCTGTGTACCTCTCCCCAGAATTTTAAATGTTCCCTCCTTACCTGTAGGCATCTTCAGCCTTGCCCCTTTGAAGCACTGTTCAGTTCCCCTTTGGTCCTTCTTCACTAAAACACTTCTAGGGCAAAGCCTGAGGACAAGTCAAAGATCAGGAACTTTGGAAGAGATAACTCTCACTACTGAACACTTAGATGAAATTCACTCACTTTTTTCTCTCTGTGATTTAAAAAGTTTGTTGTATCTGTTAAACATGTCCTGAAAATATTTTTCTTTTAGTGTTCAGTGGTAGTGAACCTTAACTATGTAAAGAAATTATGTAAGTAAATTGTGTTTTCCAGTCGTTCAAATTTTACATTACGTACTGTACGTTTTTATAGTTCACACTTACTGTATATTTTAAAAAGACAACAGTAACTATTCCATTTAATTCTAAAAATCATGCAAAAGAATGACCGATGCACTCAGCTCTGCAATGAAAAGTCTGATTCAGGCAGGTTGATGCGAGGCCATGCATTTTAAAAAATTCAGATCAGACCCTTGTGAGGAGTACTGACTGTTCCAACTCCACTGGAGCCCAACAGGTTCCCCGAGGGGACCTCGGAAAACAAAATTTGGTGAGCGAAAGGTCTGCGCTTCACTTTGGCACGTGGACCCATCACACTTTACTGTGTGTGAAATGCTGAGTTAAAAGTATGGTTGGCTTGTTGGAGAGGGCCAACAGACTAGAGAGAATTGCCGTGAGCAATTAAGAAGATCTGAGTCAGAGTGTGCTATTTCTGCTCCTGTTTTCACAGAATAGTCATTAGTCAATGCCCTCATGGTGTGAAAACACAAAGATAAATGGCCACATAGTTAGATAAACAGACGTCTTTCTACCACATAATTAATTAAATATTCCTGAAATTGCAATTGTACAGCACAGGATAATAAGTCGGCATGCATGGATGCATGTGCACATGTTTACATGGTAAACTTTGACATCATTTCTCTGCTCTGGTGATTTTTCCCCCTTACACTGTTTACTGAGATCCCTCTTTCCTGTTAAAATTATTCTAGTCATTAGTGCACTGTTTTCTATTCTTTGCTTATTTTTAGTCTTTATTTTTAGTCTCTTTTTAAATTCTCACATCCTGTCAGTGCCAGTGATTTCAGGAAAGAGGGGGTGGGGGAGTGAATTTGAATAACATGACATATGGATGTGAATATTAATGCAGTGTAAATGCACTCTGGATATGATTTAAATCTTTTGGAGAATTCTGCTGTCTAAGGTTTTTGACATATCAGAACCACTGGTGCAGTCTCAGTTTAAAAAAATCAGGACAGAGCATCAGGCTTGCACACTTAACAGTTTAGGGGAGCTGGTGCTCTTTTTGTGACATAAAATTATGTAAATTAAATTCTTAAAAGATCCCTAAATAAAAAATTTTTATTATTTAAAAAAAATCTAGAAAAGATCTAAAGATCTAGAAATAGTTGGTTAATTAATATCTAATTTATCTTTGCTTTAGTACTTAACTTTATTAAGTTATATTGAGATTGTAAATTTGTGTAAATCTCATCACATGTATTTCATAAACCACACCTGTACACGGATTTGACCATATGTCATAAATTGTAATTGGTCCTGTTTTGTTAAGTCCAGGACTGATTGGCAACCTCCTGGCAGTTGCTAGGGAAAATGTGTGTTCTCTAATCAGTTGGTGAGTTCATTTTTGAGGTTGCTGGCTGTCGCTAAGTCAAATTGATTACAATCTGATTGCTTTGGTCACCAGCAGATTGCCGCAGTTGCCCACATTTTGCATGGAAGATGATAATTTGTTGCCAGCTGCTCCCTGAGCTCTAGTGCAAAATGGAAATGTTTGCCTTCAGAGTAAAAGCCATACCTTATTGCTGCAACCAACATGTTTCTAAAAGGCTAACTTTAACTTTGATGATGAATGGTCTCTGTTTCCAGTTTGCATTTTGAGTTGCACAGTCAACTGTGGCACGGTGGTTGGTGGTTAGCACGGTGGTTAGCACTGTTGCCTCACAGCAAGAAGATCCTGAGTTCAGTTCCATCATCGTTTGCATGTTCTTCCTGTGTTTGCGTGGGTTCTTTCCAGGTATTCTGGCTTCCTCCCACAGTCCAAAGACATGCAGTGAGTGGGGATAGGTTAATAATGTAAATAATGTAATGTAAATGTGAGTGCGAATGTCTGTGTCTATGTGTTAGCCCTGCGACAGACTGGTGACCTGTCCAGGGTGTATCCTGCCTCTTGGCCTAAGACAGCTTGGATAGGCTCCATCCCCCCTGTGACCTGGAAGAGGATGGCTGGAAGTGTTTCACTGCATTGTGAGTATTTGGTGGTTGTTTGCTGACAAGTTGACTTTTTCCCTGCAGTCTGCTAGCAACAAAAAGTAGTCAGAATGGGGGCTTTGATTCAGCACCATATCCCTCTTTGCAATCACTTTCGACTGCCAGCGTCTTCCAGCAACCACCTGGCAACCAATAGTGATGCACACGTGTTCCCCAAACAGGTAGTTTCAATAATGCCAGTGTTTATTGGCTCATAATTATAATAATATTATAAAGTTGTTATTATGATTATTATACTTGTGTCCAAGTTTGTCAGTTTAAGGTTTTAAGATATTTATGGTGATGTTTTTCTTGTGCAGCTACAGTGAGGTCACAGCCAATCATTTGCATTTTACATAACTGCTTGTGATTAGAGGCTTTGGATTGTCTTTGTGCATCTGAAAGTACACAGGGGGATGATCTTAATTTAAAATAAGGTCTTGTCAAAAGCGATTAAATTCTGAATGACTTGCTTCAATCTGCAAAACATTTTACACAGAGGCATAACGCTGCACCGCTTCTTGTTCTTAGCAAAGTGTCTTGAATGTTTCACATGCGATTCAGGCATCAGTTTTCACTTTTAAAACAGGACTTAATGAACAGACAAGTGCATAAAAAAGAGGAATAAAAACACCAGAGAAGATGTGCAGCTTCCTCTTGGCATAAAAGCCTCTGTGGCAAAAAATCAGAGGCTGTGGAAGAACAATAACAGAAAACACAGAGTCTGCTGAGGCATTTGACATGACAGATGATAATGAACACTCCTGAACAGAGATACAACAGGGAAAAGGTATTATACAGCATTCAGAATGTGATGTATTAACAGACAAGTTTGCTTTGCTGAAGAAATATTGACAAAACGTTCAATTATGTTGAGCTTCAGCTGTGTTTTGGAAACGGTGCATTACAAATTTTGTTAAGCGGGTGCTTCACGGTGGATGAAAACACAGGTGAATGCTCCAAAACCATTAAAGACACAAAGATAAGAGGAAAAGCCTCCTCAGTCATAACTATGGGTGTGAATGTTATAGCTGCATGTTGCAAAGCCTTCATCTCCAGCAGCCGTGGGACATCATCCCGGAGTTACCTTGGACGTGAAAACAGAGTACAGTTGTGAGATTTAAAGCAAAATTGAATGTTGTCTTTAGTACCCAGCTCACTTACTAGGTGTAGTGTTTGAAATGAGGGAGAAAATAAGGAAATCACCCAGCAGGCATTGATATTGAGGCAATATTTATTTTTTTTATCTATCACCACGAGAGATCATTTTCTTTCCAATTTGTTGCCGGAAGGAAGAAATAAAAGTATCTAATCATCTCAAAGGCCTCTTCTTGCTTTACAAAACATTTTTGTTATCTGGAAAATAAATAACACACAGGGATGGATGGTATATTTACACAGTGGTCTTCTTTACCTTGTGCACTAAGCCTCTGGAAATGATACAAAACAGAGAAATGGAAATGAAATAGATCACAAACACATGAACAAGATTTTAACTGTGTATTTTTTCCATTCATTCATGAAAACAAGCAGGAAATAGGTCATGATCAAGTCACATTAACCACACATTAATTAAACGTATTCTTTTTAATCCTGTTTTTTTTTTTCCCCCATCGCTATCAAGAAAGCACGTTCAGCTGGATATTGTAGTGAATTAGGTCCATCACACATGCTGAAGGCTCTTTCCACTTTCCACACTGATAAAGATATTAATTAAAAACAGGATGTGCACTGAGAAGAAATGTGTCCGCCTCACTCTGTAGACACAGACCTCTGGGAGTGCTAAATCATGCCAAATCTAAACATTGTTTTGTTAAAAGAGAACATTATACAACTAAAAGCAACCATCTGAATTAGACCAGAATCAAATGGGAAGTGTTTGGGTGTCACTGAAACTTATAGGTGGGTTACCATTAAATGGCTTTTTTGTCTGCTTACTTAACTGATTTTTAGAAAGGGGATGCTGGAGCCAATCCCATCTGCCATAAGGGGACACCCCGACATGTTGCTAGTTTCTCACAAATCTAACACAGAGAGACAGACAGCTATTCAAGCTCATATTCCCACCTTCCACCAGTTTAGAATTGCCAATTAATCTAACATACATACATGTCTTTGGATTCTGGGAAGAAGCCAGAGTACCTGGAGAGAATCCACAACCCACACAGGCACGGGGAGAACATGAAAAGACCCAAGTCTCTTGCTGTGAGGCAATAGTGCTAACTGCCCCACTGTGCCGCCCAGCAGGCATTTGCTGTGGGTTTTTTTTTTTATTATAATTTTTCCCCACTGAAAACATTATAGAAATGTTCTCTTGGTGGGTTTTTTTTGTTGTTGGAATACATTTTTCAGCAAAAAGTAATTTGCACATTATTTCCTCAGTTTATTAATTATTTGTCTACAGAGTATCAGAGAATGATGGAGTTCTGTTGAACATTTCTAGTTTCATTTCTTTTTATCTTGGAGAATAATCTGAATACACTAACATCACCACTGTCTCTGTTGTACCATTTAGTTTTTATTTTTCTCTTCCTTTATGCTTTGAGTATTCCCTTTAACCATTTTGGTATGTTTCATGTCTCTTTTCACTGACATTTTTGTGCGTGGCTTGCTGTGCTTTTTATTTCCTGCATCTGTTATCATCTGATTGAGTTCACCTACATATTTAGTTTGAACGCATTTGCTCGAATATTTGTTTGCCTGTCGTGTCATTTCCCTCCTGTTCCTCCGTCCTTTCTCATTGCACGTTCACCGAGTTTCGTTTTCTTAGTCGCCTTTTTGTTTGTTAGAGTTGTTCAGTGATTTACAAAGCAAATATATTGCAGGGACATAACAATGAGAAATGCTAAATACCCTCAAATGTGAGGTTTTTCTTGCACATTAACAAAATAAGTGTCCAGTTTGTTCCCTGTCAGTTATCTGATCAACTAATGCAATATTTCAGCTCAAGTTTCAGATGTTTGCCTGTTTACCTGGTTGCCAAGATACAGTACATTTCATCTGAGAGCAGATGCTGCAAATGTGTCCAGCACTCAGCTCCATTTTTAAAGTCGCATACCTGTATCTATGCATAAGTATTTGGCTACTAAGTCATCTCTTTTCTCTGCACTTTAACATTGCTATGGTTACCGGCAGTGTTCACGGCCATATGGATGTGCCTGAGGAGAAATACTGCTCCAGTTGCTTTTTTCATATGCAAAGTTCTAATTTCACTCGTCTGTGCTGTAACATGTGCAGCACAAATTCACATTCATTCTCACAGTAATTATTGTTTTCAATCCCAAACACTGAAAGCAAGATCACAGTCTTTGACTCAGCTGAGCGGCGTCTGTGTAATGATACAATGATTGCTTTTCTGCTGTTTAGGGGACATTTTCTAATGCAGCACAAAAGATAAAATGAACCGAGGATACTGGGATGAGCCGATGAGTTGTTTGGCCTGTGACATAAATGCAGTGTCCAAACCTGCTGGCACTCAAATTATGAACTGTTCCCGTATATCTATTTTTATCATGAATGTGCTACTTCCTGGACCAGTTTTGATAGTGACTTGCCACTGTGGGTGTGCACACATGTCTGTGATTGTGACAACCTATTTTAAGAGGCAGCTCTATCACTAGAAGATTAAAGCAAGTTTAACAATGTTGCTCTGGCTCATTGTTTACATCACACCTTAAAATTAGCCTGCTCTAAAGGCAGTGGTGTTAACAGCTTTACTGTGTGCAGCAACTGCCAGTGTGGATGTGACTTTCTTCTACCATTTATATTGTATCTTGGTGTGACATCCCATGTCACTTCTAATAAATCGTGTCTGGTACTGCTCTTATATGCTTATTCACCTAGACTCCATTTAGCACATATAGGTGTCTGGTGTTCTGATTGAGGGAACTGTGTAAAATAAGGCATCACTTTATAGTTTGAATGACTCTCTAGTTTTATTTAAACGATGATAGAAGTGAAAATTAGACTCACATGCAGACATTAAGGCCATTAAGCCATTAGCAAGTGTACAGTAAAGCCAGTTCACATTAAACTTGTCTTTCATGAATTTGCTTTAAAGCTTCATCTTTCCTAAGTTTTTTTTTTTAACTTCATCTTCAGACTTTTCTGGAAGCAAATACTGGCAATCCAAGAATCAACACTGAGTGTTTGGGCTGGGTTCATATGTTGGTAATTTCACTAATGAGTATGCCATTCAGAGCGATAACTTAATTAAAGGTGGAACCACTGTTTTCTCTTTTGAGCAAAACATCATCATGCACAGTCACGGTTATCCTAATCATATTTCAGCATGGTGGTTACATGAAACGTCTGTACAAATTATTCTAATAATATTAATGTTTCTGATTGTCGTTGTCATCTGTACACTTCTCACCATCTTATGGCTTTTTTACACCTATAGTTTGTTTACACTGGTCCAAACCAGTTGATGAGTTCGAAACCTCCTCCTCCAAAGGGTCTCGGTGTGGTTGTTTTGGTTTGGAGTTCAATTACTGTGTTAATTGGACTAAATTCTTCAGGTGTGAAAAACACCTTTAGACAGACACAGACTTTGGAGAAAATGTGTATCCTCCCACTGGTTGGAGAGTGGTTGCTGGCGGTTTTAAGTTGAAACTGATTGCAAAGCAGTATATGTCAGTGCATTGCAGATCGCCTTTTGATTGCTTTGGGCACTAGGAGAATTCCCTGTAGTTTGTGTGGAGGAAACCAACTTGTCTTCAAACATTGGCCAAATAATTTCCAAGTGGTCATGAAAATGAAAAAAGTGCAACATAACTGGAAACAGACACCATTTCCATCCACCCATTCGCTTATCCTTTTCAGGGTCGCGGGGGGCGCTGGAGCCTATCCCAGCTGTCATAGGGCGAGAGGCGGGGTACACCCTGGACAGGTCGCCAGTCTGTCGCAGGGCCAACACACAGGGACAGACAACCATTCACACTCACATTCACACCTAATGGCAATTTGGATTATCCAATTAACCTATCCCCACAAGCTGCATGTCTTTGGACGGTGGGAGGAAGCTGGAGTACCCGGAGGGAACCCACGCAAACACGGGGAGAACATGCAAACTCCACGCAGAGAGACCCCGGCCTGATGTTGGAATTGAACTCAGGACCATTTTGCTGTGCGGCAACAGTGCTAACCACCGTGCCACCATTTCCAATCAGAGTAAAAGTTGCGCCTTGTTGTAGTGGTGAGGCACGTTTTTGGTTTGTATCGCACTTTTTCATGCTAGTAATTGGCAAGTGTCAGCATCTTTGATGCAAACTAAAGGTGATCATGACAATTTGTTCATGACTAAAACAACCACAAAGAGGTTTTTAGTGCAGCATCGTCTTTGTGACCAATGTCACATGGCAACGACTAGAAACCTCTGGTAACAACTAGGTTACTACAACTAACCTCTAGGTGGCACATCTAGGCCTTATCCATTGTTCTGAAACGATAAGATGCACAAAACACACCCAGGATACTCACACACTTAGTAATTTCTTTCTTTTTTTAAAAAAAAATAGTACATTAAAATATGTTGTAGAAGATGGCAGGACAGAGGTGAACATTTAAAACAAATGGAAGAAGAACGCTGAAAAAAAAAAAAACCCATAGCAGCCTGCACTGAAAGCCTGTCTTGGAGAAAAATCTCTTTTGGCTGACTTCCTAAAACATTCAGAAAGAAGTTGCCCTTACATACTAAAGAAGTATGTGGCAACATGTCAAACATTTCAGGAAATAAAATTGTTTCTGCTTAAAAGCTGGATAATATACTCAATAGTATATTTAGTTTAAGTTTTGTTGTACAACAGCTACCAACTGAAATGAAGGAATAGCCCTGGTGTGCAGATTCAGTCTCAGTTTTTCAGTGCCTGCAGTGAAGCACTTTAATTGATGAAACTCTAAATGCTTAAACAGTTACGAATTAAGTGTGAAATCATCTACCGACAATTCAATAAGTAAATATCACAGTATCAGAAAATGACACCTGCCTTATTAACGTGATTGTGAAAAACATAAACAACCCTTTTTGGCATATCAGTACCGTTGTGAATCTCTCCAAATTGGTTTTTAGCACAGCTATAATATACTGACATTTATTAGGAAAAAAGGTAGAAAACACAAAGCACTTGCATAGATGAGACTCACGTGTAAAACCAAGCACTGTTTAGCACAGAATGTACTTCATGTCATCTGTGGGTCTCGAACAACGGATCTGTCTGCCTCACAGCTGGATATTGTTAAGCGTACACCCACTCCAAATTCACACATACAATATTCAACATAATCAAAGATGCAAGAGATGCAAAGAGACATATGATGCAAAAACTTGAATTAATTCAAGTACAAATACTAACTAACAAAATAAATACTCATCTTGAGAACAAACTGAATTATTTTTATGCCACTGGAATAAAATAATTACGTAAATAATTGGATGGATCTTTTGAAATGGGGGAAAAAACAGGCTTTAAAAAGTGAGAAATCTCTTCAAACAACAACAGCAACCAAATTCTCTGAACTGCATTAGGCCAAATTACCCCACTGCCTCACTCAACACACACAAACACATTTCAGTGAATTAAAGTCAAACGACTAAAGTAGATGATTATTGATAAATAGTCAGAAACTTAATTTCATCTGTGTTTAAATCATTGAAATCAGCCATAATCATAACCACTTTTTAAAAGATTAGGCCTTTTTTTGTTTTTTTGTGATGATGTTTCCCTGGCAACACAGTTTAAAATGCTAAAAGGCTTAATGGCCATACATCATATTATCCAGTCCATTTAAAAAAACTGTGTATTACACTATCCATCCATCTTCATCCGCTTTGTCCGGGGCCGGGTCGCGGGGGCAGCAGCCTAAGCAAAGAGGTCCAGACCTCCCTCTCCCCAGCCACCTCCTCCAGCTTATCCGGGGGAATACCAAGGCGTTCCCAGGCCAGCCGAGAGATATAATCTCTCCAGCGTGTCCTGGGTCTGCCCCGGGGCCTCCTCCCGGTGGGACATGCCTGGAACACCTCACCCAGGAGGCGCCCAGGGGGCATCCTTGTCAGATGCCCGAACCACCTCAGCTGGCTCCTTTCGATGTGGAGCAGCAGCTGCTCTACTCTGAGCCCCTCCCGGATGGCCGAACTTCTCACCCTATCTCTAAGGGAGAGGCCAGCCACCCTTCGGAGGAAGCTCATTTCTGCCGCTTGTATCCGCGATCTCGTTCTTTCAGTCACTACCCACAGCTCGTGGCCATAGGTGAGGGTAGGGACGTAGATCGACCGGTAAATTGAGAGCTTCGCTTTTACACTCAGCTCCCTCTTCACCACGACGGACCGGTGCAGCGTCCGCATTACTGCAGCCGCAGCCCCAATCCGTCTGTCGATCTCCGGCTCCCTTCTCCCATCACTCGCGAACAAGACCCCGAGATACTTGAACTCCTCCACTTGGGGCAGGAACTCATCCCCGACCCGGAGTGGGCACTCCACCCTTTTCCGGCTGAGAACCATGGCCTCAGATTTGGAGGTGCTGATCCTCATTCCCGCTGCTTCACACTCGGCTGCGAACCGTTCCAGTGCGAGCTGGAGGCCCTCACCCGATGAAGCCAACAGAACCACATCATCTGCAAAAATCAGAGATGAGATTCTGAGGCCACCAAAGCGAAAGCCCTCCGCCACTTGGCTGCGCTCTTGCAACGGTTGTATAGGGATCGAATGGCCCGTAGCAATGGGCCAGACACCCCATATTCCCGCAACACCTCCCACAGGACACCCCGAGGGACACGGTCGAATGCCTTCTCCAAGTCCACAAAACACATGTAGACTGGTTGGGCAAACTCCCATGCACCCTCAAGTATCCTGGAGAGGATAAAGAGCTGGTCCAGTGTTCCGCGACCAGGACGAAAACCGCATTGTTCCTCCTGTATCCGAGGTTCGACTAACGGACGAACTCTCCTTTCCAGCACCCTGGCATAGACTTTCCCAGGGAGGCTGAGGAGTGTGATCCCCCTGTAGTTGGAACACACCCTCCGGTCCCCTTTCTTAAAGATGGGGACCACCACCCCGGTCTGCCAGTCCACAGGTACTGCCCCTGATCTCCACGCAACATTGCAGAGGCGTGTCAACCAGGACAGCCCTACAACGTCCAGAGCCTTCAGGAACTCGGGGCGGACCTCATCAACACCAGGGGCTCTGCCACCAAGGAGTTGTTTAACTGCCTCAGTGACCTCGCCCCCGGAAATTGGTGGGTCATTCCCCTCATCCCCAGACTCTGCTTCCTCCTCGGAAGACGTGTCAGTGGGATTAAGGAGGTCCTCGAAGTATTCCTTCCACCGCCTGACAATTTTCTCAGTCGACGTCAGCAGCGCTCCGCCAGCACTATACACAGTGCAGGTAGAGCACCGCTTTCCCCTCCTGAGACGTCTGACGTTTGCCAGAATCTCTTCGAGGCAGTCCGAAAGTCTTTTTCCATCGCCTCTCCGAACTCCTCCCACACCCGAGTTTTTGCTTCAGCCACTGCCCGAGCCGCATTCCGCTTGGCCTGTTGATACCTGTCGGCTGCCTCCGGAGTCCCACAGGCTAACCAAGCCCAATAGGACTCCTTCTTCAGCCTGGTGGCTCCCTTCACCTCTGGTGTCCACCATTTGGTTCGGGGATTACCACCACGGCAGGCACCAACCACCTTGCGGCCGCAGCTCAATGCAGCAGCTTCGGCAATGGAGACGCTGAACATGGTCCATTCGGACTCAATGTCCCCAGTCTCCCTCGGAATGCTGTTGAAGCTCTGCCGGAGGTGTGCGTTGAAGATCTCGCGGACTGGGGCCTCTGCTAGACGTTCCCAGCACACCCTCACTACGCGTTTAGGTGCACCAGGTCTGTCCAGCGTCTTTGTATTACACTACAAAATTCAATTCGGCTACATTTTATTTATATTGCAAAATATTGTACCTTATATTGTAAGGTAAGAACGTACAATAATACAGAGAAAACCCAACATTTAGGCGACCCACTTTGAGCAAGCACTTTGCGACAGTGGGGAGGAAAAACTGCCCTTTAACAGGAAGTAACCTCTGGCCTCTAAAGATTAATAATAACTAATGATTAAATGGAGAGTGGTGTATAAACACACAGAGAGTGAAAAGAGATGCTTGAAGAAGAACTGCGCAGTACATGATGGGAAGCCCCCGACAAGCCTATAGGCCTATTGCAGCATCACTAAGTACATTCAGGGTCACCTTATGTAAATATAAGCTTTTATTTTTTTCAAAAAGAAAACCTTTATGCCAAATCTAAAAAGCAGAGTGGGTGTCTGTAACCCAAATCCAAACTGGGAGCTGGTCTACTGGCTCCACCGGACTGATGTCATACTTTGAAGTCTATAAGATATTTTTTAAAATGTGATGTTATTGCACTATGAAATTGAAATTAACAACTTAATAAATGGATAATATCTGGAAGGCACATCCTAAATAGATGCAGTTATAATGATTAAGCAGCTTAAAACAGGTGGGGAGCAGAGGCTGTTCCTATAGGGCTTCCTACCTCAGGAACAAGCGCTTGTCCTTGCCAGTGATTCAGACTCGACAGTTTTCAAATCCCCACTCTAGACCAGCACAGCTTGCAACCTGCAGTTCGGGCTTCACTTTCCTTTCTTGCAGACTGTGCTAGTACTGCTGGCTGACTGGATGTGATTAGTGGCTATGCTGTTATATATATATATATATATATATATATATATATATATATATATATATATATATATATATATATATATATATATATATATATGTATATATATATATATGAAAAACAAATTATTCTGATTGCTTACAATTCAGTACAAGTCAGTACACCACAGATTAAGCCACTAAAATATTTAATAAATGCTAAGAAGAAACTGCAGTTAAATTACATAATACACATCATTAGCAGGTTTGTGACAAGGTCTTCCACATGGGCGCCACAGCCTACACACATTTTTCTTGCCTGCTTCCATGGAAGCCACACTGTTTCCTGCAGAATAAACATGACTTGTCCATCATGAACACACGTTGTTTTGGACTCTCTAATGTTGAAATGTTTGTTGTGATGCTGATCAAAACTTAGCATGCTGAAATGATCTCCTGTCTGAAAATAAAAGCACTCAGAGTGGGGTGACTCACGTGTGTGTACGAGAAGCAAAAGAACAGAATTTTCCCTCCGCAAATTTAGTTATATCACTAAAAATAGGAATATTTGCACAAGGTGTATAATATTATATAATTATTATATACACCTTAACTTTAGCTCTCTTATCTGTGCTATCATATGGTTCCTGGAATAGTCATGAGATAGATTTCCATATTTTACACTCCAGCTGGTGTCTTTTCTTTTCAATCAGTCACTGGCAGCTCCTCTTGGCTGCTTCAGAAGAACGTCTGTGTTCTGCTGTAATCCCAAACCGCAAATCCCCATAGACGTTCGCTGCTGCTGCGCCACCATGCTGAGCCTGCAGTCCAGTAGGTCCAGGATTTTTTTTCAAGAATCCAGAGCTCTCATTTAAATCTAAAAAGGTTGCTGCAGAGTATGCATGATGGTAATAACGCACACGAGACTTGTCTTGGCGTTCTTGGCTCGATGTCCGTGTGTGGCCCCATCTAGTTATGAGGATTTACAGGTTTATAAATCATCTTAAGAACTTAACTTGTTTTTCTTAAATATGCACCTTCTGTGATTGACTGTAATTCAAAAGTGTTTTTTTTTTTTAATGTTTCTTTTTAATCAAGTTAATTGGCAATTCTTAATTGGTCATGGATTTGAGAGTTGGCCCTGAGATAGACTCGCTGGCTTATGCTCCAACCCCCCCAGCGACACTAAGTTGGATAAAGTGCTAAGAAACTGGATGGATAAAGATTAAGTGACTTTGCAATCTTGGCAAAACAGTCATGTTTGTAACATACAAAATAATGAATTTAAAAGAGTTTAAAAATTAGGATCTAATGTGTCTTTTATTGTTTCACTGCCACAGAACAACACATTTTTGCAGAAAAAAATGAAAAAGAAAATGTTACACCAAGGTCGCAGACGATCGCATCTGTGTTCTGTCTGGCTTTTCTTACGTCTATCACAGCATGTCGTTTGAGGTTTTTAGTACCAGTATACAGATATATAGATATATGGCAGTTCTTTAAAGTTCTTGCCACAAGCGATGAAGCTCTTTTGGAACAGTTTTCAGGCATATGGAGGGCAAGAGTTTATCTTGGAATACCCTGGCACCCTTTCAAAGAATTTAAAGACAACAAACATAAAAGCAGGACTAAGGTCAATACTGCACTGTCGCATTTAGTTATATCTGTTGCTGCATCATAGGATAGCCAAGGAGGTGAGCAATTAGATTTCAGTCCCGCAGAATACCTCCGCAAATTAACAGCTTATTATACTGAACTCACACTGCGTGGAGGCAATGGCTCAAAGATGGATGCCAGAGCAATTGAAAGATTTGCTGGGACTTTTCTTCAGATGATTTTGGGTAGTTCAGCTGTTTTTCTTTTCTTGTTTTAGATATTACGAGGTAATTTCAAAGAAACTCAAAGTGCATTTATTTTTTTTAATTGTTGGTTTTACAAATCGTGCTATCGTGAATCATTTTTTATTGTGGTTGACTAAATGTGAGTGTTCACAGCCATTTTTGTGACTGCATTAGGACTATATGCACTGGGTGACTTGTGTGAGTCTGTGGATAATGTTCTTCATGTGTTTGTCTAGGAGAGTGTGATAGCAAACAAAAAACAAGACGTCTAGCACGTGAACTGCGATTTTATTCAGTGCAACAGCTTATACTTACTGTATGAAGAGTTGACTGGTGTGTCCATGCTGGACTTTCTTTTTACTGATTTTTAAACGGCTAGGGCATCAGTGGCAGGTTTTCTTTTACTTAGTAGGAACTATTATCATTCAGTTTGAGTCCGGCATCAACAGAGCCGAAAACACAAGTTTTCCTCATTAGTCTGTAAACTAGAGCAATGCCTGCAGAGGAACACAACCAGTTTTTTGAAGCACGTTGTCTTCCACTGCAGGCCTGTTGCCCTTTTTTCTTTCAACTTTTCATGTATTCGTAGCTCATCTTCCAATTGCCTTAGTTGCCCTTCTGTGGACTCCGTTTCCAAGTGAGCATGGGCAGCCATCAATCTGAAATGACTGCTAACACCTTCATAATGGTCTGTGGGGTAATCTGCCATTCCATGTAGCTGCTTTCCAGAAACTAATCAGCTTGACACATGAACACATAAACAAACTGATGTGCATGGATGAACAGGGCCACAAGATGGAGATCCCTAATGTCCTTTCCGGCCCACTAATTTCTGTGTTTTACCTTCAGTAAGACTCGAAAGCAAACATTTAAAATGGATTATCCTTTATATGTTTCACTCTTAATAGTGCAGAGACAAGTTGCAGTGATGGGCTGTCTAATGAGCAAGCTGGAACACTACCAAAGGAAGGGGGAAAAGGATAGCAAACCTAAACCTTCAGCGAACCCACAGATAAGTGGAAGTGTTTTGATCTGTTTGTGTGGTACCGATGCCCGATTTCAGAAAGCGCTCAATCGATTTCATCGTTTGAATGATGGGTATTGGCATCATTAGCAAATCAGGTGTGCAAGACTGCTTACATTTACTGATGATATCTCTTATGAAAAAGTAGCTATAGAGACATTATTACCTTTATTACTACAGTGAAAAGTGGAAATGAAACAATCGAAATGTTGAAGGTTACAAAAGGATTACACTCTAAACTTAATGGCACTTGAACATTTGCAGTGTGATAATGGTAATATGGTTGTAATTGAATGGTTCGGGCAAAGATCAGTAAGACACACATGCAGGTAGGGACTTGCCTGGCATGACAGTTTTCACTTTTTGTAACTTTAGTAATTATTTCCTCAGTCAGATATTTTCTTTCGTTCAATGCAAGACTGGTGGAAAAGTATTTCTTTTTAAAGAGAGAGGTGCTTTTGGCATTGAAGTATTCCTTGTCCAGTCTAAGGAAACACAGACTGCCGTTTAAGGCAAATTTATGGTTTCTGCAACTGCGTAACATCGGCATTGTTTTCAGCTAGACATGACAGAGTGACAGCGATTTACCATTCCTGGCAAATGGTCCAGTACAAAACTATTACATATTTTGAAATATAACTCTGAAATAGCACTGGAAAAAATACCTTTTGAAGATGTGAACATTTTTCTTTCCAGACTGCTTCTCAGACTCACCTCACACCAAACCAGAATATATGCTTATGCTGAAAATGTGTTCAAGTATAACGTTGTTTGTTTTTTCCTCATCAAGATATGCTTAAGTACCTTTTTCTGTATTCAGTCAAAATATTGTCTTTTTCTTCATAGGAAGTCTCAGCTTTTAAATTGCTCAGGGTGCTATCTATGTTCATGCTGAAGTGGCTATCAATTAGGTGGGCCAACCATGTAATTGATTTCCACCCTGTTACCTTTAGCTCCGGTCTTTGTGATGCTCAGACAGCGCTACCGTTGCCTGTCTTTTTTCCGTCGCCTTGTGTCAACACCTCCACACATACATGCGCTTTAGTACAGTAATGGGGATAAATATGATCTATGTTATTCATTTAGAACACATGAGCTACTGCTCGTGGTGATTTCATTAACTAAAGCTGCACACAGCGCAAGACGGACACCAGGTCATTACCAAGTCACTATTACAGCTATTACAATAAAATCAGATACAAGAGAGCAAATTACATTTTTGTCCAATCTAAATGACGCTCTGATCTGCAGTGACTGGTGCCTGACCAGCCATTCCTCTCACGTAACAGGAAAAGGTTGCATGCTCCTCTTGCTCTCGGCAATTTGAATAATTCACTCAGATGTGTGGATGCGATTGGTCCTGTGACCTGTGTCTGTGCAGTCTACCTCACTATATGCACCAAGGAGATAAGAACGTGAATCACAGACAAGCGATACCTCGGGGAGCCTTGAGGAGTGGAGCAGAAGGGAGCAACCGGGGGTCAACTACCTCCCAGAGAATGACAACTCATACCATGGAGATGTGCGACACTTACAAGATAAGTCTGAGTTTTTGATGGGTTGAGTTTTGAGAGAATACGATAAGCTGATTTTAAGCTTTTCTGGCCCTATCTGACTCTACAGGTTGAGAAGAAAATGAAACCAATTCTAAACTGTGCCATAATAAATCTAAGCTACGAATGAAAAGAAAGCCAACCGCAGAAATATTAGAGAATATGTTTAAAGTGGAAATGCATACAGAATAAATTTAGCGCCATGATTACTTTTAGGCAGTATTTACATGGGTCTCTTTCATCACTCAGTGTGTCAAGTGGTGAATTGTTTAATTTAAGGTATTTGTCTTAAATTCAGTCAGGCTTTGACGAGAATATCACAAGCTGTTTAATTTGAATTATATTCTGTAAAATTATCCCAATCTCTCATTCCTTGTCTTGTTTTGTTCACGAGCTTGTCTCCTCTTTCCTTTGCTCAGTGTTGATATTTTAGTCCCAAACAAACCTTGTGTACTTTTCGTTGGGATGAAATCATATAAATGTTAGATGGGATTTTATATTGGGAGACATCGCATCTTGTGCTCTTTTTTTGTTGCTCAACTGTTGTGATTTTTCCTGGTTGCAGTTAACCTCTTGCAGTTAACAGTATATGCTGCAAAACCTTTGTAGTCCTCAGAGCTGCATAAATCCAGAAAATTAAATTGAACTAAATGGACGAGTGAGTGCGTCAACACTATAGAACATGCTGTGTGTTTTTACGCTGATAGACTCGATTGAGGAGAAACACATTCTGACTTAAGATGACAACACACCTCGTCCTCACTATATGTGCTGTGATAAGATGATATCCTGGCCGAAAGATAAGTGTGAGCTTGTCCACTTGGATGTCATTCATGAAAGCAGTGGTCCACAGAGGAAGGAAAATAAATTCTGACTAGGAGATGGAGTGATGAATGTACCCTTTTTTTCATCCTCCCTCACCAGGCTCTTTAATATTCTGTCAACATAAACGATGAAGGGTTGCTCATGGAAATAAAGAGGCAGAAAGGGAAGTAATTTTACTTGCAGCCTACAGGTCCAATAATTTGTTTTGTGGTCCTTCTGGGTTCTCATGTACTCTGAAGGCAGCACTGCTCAATGCTTCAAGGTTAACACTGAAGTGCTGTTTTCATCCGCGCATTCCTGGAAAAGCAGAGTGCCTCAGTCACTAAAAGCTCCCGTCTCTGTCTGCCGCTCGGTGTGTATGTGCGTGCAAATGAGTGTGTGCTCAGGCGTGCCTTTTCTTGCTGCCTACACACATCTATCAAAAGGGCCCTCTGTTCTCTGAACTGGAAAAAGAAATGTTATTCCACCACAAACTGTTGAAAATTCAAAACCCAGGCAGCCTCTGTTTAGCCCCAGCTCTGGGCTAAGTTAAATCTCAGTCATGCTATCACTAAGGGTTACCTTTGAACAGTATGTGTGTGCATCATCTGCGGTATGTCATGGCGGTCTCATATGAAAAGACTGAACACTTTCTCAAGTCACTGATCGCACACTGATGCGGCCTCCATTTGGGTTTGTACGTGTCACTGCCACCAGAGAGGATGCTGGCGAGGAGGAGCAAAGCCCTTTACAATGACCAAAAGAAAATGACAAGGCCAGACCATAGCGTGTGGAATCACTGTCACACCTTACTGCAAGCAGGCCTACTTGACATGACAACTTTGAATTCCTATCCATGTGTGAAGTCGCTGCTGGAGGTACTTTTGATATGCAGTGAAAAAAAACAGTTCATTGAAAACAGAAGGAGAAGTCAGCAGTGGGAGCTACCTTGATGCTATCGGTATCGGGGAGTCTGGATTTTCGAGCATCTTAGGGATGAGCAATATATCATTATTTATCTTTTTGTTCCCCTGCATACATTACAATGGCTGAATGATCTGAGGATTTCTAGTCTTTGAATGGAGCTATTGTTCAATTCCCACTCATGACAAGCGTCTTTGAAATGCTGTTCACTTGGCCAATTCCCAGTGATTCCAGACTTTTCAGACACAGAGTGTTGAGCAAATTAGCTTTCTGCCTGTCATATCAGAGAAACATAGGAGGCAGGTGGGCCATGTGTCAGTAGCTTTCTATGTGACAGTTTGACAGCTGAAAATGCATCAGGGTGCTAGTTTTCCTTCCATCTGTGCTGTTATCCCCACGGTTCTTTTGATAATGTTTCTCTTACCACAATAATCATGTACTTTGCACTAATTATGTTTCTGCTTCAGTGCAATAAGTTAAAAGAGAACCTTGACTTCTTCTTCCATGTGGGAAATTACTGTGCTCTGACATCCAGTGAACTGGGCTAGCTTCTGGTTTAAAAGACTGATTGTTTCAGGTGAATTAGCACTTGTTCTGTCTGTAGGATTACACACTGACTTGCTGTACTTTAAATAATGTTGACCTCCCCTTATTGAACTTCTTAAATACTATTGCTGTTGCTCTGGTTTGACTCAAGTTTTATAGACGGTTGTTGTTTTACCACAAAATAATCATAATATTCTTTATATTACAATCTACACATACCAGCCACTTTGTTAGACACATGGGTTGAACTGTTCATTAATGCAAATATCTAATCAGCCAGTCGCATGGAATCAACTAAACACACTTAGAAGGAAATGTAATTTTCCATTGCTATGCTGATGACACCCAGCTCTATCTGTCTACTAAACCTGCTACCACTATCCTCTGTGTTTGCCTCCAGGAAATCAAATTCTGGTAAAATAAATAAATAAATTCTGGCATTAACATTATTAGTTCTCTCTTTAACATTAATTCGCTCCATCTTACTGTCTCAGCCAACAGTGCTGTCAAAGCTTGTTCACACCTTGGTTACTCTAATTCTCTTTTTTTTTTCTCTTAAGTCCATACATAAACTTCCAACTTGAATTATAAATATTGCATTTTTTTTGCTTGATAGGAATATCAATATATAAACAATATATTCTTATTGTTTTTAACTCTTTTTAACAGTTTTTAACCCTGTAATTATTATTATTATTATGATGATGATGATGATGATGATGATGATGATGATGATGAAAGTGACTTGCATAGAGTATTTTGAGTATCTCAGAAACTGCTGGTCTACTGAGATTTTCCCAACATTGTAACTATAGTTAATTAAAACTAGTAGTAAAAGTAAAACTTTTAATTAGCTTTGGAAGAAGTATTTTAGATAACTCAAATGATACTAGAATTTTTTTGTGTTTTTGTGAAACTAACTCCAATAACTATACAGAAAATCACTTTATTTTTGGTAACTATTAGATTAAATTTGTTCTCACAGCTTTCCTGCTGAAACTTTATTGGAAATAATTTACCTGAATTTCAGATTCTGACCTTTTACACTATATTAGCATTCCAGGAGTACAGGTGGTTTGTCTTCATTTTTGTCCATCTTCTCTTTCCCTTCCTAAGTTCTGACACCCCTCATTAGTATATGGGTGTCTGATCAGCCTGGGAGCCACCACCAGTCCTCACAGAGTTTCCCAACTGCAGCCTCAGATCCATGCTTATTCCATCTGCCACTCTCTTACATAACATGTTGTCAAATGTAATTGACAATGTGGCCCCTGATAGTGAAATAACACGTTCATTGAGAATTTTGATGTCCTCAAGACTGTAAATCAACTGCTTTCAGAAAGTTCTGTTTCTATTGAAATACCATTGATCCTAAATCCTGCCTCCTCATATGCCCTCCGTACATTAATATTAAAAAACTAAACTGAAACTACAGCAATAAGAACTGAAGTAAGATGAGCAAACCTACTCTGGAAACTAACTGAATTAAAAACAAGAAGTCCAAACAAAATGTTTAAAAATGCCTCAATGATATCAGTGTCATAAACCAAGCAGTTTGCAGACACACTACAGACTGGAAAAGAGTTTTTATTAAAACACAAAAGTTATAAGGGAGAGGGGACCTGGGCTAGGTATAGTTGCGGGGACAAAATGGCAACTGGTATTGGAAAGGGGATCCCAGGGACAGAATCACAGGGGGTTGCAGCGAGGAACGAGGAAGGTTCTGCAAGAGGATGGAGAAGTGGTTATTGTTTTGAGGTAATGAGCAGATCACAGAGGAGAGTTTACTGGTGAGTTTGCACTCCTAACTTACAGGTCCGGGTTCAGAAAGCACTGAGGAGGGGAAGTCTGTAGGAGTATCCAGAGGCTGTTCAGCAGCCAGAGTATCCGGTGTGCAGTGGCAGGCTGGAGGGCAGACAAGCAGGCAGGAAAAGCAGTCAGATATTTCCAGAGCAGAGGAATGAAAGTTCACTCCAGGTGAGTCCAATTTGCGGGAATCGACACCCTCTGTACACAGGAAGGACAAGGTTACACGAGGAAAAGTCAGATAACACAATTTCAGAAGAGAGCTGCTTAGTTACCACCAGAAGGCACATAATAAACAGGCAAGGAGTGGCCGGTTGCTCTGGTTTAAGAATTCCTCCTGCTGAATGCTTGTAGATGAGGCCCAGGTGAGAAGTAGGAAGCTCCACCCCAAATGGCTGGAGTGGAGACCGGCAGCCTACAGGTGGAAAAACCCTGGACACTCCCACAGACCATGACAATCAGAGGTCAGAAGAAGATGGTCAGGCTGCTTTGAGATCATAAGAAGTCAACAGGAACTCAATGAACCGCTTGTCAGAACGGAAGACTTCAAATTGACGCCTGGTTTGATGATTCTCGATTTCTGAAGCAACCTTTGGGTGATAGGGTGAAAATGTGGTGTAAACAACAACTGTAGATCCGCCCTGCATGATATCAACAGTTCTGACTGCTGCTATTGGTGAAATGGTGTCAAACCAATTTCTTGAACATGTCAATGAGTTCCCTGTACTCAAATGGCCTCAACAATCACAAGATCTCAATCCAATGGAGCTCCTTTGGGATGTGGTGGATGGGAGATTCACACTATGGATGTACAGCCAACAAATCAGCAGCAGCTGTGTGATGCTATCGTGTCAATATGGACCGAAATCTCAGAGGACTGTTGCCAGCAACTTGTTGAGTCTATGCCACCAAAATTAAAGCAGCTTTGAAGGCCTAACCCAGTACTGGCATGATTAACCTAATAAAGCTGTTAGTGAATGTATATATCCTAATCCTCTCTACAGTGAATCTGCTTTTCAGAAACTCTTCTGCAAGGTTTTTTTCACACAGCACAGGTTTGCACACTGAGGTACACTTCAGATACTGCCAAGAGAAGCTGTTGACAAAAAAAGCAAACTCAAACTCAACATTCAGTCAGTCAGTCTTTCTTTCAGTTGTGCACCAAGAAGGTAAAAGAAAAAAGTCACACTTGCATATTAAATTATACTCATGGTTTTAATCAATAATACTCTGTTTAATGTTTCATCCTTCCATCAGTGAGCGGTGTTTAATATGGCCGATCTGAGACTGCAAGTGTGGAAAAAGAATGACTCATATTTTACTGGTCTCTCTGCATGTGTGCTTTTACGTCAAACCGATGTCGTGTAGGAGACACGTAGGAGAATGATTGTAAATAATAATGTCTTCTGCTGTAGATGTAAAGCAGCAGCGTTCCTCGCAGCTGACGAGGTGATGATCACCGAGGCTGTAACGGTTTGAAATACGCTGATTACTGTGGGTTGAGTTTTAAAGATCTCATTGCTCCTCCGGCTGTATGTGAATCATGAGAGAATGTTTTAGCATTTTAGTTGTACAAAATGATTTAGTGCTGGGATAAGGGTATAATAAATATAATTGTCAGCTGAGGATAAATGATTAACTAATCATTACTAGAAAATATTAATTAATCACCAGTTGTTTCAAAAAAGAGTTAATCATCCTGGTCATTCTTTGGTTTTAGAGCCAACTGTGAATATTTGCTGCCTTTGTAGGCTTGTTTTTGTAAACTCAGCATGTGTTTTGGACTGTTGAACAAACTAAAGCAAAAAGTGGAAATAATCATGACATCATTTAGCAATACTCATCATCATAGTGATGTTATTTTTTATATTTTCATAAGTGTTATAAGTCAGATGTCTTTGTGTTTATATTGTTTTTATTGCTATATCATATTCTCATCTGGGACTGAGTTACAAGTCTAGAAAAAAAGATCCGTTTGCATGGACTAAAACAAAAAACAGACACACACTAAACTCCAGTTGATGCAGAAAAAGAATTTATCTAATCTTGAACAGTATTATGGCATTAAAAAGTCATAACTGCAGTTATGACTTTGTCACTGATTGTGTGACATATTTGTACAGGACGTTTCCAGTAAGTGGAATTCTTTCTGTAAATTTACATAGCAACAGGAAGCCTCGCATTCATGCCTCTCCTGTTTAAAACCACACTGTGGATTGCTGTGGTATTATGGGCAGCATGACAGACTCTAATGTAGGAGGACAGGTGACACACTCTGGGGTGGGATTTGTGTGTGTGTGTGTGGGCAGGCGGGCGGGGGCAGCCATTGAAACTCACTATGAATCAGGTTGGCGACTGTATGTGTGAAATGTCATTTTGATTCAGCAAACCAGCAGCCCTCCAGTAGAAGCTTTATGTATCTTCCCTACATAAAGGTCTGTGCAATTATTAGAACGATGCATATTCTTAGTGTATCACTGAGACATTTCTTAGCGATGCACAAAGACAGAGAATCTTTGATGGTTTAAGCCACTGAAAGGTAGCAACATTTAGCGTCACAATACTGCTCGTATGAAAAGTGTGAAACTTGTAAGAAAATAAGCTTTCATTTAACATTTCAAAACCAATTTGATTTTGTGTCAGAGAAAAAATATATTTTCATCATTTTCCTGTTAGGTTATGAAGGTGCAATTCATGAAAAAGATGCCGCTTTGAGTGCTAATTATGCTTCTTTCGCAACGCAGTTTAGTAACAACGTGAAACAACTGTCCTAGTTTAATTTGGAGTGACTGTTCGGCTTTTGTCAAAGTCTTGTTAACAATAACCAAATATCTTTAAACTTAATAGCATTCCCATCAGCCTCTGTGGCCCTTTGTTTTAGTTGCAAATTTGCAAATGTTTTAATAACGACACACTAAGTCAATATGGTGAGTAACAGCTAATAGTAGCCTGTTAGAAGTGTCATTAGAGGCACAGCACTGTCGTGCTGTTACATATATAGCTATAGACTCTTTGTAGTGTTAAGCAAAAGTTAGAATAAATTGCAATGTGACAAGAAAGAAAGAAAGAAAGAAAGAAAGAAAGAAAGAAAGAAAGAAAGAAAGAAATCCACTTTGTTTTTCATGTTTCATATTTTGGTCATATTCAACAACTCATTAGCATTCAACATCACCATAATACATCATCATTGTTTCTCTTCATGGTGCCTTTTATATTATAAGTCCTCAACAGTTTGATCATAAAACTATAAATCTACTCACAATCCAACTGACATGTCTTAGTACAATAATTGTAGATATACACTATCATGAAAATAGAAAGCGGTCACAGGTACTTTAAAGCGTAGGTGGTTCGCCACAAATGGCAGTTGTGAAATACAAATCATACTGACATACTGTGAACGCAGTCACTTCCTGGCTTGAAAGACTTTGAATGACTGTTCAACAATGTATATTTGGCGAGGCAGACAGCTCAGCTCTTGGACTCTTTGAAGGCATGTTGTCCAGCATTTCCACAGTTCAAACCAGCCTGAATCAAACAGCAGATTTTGAAAACTGGATCAGTCTAGTTTCATTGAGCACCAATCTGCCTTACACTTCAGTCCATGAGTTTTTCTCATTATATCTCCAGTATCACAGTCACAGTGGTCACGAGGCTACATTCTCTAGCCAATTAAGAAAATCCATGAAACACACACACACACACTGAATCACACAACCAAATCATGCAATATCTCGTGTATTATTAAGCAGGGTTTGAATAAAACATAATGCTAGTGTTTCCCAAATTATTCTCACAGGGGAGATGTGAACTGCGAACATATTTGTGTGGTGCTGTCCTCCAGCTTGAATTAATGGTATTTAGGATTGATTGTTGTGCTTTCAACAGTAATGTTGTTTTCTTCATGGTAAACTTTGACATACACACGACATGAGGTTGCATTCTTGGAAACAAATCTGTGGAAAAAGACATGTTTAACATGCTCCTTTGTAATCCTGACTCTGGAAATTGGTTGATTTTAAAGTCCGTTGGTATCAAAAGAAATTATTGTCTTGGAAATTGTTTCTTCAAATCAACCATTGGGTAGGATAAAGGCAGCAATACAAAGGGACAGAATGGAGAGCCTAATATTACCTCAAGGAAATGCAGTTGCTTCTCTCCAAAGATTTACCATCCAGTGATTACGCTCCCCAGAGACACGGCCACCCTTTGAGTAAGACACAAAATAGTTGCAGATAGAGCTTTCGTCAATAAGTCATTGAAGGTCGGCTTAGCGTTAGCAGCTAAGTAACTGGTGGCTAATCAAGGGAAGCGAATCAAAGTATTGGCTGTTTAAGGATTTATGTGTGAAGGACACTCTCATAAACACTGCATGCAAAAAGCAAAATTCCTGTAAATTGTGTTTAAAGAAAAACACAGGATAATGTTTGCTACATTGCAATCAATTTGCTCTTTATGTCCCTGACTGTTTAACAGCGCAGCAAAGCCAATGCATGAATTAATAACATAACAAAAGTGTATGGATTTTTAAAAGTATTTAGTATTTTAAAAAAACAACAACATCCTGCTGGTTTTAATGACTGAAACATCAATGGTCTGTGCTTTGTACTAGTATCTAATGATACTAAGAAAACAGTGAGAAATCCTATTAGCAGTACTGTGATTCTGTTTTCTTTTTTGAACTTATTGGAAATAAGATAATAGGAACATATACCCAGAAAGTGCCAGATGAGACAAGAACCACAGTTGAGTTCCATTCCCTTCGCTATTCAGCCAGTGTTTTGCTGGAAATGCATATATACTCAAAGGGAATAAAGATCCATCCACCCTGGCAAAAGTCATAGAGTTGCAATGTAAACAGAAGTGAATTTCACTATGGGCAAAACATATCGCTGTTGACACATTCAAACTGAAATCACAGAGCATGTGCAACTGTCCCCAGCTGGGTTACACCTCTCCGCCCTCTCATTTCGGGGTAAAGAGGAGGCCTTGGAACTGAACGATGCAATGTGCCCACTGGCAGCAATGTTGGAGGTCCACTGCGTTTGGCAACAACAGCTGAGAACAGCTGATCCCATTTGTAGGCTTATGACTCGGCTGCCTCAACAATATAGAATAGATGATGATGTGGTGTTTGCAGTTGGGGACAGATGATTTAATTACTCCTACACATGTAATATTGTCTGCCTGCTACACCCCAATGATAAGATTACTTCACATCATGTTTCTAAGATGTATTTATAATGAACTTTGATGCCTTGAGTGATATTACTGTATTTATTGTGGTACCATAACGCTGATGTTGTTATTTAATCATGCATACATCATTAAAATATAATATTATAAGTCAAATTAAGAAGAAACAGCACTTGAGACTGTGCATTGTCTTATTATAGCTTATTTACTGATAATGGTTGGTTGATTATTTGCTGGTCACTTTTTTTTTAAGAATCAGCACCATGGACAGCGCTTTTGATTTTTTTTTTTCTGCACTCTTGCAGGTGCTGCTGCTGATCTTCACCTCTTACCTGTCACCAATACGTAAGGGCTTTTTACACTCGCCACTGATAGACTATCAACTGAGAGCATGATGCAGAAGTTCAACAACACACTAAAAAAGCTTTCTTTCTCTGTTGGGTTATGGGATGACTAACAGTAGCTTGAATGGCATGGATTTGGCTATGACATGCTTTCAATTTGCCTTTTTAACTTGTATACTCGTTAACAGTTCCTGCGTGTTATGTTCTTAATGTCACAAGCAAAACCTCATTAAAAAATAAAATAAAAATTTTAAAAGCTCTAATCCCACTCGCTTTTGTTGTATATCACAAAAGTTTTTTAAAAACCGAGAAAACCTGGACCTCCCATTTAGCAGGAATTCTCCGGCTATTCTTTAGATGTGGAGATTGCCCAACAAGATACTTTGCACTCCACTGCAGTGGGCACCCCCACTTCTAAGTTCTGCTCTGACAGGTAACCCATTTGACATTCAAATGAAAACCTGCCTGTGAACAAAATCTCAAGTATATTTGAAGTGCACTGATCCCACAAGAGCTGTGATTTCCAAGTATTAGGAATGCATGTAGCCAAGCAGCACAGTGTGGATTCTCCTGATTAACGCTCATAAGGTTGTCTAACTGAGTGTTGAAGGTCGTGGGGTAAAATGCGGCGACACATAGATAAGAAAAGTCCAAATTTTTTGAGATAAACTGAGGGGCATACTTAGGAGACGCTGCAACCAGGGACTTGCATGGGTTTCTGTGGCTAAGAGAGGAAGTCCTGAAATTGAATTTCCCTGCAATATAAGTGCCAGCTAATTATTTTCATAACCCGAGGAAAACTTTTCTTGTGCTTCGTGAAAGCCTGCTTCCAGAGGTCAGGTAGGGATCTTGCCAAATGCATTAATCAAAGAGGGATAGTACTAAGCATCTCACTGAAGCACTAGTAGAAACTAGCGAACCCCATTAAGCACTAATCCTATTTTACAGGTTTGGATTGGGGACACTCTAAAACTGCGTTCACCTTTTCTGAAACCACACACATGCAGGAAGGAAGCTGCACAGGACGTTATCAAAGGAAAAGACACCACATTATAAATGTATTTCCTCTATTTTGGTTTGAGAAGTCTTTCTCAGTGTGTTATAGAATGTGTTTGTATGTCCTGATCAGTCTTGTTAAATAGTAGCTCCCTAGAGCTCCTTGAATGCAGACACTTTCAGAGAGAAAATACATTGATTTTTAATATTATACAGAGAGCAATAATCAATACGGAGATAAAGGTTGCCATAGTTTATGTTCTCAAAGTGAAGAAGGTTAGTGAAAGAAGCCTATAAGCTATTTTTATAGTGGTGTGAAGGTTGCAGAGAGTGTAAATTCACCCATTACCTATTGACCTTACACACACATCGTCATGCTCAAGAGGCACACTGGCCGGAGTCGAAAACAGACTAGACATGTTTTAGACAGGATGACTGACACAAATGTAACCCTGCATCTGAGCAAAAGGTTCATAGAACCACTAATATTCTTGGGCAAGGAGATACCCAGGGGAATACACCAGATAAAATGATATCTGCTTCTAATGACAAACCTCCACAGCCAGGATAAGCCAAATGGCAACAAGATGAACTTTAACTTACGTCAATGGATGTTCATCACAGCCAGTGAGCTTAATGGCCTTTTCTGCATAACAGAAAGGAATTCTCTGGTCCCTGCTTACAAGTACAGGACATCACTGGATGTTGCATTCAGAGGGCTTGAACCGTTAATCATTATAGAGCGTATAGTTTGGTACCTACCCCACGTACAGAACTGCAACCAAAGTGACAGCATCAGTATATCCACTATGCTTATTATTTATTTTTTCACTTTTACTTTTCAAGACTCACTTTGATAAGAAACGTACAAAAACTAAACATAAATAAACAGTTGTTTAAAAGTTTCATTTGACCACTTTTAGTTTCTTATATAAAATAATTTATAATTACATTACATAATACAAGCTGAAGTCCAGAGCACATGCTTTAGTTGTGGCATTTGTGACAACAGCTTTTTACAGGTTGAATTTATTCATTTTAAAATGTATTTGCATTTACAGTATTAGTAATGTATGAGTGAATATTGGGAAATAGTATATGAAACATTATGTGGTGTTATAATACTCTAATAAGTCTAATAAAGTCTCATTGAAACTTTATTCAAAAACAAAAAGAAACTCGTACAGAAATGGAACCAACATTTCAATGACTTGAATAGATTCCTCTGCTGGAAATCCTCACATTTTTTCCACTTCTTAAGAATCTTCAAATACTTGAGAGGGGTAAGAAGCACAGTATATTCCTGGGAGAGAATGACTGTCGACAGCCTGTCAAGTTCAAAAGCATCTTCAGAGCGGGACATTACCTCTGCGCCTAAAGCAGTAAACAGTGCAGTCAGACTCATCGTGAACATTAGCAAAGCCACTAATGAAAAATGTGATCACTGCAAGAATATAAAAGGAGCTTGTGGTTGTGTCATTTCCTGTTGTTTATGAAAATGAAATGAAAAGCAAACTTCGGGGTCACGGAAGTTGTTATTGTCCATAAAAAAGCGGAACCGCTTTGGCAGCAGCTTAAAATGTAAAGGAATATGTAAAGAAAAAAAAGAAGTTTAAAATGTGACTTTTTGCCATATGCAAGAAGACAGAATGCAATATCAGATGTTTAAGTTTTTGGAGGGTTTTCTGAGTTGTTGTGAGTTTTGGATACTTGATGAATCACATCAAGGACCAAGACACCCCTTTATCTTGGTCCTTTCCTTCTCACTTCCTTTTATACTTAGACAAAGACACGCACCCATTTTCAGCCTTCTTTTCAAATGTACAGCAATATAGATGCACCCACATTTCGAAATGATAAACGGTTTTCTTGATTTTGTCGACTACTCCCGTTTCTCTATTTAAAAAAGAATCAATCATGATACAAAGAAGCAGATGGCAGCCTTAAATAAGACCACAGTCCTTACTGCAAGCAACGGTGCATGTGAAACTAAAGACTGTCTCTGTATTTGCAAACGTCTTTCTCTGCACATAACAAAAGGGGACAGCTGAGACGATTTGCAGGCTTGGAGACGTCTAACTGACTGAGTAACCCTTAACTGAGTCCAACCTGTGTAAAATTAGCCACTTTTTTGATTAATGATAATACAACTGCAATTAATTGAGGAAGAACAGGGAAAAGGTACTGTAGTAAAATAACAGCAACACTGATGTGTCTCTGGTGACAACCAAAGCTCCCGCAAGTAGGAAATTATTGCCACAAAGTTGCAAGCTATTTTAAAACGAAGAAGAGAATACAGACGACTGCTCCAAGTGATGCCGAATGGTGGTTATATCTCAGAATTCAAAAGACGATACAAGTTCGCTGAATGCCTTTAACCTATGTCGTCCAAGTTTACTTGTGCACACACACATTTGTTTGTTTGCGTTGCATTTATGCTTTACATACAGCAGGTCCCAAAGGCCTTGATGGTTCGGGCACTTTACGTCTCACTGCTGAACTGTAGGCTTTCTAAAAGTACGAACGCACATTTTTCATTTCACTAAGTCGCACTGGCCATAAAACCACGCTGGCTGTGTGCCTAAAGCACCGCTGTCCCCTGTGAACTGTTAAATACGGGATTCATCTACTGCCCGCGGAAGTATCAAGTTGAAGTAGTGCTCCAACTCGCCCATAGCCTAAATTATGAGCCCGGTGTTTGGTTTGCTTGCTCTTGTGTGCCACTGGTGGAAGACATCGGGGTGGCGCCTCCCTCCTCCTCCTCTCATCCTTTCCCTCCCTCGCTCCACCGCTCCCTGGGGTGTGTCTATGGTAGCGCCTCTCCTCTCTCGTTGCCGTGCGTGTGTGGTGCGCGCCGCTGTTGCTGCCGCCGCCGCCTCCTCCCTCTGCCTCCTATCTGCATCTGCTGCAGAGCTTTAGCCAACACGCATCTGTGCTCTGTCTTGTTTTTCCCGCTATCTTTCTGCTTTTGCCCACCACAATTGTCACTTTCTTCCTCTTTTTTTCCTCTTCTCTTCTCTTGCTGATAAGGAAGTCAGAGCACACCTACAGCCGTGGAGTCTACGGGGAAAGATGGGGCACTGACTATTCGTCACTTTGGAGTATTGAGGACGGCGATGAACCGGAGGAGAGCGCCGGATAGGATAGGAGCCGTGAAACCCACATCATTCACCGCGGATTGAGCAAGCCTCCCCTCCCCTTCCTCCTCTCTCCCCTCACTCTCTGTCTCTCCCTAGTCTGCAGCCTCCAAGAACAGCCGCCGCATCATTTTTTCAGAGCAGCAGTACCCCCCTCCTCCCTCTCTCTCTCTTCCCCATCCTCTTTTCTACCCGTCTCCCTTTCTGCTGCTTGCACCACTGTGGGAATGCAGCGAAGGTAAACGAATCGTAAGGGGCTCCTGTTTTTTTTCTTCTTCTTTCTCTTCTCTCTCCTCCACCAAACACCGGATCTATTATCCCAGGGACGGACTGCAGTCAGACTGCTCTGGAGACACGCCGCTGTCATTCCGGGAAATCAGCGCGGGGTGGTCAGCGTATGGATTAGACCAGGATCAATTGGATTTAGCCCGCTTCTCAGGGCACCACCAACAGCAACACCGCCCCAGTCTCATTGGCAGATCACATCAGATCCCCTTCTGCCCTGCCTCGTTTCAGTTTCGGTGGCTTTCACCGGCTTGGATTATCGACAGCTGGAGCGACCGAAAGGGTGGCCGTTCCTAAGGGCTGTGAGGGGCAAAGTTGGAGCAGCCTACAAAGACATTGCAAGTGGGAAAGGGAGCCCATTAGTAGGCTGCACATAAGCTACAGGCTCTAATGTAAAGTAAACTCCGATGAGACCCAAGAGTAGAGTGATTTGAAGAATTTGTCTTTTGCCGACCTTATTCGGCCGATAATCATCCAGCTGAGTGGAGAAGGGTGCTGCCTTTAGCCCAGGTTGTTGGTCTGCGCACGAACACACACGCGTATGGATTTACAGCTCCAATCTGAAGCTCGCCACGCAACGGATCGATATCTTTCGTTTTTTTGCGTCGGCTTTTTAACAAGGGAGTGAAGCATCCTGGGATTTATCATCGCTTCGTTAGCGCTAAACTACAGTGAGGCGCCCTCCCCCGACCCCCCTCCCTCTTCCCCGCCTCTCTCTCTCTCTCTCTCTCTCTCTCTCTCTCTCTCACCTGTCCATAACCTGTGTGCTTGTGTGTATATTCTTGTGCATTTCTGTGTCTGTGTGAGTTTATGTGGTTTGTTGTCCGCCAGAGGGAGTGTAGGTTATATTGCTCGTGTATGCATTTGAGTGCCGTGCCAGCTTTTAATTAGTAAGCCTACACCTAGTACGTGACTGAGTAACTTAGGCTATCTCGTGTCTGCTCTGCTTGTGGGTGCTTGTGCATTAGTACGTGTTTTATGTTGCTGCATGAAGGCATATAGACCAGGTATTGTGTGGGTACTATTTACTTAAGATGCACAGCATTTCTTCTGCACCACTTGTCCTTCCTCTTACATGCCATTGTGTAATTTGGCCACCTGTTTGACCTTCCCAGTACCTTAAAAGAGACAAAAAAAACCTCCAGCAGGATGAGCGATCGTTCTGGTGCAAGTACTCTAGCAGCCATGACGCTGGAGGAACCAGGGGCAGAACAGGCATCTCCTCGAGCCCCAGGCCCTCTCCGCTGTGGCCCCTGTGCCGTGTGGCCTCGCCAGCAGACCTGGCTCTGTGCCGTGCCCCTAGTCATGGGCTTTGTGGGACTGGGACTCAGTCTTATGCTGCTAAAATGGATTGTGGTGGGATCCGTCCAAGACTATGTCCCCACTGATCTAGTGGATCCTAAAGGTAGCATTGGACAGGATCCTATATTTCTCTCTAAACCCAGTGCCATGCCCAAGGGGCCTGACATTTCCACTGCCACCAGTACTTTAGCAGCCTCTACGACAGCAATGGTGTCAACTACCACGCCACTAGCTGCAGACGGTACCGCCCCAGCGCCAAGAACTAGATCAGGGCCTCCAGCTAATCACTCGGCCAATGGCAGCACTGCCAATGGAGATGGCAACAGTGCCCCACACCTTCATAACCGTGCTGGCACCCGCGTTAGCGGGACTGTTACCACTTCTGCTACTCGTGCCACCCGACTCACTCCACCATCCAGCGGTAGGGAGGTCACCCCTCGAAGTAATGTGAGAAAGGGAAACAGCAATGGACGTAATGGAGCTGTCAACTCCAAGCCAGGGCAGACTTCTCCTACCGTCACCACTACCACATCTGTTACAACTACAGCTACACTGAAGGCCACTGCTAAGGTACAGCCGACCACCTCTCAACCGCCAGCCCCTGTCAAGCCCACGTCACGCTGGAATCATGGACGCCCAGGCAAGGGCCCGGCCACACGCCCACACCACCGCTTCCGGACGCGTAAGTTCACTTTTTGAATTTATGGAATTGTATAAGTGAGTACTGCTGTGTGAGGTTATGCGTGTGAGTCTCCCGATGAGTGTACCACAAGAGCTTCTTTTTTCTCTGGGCCTTTATAACAGGAAGGATGGTATTTGACTACAGTAACGAGTTATCATCTCTACCTGTGTGCCTTGGTAAAGAAAACCTATTTCGTCTGATATGCTTTGTTGTAACTCATGGGCTGAGAATATAATTTTTTTCCCTTCGATATCCACATGGAAAGTGGATACTCTAGCAGCTTAACATTAATCATATTCATTAGCACAGGCAGATATCCGAGGATATTCTCAGTATTTTCACCCCTCTTGTCTTTATCTTTCACTTGTGCATTAATCCGATATGAATCTTACCTCCGGAGGAGGTTTTTCTTTTTTTCACACAGTGGTTTAAGCACCGTTAAAGACAGAGCTCCATTTCGTAGAATTTATTTTGTTTTGTCTGCTAGAGTTGGGATGTTAAAGCTTTTTGATGGATGCTGTGACCGAGGACAGCATATTTGTGTTATGAAAACAAATAACAGGAGCGGGTGAGGTGTGGAAGCAGGAGAAAGGTTAGCTCTCACCTCTTGTCTAGAGGAATCAGTTATAACAAGGCCACACATCCCATTTAGATGAGAGGATACTGAGAGCAGAATGCCGCAGGTACAGCTTTAACACTGCAGGGAGGCAAGGAGGAGGAGATACTAATAAAAAAAGAGACTGAGAGGGGGAAATATGATGGGTACAGGGATGAGAATGACGTTTGCGAGGACAAGTGGAAATATATGTGGTAGGAAATGGATTAAAAGATGAGAAATGCTTTGAAAACAACATAAAGTTGAAGAGGATGGCGAAGGAAGGAAGTGAATGCGGGAAGCACAACAAAGCAGGAAATTGAAGAGTAGGAGTTGTGAGAAGAGAGAGATAGCAGATGGAGAGGGCTAAGTGAGGGAAAGGCTATAGGGAGATAGGGTTTAAAGCAGGGGAGCTGTGAATTTTGCATATTTTGCATTGTGTAAAGAAAGAAGGCTTCGTGATCAATTCCACAAGGGACATGTTCTGAACTTCACACAGATTTTCTTTTTTTTATGTGGGTGGAGCATGATGTGTGTGTAATCATTAGAACTGGGTATGACTACGTAAAATGTAACTTTTTTTTCAACTCACTGATGTTGGGAGCATTTTGGGATTTCAGTAGGGGTCTTTCATTTTAGTGCCCTATTCTGGCTCAGTTGCATTTTCACTTCCGATAACTGGACTCACCATTAGAGTATTTTTGGATAGCTTCCTGTTCTTTTTTCAACCTACTTCTCCAGAGGGCAGTGACAAAGTATCACGATGACAACATGAACCTTCATTTCTCAACATTTCTGCTATGGCTCATATGTTTGGACAGCAGTTCCGGATGACTACAAGTTATTTCTTATCTCCGTGTTCGTCGCCGGACACGTCAGTGGCTAATACTCCACTGACAGTGATTAAGTGATATATTTTTCTTTAGCTTAGGGCAACATATTTCCTGCATAGCTGTTTGGAAATTGGATGTTAAACCACCTTTTTAAAACAAAAAAACCCCTGCTGTGCTACCTTTCTCATTATCCCAAATATGGGCGCTGTGGTAAACCTGTTTGGCCAGAAAACAGCTGTGGCATGAGGAATAGAATAAAGACAGTCTTCTGACTTCTCCTGCAGAATAATCCACTGCTCCACAGTCAATTATATCACTCCACAAAGAGCTGCCAAACAGCTGAAAGCTGCCAAAGTGGGCAACCCCCTTGTGTGAACATCAGGAAGCATCTGTTTGTACTCTATAGTATAAAAGGGCGCAGGCTTCACAAGCTAGAGCATACTTAGTAAAGCTGCCTTCCATTAATAGAAGCTTTGAAATGTAAACGTAATTTTCACTGGTGGCTGATGCTGTTTTATTTGGTGTTGTTTTTTTTATAGAAGTTTCTAGCCCACTTGTTGACATCATGCAGAGTGGGCTGACATTTTGGCCCACTTGTTGAATCCTTTAGTAAAGCCTGCAGGTGGCACTTCACTGGCACCAAAACACAACTCTACGGGGCTTATTGAGCTTGAAAGCAACAAGTATGGATTTTGGCTAATGTTTTAGGAATCTCTGTGATACAAAATAATAATGCAAACTATAACCTTGAACAACAAATCCAGGTTACAAACTTTAAGCCCTTGTCGTGTTTCTCAAAATCACTTGTGAGAGTTTAGAAAGCTCTTTGGTAGTAGTTCACAATGCCAGAAATAGTGTTATTTGAAATAAAAATATGTTGCGCTTCTACAGTGAGTAATGCCATTTTAACAGCCAGGTACTTCACCAGAAAATCTTACAGCTAGATTTATCAAACCATGACAGCAGCTGATCATTGTCAGAGCATCTACAAATTCAAAAGTGATTTTCTCCTAAAACAAAACTTGAATGAAGCCTGTGTGAAAAATGACAGCTTGTAGCCCATGATCAGCCAATCAGAAATCCACTATCGTGATTCATTCTTTTCAAGTTTGAGTACATTACAATTTAAACCGTACGAATAGCATCTGTCTCATAGTATAGTTCTGTCCACACAACAAAATCATGGGGAAGACAACTTTACAGTTGTCCAGATGACGGCCACTGATACTCTCCAGAAGGAGGGAAAAATGCAGAAGGTGAAAAGACTGGCTGTTCTCTGAGTGCCATATCAAAGCTTTCTGTATTCATGGATAGTTGACTGGACGGGAAAAGTGTGGTGGGAAGAGGTGCACAAGTAACGTGGATGACTACAATCTTGATTTTCTTGATTGTGACGAAAAGTTGATTCCAGAACTTGACAGGGAGTGCACTGAGGCTTGTGCTGTTGCATTCCTAATATCTTATCACTTCTGAACCAGTGATGTCAGCAGTTTTTTACTTGGAGTGAGGAGAAAAAGAACCCAACTGTTGCTCATTGGTCCAAAAGTCCTCTTTTCAGATTAAAGTAAATGTTGTATTCCATTTAGAAATCAAAGTCTGAGGCATCTCGAGGAAAAGCAGTCAGCCTCATAAGCCAGGGATTTGAAGTCCAGTGTGAAGTTTCCACAGTCTGTGATCATTCGGTGTGCCATGTCTTGGTGTTGGTTAGTCCATTATGTTTTATTAAGTCCAAAATCAACCCAGACATCTACCAGGAGGTTTTACCTGGTGACGGGCTTCACGGAGATGCTGATTTCCTTTGCCAGCAGGGCTAAGTACCTGCCCACAGTGCCAAAACTACTACCAAATGGTTTGCTCACCATGTGTCGACATAACTCTGCTTGACTGGCTAGCCAAATCACCTGACCTGAACCTATTAGAGAGTCTGTTAAACAATGATGAGAAATACCCAACCTCTCACCAACTTAAGATACTGATTTTTTTTTATCTTCATGATTTATAAGCTATATGCATCTAAATTAAAGCAATAAATGTTTGAAATATCCGATATCACATTTTCAGAATAAATGAATGTAAAAAATGTGAAAATTTCCTATTTCAATGACATTATGGAGGAAATGAAGTTCATATGGACTTCTTAGTGTCACAGTATTGCCAATATATGTGCATATTTATGTGTTTATATCTATATACTTTGAAATGTCAAAGTAAATCTGTGTAAGTTTAACTCAAACATCTGTAACCCTCAGGATAGACACCAGGAATGTACAGCTTAGTTCTCAGTGTCTATTTCAACCACTGTTGATGCTTATTCTGTCAAGTCAAGGCTGCACTCAGTGTTGAAAAGCTTCTTGTTGCTACGTTATTCTGCTATGCATCGTCTCCTGCGGTGTTGCTATGGGCTCAAATATTGAAGCATTTTATTTACTGGATATCACTTGCATTCTCACAACCCTTCTGCTAATTACATTTAATTTCATAACCTGCTCAGTCTTTATGTGCTTTATTTTTCTCAAAACCCCAACAAAAAAGGAAAACATCGCCTCTTCTAAGGCTCAGTTGTATCACGCTTGCTATAGGAGCCTTTAGTTGTGCAGTACAACATAAGAACACGCAGGGAAATTCTTGGCAGGTGATAAAATGCCCTGTAAACCGTGACTTCAGATAAAAGGGATTTCATTTTTTAAGTTGTTATAATGTACAGTCTTTGGTTTCAAGTTGATGACATATAGGAGGTAGGTTTTCCAAAGCATTTTTCTCCCTCTACTTCACTACCACTTGCTACGTTTGGTGAAGATCTAAACGAATCTCTGTGTCCTGGAAGACAGAAAATCTTTGTCTGTTGAGGATAATGACATATTTTACCTAGTCCTTTTGTATTCCTTTCTCCTCCCTTTCCCCCCCATCTCCCTCTCTCCCCGTGGTTATTGTGTCCGCTCTCTGTGTCATTGTATTCCACCATCTATTTTTGCTTTGCTTTTGTGCTTTCTGTCCCCCTTTTACTTTAGCTCCTTAGCTCATATCCATGAGTAGTCGCTGAACTGCCGATACGTACTCGTGAACACAAAGGAAACCGTGAAGCATGTGTGTGCCCGTACGCATGAATCCCTCGTCTGTTTTTCTCTATGTGAGGTTATGTATGCAGCTCCACTCTCTACATACAAGCAGGGATATAACAGGCAAATGGAGCAGTGCACAATGAATGTCTGTTGGGCAACCATGAGACTCTGTGTTGGCTCGGGGCCCATGCGTCTCTCGCCTCATTTGTAAGAAATCTTCAGTAAAGTGTGGTTGTAATTCCGTCCACATCTCACTAGCCTGATTACAGACCTGTGAATCACCAGCCACATTCAAATTTTGCTTCTTTTTTTTTTTTGCAAGCGACTCAAAGGTCTCTCTTGCTCTTTATTGCAATCAATGGCTATTTCCTCATTTAGAGAAAGAGCAGAGTCAGTCAGCGCCTTTATATGTGGGAAGTGTCCCAGTTTGCATCAGCACTTTTTACATTTTGGGGAACATGATCAAAGTGTGTTAAAGCTAGAAATTGAGCCATCAAGGCAGTTGTAACTCAATTGGCTAAAAAAACAGCTATTAAATCAAAACAGCTGAGCACTGAAGGCATAAAAAACCCAAAATGTCTTGTTGTTATTATTCCCTATAGGTTTAAATGATCAGCCTGGCTCCCTTGTCACTTAAGGGAATGGAATTTTACTTAGTCCTTCATCTTGAAGCTGCTTGTTTTTTTTCCTGTATGCAATTAACAGATTTTTTGAGCTTGTTAACACATATCTTACGAAATAATTTGGCATAAAAAGCTCTGATCATGATAAATGACAATCTGGACGTTTTTATTTTTAGCAGCCTCGACAGATTCATTGTTACCTGGAAATGTCATTAAACAGATGGGCATCTCAGTTACAGTGACGGGCCCCAGCCAAATAAATACACACGCAAAAAGCTTAATAAGAAGTAAATGTCAACACAAATTTAAAGCCTTTAAAGACTTCAATGGTCTTGAATGTGATAGATATGCTCCGTCCATACACTTGCTCAAAATCATTAAGGTTTAGTCCCCAATCAGCCTTAACCATCCTGCGATCGAAGCTTATTTCAAAAAGGGGGTCGTGCCTTTGCTCTTGTTTCGCCAAGACTCTGTAATGATCTCCTGAATGACCTCAGACAAGAATCAAAGGCTGGGATTGTCTTTAAATCTGAACTAAAGATTTGCGTTTTTTGGTCAGGCTTTTGGAATCAGTTGATCTCTGGAACTATTTGGAGAGTAGGTTGGTGGTGCCATGCTGTTTTATGTGAACAGTGTGTTTTAGGAACGTTTTTATTTTAGATTTATTCAACTTTTACTTTTCATGTATTGTTCTTATCATTGATATATTGTAAAGCGCTTTGGTTTTAAATGTAGGGTCTTTAAATTTGCACCTTGAGGTGACTGTTTCTGTGATTTGGGGCTGTAAAAATACAATTGAACTGAAAATGTGCCATTCAAATAAACTGTACTTACTTCATTTGAGTCAGAATAACATCACAATATGATTTTAGGGTTAAAAGCGAGCCAGTTACAGTACCTCACAGATGTAGGAACAATAAAAAAGAGACCATAACCGTAAATGATTTGTTTTCTCTGATGTTACTGAAAAAAAAAGTAGTAGAAAGGTTTTTTGACATGCAAGCCCTGATTTTTCTGCTGTTGTTTGTTTGTTTGTTTGTTTCTGTTGCTTCTTGACTATACACGAAGCCTGCACAAAGTATTACTGTAGGACAAGTGATGCGTGTAAGGGGGATTAAAAACAAAGATATAAATCCAGTTTGCCTCTCTCTCGCTCTCTCCAGGGAGGTCAGGCTCAGATTTGCCAGGCTGCCTCTGAGGCCCCTCTGTCTCTCCCGAGACATGCTCTGCTTGTTCGCTGAGGCCGGCCCAAGCAAGGCTGCCTCTGCACAGTGTGTGCAGCTGCACCGATTTACAAATACCTTCCTAGTTGGAAGGCAGGCTTATATGGCCCCAGCTTCTATCATTTGAGGCTGAAAGTCATTAAGTTACATTTTAGTCTAGCTAGTTGGCTTCAGAAGAGCAACATGATGGTCCCATTTAAGGTAGAGATATTTTGATGTTGTTAAAGTGAATGCTAGTTAGCTTTTTGAAAGCTTTGTTTAGCACAGCTGTATACCAAACACTTATTTAGATGCTTAATTGCTTAAAATGAGCGAGGAGCTGTTTCTGTATCCATAGATTGTTTGTGTGAACGGTAAGATGACACAAATAGAAATTATTCATATTTGCACTGCTATAGAAGGCATTAGGAAAGGCCATGCACTCAGACATACTGCACTACCTATAATTCTTCTGACACTGTACCAAATGGCTTCCATTAGTGTTTCTAACATACAAACAACTGTACACCTACAATATCAAAACAACAACCTTTTATTAATTTTTTTATCAAGTTCATAAAGCAGAGATCTTAAAAAATATCAGGGAGTTATGAATTTAGAATTACCTGGTTTCATCAGACAGTAGAAGATGTGTGCAGTATTGTGCAGTGGTGGCCCTGAACATCTAGCAGAGACACTTGACACTGATGGGCACCAATAACAAAGCAGAAAGAAAAGCCTGCAGACACATTATCCTAGAGTGACAGCCCAGTGAATGTTTGAAATTTTGTGGGAATTGATCCCATGCCCTTTCCATTGCTGGTGCTCTGCTCTATTCACTGAACCTCAAAGAATCAATAAGGAAGAGGGCGGGAGAGCGAGCCTCGAGTAAGGATGGCTAGGAGAGAGGAAGAGAGGAAGAATGAACGATGGCATGAGGAGAGAAATGGGGTATGTTGGATACAAAGGAGAAAAATAAAAAAATTAAAATTTATTGGCGCAAAAACTGTCAAAAACTTCAAGAGCAGGCCCCAGAAGTGAGGATCCAGATACAAGTTAAAAGCACAGAGACATCACACTTAACTGAATGGGCCTCAGCCAGACATTTTACATATCTCAGACCACCATTCTAGCCGTTCTATTATTATCTCTCATTTTTATGCAGATTGCCCTGAAGGTATTATCCGCATTTGAATTTTACAAGTATTTCATTTCTGTCCTGTCACCGCAATGTCTGCATGGTTTGTTCTATACTGAACTGAATCAGCAAGCAATGCAAATCAGTCAAAGTTATCAGTGTATCAGTGTATTATTGTATACAGTACACATACATTTTATGCATATGTGTGTGGGAAGCTGTATTGGTTTTTTTGTTATGTAGATAAATGGGAAAGGCATGCACTATACCAACTTCTGGTAAGATTGTGCAACTCTTTGAGTTGATTCTGGCATTCAAGAAAAATGGCCAGTATTTGACCTTCTAAGTAAAAATAACAAAAGTTCTTTCTTTTCAAATAGGGAGGAATCGAGGAATTTTGATGTTTGCATTTGTTATGTTGTAGAAAATTGAAACTTTTGAGATTTTCTGTATGAAACAAAAATGTCAAAATTGAGAAAACAATGGTCAATTTATCAAGCTGGATTGTGGATTGCTGCTAGCCTCTAGAGGCCGACTGATAGAAGATATTAAAGACGTGCCAATAGTGATATTTGGTGATATAAAAATCTGATATTCGTCTGTATCAGTGGGTATTTTTTCTCTAAACTGGTTTTTGTGATATTTCAAACACTTGTGTTGCTAACAGCGAAGCTTCAAACTGCACTGTGGTGGACAAACTATGTAATATCAACACTCATAAGATACTTGAAGGGTGTTTCTTCAGGGCCAACTTTTTTAATGTTTATCAAATGTCATAAATACCAGCATTAGTATAGATCAGCAAATATCTAATCAGTCTTCTTCTGAGGGCTACCTGGAGCTCTCATAGGAGCAGAGGCAGGGAACACCCTGGACAGATAACCATTCAGTCAGATTCACACCTACAGTCAATTTAGAATCACCAGATAACCAGACTACCCAAGGAGAACCCACACAGACACAGGGAGAACCTGCAAACTCCACACAGAATGGCGTCAGAGTGGATTTGCATCCAGGACCTTCTTGCTGTGAGGCAGCATTGCTAACCACCACAGCACTGTGCCACAAATAGAAAATATCAGCTGATGATATCAACCCAACTGATCAATCGGCAGCTTCTATTAGTGTCGGCTTTTGAGAACATTCTAGAAAAAGAGATAGCATTGATGGTTAAATATGAGCCTAACTGCAACAATGTCCCCGACCCTAACCTTAAGCTCCCGGAACCTAAATTATACATGACTTTCGTGCTGGTGGTAAAAGGTCAGTGATTCCTGAGGGAATGTGGCTCGAGACGGGTATCTCACTCCCTGTCAATCTTGCTATACAGGCAAGACCTTAAAGAGACAGAAAAGTTTTTAAAAAATGTCTGAAGAGAAGCAAAAAAAATCTCTTTATACTCTTTTGATTTTTCCGTTTGTTTGTTTTGCTTTGTTTTTTTATTCAGCTGCCCTGAAATGTGACTCATCAATCAGCCATTTCTGTCTGGGTACAAGTATATTTGCAGTGTGTCACTGCAGTCATCCATATCCTGTTTATCCACTGAGGAGAAACTTTTCTACTTTAAGTACTGAACGAAGCCATCTTAGTGGCTGTGTGATCACTGTGTGATTCATGTGGACAAAATGTCCACTGAGAGATAGCTGCGAGGAGTAGCATTATATTCAGGGAGGTGAAATATTAATATATCCAAAGAATACCATGTGGAATGTGTATTGCCGGGAAATGTGCATAACTGATGAAGATTCCCTTTTATAAAGCACTTCACCTGCCCTGTGCTTGATCCTATTATGGCAAAAACATGTAAAGGATGTAAGTGCATGGACTTTAGCTTCAATAGGCTGCTATTCAGGGTCAATGGCATCAATATTCATAAGTGCCCTGGATGCAAACACAGGAAAACTTTGGGATTTAGCTTGTTTTTGCTCTTTGTTTTTTAATAATTGTGGCAATATCTCTCCCCACAGAGGAAGTTGTTATTAATATTTCCACAGAGAAATAAAGGTATTCTTAGCCTAAGGGATAGAATAATCCTTATGAAAAGTAAACAGTGGACATTATTGTCTCTGACCATGCGTCTCCCACTTTATATCCTTTCAAATTGAAAGAAATAAGTAGTGGAGGCAGCTTTAAAGGCTTGGTTTAGTGACGGTGGTGATATGCATGACCTTAGGGAATGCTCATTAAGGCTCAGTTCAATCACCAGCTGTCAAATGCAAGTCTAACACAGTGGGTACTCACTTACTCACTTATGTCTGCTTCTAATTCTCAAAAAAACCCCATCATTCATTCACGCATTCATTCATTCATTCAGTTAGTTATTCGCTCATCGATGCAAAGAGTTACCCAGTTACTTCCCTATAGCTCGAGGGGCTCTGAGCTATAGGAGCGTGTGTGGATGTGGAAGTTCAGAGAGCATTACAGTCCATCATATCTGATCTGAGACTGTTAGATCCCAATATTGAATTACAGACCCTGTGGGGTCTCTGGTTCTGTTATCAATTTGCAAACAAAAGAGGCAGAAAAGAAGGGAAGTGGGGCCTCGACGCGTTGGCGGTGATGGTGGCTTTGAGGCAGGTTTTGGTGGGATGCGATGAATCTAATAACGTCCAATTTTTGTCTGCCAGGGGACTGTAAGTGGCAGTGCCATTTGTGATTTAGGTTAGCTAGGTTAGTTCTTCCCTAGTCTGTTAGATAAATGGATTCCATTCTGGATAAATTACAGCTGTAGTGGTTGCATAAAACCTTCATTAACTATTATGAAAAACATTTTTACGGCCTACAAATCCTCTAAAGCTGCATGAGGGGTTATAAAAGGAGAACACTGTGAGTAAGACATACGATAGCATGCTTGTGGATTGTATTAATGTTTACATTTATTTTTTTAAATAGATAATTAATTAAAAAAAATAAAAAAGAAAGAAAAAATAATTTGCAACTCCTTTGTTAATTTCCAACTAGCACTAATCTTGTTGGTATAAACATAAACCCCCTGCTGTAAAGTAGACAGCGTTTCATCATTTCCTCCAAAGTTATCTGTATCTAGACCTCAGCTGTTTCAGCACAGAGATATGTTTAAATCACGATTTTGAACGGAGGCGCGTGCAGCATGTAGAACATGATTTCTCACTTCCTGGTTCGCACATAGCATCTGGGTACATGACGAGCCTGCAGGAGAGTGTGGATTGCGGAGGTTGCAGCAGTCGGATTGATTCACTGCAATGTGTGGCCTGCTGCCACCCCCAGTGACGGGAAACGTGCCATGATGCCCTGGTTGAGATGGAGAGGGTTGTTTTGGCGTGTGGAGGTGTAGGTGAAGATGGAGGTCACCTCTTGCTCTCTCATCCTCTCTCGCCTCCCTCCCACTATCATTCAAGCCTCTAAACTTAGTTTCTCCTTTCTTTCTTTCTTTCTTTCTTTGAAATTCTCATCCTTCTGTCCTCTATTTTAAGTCACGCCTCTCTCTTCTGTCTCCTTTCTTCTTTGCAGGCTTTCTTTCCCTTTTTTTTCCAGTCACCTCACATCACTGATAATATGACTACCAGCCAATAAGAGCTCTTATCTGAGGAGTGTACCGGAAGAGATAAGGGTATCATTCATCATTCCATATTAGCTGCTGTCGCCACTTCCTCCAGAAGAATTCCCAAGGAAATTATGACAAGAAATCGAGCCTATTTCATCGCTGATATCTGCTGTGCTCAAAATAGGACCCTGAATTTCTTTAGTTGTTCATATTGTGCTAAACCTTTAAGCTGCACAGGTGTAGCAGCCATTGCTTTCCATAACAGCTCAGTTCCTTATGCAATCATTTCCATTCACGTCTTTTTGCACCTTGCCGCAAATGTGAAATGGGATTACAAATAGATTATCCAATTCATCTGTTATTTTGTGAGGCATTACATAATGGTGATATGTAAGGCCCCAAATGGCACAAGGGGTGGAATTACCAAATTCTTCCAACAATCAAATTACTGCACAAATAGAGATATTTTCACAAAGAAATACTACCTTCATACTCCAGGAGTTTATACATCGATTTTCCTCCCTTAAAAAGCCTTTAAAGATGAAAGGAAATCCTCTCCGTGCTGTCTTCTCACTAGATTTTTTTAAGCATGACTATAACAGAGTGTCAGATAATGTCCTGAAAATTAAAAACACATGCCCTGACAATAGGATTTTTCCAGACGCAGAGCTGCTGCAGTCGTTGAGTCTCTCCTACACAAACCTGACCTAGACATTGAGGTTCAAATGGCCTCTTTTCTATTTAAAACCTTCCAAAGACTTTGCTGTCACAACGAAGGTCCTGTTTCAAGTCTCGTGAAATTATTTTCAGCAACTTTTTGTGCATTCATCAAATGGATGAGATGTTGTGTAGAAGAAGCTGTCTTGATAGCATGCTCTGCTCGCCTTTGAGAAGCTACAAAATATTCAACATTCTGCTGCAAGACTTCTGATCAAAACTAAAACCAGACGGCGCATCGTGCTAATTGAAGTGGAGCAGCACTGTGTTTTGAAGAGCACTGGCTCCATGTATCGTTTGGGCATATCTTTAAAGTACTTCTCATTGTACACAAAGCTTTAAGAGGCTGAGGACCAGCCTGCATGGAAGAGTCTGTGTTGTTTTATGTTTGTCCACAAGTCAGTCTGATCCTTCGCTGCGTTAGATCTTAAAAACTAGGAAAAAGAAAGAAAGAAAACTAGGCTTTCAGATTCCAAACAGTGGAATACCATTTCTGAAGATATTAAGGAGGCTACTTCAGTCGAGCGCTTTAAAGGACGTCCCTTTCAATAACGTTTCGTCTTGTCTTTTTTTATTTAGTATTATGTTGCTCATACAAAATTTAGATCGTGTCTCTTTTTAGCTCGGCCATTTTCCTGCCTTACGGTTTCAAGCCTGATATGTGTAAATTGATTGAAAAATTATTAATGAAAAGATCTGTGCAGGAATGTACATTTAACGTGGCCTCAAAGACTAAGCAAAATCTTGTTTAAGTATTTGCACAACCCATTGTTCAGTATACAGTGAAAAATGACCTAATGCTCCTTGTGAAACTACAGCAGATGTCATTATTTTCAAACACAGTGTCAGAAGCCCCAGGTGTGCCGATCATGTCAGTGATGAATAGTGAGGGATGGAGCCCGAGTGGAGAGGGAGATGGGATCAACTAAGGTCCTCTCATGTTATTTTCCTGGGGGCGTACACAGCTTGTTTCATGCGGTAATCCATGCATGGTAAAACCTTATCCATGGGGATAATGTCAACTCTCTCCCAAAGATAACAAGACAAAAGCCCTAGCGTAGCGATCACTCCAGAGTGTGTTCCGTATTCCCCTAATCTGCCATCTTACGTGGTTCCGTTCCATGGATTTGTTGCCCGAGCCTGCCGATTAAACATAACAATAAACACTCACACTCTTTGGACTGTGGATCTTTGCTCAGTTGCTTTTTTATCTAAAAAAAAAAAGGTGTTCTGAAATGATATTTATTTCATTTAAATTGTGTCAAGCACCCTTTTCTGCTTGAGTAAACACAATTGCAAATCCGTGATTGACCCACAAAGGCTTTCATGGAAACGGTGCGTAGTCAGCGGAGGTGCTGTTATTGTAATGCACATCAATAAAATCAATGGGGAGTAAATACATTTATCACACGTCACACTTGCCAGTATTAAATTGGATGAAGTGTTTTTGTTACTCACTGCACTTGTGTGCGTTTGATTACTCAACTGGAGAGTTACTGGAGAGTTTCTGCTGTTCTCCCGGTTTAATTGGAAGAACCGGCTGTCAGTTATCTTCTGTAGGAACGTGTGCGAGAGCGACTTACCTGTTCGGTGCGTGCTTTTTGTGTGCGTGTGTGTAGTGCTTCGGTTCTTCAGCTGTACAGTGTAAGGATCAAAAGATCATAAAAGGACATTTGGCAGTGGTGTAGTTCATACTCAAAGTGGCCTAAGAGATCCAAGGTTTAAGTACGCTGAATCTTCACCAGACTGAAAGAGCATCCATCACATTCACACCCTATCCGTCAGACAACTCAGTGAATTATATATTGAAAGTTCGCCTCCGAACATCCAGGCAGAGACATCTTTCTCTCTGTCTCTCCCTTCCATCTGATGTGCAGCATTGAATCATTGATAGGACATCCACAACAACAGTGCTCCTTCCTATAAAACACCTGTCACAGTCGGCCTGAAAGGAATACAGCCACAGTGAGATGTGGAGCCTGTTTGATCTCTTGAATAGCAAAAGTTGTGCATATTGAGCCTTTCATAATTTTAAGGTTGTTCTGTTTACTGCTGTGCTTGGGAGGTGAGATTTTCACTGTTGTCGACTGCTAAGTCAGTGCAAACAAACCAGCCAGCAGCAGAGACAAGAAACATAAATTCCCATCGTTATAATTCCATGACAGAGCATGTGAGCGACATGCAAAGACTTTTCCGTGCTCCGATGTGTCTTCTGCTCTAATGCATCCATGACGGCCATTAATGGAACGGAATGAAGAGCTCGGTGCAAGTGAGACAGCGCCGTTGTTGGCACTAATATGCACTCCTCTCTCAGTCATCAAGTATACTCTTTGATCCCAGCTGGAGTCAGGGATGCTTGAGGGATATGACGGAATATTTTATTGCAGTTGTGGGAAAGCAGTTGGTGAGGTTGCCTCAGTCCAGCGGCTTCACCCTATCCCCTTCATAATAACTTAAGCTTTAAAGCCTCAGCTGGGTACCCAAGTGACTATTTTGCATGTTGTTACTCCTAAACCGTCTGTTTTACAGAATTTGTGGAGTGTGTGTGTGTGTCTCAAATAAGGGTGGCATGGGACCGCTGGATGCTGTGAGGGTTAGTGAAGATGGGACTGACACTCCATCCAGAAAGAGTCTGTGGCATTAGAGAGAATAATGAAGATTAAGCTGAGATCGGGTAGTGGGAAGATTGGAGGGTCAGTGTGCAAAGATCAATGTTTGGAGGGAAGTTAAGATAGATGGAGGTGAGGCCAGACAGATTTCCTGTTTCTCAGAAGTGGAAACCGTCTTGATTAAAAGAACCCACATTTCTCTGAGTGGCCATGTTAGCGCTCCATCAGATAAGAAAGCACAAGGCATAATTCATGGGCTTCTTCTTGGCAGAGGATTTGGGATTGTTTTAAGTTGTCCGATTTTTGCACCACAAACAGTGAAGTCTTTTGGTACTATCTATACGATGTGCTTTTTATTGCTAACTTGCAAAGTCTTTGGGTTTCAGTGAGCGTGATGGATGCTGATAACTACTTCTTTACAAACTCTTACCTGCCATTTTTCACAATTCCCTCTTTCCACAAGCTTGTCACCAGTGCACACATGAAGCAAAGCACCCTGTGTTATTGTATGTAATAATAACCAAGCCTGTGCTTTTGTGTTGGGTCACATCCAGGGTGAGGCCATCAAACACTGGCCAGAAGTCAGAAAATACTGCACTTGTTCTTTGGTAATCCACAACAGCTGGTGTGTGTGTATGTGTGTTTGAGTGCGTGTGTATGTGTGCGTACGTGATGGATTTCGTGTGTGCCCACACGTGCAAGTGTGTATGTGCTGCGACAGAATGAGGAGAAAGCTGGGCCAGATGGGTCCAGCTGCGGATCTGGTGGCCTAGATAAAGACTAGATGGGTGCCACCACCTTCATGAGATGCCAGCAGAACATTTAGAGTAGGTGTTAAAAGCTTGAAGGCTTTGATGGACCAAAAATCCAGCCGAGAGAGCACTCATTACGACCTGCCTTTTTTTAAGTCGTTGATGAAGACTCTTAAACTGACCTGCTGACTTTGGCATCGGCATCCATTTAAGGTTAAAATATTAATTATGCCATTGATGCATCAGACTTGCACTTACTTACTCAGCTGTAGTAAAAGTTAATTAATTTTGGCTATCTATTAAATTTTTCAGAATGATGAATTGAAATAATGAGGGAAGTATTTCCAGTATCAAGTAATTTGTCAACTTTACAAAATAAAAAATAGATAAAAAATGAATTAGAAAATTAATAAAATTTAAAAATATATGTCAATTTGTATCTGCTCGCTGTAAATTGCTAAAACTGTTCATTCAATTAGTTAATAACAAATTAAATAATTGATTTATCAACTTCTAATATTGATCTAAATAATAATAATAATAATAATGATAATGATAATAAGCAAAAAACACACGTTTTACTTGATATTAAAAAACTATAAATATTCAGCCATTATTCATCAGCTTGTCAGGTATTGAACTTTTTAACTCTTCAAAGTGTGGAAAAAATCCCATCACCATTGTCCTTAAGTTCAAAATTGGTCAGTTGGCGCTTGCAGCCTGTAGCGGCCATTTCAGAAAACCTTAGCGCACTGCCCACTCCCACTCAAACACTTAAATGGCCATTATGAAAGGAGTGGTGGAGAGGCAGGAGGTGTGGCAGTCAGCCTCTGTCCTTTTCCAGGGGAACTCTAGGACAGAGAGAGCCTTCACCAGCACCCCGGGGAGAGCGAAGACAGATTAATGCAGAGGCTTTAATATTTCAGATGAAAACGTATTACTGCTCTCCTGCTCCTCCCCTGTCCTATCCCCCCATCCCACCCCACCCTCCCTCTCTCTCTCTCTCCTCCCCTCTTTCCCTCTCTCTGTCGCTCTCTGGCTAGGAGTAGGCCGGAATTTTGCTGGCTCTCTCACCCTTTCTTTCTTTCCCTATGTCTTCCTGTCTGGCTAGCAGCATGAATGTGTTTTCTAGAGGTAGCTTCCCCTGTCCAAAAGCCACCCTATCGACTCATTGTCAGAGGAAGTGGAAGATCAGCAAGCGACTAATCTAAATGAATCCCTGAGTTCTTTTTCCCCTCCTTTTTTTTTCTTATGCGGGAGAGCCGCACACATGCACTGAGAGTTATCGACCAGATGGCTACTGTCTTCAAACGTCAGAAAAATCCATTTTTAATCTGATTCTCTGACGTCTATCCTGGATAAAGATCGCAACATATCATATATTACGCCATGCATAGGTTTTCAACATGCCTGTCAGAAAGTAAATCCACCCTAAGAAGATTAAAACGGACAAACCACATGTATCTGATCAGCTGTGAGTAGTGAACTAGTAAAACTGTAGTAACTTAAGTAATAGAACAGTTGAACAACATTTTGCAGTACCTTCTGGCAGTTCATCTGCATGTATGTTGTTGTTTTCTGTAGTTAACCATTGAAACTACAAATAATTTTGGTCTATGAAGGAACAATGATAAGTCCAGGCATTTGGTTCATGCTCACACAATGATGTCATCATAGGTAAATCCCCAGAAATGATTTTAAACAAAAGTATTATAAGCACTGAATATGCTCCTTTCTACTTTTCCCCACAAATAGTGGGGTACTTCAGTTATTTCCTTTCATGTATACTAAAGTGAACAAGTTGGCAATTTTGTAGTAAGCTGTAGTGAGTGGCATTTTCTGCCAGAATGTGACTTTTTCTTTTTTGTTTGGAGTGGGGGGTCAGGGGTGCTGTGATGAAAAGTAGGGCTGTTCTCAAAGTATTCTACATCACAAAGAAATGAACAATACACGTCCAAGCTCAAGCGCATCCCCAGGCCACCTCCAGAAAGCAAAATGCCAGCAGATTAATTTGCTGCTGGACGTAAGCTGTGATAGAGCAGGTCAGTAGTTCTACTGGTGAAATCTAGCATAAGATTCTTCAGCTACGGTAGGAAAACAGTCCCACAGAAAGCTTATGCCTGAGCAACACACTACTGCCAACACAGGAAACTAATGTAAATGATGCATCTGCACTTCAGTATTTTGAATGAAAATTCTTAAAGACACTGACACACACACACAGACACACACATTTTATTTTTGCATCTTTTGGCACAACCACTATGCTTAAATTGCTTCTGATCCCCGCACATGAAGGCTTGGTTTGATGTTGTTGCAGGTTAATCCGTGTTGAGCTGTTTCAAAACAGCATATCAATAGGTTAGATGCTTACTGCCTGGGTCATCCTGTTCAAAGTACAATCTCCATAATTATTTCACGTCACTGGATGCCATTAACCAGCCACCCCAATATATAGCATGTGCAGGTCAGGGTCACCATGGCAACATGACATGCAGAGCAATCCAGACCTGCTTTTCTGCTGCAGGTTCTTAGGATTTAGCGTAGCCTCTGGTGCCACTGGGAGACGTATTCCCTGCAGAGTGTCTTGGGTCAGACCCTTTGTGTCTCCTCTCGGCTCAGTAAACCTCCAAAGGGAGAGGTTACATGTGTCCAGACTAAACCTATGCCTTCAGTGCTGTTAAAATATGGAGCTTGTGCTGGCAGGTTCACATTGTGCTTGTTTTGTTTTTTTCCTATGGTTTTCAGCTGATGTGTACTGTTAAAGATGTCATTCTTTACTTCCTCTCTCAGGGCCCAAATCCTGTTCCTCCTCACTTCTAGAGATTCACATGTCACACGCACAAAAGAACACATGTTCACACATAGGCACACGGAGAGACACATGGTCACACTCTCATTATACCCACTCTCAGATGCATTGTTTTTCTCTCTGTTTCTCCCGCCATTTGTCTTCCCCATTCTCTCCATTTCCCTCTCTCTCCCACACACACACACATAGACACACACACCTATGTGATTCATCTCCTGGGAGCCCTCCTGCCTTCTTCTAAGCCAAACAGTCTGCTAATGTGCTGATGTGTTTGATGCACACACACACACCCCTTCCCCTTGTTTCCCCTTATTACTCCCTTTTCTTCCCCCGTATCACTTTTTCACAGCTCTCTCCCTGGCCCTATCTCTGTGAATACACAAGCCATGCACGTGCAAACACATATTATGGGAAAGTAATGAAGATACTTTAACCAGTGTCAAGAAACTGAGTGCAAAGCAAAGTCCTCCAGGTTTTAATTTTCCCACCTGCTAAAAACGCATCAATAAATACTGAAAACACATCTGCATTACCAACTCGTACTCTCTCTCATGAAACATACACTGATTCATAACGCATTTAACAAAAATAAATGAATAAAAAATAAGTAGACAAATTAATAAAATCATATATCATTTTTTTGGCGAAGACAAAAAAAGGTTTGGGTAATGACAAGAAAACCATCTTGAAATTCCGGTTGATAATTTCAGATTATTCCAGATAATAATACGGCACAAACAAATCTCAATATCATGATTATTAGCAGCAGTAGCATCAGCATCATACATCAGAAAGCATTTAATGCATTTTTTTAAGTGTTTATTTCTTCATTCTGCTCCGATTTTCTATATGTCAATATAGTTGCTGCTGTAAAACACAGAATTTACCATCATTTAGTTGCGAATGCGAGTTTTATTTTCTGAATGCTCAAACATAAACAGTGATTATTGATCATTGAGTTGATTATTGAATCAGTTAGTTCAAACTCTGTCTTTAACATTTTTTTTAACTAAAAATATATATTTAAAAAGCTACAACCTCTGTAAGGTTATCTTATCTTATTAAGTCAATTATTTTTGCATTATATCTCATAAAGGACTTTCTCACCTGCATAAAGGCATGTATGTTTTCAGTCATACGTTCAGGAGGATTCAAAATGATTTATTTATTCAAAATGATAATTATTTAGCATTGTGACAGTTCTGTCCTGTTGTTTTGGTTTGGACTGCTTCATAGTATAAAATAAAATTTGAATGAATCTATGCTGTAAGTCACATTTTTATATTTCCGGCATCACTTGCATGAGGTTGATTTGTGGGTACGAGTCAAATGTCTCAACAACTGCTCAATAATTTAGTATTTAGCTCACAGCCTCACTGCACCACAAGCATGGCTGTAGAATCTTCCCATTGTTGCATTTCTCTTTTCTTTTTTACTGCTCTTCCTCTTTTATTAACATCAACTTTTTTTCTGCTGTCTCTATTCTCGTTGCTGTTTTGGTTGGTTTAGCCATTTTGCGTGGACAGTGTCATCTTTAATACTAGTGCCGTGGCTGGCAGTAATGGCATGTCGTTGCTAGCGAATTTCTGCTCTGATCTGCAGCCGTGTTGTGATGTTTCTTTCAAAATTCAAAAGTTGGTGTGTCCAGTCGGGGGAGCTGTCCGGTGCTGAAAGAGGTAACGTAGGTTTTTAGAGGTCAGCGAGAGTCAGCAGAAGACAGGGTGCAGCTCGAACATGATGCTGAAAGGCACAGACACGCTGAGAGCAGCTGGCCAGGAGAGTGGAGGGGGGAGGAAAGCGGGAAGGAAAGGCAGAAGGGGTGAGGAATGTAAGAGTAGGAGAATCGAGGACAAAATGGAAAAATTCAGCAACAAGAGTATCATTCTCAGTTACACTGTTTCACATGGTGGAACCCCTCTTTAAAAGGCCAATTACTCTGTAATAGTCCTAGACTGACTAGGTGATTTCTCACTGTGCTGAGTGAAATGGCAGAGCAGGAGTGGAGTTAGTCCAGTGGAGAGACCCAATCATCATTGCACTGGAGTGAAGGGAGTCAAGGGACACGCACACACATGCACCCGCATGTGCCCCCTTGTGTCTGTGTGTGTGAATGAACACTTTGTGTGTATAATTGCCACAACTCCACTAAATTCATTATTGAGTGTGACCTTCAAGCACCACAAACATCCCCTCAATAGGACTGAAATTGTGTGTATGTATAGGCTTACGTGTCTATGGGGCGACCCTTACCGGGGATAAATTACACGCATCTACAGCAAACTGCGAGACGGCACCAGAGGCAATTGTGAATTCACTTTTAAATCCGATAAATGGAATCAGAGTTCTTTTTCTATCCGTTTCCGTTTTAGCTTCTGCATTCAATTTCTTTAACTGGATGCGAATTTGGTTTAAAAAGCTCCGCAGTCTTTAATTGACAACCATGACAAATGGTGGTTCACTGTCACCTTTTGCCTCTGCATCATGCTTGCCTCTATTCCCCCAGTAAAATCCCCTTTATTTCTCTCTACACCTTTATTTACTTTTAAACCCAATGCTCTTTCCCTGATGCTGTTTTTCTCCATTGTGTTAGCTCCGTAGGCTTAAAACTGATTTTATGTTATAGTAATATGTTGCTTGTTATTACGGTGAAGTAAAGATTTAAGCTACTGGAGTAGCGCTAATATCACTTTGGATTAAAAAGTCAGGGATGCTTATGATATTCACTGATCAAGGTGCAGTGCTAGCGATGAAAAAAAAAATGTGTCGGTACAAAACGCTCAAATTCGGTCCTCTGCTACAATATAATTTTCATCACCAAATTAAATGAAATTCTAATTACATTTCACTGATTTCTATTCAAAAGAAGAAAAAAATGGAAACACATAATCAGTGATATCTAATCAGGACAGAGCAAGTTCTGTGTTAAATAACAGCAACAGACAACAAAAATACAGCAAAGATGTTTGCTGGAAATCGAATTAATCTGGCAGCATTAACTAACAGAAAGTATGAATGAAGGATCGGCTGTGCAAAAGTCATGCATGCAATAATGAATTAACTGTGTCGGCTTTCTGCAAGACATCCTGACAATATCTTAAATATTCAAGTACATTAATGATGAGGTTTTACCCAGCCCATCGAGACAGGCCGTCTTTAATAGCTTCCGGTCTTGTCTAAAAAATATTCGACTGATGTCAAAGGACCAACATCTTTTGACATCAGTCAGCATGAAGGGAAATTTTGCAGCATAGATGAAAAATATGTGCTGCCTACTTTTTGAGTTCCTTGACAGGCAAGACTTTCAAACATCAAAAATGTCTGAATCTAATTTAATTTGATTGTTGCTGGAAAATTAACTAGGGCATGCTCAGAGCACACGACAGCGAATTCCCTGACCTCCCAGATGTACTTTAATGGTTCCTCCTCTGTGGTCCCCTTTAAAAGCCAACTTACCACAAGCTAATGGCTGTGTATGAAATTTTAAACACATGGATGGGATCAAAGATTTTTAGATGTGCGTGACAGTACCCGTTCCATCTCTTGTGGCCTTTGCTGGCCTTGGCTAAAGATCCTTGAGAGAAGTGATGCTGAAAGGACCAGATGACACTGCTGCTGCACAAGTGCGCCGTTTGTGTTTGTTGTGTGTTTGTATCCACAAGGGGGTGCGGGGAGAAGAATGATGGAGGTGGAAGAGAAGCTGGTTTCCTGCCCAACAACCTGCCCAAGACTGTAGTTTTAAAATGATACAAATGCGTTGCATGTGGGGGTATACAGCAGGTTGGCTTCTAGTCCAAGACTGAGCGAGGTTACGGCTGCCAAAATGGACTCCTCCCAAAACATACAGGCTTCTGCAAATATTAGAAAAAGGCAGATGGTTATGATGTAGAGTGTGCATACATGTCCCTGTTTGCAGTTCAGTTGAAATCTAATTTCTCTTTGCACTCTGCTATTCACATTTGATGTCATTTTGCTAATGTCGCTAGGCTGTTTTATAATTCATATAATACGTTTCATTTCTAGGCACAGCTTTTCATTTCAATACTCTCTCTTTTTGTGGACAGTTGTGTCTTTGGAGCCATGACCTTGTATGCTGAGTAAACACACATGTGTCTGAATGTGTGGAGCAGATTGGAGGGCAACTGGAGTGGTTTCTAATATATTGATGTTGCTGCTTTTCCCTGAATCTACTTTCTTTTTGTCTGTACAGACAGAAAAAAAAAACACACAAGAAAGACGCGAGAATAAAAAACTGGAAAGTTGTAATATTTAGGTTTCAGCTATCCCAAAGTTGTATTATAACTTAACAATCCATAAAAAAATGAATAACAACCAACTTGCTTAGGATTTCAAAATAGAATGAAATGGTTTTGGAATAATTTAACTTAATTTATTGGCTCTGAAATAAATTTACTTCCAAATTTGAGACACTCTTGTAAAGAAAAATCAGCAGTTACATAAAGAGACAGATGAATAGAAAGCCCCAATCCACTGAATAATTATGCAAAGTTTTCAAATAAGCTCAGAAGAAGTAGATTGGAAATATACCAATAGTAGAGTAGTTGCCACAAAGTGTAATGATAGCGTGTCAAATACTGATTTGATTTACTGCATTTCACCTCCTCTCATCTGGCATGCAGGGAAATAATGCAGAGCAGAGAGAGGCAGGGTCGACTCTCAAAGTTAATGTGTCCAGATACGAGGAAAACACTAATACCTATCAGTGTCAGAATGTGACGTTTGGTGCGGCAAATGGACAATACCTGAAACAGATCAGGGCGGTAGATTTGATAAGTCAAATCAAGCCGCTTTAATGCTTATACAATATGACCTTATTTCCAAGTCTGGTGGCAGTGAAGTAGAAGAAATGCACTTGTGCTGTTTCTCCGTTTCTGTCGCTTCTAGCAACTCAATAATATTCCAATTTCTCAAAGTAAATGCAATAGGGAATGGTGTCGATCACAGTGGTAAGTCGGGGCAGATCTATTCGGGGCCTTTAAATGGAATTTTTCCAGATCGGGCATCCCTTTTTTCCCCAGCCTTGTAAACAAAGACTAGTTGCATATTGTCTAATCCAGGATTAGATTTACCTGTAATTGGGTTTGCGTGGAGTAAGTTAACTGTTAAATTGCTCTTCAGTGAGGTGATGACACCCAGTACGCCTGGGCCAACCATCTGGGGGAACACGCTGCAATCACTCAGTAACACGATGAGAATTCGGAGAGCAGCGGTCTACTGAAGGAGCAAAAAGCTTTCTGTATGTTGTTTTGCTACATATACAATAGATTAAGTACTGCAGTAGTCATGATGAGCAGTACCACAATTATCTCTGTCCACTAAACCCCTCATTGGCTCACCACAATGACAGTACACTGCAGACCTTGCAATAGGAAATTGGGACCACATTAACGCCATTCATTGGTGCACTTGGGGGCAATTTCATAATGACGTAGAGTGGCAACCATTAGAGTTGTGGTGTGGTAATGGTAATATTCCAGCTATTGCAGCAGGTGCTTACCGGGGTTATGAGCCCATTCAGGCTTCATCATTACAGAGCAGTTAAGAATTGAAAGAGGATTCACTTAAATCTGAATGTGAAGCAATTTAACACATGCATGCTTCACATGTTATTGGCTGCAATATTTGCTTCTTCTAATTTCTTGCCGGCTATTGATCTGTATTTCACTGATACTAAACTGCTTTTCAGTGTTTGCTTCTGTGTCTGTGGCTGATGGAATTAAAACCTTAACTCTTATGGGAAAAGCACTGATGGCTTTGCATGGTTATTGTCTTATTTTTTTCCACGCTGTTTTCTTTTTTTAAATGGGTGTGCCTGTCAATTCCTGAGGATTTTCGAGCACTGGGATCTTATTGTTTTCATACTCTGAGCTGCCCCATTGGGATGGGATTAATATTCCAGAGGGATGTACGTGTGTGCAGTATAAGCCATGCTCTATGGCAACCACACTCAGAATTCTGGAGAGCTTTTGCTAGTGACTTCTTACAAAAGGTGGTTTGGAATAAACAATACAAGACTCGGCACACAACCCAGGATGACAACACATAACATCAGCTATACAGCAGCATATAGTCGCATTACATCAGCTCATTTAAAGCGATGCGCGAGTTTTTTAATGGCTTAACATTGCCGTGTGGGTTTAAAAGAATGATTCCACATATAAATGTGTTTATTTCCTTTAGGTTAGACAAAACCTTTTCAAATTACCTCATTACATCCGTCTAACCTCGAGCTGTGCACAGAGCTGATGAAATAAAGAAATCAAAGCTATTCATACACAGAAGTACTCACATAAGGTCTTTAGTTTCAGTGTAATAGATGATAACGCAGCAACATCAGGTTATTAACCTAATAGAGAGGGAGTGTCCTGATGGTAGTTTTGTAATGGCTGTGATGAGCCTTATATGATTATGGCATAAATATCATGTAACCTTTATTACAGGATGCGCAGTTGGCAAACTAAAATAAAACATTAAAGGATATGTGGTGTCTTTGTTGCAATATCCTGCAACATTTGGAATATGTTTAACTTAAAGGGTTATGATAATCCCCACATCTGGGGGCTTGGCTGCCAATTTAGTTTGGCTGCTAAATTGGCAACAGTGGGCTTCTTTTGAAATGGAGAGCACAGGGTGAGGTCTCAAATGGTCACGATTGTGCATTTCAAACATGTGTGCTTCTAAAGATTTTTTTGCAAAGGGATAAATCCTTTACTAACCAGGTCGACTGTAAGTCAGTGTAAAATATGAATAGTTTTCTCGATAAAAATTGCAACATTTGAATATTTGACTATGATGAATAAATAATATGTCATGGTGGGCCAAATTACTATGTGTTTATACAGTAGCGATGCATGGAGCTTTTTTTTTTTAGTTGAGGAGTTTAAATAGGTCAGTGATTTATTTATTTTTTTAGAGAGAGAGGCATGCATGAAAGTTCCTGGTTGGAAAAAGTTATATAAAAAATTTTTTTTTCAAAATCCTACGAGGATGTTGTATCTCAAACATTTTATTCCAGAATACTGGGCGTACTTAGAAAAAGTATAAAACACAGATTTGAGTAGTGAGAACCATATAGCAATGAAAATTAAACAAAACCTTTTTGTCATATTCATTTGTTGTTGATTTTTTTCTCTGAAACAGCCATGACAGTTTATATAAGCCAGAGCCTCTCATTCCTGCTATTGTACATCAGTGTGTTGTTTCCTAACAGCATTAATTTTGATCTGCCACAGCTAGAAAAATGGCACACCTCTGCTCAGATTTGCTCTTTTCACCGCAAACACCGTAACAATATTCTCATTTGGTTTACAGGGCAATGGGAGGTTTTGTTTTTTTCAATTATTTTTTCAGCTCCTTTCTGATTGCTTTGCCAGTGCGATGTGCTCTTTCCTTGGCCTGCAGATAGGGAGTTGCCATTTCCATTCTGAAGTAGTTCTGTACATCTTAATTTGAAAGGACAGATGGTCATTTATCCTCCCACACTTTCAGAAAAAGTGCACCTTATCTCCTAGCATTGCCATTGTGGATTTCTTCCCATTATTTTTGAGTGTGAATCCAAACGCAAATTTGTTGTGGTTACTGACAGATTCTGGGTTGCGAGGAGCTCTGACGCTCCTGACCGCAGTGTCAATATTTTTGATCTTGTTACCACAGAAATGTGGGAGATAATCAATGCATTTCTCTCTTGCTGTCAAGTTTCCTTGATGTCTTGATTATAACTAGTTATCATTTTAATAAGGCCATTTAGTATAGCAATTGTAATTGGCCCTCTGTCACTGTTCATTTGACTCCATTTCTCAATACTAGAATATAGACAGAGCACTAAATGAAGACCATGTTTTAAATGGCATACGCCAAAGCACTTTCATATCAATTCTTCGTAATGAAAACTAGGAGGAAAGTACAAGTCAAGTTTAATAAGTGTTAAATCATATATATTGCAGTTCCTGACTGTACAATACAATGCAGTGCAGTATTTTACCATTTTTTTCTAGTGTGAGGGAATCTTGAGCTGCACAGTCATTCTGCCAGGCATTTGTCACAAACATACTGAGTGCTCATGAGAAAATAAGCTCACCAAATCTAATCTGTGAAGAGGACCTCTTCTAAACCACCACCCCTGGACTGTCTTGCTGACCTCAAAGCACGAAGGATTTCTCCATCACTTGAGCGCTGAGCTTTGTTTGACTATATGTGGCGATGTTTTGATTAAAGTGATGCAGCTGAGGGCACACTGAAGTGGACCCATTTTATGCAGTCTGCTAGGAATACTCAGCAACACATCACAGCTGGGCAGATGGTGGTGCGGAATCAAGTGGCATGTTAGGGGGTAACTTGCTAAATAGTTTGTGAAATGCAATTCTGGAAAGTTAATATAAAATGACCCCATCACGTTTGAGTACAACTCAAACTGTAATCATAGTCAGTTGAATTTTCGAACTTCATTAGGGATGTAAGCCAGCGAGAAAGGCTCACCACGATGAAAAAGTGATTGATCCACTAGGAGATACTGTCTGCATATAACAAGGTCCAAATCACTTGCATTTATCTTAACACAGTACGGTAAAGACACTATAACGGCAATGTGGATTTTGTGTACTGATAAATTAATATGAAAACGAATTTGTGGGATATTTATATCAGCCCTGCAAATCCAGTACCAGTTAGGCTTTAGTGCAATGTGAGTGTTTTTCAGTTAAAATAAACCAAATGGTGGTAAGAGGTCATTTTCTGCCTCTTCATTATCAAAATCTAAATTGGGCTTGTTAGCATACTTAGATTTCTCATTAGCGCTAAATTCAAGGTGTTTCAAAAGTGGCCAGCAAAATTGACCAGGGGATGAGCAATGAGACACCAGAAAACATGGCTAAAAATACTGAAAACACAGTGCTCAAGATAGGAGCGAGAGAAGATCTTCATGAATGATGCAGTAATTAATAAGATTTTCTATTCAAAAGAGCAAGATTATTGTATTTAACTGGCAGGTATTATCTAATTCCAGGTGATTAGAGGGATAGCATCCAAACCAGAAGGACCCCACAGGCATGAGATAAAGAATTGTGGTTGGGCAGCTACTGTACAGGGTTTCCAGATCTATTGCTCTTGTCACAGTCCTGACTAATGTGGAATAAAGAAGAGGGAAGCGCTCCCTCTTCCTCTGCCAGCTCAGCCATAACATTGCTTAAAGCCATAGAGGTCTCATGTCACCTTCATTAATTAGCCATATTAGCAGGAGCCATGTGAGGGTATTCACGGGCAGTCATGATACGGTATTCCCTTATGTTTGCTGTATTTCTCGTCACCTTGTTTTCTGTTGTTTGCAAACGGCAAATAACAGTAAATGAATACATCATTTTAGACAAGCAAGGGGATCAGAGAGCACAGTAATGCATAAACCTGATTGTTTGTCCTTATATCAGGGATGGCTTGACCTTTAAGAGTCGATTCATAGTGGTCCGTTTAGAAAAGACTGAAAGTGATCAGACCTGGGTACGACATTTCTGCAGGCAAGGTCTTAATCGCTTGTGGCTTTTACTCTTGAGAGGCTGTCAACATTTTGTATTTTTCCACTTCAAGCCCAGACAAAGCTACTTTTTGACATTTGAACAGTTGGAATTCATCCTTAAAAGATGCAGAATGCTTTAAAGTCACAAATGGCATGTCACAATGCCATAATGATGCAATAAAATCATTATTGTTGTAGCTAGTCCTCCCTGGGGTCCAGGGTGAGTAGTAACCACACAGTGAAAGCTAATGGAGATCCAAATATATGTATATATGTATGTATGAATAAGCTTCCTTTTCTCATTTTATACTACAAATATGGCCGTTTTGAAGCTCTGGTTGTAAGTATTAATCTTCACCTCTGAACTGTGCTCCTATACAAGCACAGAAAGTTCTGTAAGAGCAACAAAAACAAAAAAACCCAGTTAGGTCATGCTTGTGTTTTCAACCTTGTGTAATAAGAAATTACTTGTAAAGGCCATCCATCAATACTTTTTCAAATAGGCATGCTGTGTGATTAAACTTTAAGCACATTAAAAATGTCACAGACCATCATCAGGATTGTCGATTTTCAATAAACTGTGGGCAGATCGGCGCCACGAGTTAGCAATGCAGGTTGAATTATAAGATCAGAAAGTCATTTACTTCTCATAATAAATGTAACAGCTGTTCTTTTTTGTTTTAATCATTTCTCATTTTTATTAATTCTGATTAATGTCATGATGCTTTTTGTGTGAATGATTCATAGTTTATTTTTTTAAAAAGAGCTAGGAAAATGATATCAAAAGTATTTCTGCTTGACAGTGATCAATTATGGTTTCAATACTGATGGCAGATCAAATGCAGGCATCACAGATTGTGATTAAATGAAAATAACACAAATAAAACCACTTGTATCACAAAAAGAAGTGGCATGAGGTCTTATATGGCACTGCTAGCTCTAAATCAAGTCCATTCCTCTGCCTCAGCTGAGACACACTCCCCATGTCGTACACTATGTACACAACATACTTGGTGAATTTCAACAGGGTTTCTTAGTCTCATATCAAACATGGCAAGTTGTATGCTCATCAGAAATGATGATTACAGTATTTGAAACTAATTGACACAGCAGCTGCTACATTTTGGCCTCCCTCTGACAAAATATAACAGCAAAGTCTTCTCAGCTGAAGAAGGCAGTTAAGAGCCATAAACACCAAATGATGCCACCACACATTTCACGCCAGTGCCTGATAAATTCACTCTCTGGGGTCCTGGTCATGCAGGCCTAAGGTGGTTGGCAACCACCTTAGGAGTTCCTGTTTACTGGTTGGCAGGTGGTTGCAGATGGCAGTCCCTAGGTCACGCTGTCACATACAATGAAAATCCCTTTTGCGATTGCTTTGGTCAATAAAGGATTGCTCCATTTGTAGCTTTTATAGACGACACTGAATTCTCTGGAGTAAAACTGATGAGTGCATTGCTGAGTGGAAGCAGAGACTGTTCACCTTCAACGTAAATCTTGCACCATTTGAAACATGTTGGTTTCAGCAATGTTACGTTTCGGTGTTGTCAGTGTTTTGTTTTTGCGTGACTGTCATGTGTTTCCTGTTTTACTTTGAAGGTCTGTTGTTATCTTAGTGTGTTCAGTTTACGTTTCCTTGTCTCGTCAGGTCTAATTTGCCCCAGCTGTGTTTCCCTCCTGTGGTCCGTTCCCTAATTGCTCCTTCTATGTATTTAAGCCCTGTGTTTCTGTATGTCATGGTCGCGATCTCCCCCGCGTTGTAAATAGTTTGACGTCTTGTTGTAAATAAATAGTTTGTTGTAAATACTTTCGTTTCGGGATTTTGGTGGAGAGCCTTAGTGGGTTTTTTTTTGTGTGTTTTTCTTTCTTTATTTTTACTTTTTTCGTGTTGCACTCCGGTTGCCTAGGCCGGGGTGTAACATATGGGGGCTCGTCCAATCGCTGGAGGGCCCGGGGACCGCTTCAGCCGTCCGCCGTCGCTGGAGGGTCCGAGGGAGGGACCGCTTCAGCCGTCTGTCTTCGCTGGAGGGTCCGAGGGCCGGTCCAGCCTTCATCCGCCTTCGCTGGAGGGTCCGAGGGACCGCTCCAGCCTTCGTTTGTCTTCGCTGGAGGATCCGAGGGACCGCTCCAGCCTTCGTTTGTCTTCGCTGGAGGGTCCGAGGCACCGCTCCAGACTTCATCCGTCTTCGCTGGAGGGTCCGGGGGACCGCTCCAGCCTTCGTCGTCTGCTGGAGGGTCCGTGGGACCGCTCCAGCCTCCACCAGCCTTCATCCGCTTTTGATCAAACATTTCACTTGGGGTTACATGTTTGATTTTTGGGTGGGGGGAAATGTTACGTTTCGGTGTTGTCAGTGTTTTGTTTTTGCGTGACTGTTATGTGTTTCCTGTTTTACTTTGAAAGTCTGTTGTTATCTTAGTGTGTTCAGTTTACGTTTCCTTGTCTCGTCAGGTCTAATTTGCCCCAGCTGTGTTTCCCTCCTGTGGTCCATTCCCTGATTGCTCCTTCTATGTATTTAAGCCCTGTGTGTCAGTTGGTCATGGTCGCGATCTCCCCCGTGTTGTAAATAGTTTGGTGTGTTTGTTGTAAATAAATGGTCTGTTGTAAATAGTTGTGAATGGGTTTGTTAATATTTTCGTTTGAGACACCTTCGTTTTGGGATTTTGGTGGAGGGCCTTCGTGGTTTTATTTTCCTTATTTTTATTTTCCTGCGTTGCACCCCGGTTGCCTAGGCCGGGGTGTAACATATGGGGGCTCGTCCAATCGCTGGAGGGTCCGAGGGCCGCTTCAGCCTCCGTCTGTCTTCGCTGGAGGGCCCGGGGACCGCTTCAGCCGTCCGCCGTCGCTGGGGGGTCCGAGGGAGGGGCCGCTTCAGCCGTCTGTCTTCGCTGGAGGGTCCGAGGGCCGGTCCAGCCTTCATCCGCCTTCGCTGGAGGGTCCGAGGGACCGTCCCGGCCTTCGTCGTCTGCTGGAGGGTCCGAGGGACTGCTCCAGCCTTCATCCGCCTTCGCTGGAGGGTCCGGGGAACCGCTCCAGCCTTCGTCTGCTGGAGGGTCAGTGGGACCGCTCTAGCCTTCGTCAGCCTTCGTTTGTGTTCGCTGGAGGGTCCGAGGGTCCGCTCCAGCCTTCGTCGTCTGCTGGAGGGTCAGTGGGACCGCTCCAGCCTTCATCAGCCTTCGTCCGTCTTCGCTGGAGGGTCCGTTGGAGGGACCGCTTCAGCCTTCGTCCGCCTTCGCTGGAGGGTCCGAGGCACCGCTCCAGCCTTCGTCTGCCTTCGCTGGAGGGTCCGAGGCACCGCTTCAGTCTTCGTTTGTCTTCGCTGGAGGGTCCGAGGCACCGCTCCAGACTTCATCCGTCTTCGCTGGAGGGTCCGGGGGACCGCTCCAGCCTTCGTCGTCTGCTGGAGGGTCCGTGGGACCGCTCCAGCCTCCACCAGCCTTCATCCGCTTTTGATCAAACATTTCACTTGGGGTTACATGTTTGATTTTTGGGTGGGGGGAAATGTTACGTTTCGGTGTTGTCAGTGTTTTGTTTTTGCGTGACTGTCATGTGTTTCCTGTTTTACTTTGAAGGTCTGTTGTTATCTTAGTGTGTTCAGTTTACGTTTCCTTGTCTCGTCAGGTCTAATTTGCCCCAGCTGTGTTTCCCTCCTGTGGTCCGTTCCCTAATTGCTCCTTCTATGTATTTAAGCCCTGTGTTTCTGTATGTCATGGTCGCGATCTCCCCCGCGTTGTAAATAGTTTGACGTCTTGTTGTAAATAAATAGTTTGTTGTAAATACTTTCGTTTCGGGATTTTGGTGGAGAGCCTTAGTGGGTTTTTTTTTGTGTGTTTTTCTTTCTTTATTTTTACTTTTTTCGTGTTGCACTCCGGTTGCCTAGGCCGGGGTGTAACAGCAGTAAGATAACACTTTTGTATTGAATGCAGTTTTTGCAGACAAGTCTGTGTCTTCAATTCAAACTACGGGCTAGCTAACAAAGCAAGCTAACAAGCTGCTAGCTAACAAAGCAGGAAGCAGTGAGGGTTTTTTTTTAAATGCAAAACACACTTTGAAACTGATTTCACCCAAAAACTCCCACTAACCTCTAGCAACCGCTTGCCAACTCCTGGGAAGGTTCAAAGAGGCCTGTGTGACTGAGACCTTTACTAGCTAGCTAGCGGCACTGCAAATGTGTCCTAAATCTGCTGGCCAAAAAACTGATTGTTAATCCCTCCTTTTTGCTATGTAACCAAGATAAAAACAGTAAGTGGTGAGAAGTGCACTGTGTTGGACACAGTTTTTGGCTGTTATGTCTATGTATGCAATCAAAATTTCAAACATAAGTAAGTCATTTGAAACACGATGCTCTGGTTTTCAAAAGGATAAAAGTGGAGTTTTTTAAGATTGGCATTCACACAGCTGTAGTACAATGCTACTATAGAGATAAAGGGCTGGTTAATTAATTAGGAAAGGAGAATGTGAAAATTGTTATTATCATTCATTTACAACTTAGATTAACACACACCTAATACATTGCAGTTTGTAGTGTGGTAGTGGAAGTATTATAGCACTGTGATTTATGTAGTTGTTTTGCCCTGATAGCAAGCGTTGTACAGTCGCAGCCCTTTATCAAACCGTCGCACTGCTTTTATAGCTGGATCATATGAGCTGCAGTGGCTGATCAATAAGCAGATTTCAACTCTGGTGTTGTGACTCTGCAAAAAAAAAAAGAAAAAAAATGATACAACTGTGTATTATGCCTCTAAGATCCTCTTGAAGATCTCTTCCTTTCCTGCTCATCTCATCTGAGCTACATTTAGCTGATTGGAACATCCTCGGTAATGGTGGCCTTTGATCGATTCATAGGTCACAGAGTGGAGAACGGAAGAGGAGTGAGTAGATGAGGAAGCACAAATGGAGCTCATAGCGTAGGTTCAGACAGGAACACAGTCATTAATGCCATCCATATAAGCCGAGCATTGGATGAACTCCCTAAATGCCATCTTTTCGCCTACACACATTTACCTATGTAATTTATTTAAAGGCCCAACACCTGGTGTTTTCACTTACTTTGGATCATTAGACCTCTTTATAGGACTTAATGTGCAGAGGGCTGGGCTTGACTGAAAACCTCCCTTTATGTTTTTGGTTTCTATTTTCTTCATCTAAAAACATAATCTGATATTATTCAATATATTGTATCTTTATATCTGAGTAAAGCAGTTTTAACTATGAAACACACAGGTAGAAATAATGGAGTCATTTTTTTCAATGAATACTTTAGCCATTTATTTATTCCCATCACATACGTAACTGTTTATATAAATCTAGGTGACCTAATTTATTATACCTTTTATTAGTGAAGTGGCTCCATAGTGTAGTGGTTTATCAATGGCCTAACAAGTGGAAGGCGATCATAAGAAGAGAGACAAATCCCTTTTGGGTCATGTTAGGAAAGGCAGAAGAACTCTTTCAAATCAAACATGCAGACCTTCCTGCTGTAGCAATCCCCTTGTGGATAAGACAGCAGCCAAAAGTAGCTTCTTCTTTGTTAGTGATAGGTGCACTGCGTGTAGTTTCAGCAATATTCACCATGCCAGCGCACTGGTGTGGCTTAGAGACCCACAGAAATGATCATTGTTATGACTCACCTTTGTTTCCTCGTCTAATACAAATTGTGCGCCATGAATATGCTGTTTTTAACAACAGTGCCTCAGCAGAGGTCTAATAACTGAGATTTTGGTGTTTTGGTGTCAAGCGTCTTAAAGGCCCTTCTGCATCTAATTGCTTCTGGTGCTGCTGCTTATAACAAACTGTTGTTTACTGATGTTGCTGCTACCTTCTGTTGCTACTATACTCCTGTAATTTACTGTAATCTTAGACAACAACAATGCTTTATGGGATATGTAGGGTTTGATGCTGTAACATTTAGTATGCTGTCATATGTACACTGATAACGCTAAACAACATTAGTCTTGTTTTGCCAATTCTGGTTTTCTCCTTCTTTAGTAATCTGGCTTTTGAAAATGAACATTCCTTTAAATGGAGCACTTTTGACAATTTCACTTAAATATGCCAAATTAACTATGACATGATGCAGATGACTTTGGCCTAGGCAACTAATTAGAAAGAACCCCTTGTGCGGCCTTTTTTTTTTTTTTTTTTTTTTTAGTATAAAACCACTTTCACTCTTCTCTGTATAGATGGTATATTCAATTCTGAACAGTAACCAGAATAGTATTTTTTAAAAATAAATAAATACATATTTCTAAACAGAAAGTATGTTTCTGTCATTGTAATGCAGTTGAGTTTGTGTTTGGGAACGTAAGAAATCTGTCTTACAAATAACTACCACGACTTGCAAAATGATTCAGGGAAGGAAATTGAATGACGAAATATGAAAATGTTTTAGCGTAACGAGAGAGTCACTGGAAAGCAGCTTGCATTAACACCTCAGTAAGAGGTTTAGACAAATATGTCAAGTGGAACCTACTTAGAATGCATAAAACCACCAAAACTACTTGCAGCTAAAGTAGCAGGGTTTTGTTTACAGTTCATTTCACTTTTTTTGCTTTTAGTGGGACATGAGGGGTGACATAGAAAGTCAAATAAAATGTCAAACGAAATGAAAAAAACATGTAGACTGTCAGAAATGAAGCACAATGTTGTTTTTTTTTGCTGTTGTTCAAACAAAATGCTTAAGCTTTGTATCGCATTTCACCCATAACTGAGAAACAGGGATTACCTAGCCATCCATACTATTCTGTGACTTTGAAAACAAGTGTCAGCCCCACAAAAGACCGGCATTACATTAAGATGTGGTAGATTATAGAGAACACCACTGAACCTCAGTGATTATGACTAATATTCAAATGAGAGTTAAAGAGAGATTGGATTAGACAACTCTCACCCTTCTTACAATCAACATACAAATGATACCTATAATAAAATGATGACAAAGACCACTTCAGCAATTAGAAAAAAGAACACTAATACAGATTAAGATGTATGCAAAGTGCACTTTACAGCGTCTGTCTGCTCAGGAAACACAGCGTCAAAAGACTGGCAGTGTGAGAGAGAAAAGTAGATGCCTATAGCTTGTAGAAGTGCACAAAAAATTATAAATTGTCTTGAGTTTTATGCATGGAAAGAAATCAGCAAAATGAAAGCCCTTATTATACACATACACAGACTGTATATAAGAGATGGACAGAAGTACAGTGATGTCATGTTTTTTCAATTTTATTTATTTTTCTTTTTATATCCAGAAGTGAAGATATTTGGACACGAGGGTGGCGTGCTAAGTTATCATCTAACACTGCAATGCTTTATTATTAAGGTGGAATTCACTGACAAGTAATATTCAAATATAATACTAGAATTTCACTCGCTGGAAGTACAAGACTTCAGACTTCTTGGACATGCTGTTTATTCAATTTGCTGCATGACAAAGCGCGTTATTTTTCAGATGATTGCTTTGAAAATGCACAAAAGGCTTAAACTTCGCAAACATGGTCGACAAGTTCAGCTCAGTAAAACAAAATAAAAAAATCAGATGAGGTGAAACTTACCAGACATCGTTTAACTCATTTTTTGAGGGTGTTTTTTTGTGTTTGGTCGGTTGTTTGTGTCTTTTGTTGTATATCTGTTTTATTTTCACTGGGTAGTGTTATATGACTTTCACAGGGACTAGGGGTGTAAATTAACATTTTTGCTCAAATCTATCATGTTTACATCTCTTATTTTCCTATATTAATGTCTATTAACAGGTTCCTCTAAATTATAAATAATAACAACAAAACAAAAAAAGCTGCTGACTAGAACTGCCCGTGTCAGGATCCATATGTCAGTCTAAACGGCAACACCTCTAAAAACTTTAAGCACTAATATAATTTAAAAGGCAGAGTTCATAAAAAATAAATTACCACTGTACAATTGTTGTAAAGGGGACAGGAACATGAACTATAAAGCCTAAAAGTGCTTCCTTTTTTTCCGAGGTGTAAACATGTTTGTTTCTGTTGTAAAGTTTGACATTTTACCACAGGAGTCTGTGTGGAGTTACTCACTGTTTGATTAATCTCAAGCGGCCACTTGTGGAAATGCTGTTTTTGGCACTTCTGTTTTGGCTTCATTTTTTTTTTGCCTCACAGCCTGCCTCTTTTATACATCCTATAATATATTGTATACTTTATCCTAAGGTAAATGTGCTAGAGAAAGGTCACTAGATTAATAAAAATGGATAAAATCAATGTTTGGTGTTGCATTTGTGGTACTTGTGTATTTGTGGCAATAGTGCTTACCGGTATTTGCTACCCATCTCATACATTACATTGAAACTATGAGGGACATGGAAGTTCAAGGAGGGATTTTAGGGTTATAAATTAAAAGAAAATAGTACAATTTTTATTTAATATTATATAAAAGACATTTACATTAAGCAGTCTCACGGAAAGGATAGTGTAAACAGCTGGACTTTCGTCTTCATGTACTAGGATCTGAAAGGCTAAAGCCACTTTAGCCAGCTCGGGTGCATGTTGTTTAGAGGTGGCTGGATGCCACTGTGAAAAGGACACCATCCCTCAACTGGAGGTTTAAGCTTCAGTGTTGGTAAGCATTCACCCTGCTTAAGCATCCTTGAGCAAGACACTGATCCCTGCCAGCTTTGCACCAGCTGTTCTGTGTGGACAGCAGAAAGCAGCAAAAACAACCAGCATTTATTTATTTTATTATTATTTTTTGTAAAGGTACAATGCTTTTTTAATTACCGACTGGCTAAACTTTTTGTATTTATGCATTTTTATTAAAATCAGAGGCCAAAATGATTAAGCAGCAGTAACGATAGAACTTGTGCCAAGTGTTGGCCTCCAGCACTGTTCTGTTTTGTTTTAGCAGAAGCCAACTGATTTTCATTTCCACATCAGATGAAGATGGTATAGAACAAATGGCAGTTTTACAGGGCTGCTGTATGTGGTGAATGCAGTATTCTACTTTTAGGGGAAATTACTAGTATTGCAAAAAAACAACAACAAAATACTTAAAAGCATTAAAAATATGGGTGAAAATAGGCATGTTTTAGCATGTTAAAGGACAAAGAATCACACATAGGCTCTCAAAAATGTGGGCCGCAAACCTAAACCTGCTTTATTCGCTTTTTGTAGAATAAAGCAGGTTCTTTTTGTAGAGGCTTTTTGAAGATACTGTTGAGTACTATTCCCTAGAAAAACTGATGAGCTCCAGGGAGGTGAAAGTAATAGAGAGTGTGAGAGGAACAGGGAGAGAAATGGAGAGAGAGAATGGGAGGAGGTGGATGGTAAAGGCTGTTTGGGGACTTCATGTGTGATTGAGCTAAAAGAGGGAGGTCATTTCAGTCCCTTCTGAAACCTAGATTGAAAGCATTTGTGATCTTCTGATCTTTCTTAATCTCTGTGCAACAGATGCCTGACTTTCCCTCAAAATGGCTGCCTTACACCCACAACCCTTTTACATTAATGACAGGCAACGAAACTAGATTATGAAACCAGTCGGATTACAAAATGAAGAGGAAGATACTTGCAGATCAAATACAATCTTCATAAGTTCAGACATAATGAATAAGGTTGCAAATACTGCTTAGTATAAGAAAAAACTTGAGCATAAGTAAATGGACAACCAATGTGATCTGTTTGTGATTTCTGTTTGATATGTTCTGTTTATGAACTTTCATCAGACTTTATACTTATTTAAGGAAGCATGCAGGATGCGGATGCAGGTTGGGGTCAATACTTTGAAGACATCTGAGGAATTTTAGATGTCGGCTATGTTGAGCTCGCAGTGACCTTGAATGAGAGAGGGAGCTTAGACCGTTCAATTCATGGTAGGTGACTCAGAGAATAATCTGTTCACTTTGCTAGCAGTCATCAGGCAGCCAGCCCTTCATCTGCATGATCCAGAATTAATTATTCATAAGGTCTGTTTCAACACCAGCACTTCTGTCCCAGTTAAAATTACCGATAAAGGCGAACTCGTGCCCCCATCCTTCTAACACGTATTATGGTGCGATTACTATACTGTGCTGGATGACACAGTTTGTAAACAAGATAAACAAGAGGCTTAAATTAAATTAATATTCTCAGGAAATATGCCTCAGTTTCAATTTTCATTATTCATGTTTATCTGAAAATATCTTTTCATCCCCGCTCAATGGGCAAGAGATAATTTAAAAACATAAAAAAGTATAATGGTATTTCTAAGGTTGCTGGCATGTAAATCTGTTTAGAGTCTCTTTTGGGCACAAAAGGCATATTGCAATATATTTCTATTTTAGTAAGAAGACTTCAGGAAATGAATGTAGTTCCTGTGAAGTAATGGAATGATGTGTGTGGCTTGTAGTCTTTCTTCTTATTTGAAGATGTAACAGAATTATACAAAACTAAGCTGACTAACAATATAAAGATCTAGTTATGTTAATTTCCTTATGATAAAGCCAGTTTGTGTTGCCATTTTATTTGTCTGATTTATTCACAGCATGGCGTTGCTGTTCATATTTTAAAAGCTAATAAAATTTGTGTTTGTTGAGGGAATGGGAGAATTTTTGCACTGGAAAAAAAATAACCAAATTACACGAATATCCCAGAACATAAGCTGCATCCAGGGCTAAATTGCTGGATGGATGTTTCACATTAATACAAAGAACTCTTAAAACATTTCATTCTAGGAACGGAATAATCATTTTGAAAAGGTCCAGGACGCGGTCACGCTTGTGTAAATGCAGAGATCTATCTCCTGTTGAGGTAAATATAATATATGCCTTAAACCATATTACTTATTTTTCATGTTGGGGTCTTAATGTGAGTCCCTGCAAACAAAAGATTGCATATGTTTTCATTTCACAGTTTTATTGCTCTACTAACTGTAAAACTGAACTCTTGGTGGGACCACTGGGAGCAATTCTGCTTGTTCATGTAGTGACAATGTTATTTCTTTATACGTCAGTTTAATTGCCCACACACATGCTTCCTTACTCAGAAGGGCATTGCAACATAATGTATGCATCTGATAAGATAATGAATCTCTCAAAGAGTGAAACACTGACTGCTTGCACTAGTACACTTTCAGTCTGGATCTGTCTGAGGCACAGAAGCACTGTAGTTTAATCTAGCTTGGCACAGAACAACCCCTTCAATGTTTTTTGAGATACTTAGTATATAATAAAATAGAGCTGGTTACCTCATATCTATTTTTTAAATCACCAGCTATAGACCATAGAATAGTTTTCCAAGCAAATTCCCTTCGTACTTGCTTGTTTCCTCTAATATCGTCAAATCCTGATATCTTTTTTCTCCCTTTCAAGCTAACAGCCTTAAAGAGCTGCTTTTAACATTATCCAAAGGGAATGCCAGCTCATGATTAATTACAATGCCCTAAAAAAACATTAAAAGCCCTGTAAGTAAAGTTTTAAATGTAGCAGTGGCGCAATCACTCAAGGATTACTGCTACCATTCGTGCATTGTTGCTGCCGGAGGTAAGATTAACTTGCAGCATTATGTAATCCAGGGTTAGAAAATAGAGCATACATCTTCTGTGTTGTCCCTCTTCTGATAACTGCACTGAAATAGAGAAAGTTGACAGAATAAAGGAAAAAAAACGAGTGAAGGGATCCCGTTAGAGAGACGGGTGACTACAAATCAATACAGAATTGCTGTTGAACTGATCACTTTTATCCTATGATGAAACATTTCCATCCTGATTGAAGTGCTCTCTTCCAGGGTAACAATAGAGCCATCTATAAGGTACAAGGGGTCAGTTGATGAGCAGTAAAATGATATAAATTATACGCTTTTGCTTTTGTAGTTACCAGATCTCAACCACTGAATACCAATGGGAGAGGAACACCTTTGCCACCAGAATGCAAGAGTGCATACATCGTTAAATTTTGTATACAGGCATATTTTCCATTCCTTTTTTCCTATGCACACCTGTAGATACAGAGAATATAGGTGCATTTTTATGCCTTTTTTGGATATTCATTTAAGTGTGCAGCAATGAAAGTCTCAGCGAAGTCTAGTGAACTCTGTTCTAAATGTTGGTGGGATTTTGCCTGCCATTTGCAGGGTTTATAGAGCAGATGAGAGGCACGTCATGCAGCTGGCGTATCCGTCTAAAATGTGTCCTTCACAGTTTATGACTTGGCAGAGTTGCAATGAAATGTGTGCATTGCTAATATATATATATATATATATATATATATATATATATATATATATATATATATGTGTATGCTGCTTTTAGTAGAATATATATATAATTCTTACAGAATCTAAGTCTTACAGTATGTGCAAGCATATGCTGATCCCAACATTACATAGAAAATATCCAGTCAGCATGCACAAGAACTCCAAAGGTGCTGAGGTGGAGGGTAATTCCTATGCAGAGGAAGGAAACCAGTCTTTGAGAATGTCTCCTTGCAGCTTTAAACACACACACACACACCCGTACCCGTACACGCATAAAAACATAATCTATAATTTACTGTCAGAAAGCGTGACGGAGTGGATGTGGATTGGCAGCAGATGTGGGTGCACATATCAAGAATCTTGGAGACCAGCCTGATTAAAGTGATGGCAGGTCGTAGGGTTAGATATGCAGTAATCAAAGGTAGTGTGAGGGGAAGGCATCCACAGGCCTCTGCGGGCAGTTAATTCAGACCTCACTGACTTCTTCTTGCCTGCAACAATATATTAAGTCTGGTTGAGTGAATATAGATTTGTAGTGTTTTTATTATGGCACATCTGTAGTCAGTGCGAAATCTCTTGCGATGAAACCTCAGAATAAAATATTTCACACAGTATATGGAAAACAAATTGCTGCCACTCCTGAGGATTTCCCTCGTTTTCAGAAAACGACTTCTCAACTGTAAACTGAAGAGCTGTGAGTGGAGTGTTGTAGCTGTGACGAGAGCAAGAACAAGAGCAAATTTGAAAAAGGGTGTTATGCTAATGTCCAGTTGTGATTTCCTAGTGGGAATTATAAATGGGGCCACACTGAAGTGTGTCTGGACGTAACGGGATAAACCTGCTATCACTCAGCGCAATGAAATATGTCAGTACTAGCACTGAGCTGCTACATCAGGATGTTGTTGAGACTACGGCGTGCAGCAATGTCAGTCATCGTATAAACCTTCCCAGTGTTAGATAATCTGTCATTAGCTCAATACGAGAAAGGTCAGGAGGAAGAAACACGTTCTGCCAGAGGAAATTATGAAAATTGAGCTTTCAAATTTGTTTGATTCCAATGTGCCAATAAACCAGCAAAACTACAATCTAGTTTGCAAATTTTTTAGCTTTATTGCAATATACTTGCACTTTTGTACAATGTGTATCTGTTCCCAAGCTTCTAGTTTTGGTTAAATTACTGTTCCATTTTTCCAAAATTACCTTGTATAATTCCTTTGATGAATTTGGAAGAACAGGTAATTTATTTTCAAATAAAGTAATACTTAAAAAAAGAATTAGTCATTATGCAACACAAGGTGAAAAAACATTCCTTTCCAAAGTGTATTATGCACTTTTTCATGATAAGAAATAATAATTGTAATTGTTGGAAACACAGTTTGAAATTTTCTCAAAACAGGCAAAAAGAGGGAAAAAAGTTAGCTTGTTAGCAAAACTTACATTTCACAACTTTGTGGCAACCCACCAAGCTAGATATTACCTACAAATTGCCAGCCTAGCCTGGAGATGTGGTTAAAAAGCATTAAGGATTTTCTTCTAGATCAGCTACAGTAACTAACGGTGTGTGGTACCTAACACTAAGTCCTAGATTGTTGGTTTTTGGTAGAGTGGCCTCAGTGGACTTCACCTCTACAGGCTAAAAGAAAAGAGTCAATATAAAGTAATCAGAAAGTGCCATGTCCTCCATTTGCCTGTGGGCAAGCCTAAATGAATGTTGAGGCTGGTTGGCCTCGGTTGGTGACTGCGTCGTTTGTCACCGAAGCACTAAGGGGCAGCTTGTCTGGGGCATTTCTCAAGGGTCATTGACTTGTTTGTTATCAAGGAGCTCTGTTAATGTAGCATTGTGACCAAGGACCGTGACATAGGAATCACCATTATACCAACGAAATAACCAAAACTTTTTGATTAAAGAAATTTCTGGATGCAATGATTGCACAAATAAAACGTTCGCAGATCTTTCCAGGCATCATAGATCTATGCAAGCTCTACAGGTTTGAGCATTTTAATGTTACATCTTTGCTATTGCTAAAAAAAATAAAGTGCAGAGCTTCAGTTACTGTGAATTCATGTAATCTTTCAGTAGCAGATATGAAGCAGGGGATCCCTGTATTACTGAATGAGTAATGCAGACAGATGGCAGTAGACTGATCCTCTGTAGTCATGTCAGGAAACGCTCTTCAAATAAGGCTTGAACGTGAAATTTTAGATTTTTAACCACTTTTTTCATAGTGTGCAAAGAATTTACATTATATAGTTGTATTCATTAATTTTAGTCTTAACTATTTTATAAACATTCCAGATGCTGATTCAACGTTCCTGAGAAGCCACAAAGGTCAGCATTGTGTTACTTTAGTAAGTTCCAGCTACCTTTGATTTAATATTTGTTTTTCCACTAAGCTAGGTTTCAGCTGTGTTATTTTTATGCATTCCCTCTTGCACCAGCTCTAGCCATAGGCGAGATGTTCTTGAGTTGTCCATCTGCAATATTGCTTGGGTGCCCTGAAGGAATTTCTTCTTCATTTTTGACCTTAAAACAGGATTTCATTTAATTGCTGAATTAGGGGGGGAAATCACTCTAAAGTCTAAATGGATTGAATTATAAATTTATGACTTTTCCTTTATCCAGGACCCTGAAAGTCACCTTCAATATCACATCATAATGTTCTGTGCAAACAGTTTTTTGGCCTTTATTTAATACCTTCTCTAAAACTAAAAGGGAGATTGGAACCATATTTGACAATTGGTCAGATATTAACATTAAGACTAACCTATTCAATTCTTCCAGTTTTTCCATTAAAAACAGCATTTTATATGAGACTGGTTGGCAGAGGCATGCAACCCTTAGGCCATAATGAAGGTTTGGGCTGTTGTGTTGTCACAAAGTAATAGCCAAAAGAATTATAATAGTTTTTTAGGCAAAACATAATTCCATATATAATTCATTAAATATCTGTAATGCAATTACTCTCACCAAATGCGCTAACTTTATGACAGATAATAAAAGCACTAGACTGATACTTGGTCTGAAAGGGTGAGTGTTTTACTTCACTTCATTTTTCATTTTATCTTTGTGAAGTGCAAAAATCAATATTAAAGGGATTATAATAAAATAAAATTGAAATTGTTAAATATAAGGACTTTTCATCCAGTGGTGAGGAAAGGGACGCTTCAACATTTTTAGAGATTGGATCAAAAATATACTCTGTAGCTTTACGTTATTAGTAGGTTATTAGTTAGCTTGTTTTAGAGTGCAGTATCTGAGGAAAACATACAGTGTCTGTTGTAAAAGCAATGTGAAGCAGAAACTGTGTTTACTGGAAAATATTGATGTAGCCTCCAGGTTTGAACACTAAAACACTAAAACCAATGTTGAAGTGCATCAAATCTTTGTGGTGGCCAGAAGTATGATTGCATAAGATGAGCCCATTTTTTTACTATTTTTTCTTATTTATTACCCGATATTCCGAACAAATATATGTTACATTTCATTTATAAATAAATATACTAGTTAGAGTGAAACAGGTACATTTTACCCTGTGATTAATGTTTTATTAATGTCCGAATAAGAATTAGAAAACATTATTATTAATCCCAGAAGTAATACATTTTAATTAATACATTTAAAATAAATTTTCAGTGCAGCTTCAAGTTGTTTTTAAAGCTACACACACACACACACACACACACACACACACACACACACACACACACACACACAGATAGATAGATAGATAGATAGATAGATAGATAGATAGATAGATAGATAGATAGATAGATAGATAGATAGATAGATAGATAGATTTAAAATTATTCTTGTGAACATATTATTTACAACTTCTGATGGAATACATTAGGACTTAATGTTTTTTTTACCCCTCTCTAAAGCCTCAAGCGTAATCTTCTCAGCATGAATACATTCTTAAACAAAAATGAGTTTGATGTGAATTGGAGGAAAAAATATTTTTTTGTGTGTTGACTGCAAGAAAAGGGAAGTCTAAGGACAGTTGGACAGGAAGAAAATGTGGATTTCACTCCTTTCAAATCTCAATCCGTGCGATGCTTCATAAGTAAACTTAAAAAGCAGAAAACCAGGCTTGCCTAAGGTTTGGAAGAGACCAGAAATGGTAAAACTCACTCAAAAGTCAAATAAGGTTCCTGAAAATGACTTACAGCCAGTTGATTATGGTTTCCTCCTACAGCTTTAAAAAAAATGCCTTTTTCTGCTTCAGCCAATCCACATGTAGGATACTATCTTACCTTAAGATGTCCAAAAACTGCGAGGGGATAGGTCAAGAGAGATGACTATACATGTCCACAGGCTTCTTATGTTGTTCTGTTTGTTGGACATATACCAGAGACATAACAAAGGTGCTGTGGACCTCAGCATCCTCATTTAAAGTCACACATAGAAGGAGAGGTGGTGCTGCATGAAGAAAAAGGGAATGCAGATTAAACTTGAGAATAATTTGGGATCTTTTCCTTTTAAACTTTAATTTACTCCTTATTTCTGCCTGAAATATGAACCGTGAGCTATTTTGTGTTGAGGTATGATTGTTTCTTGATGTATGAAAGAGCTGAGATACTCATATATTGCAAAAATATTATTTTAATACATATACAAGGGGACCAACATTATGTATTTTGGGCAGCTATTGGATTCTCAGTATTGTTATGGTGAAAGCCCTAGTGGGAGGATCTGAGGGGTTCAGCGGTGCTGTGGGGGATTGTACTTTACTGTGGGGGAAGTTCTCAGAGAACATGCAGAGGTGTGAAGACAAACAGTAAATTTTTAGGATTTGGAACAAGTGCAAAGAGGCTAGCATCTGTGTAATGTGGTGCCTTTTTCACATTTGAACAATAACCAGCAGCTGATTCATATGAAAATAGAGAGAACCGCAGTAGCTGCGAGGGTATGAATGCGCTAAAAGACAGACAGTGTCTGAATACATTTTTCACTGAGCTGATCTGTTTGTCAAATTTCAGAGTGCAAATATCACTCCAAGGTTTTTTCCATGTGGCCTGACATCAGTGGATAACAGATCCAAGCTCTGGGTGATGACAAAAGCTGCAGGGCCAAACAATATTCTCATTCAACTGTGGAAAGTTGTGCTTTGTCCAACTTTTGATATTGTTTTAGCAGTGGGCTGTTCTTCCACCTTTTGGTCAGAGTTGGTCACAGTTAAGCTTCACTGTGTTAGTTCCAATAATTTTTCATGTACCAAAATATGCCTGAGCATTTTATGCCTCTCAAGAGAACATTAATTATAGTAGAGATTTCATTCTTTACCTCACGTCTCTGTTAATGCCCGAGGATTCAGGGAAGCATGAAATGTTTTCTTTACATTTTGCACAATTCATGTACGGTGCACGGTGCTACAACGGTCGTATGACTTCATGCAAGATATGATGATCATCATGCAGCAGGACAAAATGTTTACCCAGTTGTGGCTTTAGCTTAGCTGAAATAAGCAGTGCTTTCAGACGTAATTGCATGAAATGAAAAGCTGCCAAGCGGCAGGTTCTTAAAATCAGTGTGCCGTGATTGAGAGGGAGGGAGGAAGCTTCTGAGCACAGCTGGAGTTCCTCGCTGAATGAGGCCCGCGGCTGTGGCACTGTGCGTGTAGGCTGACAGTTTTGTGGTACTATTTGCACATTTGTGTTGTCTGGTATGTTATTGAATGTTATTTCGTGTGGGTGCATCCACAGGTCTGAAATTGGATATATGTTTGCATTTTGTGTGTGTGTGTGTGTGTGTGTGTGTTGGTGTTTGCGAAGATTTTGTGAACACTGAGTGCACGATGCACACATGGGGAATGAAGCAATAGGACATGTGAGTGCCCAAAATAAATTGCTTTTAGCGTGATAGCAAACTTATACAGTAGTATCATGGAGGAGGCAGGTGAAAGCCCCATCCAGCAGGTCTTAATTACATCACAGCCAGTCCTGACATGCTTGGGTGAACACTGCTGGCTTAGCAAGTTATGGTTACAGTGCATGCACAATAAGTCTAGGGGCAGGTATTTGGGGACATGTTTGCATTTTCTCTTGAGAGAGCACATACTTCTTAACATTTCTGCAATCCATTGGCTTTAAGAATAATATCTAGTATGTCTTTAAGAACTGTTCACAGCATTTTTTGCATTCTTAAATGTTTTGAAAAAAACAGAGAATCATGGTTTAGTTACATGGTCTGTTAACACAGGTCTTTTGTATCAGGACTCATTAAGAGATTCTCCGGTGGATGCTGACATGTTCCCTTTTTTTGCTTGTAAGTCTCTTAAGAGCTTGCACTAATAAATTAGTTTTGCACAGACACAAGTATGTAGATGATTACTAATTCTAAAGTCCAACACGCCTTTATTTGTTAACTGGTGAGGCTTTTATAGTGAGAATTAATTGTGCAGGGTGTAAAGATGAAATTCAAGTCAAAGTCAAACCATAAAAGCAGTATGAGTTTACAAAATAGGAATTGCTAATTAGTGGTTCAGATGTAACTTTTGCCTACGCTGTGAGACGGTTCCTGATGCGTCCATTACCCTCATAGTCCTTGTCCTCAGCGCTGTGCGCCACAAGTGACGTCATATCCGTTGGTGTAGGCCATGCTTTGGTGTCGTTTTGGCTCATATGGCTTATTCAGCCGGGTTCATTTCAATGATATACAGAAACTCATTGTACAGAGGGAGATGCTGCAACAGTGTGAAAAAACAAGACTTTCTGGTGAAAACTTTTGATTTTTTTGCTTCTGGTTTCAACTTTTGCACCTACACTGCTACTGATGCAGTGGTTGGGTTTTATATAAATGGTGATGGGGCTGCGGTGATGTCACAGTTTGCAAATGAAACGACCAATGCAGCGACCGCATTGGGGTCCAGCAGCCACTCACTACGCTACACAGACGCCCGACACACTACACAAAGAAACAAGCTATTAACCAGAAGGCAGATTTACAACAAAAATGTATTATTGAAACTTTTCTTTGTGAGCTGCTCCAAACAAATCACAAATTTTCACCATATTTTTCTTAAATATCTAAATTTGGCTCAATTATTATTGGCTGCATGACCAACAGAGGAAATGGGCTGCTAAGCAAGTGTTCAGCAAATTTTAATATGGCTTTCACTTTCATGCATGTAATAGAAAATATATCAAATATAGTGCAGATTGCTGAGATCAGCTTGTGCAGGCAGCAATAAAAAAAAGACCCACCAACTAACTATCTCAATATTTTCAAGCTTCAGTTTTACACTGTCATATTTGACCTCATTTGGATAAAAGGGTGCAGGGGTTTGCAAGTTAATGCAATTTGTTAGTTAATGTATAAAATGCATTTTCGAAAATGCACCAACAGCAAAAAATACATTTATTGACTCCAGTTAGCAGTTAGACCTAGCAGTCAGTGATATCGAAGCAGTCATGCTCCTGACTCTCAACGTCTAACTCCTAATTAAGTGGGGGAGAACTATCCATAGAGGCCAAAACTATTTTTGTACCAGGTTATAAGGACATTTTAATACGAGAGTGGCATGAAGATGAACTGCAAATTATTTTTACTCGAGGTTGCTGTTTGGTATCTGTTATATGAAGACAAAACACTGTGCATTTTCTATTTTTCTTGGTGCATACCTAGGTTTTTACTTGTAAAGTCACACGTCCTTTTACTCATCAAAATGTCATCTCATTTTTATGCATACTAGGAGAAGATCTTAAGTCCACATCTCAATATTTACGCCACTCGGCTTGACGCTTACCCTTGTGTTTTCTCGTTCTGCAAGCCTGCTTACAATAACTGCTAACCGTAAATGGTAAATGGTAAATGGCCTGTATTTATATAGCGCCTTACTAGTCCCTAAGGACCCCAAAGCGCTTTACATATCCAGTCATCCACCCATTCACACACACATTCACACACTGGTGATGGCAAGCTACATTGTAGCCACAGCCACCCGTAGCTGTCAACAAACCATGAAGCCCCGCCTTTCCTATGAAAACAAGTTGAATTTTACCCAAACTATGTAGGCAAACAGAGTGTTGCCATCTCATGAATGGTTAAGGTGGCTTAAGGTAAGTAAATTAGGAGTAGACTCATTACCTGCTTTGTAAAGTAGCCTAGACAGCGCCTGGAGCAAGAGCCATAAACACACCATTAACACAAACCTGCAGTGTATTGCTGCACTCTGTCCTAATTCTCTTTCATTACTCTCATGATTTCCCAGTGCCTTCATGTACTCGCATCCCTATACACAGTGCAATGTCTCAGGAAGGAACTACCGTCTTAAGATAATATTTTAATAACAAAGCTTGTTTAACTTTTTAACTTGTCATCAGTTTTGTAAAATCAGAATAATTTAGGGCATTTTCACTGATTGAAGGAAAATTTATAAATCAGTTACTTGCTCTAATAAGTTATTGACTGTATGTTGTGGAATTTTCATGAATAATTAAAATATTACAAATAAATGGGAATGCAAGCTTCTTCAGTTTCATAAACTAAACTAAACTCATTAATAACTACAACAAAAATGACGCTGTTATGGACATATTAAACATGGAAACCACGTAGCTTTTAATGCTTGAAGGATTTCTTGATTTTTATAGTGCAACATTAAGTAGAGTAGCATATATTAACAAAACAAAACAAATTGCACACTGTGCTAAATAAAAAAAGAAAGGACTGTGTGGGCAGCGTTAAATTTCCTCTCCACCTGTGAGGAAAATGAAGTCATTTCAGTGGATGGGCCATGTTTAATTACAGTGCCTGGTTAGCAAAGAAGATGGTTAGTTGGCATGTAAGACTCTGCATCTGTGTGAGATGTAATTATATCACCTTTGCCAAGAAATCTTGTAAATACGAAGCAACATTATCATAAATAAACTTTGTGATTGTATCTATACTGATTTGGGATGAGCATGTCTGTAGTTTTGCATGAACTGTGTTGTGCAGCGCTATGCTCATTTATTTAGCTAGCTTGACCTGGTTATTTCTGAAATAAGGTGGGGAGAGTTATAGTCCACACATAGTCGGTTAGACTTTTAGTTTTTCCCTGTCAGAAAAAACAACACAAAACAACAACAAAAAAACAGTTGCTACTTTGATGTCTTTGGAGAAATAGCATCAGGCGGTAGCTTGCTATGTTCTTCCTGTTGTTGAGAAAAGCAAGTTTGGGAAAAGACAAAACTTGACATTACTTGACTTGTGTCGTGTTCTCACTTACTGAGAAATCTGGTAGCTGCTGTGAGAAATAAGTTCTCTGTGTCTGCTGTGAGCACACCACACTTTGCTCAGAGAGCCATCAGAGAGGGTCAGGAGGGGGAATGAGACTTCTGACCTGAGGTCAGAGTGGATTAGGAGAGTGAAAAACAGGGAGCTGGGGTTTTACTGACCTTGAGTGGGAGCAACTTATCCTTATACCAGGTTGCAACTACGTACTAGCATCACAAAGCTATCCAATTATAATCCATTGTTTTTTTTTCTCTTTTTTTGGTTTGTGTGCCAAAACATAACATTATGGTTTTATAAGAAGTTAAACACCAGCTCTTTCCTTTAAAAAATATGTCTACGTTAAGCAGAGCTAACCAGCTGCTGCCAGTAGCTCTATTTTCTTTTCTTTTTTAATTTACAATTAAATCATGGGATGAGGGTAATGTCAGTCCTCTAAAATAATTCTTGGCACAAAAACAAGGCAAAAGTATTTTCAAAAATATCCAACTAGTCCTTAGATAATGTTTTGCAGAAACCCATGTGAGTGTTTTCGAGTCGAATCATGTAGTAAGTTAAAACAAGACACCTCATAGAGAGCAGCAAGTAGCATCATATACAGCTAATGGCTTCTCATCTATTTGCAAATCACAAATGCACAACAGTAGACCTGTCAAGTGGATGCATTCCTGCGATAGTGTTTTCTGAAAGGATAATCAAGACCAAAACCACATTTAAAGTGTTTTTTTTCTCAGCATGGAGCCCTTAGTCACCCTTAAAATCTCAAATACCTTCCCTTCGCCCACACTAAGAAAAAAAGCAAGTGAAGAAAAGAAAGAAGTGAAAATTACAGATTCCAACCCAGCAACTGAAGAGCAAGAAAGGTACTCCCACAGTAACATCATTTGAAGTGAGATGTGAAGACTGGAGTTATAGCTTTAGGAAACAGACAAATTTGGATCATCAACGCTGCGTTGCTCAGTCTTAATTAACTACATAATATATGAGTGGGAATACCTATAACGGGGACTTTTTAAATATCTATACTCTGCTCCGCGCCACCTTTGTGTGCATGTGCTTCTAGTTCGTTATGCAATTTTGACGGCTGTCAAACGGGTCGATGTAAATGCAACATTATTATGCACCACACAAGATAATATAGGGCTGGTGAAGGCCTTGCACCTTGTTTAAATGCAGAGCATGCACAGTATTACCATTACAAGATCTCTTTACCTGTCTCATAGGCTCTGCCACACGGTTAACACACTTGGCATGCAGAACAGAGAAGTAAATCCGGTTGAATCCAGCTGGTGAGCTACTCATTTGGCAAACTGAGTGGACTGAACAATGTAAATAAATAAGACTTATGCTGCATTTAGACATTATTTGAAATTAAATGGAATCTTAAATTAGAGCTATCTCAGGCAGGGGTCTTTGATGCAGTATGTGTTGTTACAGTTTAACTAGCTGAGTAATGATTGCGCATACTTTGCTGCGTGCACACTCTCTCCGCCACCTGATTCAATCGGTCCACTTTAATTACTGCAGTTATTGATTTAAAGACAGGTTATTACCTTATTCATCAGAATCTGCTTTGACCTGGTCAGTAACCTAGCACAACTAATTTAGGATTAGTTATGCTTTGGTACAAAGAGTATTGGCGTATACATATCGGGCTGTTAGACATAAAACACACAGTGACTATTTTACAGTGCACAGGAGGCTAGCTATTTTTGTTCTAATTTGATTCTGAAGGATGGAAGTGCAAATGGAATGGAAAGGGTCACCCCCAGTCTTTGGATGAGTGGCACCTGGAAATTGCAGAAATGATGTAGCCAGGAGATTTCTTCGACTGTTTGTGAAATTTACTGTAAAATAAATTCCCCTCTGCATCGTTGCCTCATGATTCTGCGTTCCAAAAGCACCTTTTTAGTCATTGGTTTCCTTACATGGCTCTGAAGCTTCAGAGACCATTTAGTAACTGACAGCGAGGGTGGATTTATTCGATTCAAGCGTTTGAAAATTCACTCTTATGCATATAATCACACAAAAGACTTGCGCTTGAGAAAATCAACTATCTCTGTAATTGATTACAGAGAAGGTGGCCTGCAAAAATTGCTAGTTTCTTTGTAAACTATCCAACTCTAAAATCAGTTATGAAATTTGATGACCTAGGTTTAAATATCACTGCTGCAGTTCCAGTTAATTTACTACTGTGTGGGCTCTTGTCAAGCTATCAGTGAGTGCTACAATTTGCATAAAGGTGTTTTTCTTTTCATTATTTGTTTTCAAATATGGAGTTTCAGGTCAACACTTGACATTGTATATACAACATATGGAAATAGGCATAATAGGTATTATATCAGGTTCTTTATAATGTTAATCCTTTTTAGACAAAGTACTGCACATCAGGAATTCAGAGACTCCCAACATGTGCATAGACAAAGTAAATTAAAAATTGTACACACCCACACAATAACCTTCCTCAGAATTAAAACTGGCAAACACACAACTTCCTTTATTTATCAGGTTAAAAGCCTCTGGAGCAGAATGCTGCTTTGTTAACAAGCTTTTTCTTCAGCTTTAATCAGTTCAGACCTAGTCAGAGATCCTTGGATACCATTTTCTTCCCTTGATTTCTTTAGTTCTCTTGCAGAGCATTAATCCTTTTGGCGCAAGAAATAAATGAACGGCTCAAAGACTGGCATTGAAAAATAAAAAAAGAGAAGAAAAAATATCAAATGATTTATTTTGGAAGCTCTAATTTAAATTTTATTCAAATTAAAAAATATATATAGTTAAATCTATGAATATTTCAGTACTCTTCAAATTAGTTCATTTCAGGCATTCCCTGTCTTAGTGGGAGCCTTTCATATACAGATAGAAATGTTGTCTTTTAGAAAAAATTAATTAGAGCCCTTTGGTAAAATAGTGGGTGAATTTATATTTTATTCCCTACCGTATATTCCTGGGTCTATATTAGAGATGAAAATAAGCCTTTCAAAACTTCATGGCTTCCAAGCTTACTGTCTGTATGTCAAAAGATGTTGAAATGACAAACACGACAAGACCTTCATCGGTTAAATCAGATCAAATCTCAATTCATAGTCGACTACCCATATTTTCAGTTTCAGTTTCAATTTTATTTCTATAGCACATTTAAAAGTCTCAGGTACATCAAAGTGCTTCACAGACGAGCCACATTTGTGGGGTTACAGCAGTAAAGGAGCAGGAAATACAATTATCGGCAAAAGAAATACAGTTATAAAATGGTGATGTGACAACAAGCATGAACCGGGGAAAAGTTAAAAACTAAGTTGTTTGGAAGGCAAGCATAAACAGGTGGGTTTTTAAACGTGATTTAAAGGATTGTATGGATTCCGATGCACGGACATCAATCGGCAAGCTGTTCCAGAGTTTTGGTGCGGCAAAAGCAAAAGCACGATCCCCCCTAGTCTTCCGTTGAGACATTGGTTGCATTAAGAGCCCCTGGTTAGAGGATCTGAGTGCTCTCGTGGGGATGTATAGGTCAAGGAGGTCGATTAAGTAACTGGGTGCCAGGTTATTTAAAATTTTAACAGTATATAAAAGGATTTTAAAAACGATACGGAATTGACGGGAAGCCAATGAAAGTTGGCGAGGGTGGGAGTGATATGGTCATGTCTTCTGGTGCCGCTTAAAAGGCGTGCTGCGGCATTCTGGACTAGTTGCAGGCATTGGATGAGGGAAAGTTGGAGGCCTAAATAAAGAGAATTACAGTAGTCCAATCTCGAAGTTACAAGAGCATGAATGAGCTTTTCAAGGTCATTATGTCGTAAGTAGGGCATTGCCTTAGAAATTTGGCGCAGTTGGTAGAAGCTGGTTTTCACCACTGCAGCCACTTGCTTGTCTAATTTGACAGTAAACGATAGATGACTGGCATAGGATCCCAAGGTATCCGATAGCTGTTTCAAGGGCATGTGACTGTCAAAGATGATCATTTCTGTTTTGTTTTCATTAAGGGTGAGGGAGTTGTGCAGTAGCCAGTCTCTAACATCACGCAGGCAGTTGAACAAAGGCAATAGCGGGAACTGGAGATCCAAATCCAGAGGAAAATAGATTTGGATATCATCCGCATAACAATGGAAAGAAATATTGTGATTTCTGAAAATTTGTCCCAGGGGTAGCAGATACAAGGAGAACAGCGTAGGACTTAACACAGACCCCTGGGGCACACCACAGCGGAGGGGTGCGGAGGAGGAAGAATGATTCCCCATAGAGACAGAGAAAGACCTCTCAGTTAAGTATGATTTGAACCATGAAAGTACTTTGCCTTTAAGACCAACTACATGTTCAAGCCTTGAAAGGAGGATGTCGTGATCAACCGTATCAAAGGCAGAGGACAAGTCTAAAAGAACTAAAACTACAGGACGCCCTGCATCAACAGTTACAAGGAGGTCATTAAAAACTCTCAGTAGGGCTGTCTCGGTACTGTGGTGAGGTTTAAAACCAGACTGGAATTTTTCATTGATTCCATTTGCCTCTAAGAAGGATTGTAATTGCTTAAGAACTATTTTCTCTAAGATTTTAGCCATAAAAGGAAGTTTAGAAACCGGCCTATAGTTTGAGAGGACATTAGGATCAAGATTACTTTTCTTGATAACAGGTTGAACGACTGCATGTTTGAACACAGCAGGGACGCAGCCTGATAAGAGTGATGAATTCATTAGAAGTGAGATGCAGGGTCCTATAGTGTTCAGGGCATTTTTGATAATGCGAGAGGGAATTTACACCTGCCAATTACGGCATTATCGCATGCACATTTTCAGATCAGCTAGCAGGTGATCTTGGATGTTGGTTACTTGTAAGCTAGTTTAATGGAACAATTTATAGACGTTGGAGGTTGTCGATTTTTTTTTCATCATCTTTGAAATGCTCTGAACAATTCTCCAGACAGCGGGGGTAATCACTGGCAATTGAGCTTGGATGGTTTCTGGTTATTTGTAGTGCTTCACGCCAATGCAAAGTACACATTCACGGGTTTCCTTCACTACACGCCATCTCGCCTGTTCATGTTTGCCTCTGCCTCACTCCGCTATTACCAGTGAAGATATAACAAGCGCAGACAGCGGATGTCGTGTTGGGTATCAGTAATGCCGGTACGATAAGAAGCCGGAGCAGTACAGTTAGTCTGAGAACACAAGGATAAGAGACGATGTGTAATGATGCTCCAAATAACAGAGGCAAAGTAAGCTCTTGACTCACGCAGTGCTGTGGTCACATTACCTTTTGTGACTCACTTCTGTCTCAAGCTTTTTATTTATTTGACTGTTGGCTAGAGCTATGCCAGTGATCCAGATCATCTTTTAAGTGATCACACACAGCCTGATAAAGGATTTTATTTTATTTTATTTTTGGCAAACGAATAGAAAAAATGTCCAGAGCTTTGCAAAATAAAGTGACCTTTTGAACGCATCTTTTTTCATGTATGCATTTGAAAACTTTTGGAGTTTCTCTTGAGCAGAATTGTTAGACTGCCTGTTTCAGTATTTAACAAAATCTTCCTCGAGGTAAAGTCATATTAATCTCTGAGCGGCAATTTAAAAGCACCATCCTGCTATTTATTCATAAAATGAAATGTAGGCTTTATAGACAGGGGCCTAGTTCAAAGCAAGTTCAAACCCAGTCTTCTACAGTCGCCCAGTGAACAGCTCCACTGAAGGGGCTTTAGTTTAAATAACTAATTCAAGGCATGGAGGGGTGCCACATTTACTATTCTTGGCTTTGGGAAATTAACCATCTATGTTTTGCCTTGAATATTGAATCTGTATTGGTTGGTATCTGTTGCTATAGCCAGATTATTGAGATAAGAAAATACTGTTACGTTACTTTATGGTTGTTTAAAGCAGTGTTGCAATAATGCACTATTAAATTCAAACACAACAGTAAGCATTGTTGTGGCAAAGCCTACAAATGCCCAGTATAGATGAAATATAATCACAAGGGGAAGGCCTCGCTGAAGATAAAAGTTGTTTTGCAATTAAATACGAAAAGTGTGAAAACCATTTAAATAAGTAATAGAGTTGAACTGGACCTAAAACAGGGCAGTTGTCATTCGACGCACTTTAATTTGCAGATAATGAAAACTATAAATACGCATCGCTGTGAAATTACTTGAAAATTTTTTTAAGTGGCACACTTGCATAGGTAAGAGAACAAAGACAGCCAAAAGCACAAACCTGGCTCAGTGGAGGAGCTCTGGCTTGTCCTACAGAGCTGCAGCTGCCAGGTTGTGCTCCACTATGCTGGATGGAGTAGCCCTTCTCTCACAATTGGATGGTAATGAGAGTGACTGACGGGGACGCTTGGAGGGGCTGCCAAAAATAATGTTTTGTGTTCCTCTCCCTCTCCTTGCCTCTATGTCATTCTGTCTTTTGGTATACCTCTCTTTTCGCTTTCATATGTTCTCTCCCTGATTTACCACTATAGTCGGAGTCTAAATGACCCCAGCAGGGAAGTTTAGTCACTGCAACAGAAATAAATAGGATAGAAAATAGGGCAGATGTCATAAATGTAATGATTTGACAGCAGGTACAATTGTCTACGTGAAGCCCTGCTGTCGCTGTATTTGCAGATTAAAGTTATAAACAGAAATGTGTCTGTCAAAGTTTGAAAAATGTTAAGAGTGGGAGGCATGTTGAAAGCGCGATGGCACCTGGTTACAGTATTCATAACCCTGCGATTACTGCGCAACATTACATGGAACATCTGCATGAAGTGACTGCAGAGCTGTAACAATGAGAGCAATGGCTTGTGAAAGTAGCATTGCTTTAAACCCCTGGCCAACAGTGCAAAATCCTGACTGCAGATATGTGCCTTTACTGTTATACAGCTGGGATTACAACATCTGTTGTTGTCAAAAAAAGGCAAGACCACATTGCTTTTCCCTTGCCAGTTTCATTCTTTCTGTCAGCCTGCATTCTCTGGAGGGCTTCCAGAGCTGTTGCAGAGTCTGATGTATTTCGGTATAGGCATGTCTTAGTGAGGCACATTAAGCTTCTTCCTCAGTCTACCTCATTATTTCCACTGAGCACTCACCGAAATGGACAGTTTGCCTTTCTTTTTCAATACTGTTCGTATTTCATTTATGAAGACGGATTGAAAGCAATAGGTTAAGTCTTCGTCTACCAGTTCTTACCTTAACCACTACAAGGATGCCTTTTCCTTTACTTTTATTGATATTATTATGAAAAAGAGCTGCACCACATTCTCATGGGCAAAGCAAAATATTCATTCAAAAGGAAAAAGAATGATTTTTATACCTCCAGACCTGCAGTGGATGCAAATCCTGCTTGCACCGCTGTTATGAGCTCTGCTGTTTGCTTTTGGGCTGCTCCACCCCAAATTGAGTGTGTTGTGCTTAGCTTCTTTCCTGTCTCTTTACAAAGACTGCATCAAGGGAGAAGGCAGAAGAGTGGAATAAAACATTTTTACCTCAGAAAATGTACACGACCTGTTTTTGTCCAGTTATTCTAGTGCAGTTATGAAAGTTGCATAGGGAAAAGTATAGCTGGGCCACAAATTCATTCAAAACTTCAGTCAAAAAACCAATAAAGGACACATCTCATCCTCAACCAACCACGAGACCAACCCTATGCTCCGCCTCCTCTGGCTTTATCCAGTCGTTAAGTGATGACGTGACGGATCCTACTTCTGGGCCTAAAGTAGTCTGTGTTTAATATGGCTTTTGTGTTGTTAACATGTTTAATGTTTTGTATTTTCTTCTATTTAATCTCAAAAAGCTCCTAAAACAGTCAGTGATCACTGTTGACCTCCCTCGGCTTTTATTACCGATAATCATTTATTTAAGCTCAGTTTTTAAAACCTTAGGATGTAACTACAGCCCAGCCCAGCAGCAGTATATGAATGACTAACCTCGTATTGTGGATGGATTATCTCAGTTATTCTCTTGGCTGAAGTTTGGTCCTTTTACAGCATCCTGCCATGCGATTACATTTGTTCCTGACCACCGAGAACACTCACATTAACTTTTATCGAGTGGAAGAAAAGTTAGCTTGTTTATATTATGCTAACATAGCTGTGTCGCTAGCGGTCACGTAGCACATCATTATATACCAGCTAGCCAAACTTCAGTAACCCTACAAACGTCACTGCTGTTTAGTTTTCTGTCTTCATTTATGTTGGAAGTGATAACAGAGCTGTACGTTTTAATTTGTTTCCAAAACCCCGCAGTCAGGACATGCTATATTGTATTTAGACAGAAGCTAGCGAGCTAACTCCTTGCTAACTTCTAACTCCGTTAAATGCCATAAATTCCGTTTTCATGGCTGCCTGGATGTTAAACTCAATTGTTACACCTGGTAGAGCAGAACGCTGATCATTTTATTAAAGATGAAAGACTTTAGACAGTTTTTCAACTCTCAGTAATGCCATAGTGATTGTTTGATATATGGACCTGCAGCGGAGTTTAGGCCCAGACATGGCTAGTGACGTCAGACTTAACGACCGGATAGTCCTGCAGCAATTCTTCAGCAACCAATCAGAGAGAGAAAAGAGCAGGTTAATAAAGATGACAACAAAACACCACAAAACAATGACTCGACTGACGTCCTATGGTTGCATGTAACAGATCCATAGAAAGCTGTGAGTAGCACTGATGGATGTGCACAACTTCATTACCTAAAGCCGTCTGCCTTTTACATAAATTACTTAGTTTAGCATTGCTATTAAAACGCTGTCACCTGAAACAATTCATTTCCATCACATGCTAGACTCCAAGAAAATCTATATAGTGGACAATGTTTGGTAAAACTACTGAAATCTTAATCATCAAGAGTAAGTTTCTTGTTCCAAACTACACATCATCTTAAATGTGAATTTTGTCTCCCTTATCCACAATAGAAATGTTAGCATTGCAAATGTGGAAACACTCATGCGTGTTCGTTCTACAGTCGCTGGCAGTCGACCTGTTTTGTCATTTAGGTATGGGGACGTGTTGTATGGGAGTGTAATGGGAAATAAATTAAAATGACATCTTGAATCAGAATCATTTTAATATGAAAGTGGGAATGGATGCATAAAGATTTTTTCTCTTGTACTTGCTGGGCCTCCTTAAATGAGGGTCTTGCTACTCAAGGGAAGCAGTAGAAGTGTAAGCTGCTATACAGACAAATTCTAGATCAGTTAGGCTTCGCAAACCAGTGATATCAGATCCCATGATTGTCATTTTATCTCAATAAAGATATTAACCATTTAAAAAATGTGATTCATCAAATAACATCAAATTTCAAAATGCCCTTAGTGACCAGGGAATAACGTCACAAGTTTCCATCTGGGGATCATCTTATTCCCTTTTGTGCTTTGATTCTTTCTGCTTCAGAGATTAGATAAACAATATGGTTCATATTGACGTCTTTCACTTTTTGTGCTTGCTTCGATGTTTTAAAGTTTTTTTAAAAAAAGAGTGATATAACTGTATGATTAGATGTTGATTTATTGATGCAGTTCAATAAAAATGTATTTAGGGTAAACATGGATCTCATAAATAGTAGGAGGGGAAAAGCCAAAACTCAGCAGAGGTAGGGTTAGAAAAGTAGAGGCTAGATAAGAAAGGTTGACAGACAGCACACTATTGAAAGCAGGAAGCACGAAGGGGACTGGAGAGGTCATGTTGGCGACCAGGGATCAGTGATTAGGCCAGTGTCAGTGGGGTGGGGTCTGCCAGCTGTGCTGCCTCAGACAACATACTTGGTGGATAGGAGGCCTTCTGCTCTCATAAAAGCACAGCTAAATGTCAAGTAAATTTCAAGAAATGCCAGAAAGATCAAATAGGAATTAGAACCACCAGATGCATAGAAAGCCAATAAATCTATGTATTTATCATGCCACTTAAAACCCTTTTTATTTGTGTCACAATTTCCGCTGCGCAGGCATTTCACGACTTTATTCTATTTGCAGGAATAATTGCGAGATCCTGATTTGAGCTGACAGCGAAGATGTGGGGGGTGATAGTTCACTTGTGTGAGCTCACTTTACCTCTGCAGGCTATGGGTGCTTCTTTCTAGCTGCTATGCTTGATTCAGCATAGTGAGAAATAGGAACCTTAAAACTTTTTAGCAAAATTCACCTCTGCTTAAAATCTCTTCTTTCAATCTTTTGCCTTGCTGCGGTGTTTTTCACCTACATACCATATAAAAATGAGCAGATTGAGCTGTCTGGTCCTCACTATCCCACACTATATCACAGTGCACAACTGGAAAGAATGAGGACTTGCAGTGAATAACAAAATGGAGCATGCAGGTAGGCGTACTTTTAGAAATGAATTTAGAGGAACAAGTCATTCTAAAACCCCTTTATCCTAGAGATTTTAAACTTCACTCAGAAACAAAAGTGAAGAAAACTTACTTCATCCAAGTACAAAATTTAATAAACGTACAGCATTTGGGAGATTAGATGTTAGAGCTGTGCCATATCATGTCATCAATCTAGACATTTATTTATATGAAAAAATAAATAAGGGTCCTCTACCAGAGGCCTTGATGATCCTGCAGTATATTTGCTGATCCTATGACTTCGCTCTTCTGGGCAGGACTTGGGTGTTGTTCCTGAGATCTGCTGGAGCCACTTGCCCAGTTTGGGGTCACTTCTTCAGGTGGTCCGAATATCAAATGGACCAATTTTGCCTTCACCCTCCACATCTTCTCTAGCGTTTTCTCTAGGCTTTTGGAATTTTTTCAGATTTCATGCGTTCCTTTTTCTTGATGCTACAATCACTAAATGTAGCTACATCTATCATCATCTTGCTCAGTTCAGATGATCCTTTATGCTATGCCCGCCACTTGGTTATTGCATTCCATGCATGCCCTGCCTGCTAGCATCCTGCACCCGTCTGTTATGTGCTGCGATGGTCTCAGGAGCATGACCCCAGGGTTTATCAGTCTTGTGCTTAGGGCCGTTTTATATGGCATACATGACTTAAAAGTGCAAAACAGTGGATGGAACTTACTAATGTGGGTACATGATGGAGAACCAGGGCTTGTAGCAGCTGATTACAAGGCTGGACCCTGGTTACAACATCCTAGGTAGAATATATTTTTCAATTTGAATTTTATGTGACAAAATTGTGCTCGGGTCTAAAGATAAGATTAGGTTACTACTGTTAAACTACAGTGTTAAAAAGAGACAATCTTACTGTTGTACTTACATTTGACTTATGCTGTGTCACTCTATATTTCTGACACTACTATTTTATTAAAATGCTGCTGCATGTGGCACCTTGTGGAAATAGATTCACACTTTGAATTACATAATGTGTCATCACTGACAGTAACTCACTGTAATACAGGCTACTACACACAAGGTGCAATTGTCTATAAAAAAGTAGATCAGTATTTTTTCTTTAGAAATAATGAAATATTTATTTTGTTTTTGAGACCTTATTGCCCAGTCCTAGTGCTAATTTCAACATATATTCAGCTATTGCAACCATGAGTTGACTATAGCTCAGGATGTAGCCCTTGGTGCTTTAGTCTTTACTATAATATTGAATGTATACTATAATATTGCATTTATATTTAAGTAAGTTTAACACTGAAATTTAACTATATTTAAATAAGTGTGACAGTCATAACCTGTCAAAACCATCACAGACCAACAAATCTAATCACTTTGAGCTGAAGGCCAGTTTCACATATTTATTGGCACACGACATTTCTTTTTTCTTTCTTTCTTTTTTTGTTTCAATGTAACAGCAATTCGGCTGAAAACTCAGTGAAACAAGCAATCCATTTATTTGTGTGATGCCTCCTTTTCTGTAATGACTCTGATCAAAACAAAGCATTGAGGAAGACTGCACCTAAAACAGTTTCATTACTGCAGTGAACTCCCTGCCACCAAGAATGACGAAGCTCCTCAGTGAAGTGCTTTCTCCTTAAAGTGCAAATTCTTGGGAACACTCTTAATGCGACTACAGTGTTACCTCAGTTAAACTGCATGGCGAAAGCGAATTGGTTTGGCATGAATGCAGTGGCGGATTTGGTTTGTTTGGTGTGTTTGTTTAAGCATTTCTATGAAATATAGATAATAGAAAATGATTTATTTAAACACAGAGTGGAGTTCAAGCAGTGACATTTTAACATTAACTTTTATTTACTTTTCCACTTAAGTGGTAAAAAAATGTCAAAATTAGATGACATTGTTAGCAACTTCCAGAGATTAAAAAAAAAAAAAAAGGTTTTCAAAGAAATTTCAGGTGTGCCCATTGTTCTGTTACAAGTAGAAATATTAGAGTTACATTGAGAATCTGTTTAATACCCAAGATCTAGGTTGTAAATGAAGAGCACGCCTTTCAAGTTTTGCATGTTCTCTGCTTCCAGACCAAAGCCCCTTTTGTGTTTGTGATTAAGGTGCCACAGAATGCTTCCTAGAAGTGTCTTTTAAATCCTCTAACAGCACTGACTGTTTGCCCAGGTACATCCCTCAAATAAGCCAGCAGAGGGCTCAGCTGCTAGTGGGAAAGGAGGGATTTAGATACTCCCTTATGAGGACAGCCAAACCCCTGTGATTACTGCTTAATCCTCTCCGGCATATCATGTGCATCATGGCAGCGCAGTGAGCCTTTGTGACATTACGGGGGAGGCAGATGTGAGGCTTTTCAGTCCACATTTCTTTCATGACATCTCTACTTGTCTCTTACACAACAGTTTTCTTACTATGTATTACCTCTCTCAGCTTTCTTTTTTTCCTTCCTCTCCTCACTTCCTCCCTTCCTATTGTCTGATGGGTGGGGAGAATGGGGAGGAGAGGTGAAGAGGAGATCAGTGGGGATTATCACTGTCCTGAGAACATGGATGGATTTGTTTGCCATCTTCGTAGTTGGATGTTGTGCCAACCTGCCCTCGACTAATGGGACAGCAGCGAACTGTCGTAGCACAAGTTGATATCAGTCAAAAGCTCTTAACAAACAAAACCACCCACTTGGCGACCCGTGTGGGGCAATTTTCTTAAGCATTGTTCCATTTGAGCAATGAATTCATGCACATGCATGGCAAATAAAAAAACAACAACAATACATTGCACACGAGCATGGGTAGAGGGCATGGGACACAGCAATACGAAATTCAAAAATTAAACCTGAATCCTCTTATTAAAAAAGATTAAGCTCCCCTTCTCTCCTATTTTAATCTGCCTCTCTGCTGTCTGTTTTGTGTCCCGTCATCTATCGCTCTCTCAGTCTTTCAATCACGCCAGCTTTCTGCTCTGGTCAACACCAATGCCACTGAGGTTTTGATGGCGATCTTTAAGGAAAAATGCACTTGCAATCAGAATACTGTGTAGACAAGCACTTCAGGTCTAAACGCCAGTAACCAACTGAGGCTCCCATGGCGTACTCTTAAACGAGCCTTTTGTTGTTTCACTGCGCTTGAGAATCAATGGCGTTTTTTTTTGTTTTATGTCAGTAACGCACTGTAGAAATGCATGTTCAGGGACTTTGAAGTGATATTCAGAAATGTAGTATTGAACAGGAAGTCTGCAAGACATATAATCCTCTCTATGTTTATTTGGACTTTTTATGGCAATGCTGAAACAACACAAACATCAAATGGACAGTTACAGCTTTTGAAAATGTCATCTGAAATTCACCCTGCAGGGTAAAAAGTACTACTGTCTGAGCCTCGCCTCCCTACTGATGCTCTTGTAAAAAGAAAGAAGGAAGTGATCTTAAAGTGCCTGTTATGTCTATTTTAGGACAATCTAAAATTATGTGGATCTTTTTTTTCTTTTACAATGTAAAAATACACATAGATTTCTTTTCTTTTCTTTTTTTAATTGTTTGTCAAACTGAGCAACTCACCTGAAAACCCAGACCCGAGTGTCTTTGCTGGCTACAATTGCTTTTTCAATCTAAACCGTTACCATAATACTTCCAGCTGATGAATGTCACAGGTGTTAGCAGCAAGGAGATCATCAGAACTGATTATTTACGATGCGTTTCAATAACTATGGATACTATCCATATGCGCTGAAGAAGGACACCCACAAGCGCACGAAAAACTACACAAGCAAAATGGTGACTAGTGCAGCTGCCACAATATGTGTACTCTCCCTAAAACGGTCGAGGCAGATGGTTCGTCCGGAGGTCTCTTCCTGTTAAAAGGAAGTTTTTCCTTTCCACTGTCTCTAAAGTGCTTGCTCATAGGGGGTCATATGATTGTTGGGGTTTTCTCTGTATGTATTATTGTAGGGTCTACCTTACAATATAAAGCGCCCTGAGGCGACTGTTGTTGTGATTTGGCGCTGTATAGATAAAACTGAATTGAATTGAACTAGATAATGAAAACAGCAATTAGAGTAATTTTCGTTGTTTTGGGATATTTTGCCATTTATTCCATATGCTAAATAGTTTGCAATGAAAGAAGTTACTTGGGATTTTCAAATTGATACCGTAGGTGCATCCACTAAAAATCTGGGATGAGATTTTCTGTCAAGGTCAGAAAATCTTATGAATGCAATAATTCGGGAACAAAGCAGCATTGGAGTTTGAATCTGATAACATAGGTGTATCTACTACGAGGCTGAGGGGTACGACTGGCCACCACCAGTATTTGCTGCTGCCTATCTTGGCCAGGTTTCCCTTGAAAAAGAGGTTTTTAATCTTAATCGGATCTTTCTGGTTTAATGAAATTGTTGTGTTTAAGTACTTGGGAGAATCATTTTGTTTTGTTTTGTTTTTCTCTTTTTTCACCATGGTATAAATTAGATATAGAGAACAATGTTATTCTGCTGGCACTAATAAATTTCTGGTATTGTGACATCCCTAATGATTAGATTATATCAGTCTATATTTCCTGACAGCAAATAGCTGGGATGACCACTTCCAACCTCAATATATGTATCTTTTCAATTAGCATACAGTTATTATTTTAATTATTCAGCAGTTATCTGCTTTTGACCAGAATTTAGACAGATAGAAGAGTACCAATTTAAATCATACATAACTATATAAAGATATACTGAGTAGGTGGTTAGCTTGGCTGGCAATATAAGAAAATCTGAGCTCTGTCTGGCTTTGTCTAAAGGTGACACCAAGCAGCAACGTCTGGGACTGAAAAATGGAGCCAACATGAAAATTAAAACACAGTTTCACTAATGGTCACTTGAGGCTTGCTTCTAAAGAGAGCCATTTCCATGGATTTTCATGAAAAATTACCCAATTTTAGAGCAGAAATAAAAATGCTTCTAGTCTCGTTATAATAATCAAATGTGGCAAACAAAATTTTAATTTCAATGCAATTTTGTTGGCATTTTCACAGTTGTCTGGGTTTACAATTTAACAAATATGATCTCTGGTTACTTTAATCTATAGACCTTGGCGATGCTAAATTGCAAATCTTTCAGGTTTTTAAGGGTGTGTGTGTGCTTGCACAAAATGTCAATCATTTGCCACAGGGCAAAAAATTCTAATCTAAATCTCTGTTTAAATGATTCTGAATCTGGAGACACCTAAACATCATGGGATCACATCAAATTTTAATTGGGTTCCACAGGTTTTATATGTATGTATGTATGTATGTATGTATGTATGTATGTATGTATGTATGTATGTATGTATATATATATATATGTATATATATATATATATATATATATATATATATATATATATATGCGCGCAGGACCCTCAAGCTCCCAGGCCTCTGGTAGAGGACCTGAGCTTGAAGGATAAACCGCCCGCAGGGGCGTGCTGGGTGTTAAAAAAGTTTATATATATATATATATATATATATATATATATATATATATATATATATATATATATATATATATATATATATATAGTGGATGTCCTCTACTGCCTTCTAGTGGTTACAGGATTGGACAACAGAAAATCAGAATCCCAGGCCCAAGACTTCCACATGAGAGGACATCAGTGTGCACCAAAGGCCCCCATCATCGCTGCTTGCAGTTTTAATTATACATACTTTTGTATGTACTAAATAAATAAGATGTGATGTGTTCATTCGTGAGCCTTGTATGCAGTATTTGCACACAGATCACTTTATTTGTTGATTGATTCATTCCCTTTTCAATTGATTGATGACTGGGTCAAGTATTTACTTAACAGGATGTATAATATGTCTTGTCTTGTCTGACTCTCACTCAGAGATTAAGCTTCCTTTGAAAAAACCTAAACATTACAGATTTCAGCTTTAAATGTACTTCAAAAGACTGTGCCCTTAAACTCAAAGGATTTTACATTCTTCCTGAATCCCTCAAGAGACAAAAGATATTAATGATGCATTTGTGTCGGAAGTGTTAATTTACTTCAGGAAATTTCATTGGATTTAGACGTTTGTGAGGAGTAGCGAGTGATAATACCATGTCTAAAATAGTTAGAAATAGAAATAGAAGAAAAAATCAGTCTAAGTGTGTTTCTGTCTGCTGAAGAGCACGGGAGATGTCTCCCAGCTTGTAGGTGAACACTGAATGCAATGACAGTCACTGGCATTTGAGTTGTCAGGCAACTTGTCAATTAATCACAGCTGTCAGCTCGAGCTTCAGAGAAGGTGTAGACATACCGCTGCTTGCTCTCACAGATGAAAGAAATGTCCATGCTATTCACAGAGGCATGTTAGCTCAGCATAATTTGCCAAACCTTGATAGCAAATACTCAGTTTGAATGGAGGCATGGCTGTATTTCACAAAAATCACTACTGAATGTTCTAAAACAACTTTTCATCATGAAATAACGAGTCTTTAAGGCCTGAATCAAACCCATTATCAATAGTGTTTTACTCTTGAAGCAAGCACCCAAATGGGTTTTATTGTAAGTAATAACACTTGTTAAAACAAAAGAGAGTGGGAAAAAATCATATTAAACAGTTTAGCACAACAAAGCAGAATCTGAATTATAGTACCTGTTTATTCTGCTTTTAAATTTAGGATTGTGGCACATGTAGGAGAGTGTGGTTAATTGTGTGCTCTTGCAGACAGAGTAGGTCCTTTGAAGGTGTAATTTATTACATTTTATTCATTGGTTCACTTGCTAGAAACTATCTATATGAGTTATGCTAAACATTACTGTGTATTCACTTACACGCTTACTCGCTTCCATTTCACCCATAACAATAAAAACTAAATTTATACTGTGACAATGTAAATAAATGTGCATAATGAGAGTGAACACCTGATATGAAGACACATAACACAAGTGTCAGGTTTTAACGGAGGAAATAATAATCATCCAGCTTCAGGGGTTAGCTTCTGAACGGTACAAGACCCAAGAGAGCGTTCGAGAGAAAACACAGTGGTTAAGATTTCAGTGATTTATTTTTGTTTTCTTTTTTTTTTAAGTAACTTGAAACTTGTTCTGTTTCCTCAGGCAGCCTTTTTATCTCATGTGATATGTAGGAGTCCGTGCTCTTAGAGGGCAGATGAGCTGATGCAAGAAACGAGGTGTCGCCAACAGTGGGCAGGCGGTCGTGATGAAGAGAAAAGGATGTGGAGATTTCTTGAGTGCAGCTCTTGGACTGTGAACAAAGTGTCAAGTAGAACATGGGTGTTAGCAACGGGAAACACACAGGATGTACTCGCTTACCTCTTTTAAATGTGTTCAGCCACAGAGCACTCGGAACATTCACTAACAAAGTTACAAGCATTTTGGATCAAATACGCAACTTTTGAGTTTAGCAGAATGCACTTTTTCTATAAACAGTCTAAATTTTAGGGATCTATCCTGTTAAATTGTCATTTTCTTGTCATAAAGAAACAGGAAAATAAAACAAATTCTTGCACCCCTATAGACTCACCTCTGTTTCAAGCTCAAATATTATTATTATACAGGAAATACTACAGAAATATGAGACTTCTTACCTCTCACACTGCTGTCACACTCACATAGTCTTACAGATGCCTGCGCTATGTAATTTTGAAGACATTTCCAATATCGGTAAACCAGGAAGCACATACATTTTTGAAGCAAAAATCTCAATAAACGATAAAATAAAAATTCCGAAATCTCACCGTACCAAAACCAGAGAACACGTCCTTTTTTCATATGAAAAGCAAGTCGCCTGTATTTTTTATTATTACATGCTCAGTGAATTTGTTTGCTGCTGAGCTGCAGAATTGCATCCTATGAAAGGCAGATAATGAGAACACAAGGGAACACACAGGAAATGTAAGCACCAAATTATGTAGTACTTATAGTTACTGTGAAGGAGATGTAATGGTCGAATAAGGTTGCAGAGATGGCGCACTAATTTGAGTTGCATGTGTGCCAACCTTTGTGTTGATGCCATTGGATATTGTAGGAAAAACAAATGAGAGCAGGGAGGGAAAAATCGATAATAGATGCTTGAAGCAGTCAAGTGACACTTCACCCTCCAACAGCGGGGTCTGAAGTGGCTATTGGTAAGAGCACATTGGCTATCTGGCTGGTTTGCTGTCAAAATTTCTCATTGACTGGAGATGATTGTGCCAATAGATTATTAGACACAATGATGGAAGTGACCGGAACTGCAGAGAGCTGACCGTGCTCCTGAAGTGAAAAGCCACAGCGATGTTTGTGCTTGTGGGTGATTATGCTTGTTTTAGTCGGTTGTTGCATGGCATTGGTTGTAGTATCATGTTTCTAAAAGTAATCTCTGCTTTGGTGATGTGTGTGGAAGGCGGGGGCTTACTGCAGAGTGTGAATGATAGACGGGGTGCCAGCGTGGATGGATGAAGTGTGCTGGCAGTCCTGACGCTTCTCTGTGCCAGAGCTCTGCTCACATTGTTCATTCTTGGCCTCTGATCCATGCGATCTGAAACAGAGGTGCTGACTCCAGTTAAAAAACGCTAAAAAAAACCAGAGCACCTTTAGAAAAGAAAGCTACCCCCTACTCACCATTAGACGTCATGGTTTAAAAATAGATCCTCTGTGAAGGAACACACTCTCTCGTCTGTCCAAATCTCATCCAGTCTGTGCTCCTCAAATTTGTCCCCCTTTATTAGCCCAACAGGATTATGATTACTCTCCAATTACGGGGCCGTGCCAGCCCAGTCTCAATGGGTTTCCATCTGATCCCAAAGGCAGAAATAAGCCTTTCAGTAGCAAGCTGCTGAGACCTGGAGAAATCATCCTTCTATGCGTAGTCTCTCAGTAATGCTCTCTTAAGTGCAGCTTTGTTATTTTACCAATATGGGCATTGCCAAATTTTAAAAACAGATACATTGTTTTTAAAGTCAGGTCCTTTGTTGACCTTCAGTAGTATCCAGGATTGCTGTAACACCAGGAAATGCAACTCACCAAGCCTTACACTGCTTTGAATGAATATTAACAGGTAGAAGGCTCCGAAAGGGCTCACAACCATTTTCAAGGATAATAAAGTATATTTTTAATCATTCAAAGGTTTTCTTACATTCTTACATATTATATTTCTTACATATTATAACTCAAATACCGAAGCTTGCTTTTGTCTTATCTTACGGATATTGCAAGTGTGCCTGCGGTTATCAACCTACACTTTGTTCTTTCTAAGCCCTATTAGTTTGGATTAAATTTGAAATCTGTTACTTCGACCAGTATAGGAAAATTAATTGAAACTGTAAGAGAAAAGGTACCAGTCCTTTTTTGGAGCAAGTTATTGGCGCACTATTAATTTCATTTGCCTTCGAGTAAAAATTTGAAATTAAAATCTATTCAAAACTTCAAGTCAATTTAAATCAAGTTAACTGTTAACTGAAAGTACAAGCAAGTACAGTTTCAGTGAATATGACTATGCAAACAATGGGAATTCAAGATAAATACTGCAGAGCTGTCCGTCGCCAAAGGATACGAATTCAGGTCATGACTCTGCATGTTACTTTCACATGGCCAGGGGAGGCATCACATCATATCATCTAGCCGTAAGTGGACATGTTTGTTCTGACTAGTCCAGAGGATCATCAACCTCTCGCCCTCAGTTCCCTCCTCCAGCCACAGATAGCCCGCACTTCAGCCCTGTTTAAACAATTTTGAGTGACTGGCTGCTCCTGTCAATGTCATCACCTACTAGAGTGAGATCATGTCTCATCCTCCCACCCCGCAAGCAGCAATCTCACTTGAGAGCAGTGTGGGAGTGCTGGGGAGAGAGAGAGAGACACACAACGATTTGAAAGGGTAGAGACAGCGGATTGCGTGCGGGGCCTACGGCCTGGCTGATGTGACGAGCTGGTGCAGATTCTGTCGCTCAACAAATCAAAGAATACAGTGGTGGTGATTTGCACCGAGAACAGGCTCCAGGTTTTCTTGATCCCTACGTTTTCGCGGTCATAGGAGCAGAAACGGCAAATATCCCATCAGAAAATAAAAGATTCACATCCGCCTCTCCCAGGTCCTCATAGCATAAACTGACTTCTATGCTCAATTACAGTTTATGCCAAACGAAAGCTGCCACAATTAATGTTTATGACTGATTAAAAATTCAAGTGTTTGTTTTATGGGGCATTGACCATGATGTTTGTTTGAGGGCTGTAAAGACAAAGTGTTGTCTTGCCATTGCTGTGAATTTTAATTAAAGCTTGATTGTTCGTGTTGTTAAGGACATTTCTTACATTTCGGAAGTTCAACAGTAAGTGTCTTGAAAGTGGGTAAGGCCAGTCATGAAGGCACAATGTCATATCCACTCTAATATATTTGTGAGTATTGATGCCCTTACACTTCATTAATTAGTGAAATTCATCACAGCCCGGGAACCCACAATACGTTTTCTGCCTGCACACTGATGATAATGTCTTTTGTATTTTCAGAGGCTGTAATGGAGAGAGAGATTTACGAAAACAAATGCCTTGCCCGAATGAGCGTCTGGCAGACAGATTTGTTGTATGTAGTACATAGTTCACTTTAGCAAACAAATGAAATAATTTGTTATTAACCGAGGTCTCGAGCGTGGCTTCAGAATTAGTTTAACCCTTGTGTGAACTGTGTCACAGATTATCAGACTCTGCTCTGCACTCGTCTTGTCTTCGAGCTACGCCATTGAGCAAGTTTCTGGGTTCAAGGTATTTTATTAGCCATATAACAATCCCAACTGTCAGTATTCAAAATGCTTCTTCCTGGAAGTCCTAGTGCACATTTACCCCTACACTTCAACAAAATAAAACCCATCCATACAGTAGATATAAAGCTTAATGCAGTAAATATTATTCTGGCCTTACCTTCAAGTGGATAATGCAAAATTGCATTTTATAAAATCCAGAAACTGCCATTAAAATAGAAGCAAGGACACAGGAAATGTGCATCTTGTTCTGTCTATCTTTTATTCTGCACCAGTACAATGAAACATGCAGCTAAAATGAAAGACTCACAGCGTTCACAGTACTCTAGAGCTCAGGAATAACTTTCCTTTCCAATCTTTTCTTCAGCTTCACACTTAATCAAATCACTTTGTATCTCCATAGCCCATTTGGCACCACCTACTGAGGCAGGGCCAGATTTCAAGTAGGGTTAATTAAGTACATGTACCTCTGTGACCTGCTAGTCCACTCCTGACTCTCCACTTCTTGACTGGATATGCACTTGGTGTTTGTTGTTTGTGGTGCCTCCTCTTAGACAATGTCTTAACAAACAAATAGTTTCAAAGCAAAGAACAGCGAGCGGAGAGGATGGATAAAGATCTCTCCTGCTTGCTGGCCAAATTGGAACAGTTTTCATTGTGAGAGTAACCCACCAAACTTAACACTTAAGACGCTTGAAACAGCATGAATGTGACTCCAGAACCTCTAGTACAACTCTGAAACTGTCTCCACTCTCGACAAGTTCACTATCTCTAAGCCTCAGGATATCTTCTGCAAATATGTACGCTGTCTGGTGTTTAAACTCTAAAATCTGGTGATCCCCTCATGTATGTAGAATATCCCCACCTTCCAAACTCAGCTCAACTTGCTGAACTTGTCCCTTTCATAGTTGTCATTGTGCCATATTTAAAACCTTTAATACATTTTGTCATAGGATGTCTTCTTAGTACTTTTTATTGCTCCTTAGATCACATCACTCTTTAGTTTTGGTTTAACATTTTGTCTTTAGATATAGCTTTGAGTAGTTCACATTGCTTCTATACGAGGCTTTGAGTATGTAGGTGAGACACCAGGTGCACATGAAGGAATATACAAAAAAGGCTTTCAATTTCGGTGCCTGTCGCGGCCATATTCTTTGGCTTTTCAATTTTTGAATGAAAGTCATTTCCAAGTCATCGTGGTCTAAGATTTACAGAATATTCTCATTTCCATTCTTTTAAGATATTCCATTTCTGAATACAGCATGGGCCATATCCTCATTTGACTTCCTACACCATCAGGTATCTTGCTTATGAACTGTTATCTTTCATTTTCACCCACAACATGGGAAATAATGGGCTCAAGGGCAAGCAGTCAGGCAAATGCTTCTGGAAATAGATTAAGACGTGCCCTGCACAGCCACCCCCTCTACCTCCTCTCCGCACTTCAGGGGGATAATCTTCCCTTTCATTTCCCAGACCACTTCTTCACTACGTCAAACCTCTGTGTGTTTTGTCACTCATTTTGCAGCTCTCAGACTGTTTTCCTTAAGGAGGAGGAGGGGGGGATGCAATCTACAGTATCTAATTTTGCCAGGCAATTACAAAGTGGGCCTAGTTTTGTCCAACAGCTGCAATGTTCTTGCGGTTGTTGCAAGCGACACTGGGTCTTGTTTTTAAAATATTAAAATGTGCCTTTACGTCTTCCTATCTTTTAAGTTTTTTTTGTTTTAATGATGTTTTTTGTAATTATTATGACTGCATTAGACAAGATTAATCAAAAAATGATTTTCAATGCAGAAATATTTTCAGAAACTTCTGGGAAAAAAAGTTCATGTAGACACTCAGTACCTCGTCCTCTGGACCAAACCCCTCTACAGGATTCCTGCCAGGAGAGTTGACCGGTCAGTCAAGCACAATAATAACATGATCAGCAAATCGTTTCATGCTAGTCAAGTACTAAGTCCTAGAAAAGGAAATCGGCATCTCAATACAGCTTGTCAGCAGGTGGAAGTGTGAAATGCTCCATATCTCCTGGTAGATGGCTGTGTGATTCTGGGCTTGACTAAACACAGTGGGTCACCCACCACCAACACCAGCAGATAACATAGTACTCCAAATCATGACAGTGGAAACTTCACATTGGACTTCAAACACGTTGCTTTCTGGGTCTCTCCACTCTTCATCCAAACTCTAAGACCTTGATTTCTAAATGAAATGAAAATTTTGCTTTCATCTGAAAAGAGGACTTTGGACCGCTGAGCAACAGTCCAGGTCTTTTTCTCCTTAACCCAGGACTGTGTTTGGTGACTCTTGAACACAACCTCAGTGGAAACACGAAAAGGCTCGAAAAACCCATGCATCCATTTTTAAGGTTGATAGAAAATATTCAGTGTACCTAGAGTGGATGTTGTGTAGCCATCTAATCGCAACCATTTCACAGCCAAATATTAATCAAATTGATTAAAAAACAAAAACGTCAGTCTCTCACTTTTGAGAATCGGGTAGGTCTCATCTCGATGTCGCCTTTAAACCAAAGGTATGCGCCTTTTTAGACATTTTTCTTTTAGTGCTCTAATCCACAGGAAATAGCTCAGTGGGAAATTACTGAATGGGTGAAATTAAGTCGAATTCAAGTCTGTAAAAGCCTAATACAGCTTCTTTTGATCCAAATTATAGCACCCTGTAAAAAAGCAATGAATTAGCAAATGGGTTTAGCCCAAAGAAAAATGCCAATGAATGATGCAGAATAGCCAGCTTCAACTTTGACTTTAAAGAAAAAGACCAAATAAAGAGAATTGTAAAGCATGAATACTAATATTTGGCTGGGTTTTTTTTATGACTGGGGATCTACCAAGCAAAATGTATTTAGCAGAAATTGACAAACTGTAAGTGTTTTCTTTTGGAGGACATCTGCAGTTGTGTCAGTGACATGCGGTTCTATTAGGGATGGCTGCTTTTGTCTCTCATTATGAGGACGTGAATTTCAAATAAACCAAGTACAGAGTTACACATAAGAGATGAAAGGGGAACAATACTATCCCTCGCAGAGTTTTCCCACAGTTTCCTCAAGCTAAATGCTGAGCTGGTGACACACACTCAGAGCTTATGAATTATTCACTAGCCTAGTTTCTTTTTTTTCTTTTTTTTGTGAAAAACTTGGGCTGGAGGTGATTATTATATCTACTGTCTTCAGGGTGAATAAACAGTGTTGCTTTTGCTTCCCACCCATTGTATACTCTTGTGCTTGAAGAGGACGAATATATCAGCTACAATGTGAAGTAGCTGCAAGCTGTGTTGACATACTGTGTGGTGTGATTTCAAAAGTGTAGAACGGGAGAAATGACCATGCAAGTTGTTTGTCTCTTTTTTTCTCCTTTTTCCTAGTTTGTTGTGTTTCGTTTTGTTTTCTGAGGGGAGAGGCGCTCTGACTGTTCCTCTAAATTGTTTATCAAACATGAACGTATAGAGTCGGTCGACTGTATTGCCTAATTAGTCTCGCTTTATCCCAAGCATTATCCCTTTTCCCACTGGCAAAACTAAAAGCCAACATTAAAGGCTTAAAATGGCATTTACAGATCAGACCTGAATGTAAGCATTTCCCTGGGATGATTTACTGAAAATGTTACAGATTTTATGAGTTCCTCTAAACACTCTCAGATTTTCTATTTCTTAAATGGTAAATATCGAATTAAGCCGAATAAAAAAGCACGTCTGTAGATGCTCTTCATGTCTTGCATGCTGCTTTACCGTACATGCTATGCACATAAATACAACTTATAATTAACAGCTGATCAGTGGGAAATAAACACCATGCACTTGGTTTACAGCTTATATAATTCCGGTTAGGAATCTCAAATTAGAAGGGCGATAATTTGAGGATTAAAAACATGCTGATAAGCAGATGTAGAAAAACATTATAGGTGAAAAAGCACCGAGCAAACAGAGTTTGTGAACATATAATTGGATTCCACTGTATAATGAGGTGGTTTGGAAATGAGGATTGCAAACTATGGAATGTTTCAAAGGCTGCATTCATTTGGAATGTTTACTTCAAAACAAATGCAGCTTGCATTTCTTTGAACGTTGTTTTATTGTTTAATTAGCTGACAGCCGAGCCACATCGAGCTGTACGTTTTCATTCAGCAGGTAACATAAAATTTAACAAAAGAATTTAGATTAAGCCTTAAGTTGAGCTTTTTCCTATGTAGGCTGATAGTAAAGCATTCATGGTTATATGCTTGGTCGGTTCATGAGTGGCCAGCTCTGATAAAGTAGTGTGTCTAATTAACACGCTGACAGCAGCACTGTCTGGGCAATCACACTCTTCCAGTTTATTAAAGTGGTTGAGGAAGTCACTCTGGCCCTTGGGGGACTGGTACAGTAATTTTCCCCCTGCAAGCCAGATGATATGCCCAGAGATGAGGCAAACCAAGTGTGACTGTCTCTCCTTCTTGCTTGCTTTCTCTCTCATCTCTTCTTTTTTGTCTCCATTTTCTCTGCCTTGCTCCCCGCGCCTCTGTTTCACATCAGTGTCTTTCCTTCCCCTCCCCTTTTCATCTCCCTCCTCCTCCTCACTCTCCCTGCAAATCGGAAATGTAATATCACATGCATTCTCGTGGTCTCTCTTCTTTTCTCTCTCTCTCCAGTGGAGTCTAAAAATAGCTCTCGCAGCAGGAAATGCTGACTTTTGCTTCCTACACCACTTTAATATAAACAACGAGACATTTTGATTGGTCAAGACAGCTTCTGATAGCAGCACAGGAGAGTTGAGCTTTATTGGTGTCTAGTCAGCAGCACTAAACAGCAAACGGACTACGTAGGACACTTTGAAGCTGCAAGCAATAATTAGCATGAGAGATGAAGGAGAGCCGGTCATTTCATTTACAACATGGCATTCTGAACTATAATACTTTTTCAAAATCAGGCTTTTACAGATGTAATTGAGCTGATGCTTTATTCCTAATAATTGCTGACCTTTTTCCCCACTGAAATAACTAACTAAAAGGAAATTCCACTCCTATTCTAAATATTCAAATGCTAATGCTTACAGGTGCCTGCCTGTGCAGCTTTTTGTGTCGCAACGGTCCGGTGAAAATCACATCAAGCAAAAACGACCCCAAAAAAAACTTGGACACGTGGGTGAATATTCATTTAGCTGCACACGGGGAGCAATATCATGCCTCCCTGCTGTAGTTGCTGTGGATGGAAGATTATCTGATTATGTGCGATGGGAATTTAAACAGTGTGTGAGGTGAAAATGATATGACTCTGTTTTTTTTTTTAACAGCAGTCACTCCCCGACTGACTGTTTAAAGCAGTTTAAAGGTTTCATATGGAACATGTTGGCATTAAAATTGATTTAAAAAGGCCAGTGTTATATATTTTGTTGACAGAACATGAATATACAGGTTTAAGTTACAGCTTTCAAGAAGATGATTTCTGCCAGAGTCGCATCAGAAAACCTATTCTGTCCTTGCTAATTCTGATGTTTTCTCAAAGCATCCCTGGGATATGCCCAGGGTATCTTTTGTTGTCTGTGCCTCAGCAATATTGGACAGCGAAAGCTAACAGTCCTGTTTGAAAGCACAATCAAGTCCGCAGGAGGGGTGGAGGTGGTGTAAACCAATTGATTGCCATCTAGGAGGCTGTGGTTCATCTCTCTTTTGGAAGGTTTGTTTTCGCTTGCTGTTATTTTGTTTCTGCTTTGACTTTTTCTTTCTGTTTTGGTCTATGGAAAGGTCATAGTTTGGGTTAAAAACAATCTGTCCATAATGTTTACAGCCCTGCTAGTTAAAGGAAGTGTTTGCAGTGTTAATGCTCCACAATTAGAAATTACTCTCAGTGGTAGTCATTGCAATAATATGTGACTTAAAAGGCTAGTGGCCGAGCATTCACACGAAAACGAGTGAATTAGAAAAGCGACAATAATATCCAACTGAAAATGAGACTCATCAGATTTTCATCAGCAGTGGTAATGAAACAAGTGACTCCCACAATTCCACCATCAAACAATGCCTTTTGTTGTTATTTCCGATGAGAGACTCTTACTGACAGAAATTATGTACTGCGCACACTGCAAGCTCAATGTGTTGGGGCCAAGAGACGGAAACATCTGTTTTCAAAGAAAATCCAATTAAAATATCTTCGCTATAGCCGCCATAAGCTTGCCACATGTATAATTTTCCCTTTTCTCCCTGTATATGCATCATATTTCAGAGAAATCGAAAAACTTACAATAGTATATGAAAGAAAACCCATATGAACACCAAAAATAAAAGCTCACTGTAGTATTTTCTAAGCGCACTGTTACATTGTTGCAGTCAGATTCAAGACTTCAGATAAGCATGGGCAGAACCCCTTGACACCACATTCCAGTGCACTTTGTACTCTTTAGTACCATTTTTCAGTGTGTATGGTTAACATGAACTAATACGAGTGAAACTAAAAAGCAGTGACACCGAAGGACATCTTAGCAGTGATTTCATAAGCTTTGACAAAATGGCAATATTTGTTGGCCTGGTAATGAGAATAGATGTGTAGTACTTGGCTTTGGCAATAGGCTCATGTTGTGCTTTGATTCAGACCACTACTCTATGTTGACAAAGCATTTTAACGTTTTCACTGGCAGGGAGAGTCTTGCTGGGGTAGTTAAAGGCTGTTGTCATTGTCCTTTCCTTCCCCTGCTCTGAGATATACCCAGGGAGACCTTTGGGCAGTTTTTACACTCCTCTAACTGATCAAAGGTCAGCACTTGGCAGGGCATTGACACTGACCTTACGCCTGTGTGTTGTGTGAGGTGGCAAACTCTAAGGCCTTCTGACATGAGCCATAGTGACTCAGTCGGACTTTAACCCTCAGTGCGCACTGACTAAACAGTGTCATGTACTTTCTGCTTACCTAGCATTCAAAATGTTCACATCACTGAGCCGCTTCTGGGTGTTTTTAGTAAACTTCACTCACGGAATCAGAAAGGTTATGCTGGACATGGTTCAGAGAAAATGATTATTCATGTTCAAACAGCCTAAAGATGGAAATCGCCACAAGCAGTTGGCAAAGTATGAAGTCAATGGAAGGTTGTGTCCTGTGCGATTGTAGTATACTTTTATACTTCTACTGTACCTGACATAAAAAAATGAATAAAAATAGAAATTATATAATGCAGTAGCTTTAAAAAAAAAAAAAAAAAAAAAAAGCGACCGCTAAAAAAATAATTCATTGGAAAAGATGTCATAACTCTGTTGGAAATTAAAAACATTTACAGTCTACAAAGAATAAAAGAACTAATGTATAATTTTGCTACTACAGCTGTAGTTTTTATAGAGCTAAATGCTGTTAATTATATCAGTGATAAAAGTGATGGAGTAAAAAATAAATAGTGACATGCATACTTTTCCAAATTAATAAATGCTAATAGTTTGTGGCAGGTTGTGCTGTGAGGCATTGCTCTCTTTCCTCTAATCTGTCTACTCTTTTTCTTTAACTCTTTCCTCCCATAAAGAAGACATTTGACATCCTACCAAGTACCTTCAATGGTGAGTTTTGACACACTAGTAAATATATCAATAAAGACAAGGTTTGACAACCATTACAATACTTTTGCAATGGTAGCTGCATAGGCAGTGACCATCCTCACTAACTTGTGATGCAAACCCTGTCGTTTTGTTCTATAAACAGGCCTGAAATATGACAGAAACTGCTTGGTTAAGGACATAACTTCAAAGGTTACTCCTAATAGGTTTTCAAAGGTTAAAGAGTTAGGCACAGTGCATGAGAGTTCTATACACAATGTGTTCGGGTGTACACTAATTTTTGGGTTGGCGAAAATGGTAAACTCACTAAAAAGTCCATTTTCTGTAGGTAGTAAGTGATTTTAGAGACTAGCCCTAGAGGTTAGTGGTCGTAACTGATATCACATTCTACCAATCCTAGGTTAACACTTTGTTCTGTGGTGAAACTTCTTGCTGTATCTTGATTTATTTATGCTGCTTCACTTTACACCTCATCGGTATAACATATAATTCCTATCTGCAGTGCCCACAGACTAGTGGATCAAAGCAGTTAAACCAATTCGAGTGGTTCAGACTCTGTGCAGCTCATACCAATCAACTATACTATATTCAGATCTCACCTCCACTTATTTGGTTTCTTCAGTTTTAATTCTTACATATACTGCATATATTTTGTTATAGTTGTTGCAAAATCAGAATGCTAATAGAACTCGATTGTGTCAGTAGAGGTATCTAGACTTATGCTCATCTTTTGCCAGCTGCCTCTAAAGGTTACGCTTATCAAAACAGTCGTGATAATTAGAAGCCAAATAAATCGTTGCCACGCTTTTGTATATGTTGGAAACACCTCCCACCCCCCGCTGCCATCCAAATCAGAAGCACAAGCTGCCACTCGTAGTTTGTTAAGCATGCAACAACCAACCAATCAACTTCCCGTCGAGGTAATTATGCAAATGTTCTTGTGTTTCTCTTTAATCGCATCACATTCAGAGGCAAGACCTTTATGATATGGATAATGCCTTTGTGCTTAAGCAAGTTCACTGGGAATTGTAAAGAAATACACGTGCAGACAAGTATTAATTTTGTAATCTCTTTAAGTAAAGGTTGTATTAGATGCTGGTTTTCTCTAGGGAAAAGTAGAGGACAAAAAATATGCAAAAACCATGTGGTGGATTTTAGAAGCAGCCACAATGTTTCACCTATAGTTACAATGTCGCATTTCTTCGACGAAACTGTGTCTTTTGTCCGCTAAGTGTCATATAGCTATTACCATAGCAAATATGTGTAGGAGGCCGATTTAAGGTGATGTAGGCTGTTTCCCACTTCTTCAGTGGTAATCAGTCAACGCACAAAGCAGGCCATTGTGATTGTAATAGCCTCGAACCATGATATTGTAGCGTTGTGTTCAACATGCTCTCTTGACATGCCATCCCGAAGGTGTTTTTCAATCCAAGGAGATCCACTGTGACTGGTGGAAATGCAAATGCACTATACAAGTGAATCTCTGCTCAGAGGATTGGAGGCCTGTTCTGTCAAGTGTTGCTTCAGTGAGCAGCCATAACCAGACCAAGTAAAATCCAAACACATAGAATCCTGTTACAGCCTCACTGTTTTTCCACCAGTCCGCCCTCCCCTCCCTCCTCCCAAGCTGCAGTTTTCTCCCCTCTCCACTGGAGTGGTGGTAACGGTGAATGAGGAGGCATGACTACCTCGACAAAACACAGGAGAGGGGAGCCTCCTTCATGCCTCATTGACTTTGTTTTCTCTGGTTAATTTTTCCTTTCTCCTCGCTACCCGCCTCCTGTCCCCCCAAACACACACACACACACACACACACACACACACACACACACACACACACACGTGTACACATGCACAAACACACATTCCATTCATCTCCCACCCTCCCCTTTCCACGCCTCACCGTTTTGATGGTGATTTTGACACGCAGACTGTCATGCAGCAGTTCTCTTGGAGGTGGCGATTAACAGAGCTGTCGCCATATGGAGTGAGATCAGCCGTCAAAACTCAACATAATTGGCTCAGCAAGAAAAAATACTTATGTAAGTGGGCTGAGAATGGGGAGGGAGAAAATGTTGAGGGCGGACACTTTGGTTTCCACATCCACCGATATTAAATGCCCATTAAAACATTTTCAAGTGATTCATTAGTTATGAGCATCGAAATGCATCATAAAACCCAAAGGAAGATGGGACACGTCTAGCGTCCTGTGTAGCAGAAGAAGATTACAATTCCCCTTAGCCCAAAAAGTGGAACTAGTGTAACAGAACTGAAACATTAGCCAGTTGTGTGAAGAGATAAACCACATATTGTTGAAGGATAAGAAAGAACAATTTATCAAATTACTACAGGAAAAACTCACATTTGATGAAGCCATTGTCATGTCTGCACCTAATATTGAAATGGACTTGAAGTCTGAGCCAGGGGTTTACATTGCTGACGGCCTAATTATATGGATTGGCTGCAGTAGAGCGTAGCCTATCAGCTCTGGGGAGAAATTAATTCTGGTACAGGGGAAGAGAGAGCGGAGCAGCCTGCAGTCTGCTTCACTGCTGTGAATTGATGGCTGCAGAGGGCCTGGCTGCTGTTTGAGTGTGTGTGTGCGTCTGTGCACAAATCTGGTTCACTTAAAGCTGCACACAGCTTTACTGTAGGGTGTATTCTTTGTGATTTAGAAACTATGTCCAACTCTGACAGATATGTGTTGAACTACAACAACAGCCATAAGCAAGATGCAAATGGCATTCTGTTGATTCACTGCCACGTTCCTGCGCGTTTCTGTGTGCTGTGTGACTTCTCGAGCTGAACAGTGTACATACATTAGCCCTGTTTATTTCGATACCAGCTGGTGGTCAAAGTAATGCATATCATCTGAGAGCATGCTGCGAATGTTGCCTCAAAGAGCCACTTTCAGGCATGAAGTACAGGCTGTAAGCTTGTTAATGTAGGATTTAGTTTCTACAGCAGCTAACTCGATTCATATGGGACTGTGGGACTGGATAAAATTAAACTAAGTGTGTTGGTTTTCCTTATTGCAGGCACCGAGCAACAAAATTATATGAAATTAAAAATTAATGTCTGCAAGTAATGCGTTTGTGATATACCTCACAGTGCAGAAATCTGATGTTATTCGTGTCTGTTTTTGCCACACTCTGATCTACCATTACACTGAGGAACAATGCTAGATAGTACATAATGCAGTTCAGTCAGTTGCTTGAACTGTTGGACCTTCAGAGTCTAAGTTTCTCTGTAAATTTGTCCCACTGGTTCTTGTACCACACACACTATATGCAGGAACCTTTATGCTAGCATTAATGCAAAGTTATCTTCAGTTTTGTTATGACTGAGATGTAAAGACATTAATGGATGTTGGTTTTTGGTTTGCACTTAATGGCCAGACAACATGTACATAAGTTAAGTGTTATATATCATATACAGGTCATATACAGTATTTGCCTCAAAGCTTATCACATATTACACTATTACGCCTTAGCTTGCTTATATAGACCAAACTGTACTGTATGTGATAGGCCTCAGTCAACCATTATGGTACATAGTGCTGAAATTTACTGCCACTATTTTTGTTCAAAAAATCTTATTAATAATAACTCAGAAGATATTGTTACCATGAGTTAAGATGACATGTAAATGATTAAAATCTCAACCAAAATTATGAGATATCTGGGATAAGAACCCACACACCTAAAGTGTCAAAACACTGTGCACAGTAATCTAAAGGAGAAACTGAAATGTACTGAAAAGATTAGGACCTGGATATATCCTGTACTTGTGCAGCAAGCCAGACAAGACTTTCAAGATTTGGGAGAATGAATACAATGCAGCCTCGGTGCAGATGCAGAGAATTTAAAACTGTGAACTTAGAATAAATTCTGAATAGTTTATAAAGGCACTGAAAGCATCCTGCCTCAGCACACTGTTAATTGGCTGAGTCTGGGGCTGTTTTGATTGGAACCATTGCGCAGTCTGATTGCTGTCAACACAAATGAGCAAGTAATATGCTGTGTGTTGTTCTCGGTGAGGCGGACATGCTACAGTGTTCTAACACACTGCAGTTAGATTGTTTTTCAAAAGCATACTTACACCCAGTTTTTTCATATAAACACACCTCATTTATTTATTCTTTTACGGTTCAGTAATCCTACCAACGGTATGCAGAACCCCTTTACATGGTTTGACAAACCTTCCTTTGACTTACAGTTTTTATGTTGCATCCTTAGTACACTTCTGGGGCACAGGCAGCTAGTGATTGACAGTCTTTAGCATTGTATAAACACTGAAAGGACCGAACCTCCCAAGCAGAAAATTCTAACGCTTCTGTCAACCCAGTCAGTCTGACCAGTTTGTTATTTATGTGTTTTGCGATGAAAGGTGTCAGTGGCTTTGGTGAAAATCCTCTACTAGCTCGTCTGTCTTACTTGCGTTTAGCTGTGGATGGCTGTCATAGTTTGAAGGCAGTATATATGTCTTTTAGAGTGACATGGGAGAAAATGGACATATCATTTGATTTTGGTTTTTCAAGAAAGAAGCCTTTATACTGATATATGTGCAACAAATTCTGTGTAATACTACTGCTACTACTACTACTACTACTACTACTACTACTACTAATAATAATAATGACAATAATAAATACATAGGCTTGCTAGCTTAAGCACTGTGACACTTCGATAGGAGTCAAAGCCTACTAAAAGCTTGATTTGCTACAAGTGCTAAAAATGTCAATTTGGGAAAACTACCCAAAAAAAGACCACTGAAGCATGGGAATTACTGTAACTACCACCAGCAGTATTTGTTGTTTGTTTGAGCCTGGGCAAGGCAGACAGTAGTGTTGCAATGTGGTGGCGTTTCATCCTCCTTTGTTACATGGCTGTGCTTTGAAAGGGATTTCTTTCTTTACTTTGCCACTGTTTTTACTCATAAATATTACTATTTTATTAGTAGTGTCAACCACAGTTTGTGTGCTTTTTATATTCTATCTGCTGCCAAAAAGCGTGGCCCAGTAAATAAAATATCAATGCAATATTTGAAACTGATTGCATGTAGTTGCTCCCAGCCAGTGCACACCCGTGTCCATTATCTTAACATGGCACAGTCGTACTTGACCTTTACATCTGCTAGAATGAAAATAGTAAACATGACAAGTAGAGTTTCTGGCAGAAGTTCCCAGTTTTTGCTTAAACACCCCACCTCCCCACCCACCCTTCTGACAGGAATAAAGACTTCAGGCTGGTTGGGGTGTCACAGTGAAGCAGTCCTGTCAAGTCAAAGGCCACATTAACCATTATCTAAAATCAGCATCAGGCTTGGCGGCTTATTTATGGAAGCTGTTATTTCTAAATGTGTCTTTTGCCACAAAAATTGCTGCAATTGGTCTGGAGGCACAAAGGAAGGCCCTACTTTATGTTGCATTCGGGCTGGTAATGTCAGCTGCTGTTGTGGTGTAACTGGATTAAGGTGCACTGCACATTTTGTCATTTCTTAAGCTGAGCTGCTTTCCTGTTTGTCAGTAGCGACGAAGTGAGATTCAGCTAGAGCATTTCCCTCAATAATGCAATGTTGGCATCATTTATTTGCTGGGATAATATTAATGTTAACAAAGAAAAATGCTTAATATGGTTTTTAAGAGCATTTTGATGTTACAGTCAATTTTGACTTATGTAATTGTTTATCGAAAGTTCAGTATGCCATTTTCCATTTTGCTCTTTGCTGTCCTTTTTCTGCATTCCTATTTCTCAGCTTATAAAAGTACTTGCAATTACAATAATGTAGAGATACAGCCCACTTTGTTGAGCATTGAGCATTAAGAATTTCATTTTTCCACAATTAGTTGATAAAAAAAATGTAATGGTTCTTTTGTTACTGAAGCATAATTTAGATTAACTCATACATTATAGTAATATAAGGATTTATTTATTATTATGATTAATTTTATAGTATATATATATGTCTGCTATATTTTGCTAGTATGAATGTAGATGCTGGAATCCTGGAATGAAACAAATGTTGATTTGTACATTTCTGTTGCACTTTGCTAGGATAAACCATTTTCCTGTTACATGGTCACAGTTTAAGGTGACTGTGAGTGTCAGGAACAATTGTCACTGCAATCACTGCTATTTCCTGCACTGATTCATCCCTAGCCACTCTCTTGCAAAGCTCTGTTTGTTTGCTATTCAAAGCACTTTATCTTGTGCTTCAGCTAGGGAGTTTTCTGTTCTCAGCTTTGAGCAACTTGCCTTATATTCTGCTGCAAACGTGCCAAATTCAATGGAGAAAAAAAAGAAAGAAAAATGCAGGAAACCTAACAAGATTGCATACCCACGAAGCTTGGATTCTCTACCTTTTGTTTCCTCAAGAGAAAGCCTTTTGCTGTAATTTGATGACAGACATCCAGTCGTTAAAATATATTTGCCTGTGGCTTCCATTGAATGTGACACATCAAGCGGAGGAAACGTTGTGTGGAGGAATGAGAGGACTGTTTGTATGTTTCCCCAAATGGCTCTAAGCAAAACTTCTTTGATGAATGTCTGTTAGGGAATGATATGCACCAAAGAGAACCACTTTCTGAAAGCAACCATCATTCACGTACAAATTTCTTTTGTTGGTCAGGTTTAATGTTTTGATACGTTGTTTGATGGGGACCATAGAGTGGAAGGGAGAAGAATATTTTGGGGAAGCGATTTGTTTTACAGGGATTTTTAACAGTTCCTATGTGACAGGTGAAAGCATCTCCATTGATCATTGGATGCTTTCATGCTGCATGTCTTTCATAAAAATGGAAAGAATAAATCCCCATGTTAGCCATGCTGAAACCATCCAATTAAGAGACATTTTTGACAACATGTGCGTCTCCAACAGCCATTCTTTATCTTCGAGAAAAAAGCCGCTAGACCTTCAGCTACCAAGCTATTTTTTAAAGCACACACACATATACATACACACCCTGTTTCTGTCTTTCTCTTCCACATACACATAAATACAAATAATTGTAGCAGGTGGTGAGGTGTTAAACAGGCCATGATTTGGCTTGAATTAGATGGCAGGCACTCCCTGAAGGCCGGGGGGGGGCTAAACAGGATTTCACTGATCCACTGTCAGGGCCAGCACTGCCAGTCCCACTGCATACCCACCACATTCCCAGTGCCAGTCTGGCTTCTCTATTCAGTTAGAGATACCACACAGTATGCGTTTGGCAGCTTTTCTTCAAAGTAGTGCCTTTAGGTACATATCCACGAATAAAGTGGTGAGTATTACCTTACTATGTCTCACAATCTTGTAGCCAATCATCTCCTCCCACATATCTTTTTGCTATATCATTTTAAAACGGTCACATTATCAGTGTTTTGTCAATGTTTTCTCCTTTTTTGTCAAGTAGTACTGATAACAAGTTGCCTCCTGAGGGAGGCCAGGCCAGATCCTTTGCCTTGTTTCCGCCTGTGTCACCCTGATTGGATCAGAGCTGTGTCTTTCTGCTGTGAGTGAGCAGTCTGAAAGGCATGTAATCCTGTTCCCAATGCTCCATTGAGAGCAGCAGGCATTTGCGAGTGAGGGTGTTTCTGCTTTTTTTTCTACCTGTGTTTATTTTTGTTGAGCTTTGGGGCGATAATGCCAGGGAAAATTTCCTGACACTATTTTTCTTTGTGCGTGTGTGCGTGTGTGTGTGTGTGTGTGTGTGTGTGTGGTCCTGGGGTTCAAGAATTACTCATGTAGTGGGGACCTGAATGTGTTTATGGCCACTTAATAGGAACATGTCTTCTTGTGGGGACAAAAAGCACACAACTTAAATAATTAAAGTCTAAGGTCAACACAATTTTAAAGGTTAGAATGAGGTTAGCTTGAGGTGAAGTTTAGGGTTAGGCAAGTAGCAATTAGGGTGGAGGTTATAGTAAGTCAGTGTGTTGGCCTCATCAGTGATGGATACACTGTGAGAGAGAGAGAGAGTGAGTGAGAGAGGGAGAAAGACACCTCAAAGATATGGATGGCTGTTTCAGGCAGAATGTGGTAACAGGGGAAAACGGCCTCAATTAAAGAAAAACGAGACTCATCGGGGCTTTTCTTTGTCCATGAGCCACACAGTTAGAGGGATTTATAATTAGGATTAACTGATGTCCCCTGGTGAGTTTTTCCAAGCTAGTTATCATTAATGTAATCCAATTAGTTCCAATTCATTGTATTGACAGATCTATTTCTGAAGGATTCTTTTGCAGGTGTGGACTTATATATGTCGCTAATTTCACATACCTAGCTCACCAAAAATAATAATAATCATGCACTTCTTTATGTTTATATCGAGGTTAGGATTCTTTGGGAAATATAACTCGATGTTAGGTTTTTCCATGAATACCCAATATTCCACAGTAATAAATAGGTATTTTTTGTTAACTATATGTTGCAAACCTTTGCCTATTTAATGACCACTTTATTGGACAAAAAACACGTTTTTTTGATCAAGGTGCTGGGGCCAATCTTCCACATCAAACAACAAAGTATGTTCTTTTTAATCATCTCTAAAAGAAACTCATCAAAGTGTTTCCTGACTTATCTCTTTGGGTTCAAATACGTACTTGGCGAACCATATTCATTATTGGATGATTACTCTCATGGTCTGGCAAGTGCTGACAGTTGGTAGGAAACAGAAAACGGACAGCACTCACTATCAAGTCTAACGTTTTGCTGACAGATCCATTCACCTGACCGATTCGCTTTATTGACGTTAATGGCTTTGTCAGGTGAACTTACGTTTTCCCCCCCGAAACATCTGACGCTGTTATTTTTCCTGAGAGAGCAATCAAGGGACATGAGAACATGAAGGGCCTCTGTGGCTGTTTTTCCAAACTTACTTACAGCAGTAGTCAAAATGGAGCACATGCTTTCACAGTGCAAGTGACTCGATATGCATTCAATTGAAATGCCCCTTCCATCCACGCATTGATGAAAAGGGAATTGATCAGCTCAAAGGGAAGACTTTTGGACAGCATACTAGCTGCTCTGTATGAGATAGGAGTTGAGTTAGACTGCATCATTATAGCCATAGCTCTCGAGTTAATACTCAACTCTCACTGCACCGAACAGTTCCCCAAGGGCAGAATCAAAACTGCTAGCGGGCCTCATCATTTTTTCAGTTTTATATGAATGCTAGTTGATGTTGTGTTGATGTTGTGCGATGGCTAAATGTGGTAGTAAGAAAACAAGTGCCTTAAAATGACCATCATTATCTGTAGACTGCTGTTTTACATTTTGCAACAAAATGACATTTTTGCTAATTGATTTGTAAGCCATATACAGGCCTGACACCTGTTCAACTGCCAAATACAAATCAGCAACTCAGTGTAGTTAAGCACATAGACATAGTCAAGACAAACTCCTGAGTTTTAAACAGAGCATCAGAATGGAGAAGGAAGGTAATTTAACTGATGTTGGTGCCTAGACAGACTAGTCAGACTATTTCAGAAACTGCTGATCTACTGGGATTCCATGCAGTCATCTCTAGAGTTTACAGACAATGGTCCAAAACAGAGAAAATATCCAATGAGCAGCATTTCTCTGGTTAAAATCCCTTCAGAAGAGAATGGCCAGATTGCTTTAAACTGAGGCAAAAGTACCCCAAATAACCACTTGTTACAACTTAGGTATGCAGGAGAGCATTTCTGACCACACAACATGTATAATCTTGAACCAGATGGCCTACAACAGCAGAAGACCACCTGCAGTGCAACTCCTGCCAGCTCAGAACAGGAAAGTCAGACTACAGTTTGCATTGATGGAAAAGCTTGCCTGATGTGATGCGTCTCAAATTCTGCTGTGTTATTTGGATGGTAGCATGAGAATTTAGGAAACCACATGAAATAATGGATAAATCCTGTCTTGTGTCAAATGTTCAGGTTTGGCACTATAGGTGTGATGGTGTGGATTTGGCACACTTTGGGTCTATTAGCACCAACTGAGCATAATTTAAATGCCACACCCTAGCCGAGTATTATTGCTGGCAATGTCCACCCTTTATGACCACAGTGGACCATCGTATGATGGCTGCTTCCAGCAGGGTAATCCACAATGCCCCAGACCTCAAATTATTTCAAACTGGTTTCTTGAACATGGCTTTAAGTTTGCTGTACTCAAATGACCTCGACAGCCACCAGCTCTAAATCTAATAGAGCACCTTTGGGACGTGGTGGAACAGGAAAATTGCATCAAAATGTGCAACCAACAAGTTACTATCGTTATTATAATGCTTTATCTCGTATTTCGAGCTCAAACACTGGTGATATAAGCTCATACATGTAAGAATTTTTTTTCTGACTGTGCTTTTTGTTGTTGTTGTTGTTCATTTTATGTCCAGCTAGTTGAGGGATGCAAAAGTGTAACAGTCACTCAGGCATGAGTAAAGTGGGTTTGTGTGATTTTCAGATTTTGATGGTAGTTGTCACAGTGCTCTCCCACAATATAATGACAATATAACAAAATGTGGGTGTGGCATACGCAGTGGCCTATTGACCTGCAGACAGGCAGCTGTTTCCAAAAACTGTGGACAAACCTGACATCAAAATTACAGTGCGCTGCTGCGTCGCCAGTGCCACACCCCCTACTGCACCTCTCCTCCTACTGGATCTCGCAGCAAATGACTGAAATAACAGGGACAGGGGAAAAAAAGCTGAAAAATATTGCTTTTCAGTGTGTCTAAACAAACAAAGAAGCATGTGAATCAGATTTTATACAGCAACTCAAACAACCTTTCCAAGTCACAGTTTATGTGTCAAAGAAGTTCCTATGCTCATATTTCCACTCTTCAAATTGTATAGTGGGACTGTGTTTGTTTTTCATATCAACAGAATCATCAGTCGAGAGAGTGCAGGGGCTAATCACATCTTCCTTTGAGTAAGCCTAAGTCCCCAACCACATCTAAGTCAATTTTTACACAGGCTTCTCTAATCCTTCCCCCTTTTGATGTTTCCTGCTGTTTGTTAAAAATCAATAAAATAAACAGGAGGAAAAATGCTCTTCTCCTTCTTTATCTTAGCTATGTTGAGCAGACCAAAGCCACCAAAAGTAACTAGTAGCCATCCTACTGCTCTCAAGAGTCACAAAAAGTGAAATGTGTATCAGTGGGCGCTAAGACCAGCCCCCCTGCTATGCTCATGTATGCCCTCAGCAGCTCCATATGCCAAGAGAGATGCCAAGGGAGTGGACAGACAAGCTCAGTGACTGCCAATCTGCAGATGCAGGAGCTGTCTGCTCATGCATATTAAACCCACACCACCTGCTCGTCGTACATCACACCCTGCGTTCTTAGTCCCAGGAATTTTAATCAACTGCACTGACAGGAAGCCACTCTCTGGTCTGTGTAGGTGAATCATTTAATTCCTCTTCTCTTACTCGTATTCCAGCGGCGATGAGGATGCATGTTGATGTTAGATATTTTTAACTTCACAGAGTTCCCTTGAGGAGCTTGATTGGCAAGGAAAGAGTGCAGTATGGTGATGAGGCCAAGGAGAATTTTTAAATGGTGTCTGGTTGTTTTTCTTATCATATTCTCATGCTTTGCATACAGCCCCTCCTTTCATGTTGCCCTCTCAGGTGTGAATAATTGCTTGCATCTTGTTGGATTAACCATAAAGAGAGAGGGAGGCAAAGAGAGGGGAAGAACACAGTATTTTGACTTATTTTCAAAGCCATATGCTTCTTGGCCACACAGAGAGAGCGCAGTGAATACTGATTGAAGAGAAATATATATGTATATGTATGTTTGTGTATGTGTATATATGTATATATATATATATATATATATGTATATATATGTGTGTGTGTATATGTATATGTATATGTGTATTTTTGCAGAGCATTATCCTAAAAATGTGTAGTGATCATAATGCTGATAACATTTCTTCAGTTCATAAAAATCTGCATTTTCTTGCTTCAGTCATCACGTCAGTGAAGATGTTACAGTAAGCCGATGAAGACACAATTAGGTACTTGTCCGACTGCACCTCTTAGTCTGTGCCAGTTTCTGCTGGCACAGCATAATCCTCTAGAACCCCCAGGATTAAATTTTTATGGTATCTTTTTAAATATAGTCTTTAAAAAAAAAAGGCAGATGGAGATAGACATTGCCAAGACAGGACGTAGTGTGGTAACAGTTAGCTGCACATTAAGACACAAGCCAAATATTCTGCTTTTAATAAATGCTTTTCTTAGCATTGCTAATGAATTGTCGTGGAAAAACAAAAGGACTTCTCATGGAAATAAATTAAAAAACCTATTGATGGGCATGTAATGTGCAAAATTACACACATGGCGACTGCAGATATTAATTTAAATGTCTTAATTTGTAACTTTTGACTAACACTGGTAATTGCCAAATTAAACCTGTGCTATTCAGAGTTCAGCGTTGTTTTTTCTTAACTTTTAATTATGAATAGGCCACACCAGGTAATACCTAAGCTCATTTTTAAACATGAATATATATCTAATGTTCTTTCAAGACTGCGTTCGTGGCTTCTCGCACATTTGTTTGTTTTCCATTGCTTTCACAGCCTAATTCATGATGTTCTATGTGTAAAAAAAATGAATATTAATTACTTAATCCTTCCTCAAGCAATACCACAATTATGTATCTTGACTCCAGAAAGCTTTGATTTCTGGGTCACTTTTTGTGGTCCTTTCCTGGAATCCAAGTTTAATCTTAGTGTTATTGCTGTGGCAAAAGCCCTAAGGAGTTCGCCCTCATTAAATATGTATTTGAAATATTCAGATCTGTTTCCCCAGCTGCTGTTTTTCCTCTGTAAATAATGGAAATAATGACACGTTAATGATTAGTACATCATCCACAACGCAAGGTAGAGGCACATATCCATTTCTCTGTGTGTTCATGGACCTACTGGACATACTGCTATTACAGTTCATCTCCATCTCTTTTCTGTCTCAAAATAAAGAAATATGGCTAAAAACATTAGAATAAAGTACCAGCTACAGTATAGCAAATTGCATGTTTGCTTCATTCCATGAGATCATAAGCAGTAAGATCATTTTGTCCCTCCTGGTGGTATATTATGTTAATTACACCCCAAATTACAATCAATGAATCAGGATAAATTATCTGTCTCCTTCCATATTACTGCATATGGGTTGTGAAGACAAATTAGCTCAGGAGGAATTGCATCTAATAATATTGTTATGTGTTTGAGTATTCTTATAAACATCATTACTAATTCCAGTCTTAAATGGGGAGTCGGTTACATCTGGCAGATTACGTTCAGAAACAATAAGAACTGCAGGTTTAAAGAAGTGAAATCATGTATTCACATCCTCTGGTTTGTATTGAGGCTTCATAACCACCACTGAGTGAGAGAACTGTGCAACTGAGGTGGCAAATTATCTTTTAAGCCAATCAAGGCCTTGGGCGACGTAGCCAGGGTTTCTGAAACTGATAAAAGCCTGTTAATTTCAGATAGATTCCGAGACACCCTTCTACTTTTCCTTGGATTTTGTCACACATACTTTTATGAGATTGCATACATGCCGGTCCTGGCTGCGCTAATGTTTGCACATCCTCGTCTGCTGGAGATGTTGCTTATGTCTGACAGTGCAGACATGTTCAACTCCAGCAGAGCTACAGTACACATCAGACAACAAGCTAGGGTCGAGCGCGGTATAGGCAATTTGGACTTTCGGGTTCGATCTCCTGGATGCAAAATACTTGCACTTTGCTGCGTGTGGTGTGGAGTGAATTTTTAACGTCGCTTTATGACTTGTTTGGAGCTGGTTTGGGAGAAAGATGGCTTTGAAACTGCAGGGGCTGAGTTGTTGTGTGTGTTTTGTGTGGTCATCCGTGGTTTAATCAAGCTTCCTGTGACACAGGGTCAGAAGATAATGTAGATTATTAAAGCTTTTCATTAGGGGCTGAATTGCTCCCTTGAGGTTTAATGCATGTGTGATGTTTTCTGGAGTCTACTTTATTAACCTGCTGCTTTGGGCCTGGCACACTTTCAAAAGCCTTTTTAGTTCTTCAAGAAGTGATGCTACTACATGTAGATAATGACTAGACTAAAAAATGTCTCAGTGGCCAGAAAATAAAGGAATATTTGATGTATGTAAGTGGATTTTTCTATTACATTATGAACCAAATACTGCACACTGTTTATAGTGGTTCACAGCTTTGGGACTTTAAGGTCAGTTCACATTGGACTAGAATGAAGGGCGGCCTGAGTACCTGTGACAAATGGTCCACCAAGTGCCTGTCACTGGGCTGTCATGGTAACCAAGGCCCTGTGCTCTTCAACCCTGCTTACACATAGTGACTGCCACCTTTAACCAACTGTCCCGGGGGTCAACGACTGTTTGTTTTCTGTCATGTTGGGAACAGAAGGTCTCCTAAGGCTTGTAATCTTATGATCATGCATGACATAGTTCAGTATGTATGTGCATTTGCCTGTGTACGAGTGTGACCTCTGCTGTCTCTCTGACCTGTAGCTGAGTATGTGTTCATCAGGGCTTTTTTATGACAAAAATAAATGGCTAAAGTTTGTACTTTTCATCATCCTGCTGTATTCACTGTCCATGCATATATTAGGCTTATGTAACAAACAGTATATAGCATATTTTGTATCATATGTTGCAGATGGAATAAATTACTTTGGGGAGAGTTAATAAATCCAAGAAGAAAAAAACAACTCTGTGTCTCACAGTGCTTGAAAACAAAACTGACTTACTCTGTTTTGCATAATGGGTCTCATTTCACAAGGGCGACTGTCAGTGTCCACAGCCTCCTCCACAGTAAGCAAGCAAGGCCCAGGGCAGCCTTGCTCATCTCGGACACTGGCACGGGCCATCACAAGAGCGAATGATGGCTCAGGTCCAGCAGCTTTATCCGCAGATTCTCTTTCTCAAGCTTCTGGTAGCAGGCAAAAACCCTACACTACTTATTAATCAATAACAACTGACAGGAATGTTTAATTTCTCTACCAAAGCTATGTTTATTCAAATCAATATTTTTCACCTGCTTATTCAAGCTCAGACGTGCATACAGCACATCATCATTGGAATCTAAATAAAACAAAACAATTGAAAATCATTTTTGATTAACTGCCTTGATCCACCCACCACAAAAAACTCTCACAAAGAAGGAAATCTCCCTTCATATTGCCCTCCATATTACATACATTTGCAAAAGCTTTGAAGCGTTGTTTAATGTAGTTGGTTTATCTATTTTTCATACTTATTGTGTTACTTGAATCTTGAGATAAGCATAAGCTACTGGGCTTTTAATGTATCCCATGAGGAAAAGCAGTGCAATCAGTATTTATTCTCCCTTGAATTAATCCAGAAATTATTATTATATATATATATATTTTTGCTTCAAAGTTTAAAGTGCTGCTTCCGAGGGAAAAAATCCAAGCACCAAACCATTATGATAGATGGCATTGTCAGAGCCATTGTGCTGTCCATACACACTGCACTCTACTGTATACAGTCTTGAATATGGTTCTGTCCAAAAGGCAGCAGTGCATGATGGGTAGGCAATCAGCAGGCCCCCTTAAGACTTTCCCTTTACGTTGTAAGGCCCTCTTTGATGTGTGCTGCAGTAAACACAGCTGGTTCTCTCCCAACCACAGTCTCCTGAGGGATGAGACTCAGCACAAGAACACTAATGAGCGCATTAGAAGGAAGCCATAGAAGGAAAATGCTACAGTTGTAAATAGAATTGTCTCTTGTGTTGTATATAACAAAGATGCTGTCTATACTATGAGACGTGCTGGTGTTTATGCATTCCACTGCACTGTGTGTAAAGTCTTGCAAATGTCTACAGAGTATATACTAAATATGGAGACCAGAACAGTGCAATTCCTTTTTTAAAGTTGATGATGCCACAATGTGAATTTGAAGCTAAGCTGCAAAAATCGAAATATATAACCACAGCTTTCAGCTGCACTATAATTAACAGTTGAGGGGATTCAAGCATTGGAACTAAAAAATGAACATGGCACTGTGAAACTGAAGTGACATATGCCACCGACAATAACAGCAGCAAACCATTACAAATGAATCATTCTCCAGTTATTCCATTTAAGATAATTATAGGGCATTGAAAAGTGATGCAGAACAATTCTACCTGCCTGAAAAAAACGGTGTTAGAGCTCATTCTTCACGGGCAGGTCAAATTTTCATATGTCAAGGTGAGTGCACTGGTTAAGAATGATGCTTATGTTATGGAACATTATTTTATGCTTACTATGAAAGAGTAAAGGCAAACATTGTAGATGTTAGTTACCCCCAGAAAGCTTTTTTATAGTCATGAGAAGTTAAGCACGCAATCTAATTCAATAGCTACTAGAATCACCTTTTTCTGCATTTTTTGTTTTCTGCATGACTTTATCAGCTTGTATATCCTTGTAGAGGAGTTTTGAACCATTCTTCAACAATATTCCTTCAGGTTCCACCGCAGCATCTATTCGAGGTCTGGACTGGACTGGGTCATTGCAACACCTAGATTTTTTTTTGGCCATTCTGCTGCATCATTGACCTGCTGCATGACCTAATTTGCTTTAGCTCTTGGACAGATGCCCTCATGCTTCACTGTAGCATACTTTGGTATAAAGAGTCCATGGTCAACTCTATGACTAGAAGATGTCCAGGTCTTGTGCCTGCAAAACCAGCCCCAGTCATCATCTCTACACTTCTGTGCTTGACAGTTAGTCTGAGGTGTTTGTGCTGATATGCTGTGATGGGTTTGTGATGGCCAGACATCTCCACTTTGATTCTTGTCTTTCCAAATGATATTATTCCAGAAGTCTCGTGGTTTGTTTTGATAAAACGTTGGACACCTTAGCTATGCTGCCATAATCTTTTTAGAAAGAAGAGGCTTTCTCCTGACAAGCCATACTTCTTCAGTACATTTCTAATTATACTGTAATGAACCATTTAATATGCTAACTGAGGCAGTTTTTGCAGTTGCTCTGACTTTTAGGGTAAAATTGCTGGGAAGACTGTTGCATTGTGTTGACACGTACCTGAATGCTCCAGACCAGCAAACTGCCAAAATCTTTGCTTTTATAGAGGTAGTCACACTCGCTGATGATCCAAAAAATGAAGTGCATTAGATTGGCAGTGCCTGGCTGCTACTTACCCTCTTAATTGCTATGGAAGCAGTAAGGGTGTACTTAGCTTTGCACAGGACTGCAGAAACCCCTGAGACCCCCCTTTTCACGCCAATGTGGATGCTACAACGTGTAGCATATAATCTGAAGGCTGACTTTGCCCGAGTTTATAACACCAACTTTCCGTTTTACTACATCTAAAGTCACGATGTGTCTGAATTGCACAGTTTAAATGTTAGCTCCAGAGACTTTGCTTTTGTTATGGAAGTGGAGTTGCTTTACATTTATTTTAGACCAGCATATCTTTACATTCCCGGCATGTTTTCTAATGTGAAGAACGATTATGTGCAAATTCTTGAACTTACTGAAGTTATACACTTCAACTTAATTGTATTGAGGGAGAGAAAAAGCACTAGCCTTGGTATTCTTCCCAGATAACTCTGATCTTTCAAGCATCATTTGAATCTGTGATCCCCAGCCAGTAGATTCCTTGAAAGTTACCAAGGGATTGAGCAATCTGGATTGCCTTTGTGCAACGGGGAGAGTGAGAGACGTGAAAATGATTTCAAAGAGTCCAGGATGAATCATGCTCCCACTGCAGCTGCCATTTATTAGCACATTTTCCACCATGGTTTTTACAGCTACCTAGCATACATAGGTTCATAGAGTTTGCTAGAGGCTTGCTTTGCAGGGGGGTTATTTTGTAAAATGCTTCATTAAAAGTGTTGATAAATGAACGTCATACTAACTTGTGTGGTTGTCATAATTAGTCATGACATTAAATCTTAATAAAAACTAAAAGCGAGGGACACCTCATTTATCAGCTGTTACCTCTATAATGAAGATGAAGATTAATTTGAAAAAAGTGTGATATGCTCCCACTACTGGTTTGATATGAAAAATGTCCTTAACTCATTAAAGTACTTGTACCAGCCAACGAATTTACACAGACTTTTTCAGGGTTAATTCTTTGAATGTCAAGGAATGGCAATGCAGTAAACATAATATCCAAAAACTCAAACACAGATTATCACTTTCTTGTTTTGATAACAAGAAACCCTCTAATCCCTTTATTAACTTGCTCTTGTTTCCAGCTTGACATGTGCTCATTCAAAAGTCCCTGAGTTGTGCTTGCTATGCTGCAGATTTTTTTGAAACCAATTCTTGCCTGTCAAGGATGATGAAATGGAAACCCATAAGAAATTGACAGCGTGTACCGCTCAAGGACGAACATATCTGAAGATGACTTGTTTCCTGATTTGGACAAGGGGGCTAAGAGAGTAGATGTAATCCTTAAAGACTTTAACAAAAAAAACCTATGTGTTTGTTTGTTTGTTTTTTGTTAGGTAGTTGTAGATTGACGGGTGAGACATTTTTCATTGTATTTTAAAGAAACGGACAACGTGTTGAAATGCTTGCATTCACTGCCACATCTTATAGGTTTGGATGAATCACTGCAGCCCACACAAAATTTTGAAAATCAGCTATTATGGAAATCTTTTTGCCATAATATGTTTAATTTTAGGAGCTTATGTCAGCCTCTCCCCTTCTGGGTGTGAAACTGACACATTGTCTGTCTGAAAAATTGAAATAGTATACAGAAGGTGCTTTTGGACTGTGCTGTTGAGAGCTTTTTCTCTTGGAGAATAAATAATATATATATGTGTATGTGTCAATTCCTACTTTTCAGCTCCATTACCAACATGGGATTTAAGAATTCAATTCAATTCAATTCAAATTTATTTATATAGCGCCAAATCACAACAGTAGCCACCTCAAGGTGCTGGTAGACCCTACAATAATACATACAGAGAAAACCCAACGATCAAATGAGCCCCTATGAGCCGCACTTTGGCGACAGAAAGAGATTAATAACAAGTATGATTCAATGCAGAGAGGTCTACTAACACCAAGTGAGTGAAAAAGGTGACTAAAAAGGAAAAACATCATGGGAATCCCCCTGCAGCCTATGCCCATGGCAGCATAAAGGGAGGATTCAGGGTCACCTGGTCCAGCCCTAACTATATGCTTTAGCAAAAAGGAAAGTTTTAAGACTAATCTTAAAAGTAGAGATAGTGTCTGTCTCCCGAATCCAAACTGGAAGCTGGAAGCAGTGCTATGCTTGAGCCACTTCTCATGCAGGAAATGATAAACTAATGATATATCAGGAAAAGCTTGCTGTAGAGACTGCTTCGCATAAAATACAATGGCAACTTTGAAGAATAAAGTTTTTGATTTTTTTCCAGCACAGATCGGATTCCTTGTGTTGCAGGTACTTGGAGGTGTTTGGTATCTGGATGACCTTGGCTTTCTATTGTAAATATATCAACGGTTAGCCTTACAGCACAAAATCAATTTCCTCTTTAGCTGGAACCCTCTGCCTCACATGCTTAGAGCTGAACCACTGACCTGGCATAGTGGGTGTTGTCTTTGAATATCAATTGTGGTACTTCTCACGTGTAGTCACTGTCTGCTGCTTTCTGAATAAAATATCCAGGAGGCTTTAAAAGCCGTGACAATTATTGTGAGGGATGTGCATACCACAGGGGGACGTTGTGTTCTATTTTCTATTAATAAAGTTACATCTTTGAATAGATAACCTTTTAATGATTCACTCTGGGAGTTTGTGGAATTAATAATACACCATATAATCCCTGTGTCTTTTAAAGCCTAGAGAGTGAAAGAGTCAACTTTGGTTTGAGGCCTACTTTTGTAGAGTAAAAAAATGTTTTACTTTTCTACTGTGTTTGTGTCTACCTTATAAGATACCAGTGGTATTTTTTACTACTAAAGAGTTTACATTTAAACCGCCACAATAAGTAGTTTAAATAATGTCTTCCAAAGTTTTTACTCTGACATAGAAGAGTCTCGGGTAGCCTCAGGAGCAACACATATCTCCTTGTGTTCTCTCTGATCTCTCATCAGCTCTTGGGCCTTACATCAAGAGCCCCAGATTTATCAATCAATAGCCATAAACAAAACATCGATTGAACTGGACACTGGGGCACAACAAACAGATTATCAAGTTTTTAGCCCTCCGTGTGCGCATGGTGACTAGAGGCACAGCTGTAAAAATGCCACTTGCCAGCCAAAGCGTGCTGCACAGCGTACAGAGGATCAGGCATGAAAGATGTGGGAGCTTCATACAAAAGGAATTACAATTACCAGAACATGGTGTTAAAAAGGTGTGTCTGTGCACCACATAAATGGATGAAAGCAGAATCAGATGAGTAATCCAGTTGTATTGGCAAGGTATTGGGGTATAATACTAGTCAATCCAATTGCCAGTGCTCTGTGTCATTGTGCACACACATGTGTGCTTGGGTAATTCTGATAGTGTTTGGACAAATTTTGCACGTGGTTGCACGTAATAGTTGTGGTGCTGACATGTCTGACAGCTGTGCATATTTCACAGGGTGGAGAACCCTGCATTGCGGTGCTCGTACACAGCAGCCATGCTCTTTATGTGAGAGCAGCTCAGGGTCAGACTAGAAGAAGAAAATCAAAGTTGCATCACCAAGCCCATCACTCTGTGTTGTGTCTCTGGGTAGCGCAGCGCTAACGTATTCACATCTCTCTGCCTTACCTCGTTAATATATTCCCGGGTTTTTCAGCTATGTTTACTAAAGCAGCAGAACGGGAATTTCACTTAGAAGTTGTGGTTAAACGGCTTCATTTGCAACAAAAAAGCAGGCATAATACATGGTATTTAATAATGATGCGAGCACATACACCAAAAACAGTGCAAGTGTTAATTCAGTCATCATTACTTTCCTCTCTTTGTCTCTTCAAGCTGAAAACACCAATTTTAATCAGTCCTTAATAAAACACAATCATTCCCTGGGCTATCTTGCTTTTAGCCCACTGAGATTCGCAAGGGAGCGAGGAATGAAATCTTCTCTTCCAATCTAACAAGAGTGGTTGTTTCATTACAAATAAGTAAATTGCTGCTGAATGACATTTGCCGCTTCACATGAAAGAAGTTTAGAAAAATGTTCCTGTCGATTTAAGTTGCTAAAGAATGAGAGGATTTTTTAAAAAATATATAAAACTGTTCAATTTGAACTAAATTGGTTTCCTCTTGTCTTTCTTCAGCACTCGCCCCAACACATCCCAGCCTTCGTTCGGAGGTCTTCAAGCCATGTGTGGAAGACAAGGACCTAGCCTTTTGTCTGAATGAGGGAGAGTGTTCGATCATTGAAACCGTGGCTGGGGTTCACAGACACTGCAGGTGAGTTTGAAGGCTGCACCGTGTTTCTGTCTCGGCACTGAAACGCTCTTTGTCCCCCCCCAATCCATCAACAATTCATTCACTAGTCTCAACTCGTTTTCACTCAGTCCAGCTAAATTAGTTCTGGAAGTGATGAAACCCATGAAACGGGAAGATCAATGTGCAAATGCACAATAAATTAAGATCTGTTATCACCTGAACCACTAGAAGAGGGATCGGATATACTTTAGCTGAACAGATGCTAATTCTCTGAAAAAAAGTTGCAGATTCAACCACGGAGCAGTGAACGTGACGAAACCTCTGTCTTCACTTTGCTCTGACAAAAGTAGTAATGATTATAGCAATCTTATAAAATGCCTTTCTCCTTCCGTATTAAGCTTGGAAAAATTTTTTTTGTCTGACATGGCCCCTCAGTCTGCACCACATTTTAATGGTAAGTGTTAAGAAGCAGCTCTTGTTATATCCTTCTTTGATCTCACTTGAAAGAAATTGATTTTTTCCTTGATTTTTCTTTTTTGCCTTTCGTTTGTGACATGATCATCTTTGCTGTATTCCTTTTGTTTTACTCTGCCTGACACTCACTCTGTGACTGCACAAGAGAATAAATAAAGGTAGCAAGCAAGTACACCCTTGACACATCATGTAACCAGACAGGAATAAGTAAACTGGTGTCAATTAACTCAATTAAACTTATTGAGGAAATCAATGCAGCCCCAGGGTATTTTTAATGCCTTTGACATTAAAAATTATTCACCTGCATCAGAAAGCATCTACTGTGTGTCTCTCTCATGCAGTTTAATTAATTTGCTTCACATTTGTAATAGATAAAAAGTATCACTTGTTTATACAGTACTGTGCAGAAGTCTTGAGCCACCTCTTTGTTTCTATTTCCACAGGTGAAGCAGGTTATTGATCTATCTGCACACACACACACACACAAAACAGAGTTTCTACAGTTCTAACAAACTTGAATGACCACCTTTCTTCTCCAACAAAGCTCTCTTCGGCAAGCTTTCTTGTAATTTCTTTAAGTAGGCTTCAGGAACTATTCTTCTTGAAGGACATTCCACTCCTCTTGTAAGAAGAAGCCGTCGGCAGTGAAAGCTTTCCATTGCATAGTGGATCAAAATCTGGCGGTGCTTTTCTGCATTCATAACTCCAATTTGAAAAAATGCTCAAAACTATTGACTAAAATGCAACTCCAGATGGCTGCACCGCCCTCACTCCTGACATCCTCCATACTTGTTGGACACAGTTTGGATTTAGCAGTCTGTAAGACCTGCTGTGTCTGATTTTTCAGTCCAGTTCTTTTGTAATGTGCCATACCTGTGACTTTCTTTTAGGGCTGCCATTTCTTTTGTCCCGAAGTTCCCTAAATCTTTTAAAGGACTCACTCCAAATAGTGTTGAGATATGCCACGTTTTTAGCTAACAGCTGTCTGGGAGTCACCTTATTGAAGCAAAAAAAATTATGCCTGCCAAAGTGTGTTATCTTTGCCATTTTGAAATTGGGACAAATTATGTGTTTTTGTGGCAGGCTCCTAGTAACAAAGTGCCAAAAGTTACAATTTAAAATGGCTTCTTTGTTGTCTGTTATATATAAAACGCTGGTTCATCCTTGGAGTTAGGTACCTTTTCTCTGCCTGAATGATTAACAGTTTAGTTTAAGTGATTTAACAAATGAACAAAAAAAACCTGAAAATGGTCAAAGAACAAACTCTGAAAGATCTTTAGAAAGCCTGGAGAATTATTGCTCTAGTCCACTTTAAACTATTACAAGAAAGTCTGGCTCCCTGGAAGCTAAATTTAAAGAATTGACTGGTGTTCTCAAAACAGAACATACAATGTTTTACGAGGGGAAAAAAAACATAAACTGGCTATAAAAAGTCAATGTGGGTGGTTAATCAAGTCTGATTTAAATATCAGTTCTGGCTTTAAATGACCCATTACTGGATATTGGTTACTGAGCATAATTCATTTTTTTGCAACGATGCCGTCCTTTGGTCTGTGATTTAAATATCTGCAAAGTCCAAACTTACTTGTTCAGTTCAGCTGTGCCAAAGGAGAGACTCTGGCAATCAATATCTACCTAGAGGGAAAAAAGTTGTGACAAGGCTTCCATAGGACCCAGAGAAATCTTGTTAAGGCACAGGTGAACCTGCAGAAGCCCTCCATCACTCTCCCCACAGCTTCTGTGTGGATATCCTGTCACATTCTGCTTCTCGCTGCGCCTCAACACCCATCTGACCTGCAAATCTGGTGAAGGCTGTCTTGAGCTGGAACAGGCAGCTGTCGATCCCCGTTTCATAGTCAGAACCGCCTTCAGTGAGGGCCTAACATTTATTTGGATTTTTGGAATGTACATGTCACGAAATTTCACTGAGTACTGAGGTAGAGAGTCAAGGTGCTGCTTTAGTTAAAAGGTTTTCCGTAAATGAGAAAAAAAAGTGATTCTTGATAACATTTTGTTAAGACGTTAAACAGCTACAGAATTTGACGAATTTGCAAATTTCTGTATCAGGTTTTAGCCAAATATTCAATATTCAATGTATTGTAAAATATAACATATGAAATATGAAATAAAACAAGCATAATGTTCATAGGAAATGACTAGAAAGTGTTTAAATGTAAAATTATTCTTATTTCAGAATATACTGGCAGTTTAGTTGATAGTGTAATTATAAGTTGTGTTAACTTAAAAAAAAAGTATACAGCTGATGCTGGGAATTATTAAATGATGCAAGCTCAATGCAGTGTGTGTTTCATGTCATATTATTGTGGCAGCTACAATAATTTCGAGCATGTCACCTGTGTGACAGCATCAAGACACCCTGAAGACTTGTTGCAACTACACTCTGGGCTATAATTAGCGACAGCTGAATGATGAATATAGGACTCAGGAATGACTGGAGGGCCTGACCTAGAGACACAGCGGAGTGCCTGTTGTGTGAAAGAATGATTACAGGTTTGTGAGTACTTTTATTGAAAGGTTGTTGTTTTTTTCCAGAGAGAAGTCCAAGCAGTAAGTCAGAAAAAAATATGATCATTTCACTCAAAAAATAAATAAATAAATAAATAAATCACTGCCAAGTGGATTGTGTTTTAATGATATTGCTACTGGGAGGGGCGTCCAAGTGGGCTTCTGATCTAAGACAGAAATTACATCAAAGCTTGCAGGAAGTCATGTGGAATAAATGAAAACTCCCATTCTTCGTTAAAGCTGCATAAGGTGATTTCTGAGCTCTTGGGGGGGTCACAACAAGTTCAAAGCAGCGCGGTGACATAAAGACAAAATTTGCAAGTTGAAGTTGAAATCAGATGTTTTAAAATGCATTTTAAGAAACGTAAATATAATTTTTAACTTATAATGATACAGAAAGTTACATGAAATACAGCAAATGTGTGTTTAAATATTCACAGCAGGAACATCCCATTGTTTGTGACAACAAATGTTAATCCAAAATTTACAAATACTTTCTTTCCTGTTTAATGCACAGATTCCTCAACCGTGTGGCTGCATTTATGGCTTGTTAAGTTATTTGTTTACGTTTGATCTTCTACTCAGTCATTTCATGCTGAAGTTGTAGTGTACAATAAGCTTGTGTGAGCTTGTTTGCTGAAAATGGTGGCCCGCAGTTTTATTTTTTGAGGATTAAACCATAACAACCAGCTGAAAGCTAAAAAAAACCCCACAAACAAACAAAGACACATAAAGACGCTGCTATTCCATCATCTTCGTCTTATAGTCTATACATAGTTATCTTCTTGCCTTCTTCCTGTCACAGATATTGTTCACGAAAGTAAATTCGCACATGATCGATCAGCCCTTCAAGGAAAGTCAGATCAGTGTCCTGATCTGAGAACTGTGACCTCTCCCACTAAAATACAGAAAAAGGAAAGGTTTAAAGATCGCTGCCTTGTTTGATGTCATGCTTTCTTCCAGACCTCCAGGGCCTCAGAGCCGGTTGGATATTTTCCAACATGTGACAGCTAAAGATATCAGAATCGTCTCTAAACATTTGAATTATTGTAGGGAAACACCGTTTTGAACTTAGGAATCAATTTAATTTGTTATGAAACATTTCCTCTGCTCTCCTCCTCCTAGCCCCTTCTCCCACCACTCTGCCGGATGTTCATGTTTGCCAATGCTAATAAGGCTCCCAAAATAAACATGCAAATGCGAGTTTAAGACCTACTTTCACATCAGTGCCGTGCCTTTTGTACAATAAATGTACAAGAATTCAAAAGTCTTGTGAGGCTCAACACATGACAGCCTAGTCACATTCAGGATTATCACAAAAGAGATAACAAAAAAAACCTTACAAAAGGTTTTCTTCTTTTATTTGTAGAAGATGGCAAAAGAATTTCTCACAGATCAAACCAGAACATGTTTGGCATTTACTGTGACATGCCTAATATGTTGTAGACCCACTACTGGAAAAGCTGTGACGGCCAGGACAGAGCGCAGGACCTCTGGGTACGGTGTCTGGCACTGGGTTCTTGGCAGCTGATGCTTTGGATCATGTGGACTGTAGGTTGGGACCTCCATGAATGTGGCTGCAGGGCATCTCTTGAATGCTTAATTATGTTGAGATTTGGCAATTTTGAAAGCTGGATCAAATCTTTGAACTCTTTATTGCTTTGAACTCATTTTTCCCAGGTCAGTTTTTGGGGCGTGGCTGGCGCATTGTCCTGCTATGGCAGTGGCATTATGATGGGGATGTGGAGGTGGAAAACTGACATCCACATGAGTTCCAGGGCACAGAATTTCCGTGCAGAACAATTCATTGAGTATGATCAATGTTACTCACTTCAGCTGTCAGCGATTTTAATGTTGCTGATAGATCAGCGGCCCGTTTTTCCTAAGGGGACCAAAAATTTTACTTGGTTTAGTGGCGCAGGCAAATGACCAAAATACTGAAGTGGGTATCTTTTCTTCTGGATGGGATGAAGCTTTAAAACATTTATCTCAAACTCCAACCATGGTAAATGGTATGTGCTATGCTGCAGTCACATTAGGGAAAACAGCAGCTGGAAAACAATGGCATGAAAAAGTTAATTCATTCATGTACAATGAACTTGTAAACTTTGTCCTATGAAATTAAGAAACTGAAATTCTGCAGTTCCTGCAAATTAACCACAAATGAGGCACTTTTCACGTTGCTTTCATATAGGCATATAACCAGACTACAATCAGTTGGCAACCAGCTTAATCAAGTCCCCAACTCCAAAGAAATGTGTCACAGACAAGTTGCACAATCTAACTCAGATTGATTATAATGTGTTCAGTATGTGTTTAAACTGGACTGCAGTTATTTGTGAACTTTGCCAGTGATTGTTTACTGTGGCCTCGAGAGGTCAGACGCACTGCAACTTAGAAAAAGACCAGTGAATAAAAAACTGCCTCAAAGCCGCACAAAACAAATTGGAGGTTGAATGAAAACAACAGAAGAGTTCAGCTGCGGAGGTGACACGCTAACAGTAAACCTGTATCTACTGTATTATTCAAATCATGATATTAAATCACATATTACCTTCGGTCCTTTTCCCCCCTCACAGCACTAAAGAATCCTCCGCTTCTTTCAAGCACATCTCAGTACAATCCTTCACGTTTTGGTTTCTATCACTGCCACAGCTGGTCTGTCACATTATTATCACACCAAAAACACATTCCTTTTGTGTTCTTTTGCAGCTTTTTTCTATTTGCTGGTGTTTTTTTTAAGTTGCATTACATTTGACCTCTCAGGGCCACCATACAGATTGCCTCCCACTGGGTGATTTGGACACTTGACTTGACTTTCAATTGCAAGGTTGCCCAGAAGTTGATGGGTGTTGCTATACAACTTCTTGGTAACCAGTTGGTTATCACAACCACTTGTAGTTGGTTGCTGAATGCAAAAGAAATTTCATGTAATCACCAGACAGCCACTATTTTTCCCGGTCTTAAAGAGCTTCCCATTCTCCTTGCAAAATTTAATTTTTTCTAATAGTGTGACTAACAAATAGGTCTGAAATGAAAAAGATTTATTCAGTGTTTGTTTGTTTCATAGATACTTGTTTCATACATTTAGCATTTAACATGAATTGCCACATGAAAACGATAACACGCTTTTTTTTTACCATGAGATGTCAAGCTCACTAAGTGCACAAAGGTAGAAAGCATATATATTCTGTAACAGAAAAAAAAGAACTCCATGTAAAAAAAGGAGGAGGAATATATTATCAAGAGGTGTAGCAGAGATGGCTGTCATATGCAATCATGTCATCTTTTTCTTAGTGCTATATTCAGCACCACAGCAGTTGGGCAGGTAGTGGTGTAGGTCTTAGAATAAAACTGCACCTTAAGTACTGTTCTAGAATAGAGGATGCCCATGGTAATGATAGTCCATAATCCAGTGATCCTTGCAGTGGAAGAATTCAGTGTTACATAGGCCCTACTGCAGAATTTTGGGATACTTAGGCTATGCCAGTGCAGGATGGACTTGCCAGAGCCTGACAGTTACTTCAACAAACCACACTCCATGAATAATGGTGCATGCTAACTGTTCTGGGTTGAGTAACACTCACAACACAGAGTCACAAGCGTATACAGTTATGACTGAAAACTTGGAAGCACTTTCTCTCTCTTCTCCTTGCTCAGAGAGAGTTTGTTTGGTTGGAGGGCATTGCGGAATATATTAGTTGCAATGAAAATCCAATGCAGTTCTTTGGCCACCACCTGCAGCACTGTGTCATAGTTTGGTAACACACAGTAATAGGAATAATATTCAGGATGCTGTGCATGCTTTGGGCATGAAATACAGCAAGCATGAATTCCGGGCTGCTGTATGTGGACTTGTGTGCAGTACATCAGCTTTTTCAGACCAGTATTCTTTCTGCTGCGTTCTTGTCCCATGCGTTGAAACCAATTTCTTTTCTGGATAGAAGGTTTTGCTTGCAGATTTCAGTAGCAGCAATAGTCGATGTTCACTGAAAGAAAAAAATTGCTTCCTTTCAAAAGAATGAATCCTAACTTGTATGGGTATTGTTTCAACAGCATATTACACAGAGGCTGGCTTGTGTTGCAAAGATGATGCAAAGCTACTGCAAGTTAGCTTTATAGTTGAAACAGAATGAAGAGTAGCATGAGAGTAAATATATAAATGGTTTGCATTATTGTTATTGTTCCAGTTACATATATATTAGGGGTGCAACGATACTCGTATCGATATTGAACCGTTCGATACAGTGCTTTCGGTTCGGTACGCATATGTATCGAACAATACAACATTTTTTATTTATTTTAACTTTTCTTCTGACAATGCTGTCTGTGTTGAGCGCTCAGTGGATCTGCGTTCGACTACTCCGCCTAGGCTGCACTGTCAAGTGCAGATCCACTGAGCGCAACACAAGTTAGCGAGACAGAAGCTAAGCTCGTTGCAACATGGCAACTGACTCAACGCTACCTGAAATTGAACCTCCCCCACCCTCATTCAGATCTGGCATTTGGAACTATCTTGGTTTTCATGTGACGTATGACCCTGATGGTAAGCACGTCATGGACAAAAGTAAAACAGTATGTCGGATGTGCCACGCAATGCTCAATCGGTGGGAATTAGTGCGTTAGCGCAGTTAGCTTGTTAACGTGTTGACGTCGTCCAGCCCCACGAACGGGGCCATCCACGGTAACTCGTTAACGGGGATTTGCCGCGTTATGGCGTTAATGTCATTTTAACGAGATTAACGCTGACAGCACTAGTGGGAACACAACGAATATGACTGCACATTTACGCCGACATCATCCTAGTGCAAAGACAAGTGAAAGCAGACAAAAACAACAAGCACGCATGCTACAAACTTTACCCGAGTCATTTAGACAGCCGTTAGCACATGATTCTCCTTATGGGGACCTGATATGTTTAATATGCTGCTGAGAATATAGCCCAGAAGAAGCGAATAGTATAGCTTTTATTTTGGAAAGAGCCATTTCTCTGTAATAAACTCTCTTTTCCAAAGATGAGTGATTCCTCGATCAGATAGATTTTGTTTTTTATGATTTTGTTGTTTCAGCAACATTAAATTTAAAAACTGTACTTTTGAATTAAAATATATATTTATAATTTTAACAAATGACAAATTAAAAAGGCATGAACATTTTTTTGTATCGAAAAAATATCGAACCGTGACACCAAAGTATCGAAACGAACCGAACCGTGAATTTTGCGTATCGTTGCACCCCGAATATATATATATATATATATATATATATATATAAAAAACACCCAGCACGCCCCTGCGGGCGGTTTATCCTTCAAGCTCGGGTCCTCTACCAGAGGCCTGGGAGCTTGAGGGTCCTGCGCAGTATCTTAGCTGTTCCCAGGACTGCGCTCTTCTGGACAGAGATCTCCGATGTTGTTCCCGGGATCTGCTGGAGCCACTCGCCTAGCTTGGGAGTCACCGCACCTAGTGCTCCGATTACCACGGGGACCACCGTTACCTTCACCCTCCACATCCTCTCGAGCTCTTCTCTGAGCCCTTGGTATTTCTCCAGCTTCTCGTGTTCCTTCTTCCTGATGTTGCTGTCATTCGGAACCGCTACATCGATCACTACGGCCGTCTTCTTCTGTTTGTCTACCACCACTATGTCCGGTTGGTTAGCCACCACCATTTTGTCCGTCTGTATCTGGAAGTCCCACAGGATCTTAGCTCGGTCATTCTCCACCACCCTTGGGGGCATCTCCCATTTTGACCTCGGGACTTCCAGGTTATACTCGGCACAGATGTTCCTGTACACTATGCCGGCCACTTGGTTATGGCGTTCCATGTATGCCTTGCCTGCTAGCATCTTGCACCCTGCTGTTATGTGCTGGATTGTTTCTGGGGCATCTTTACACAGCCTGCACCTGGGGTCTTGCCTGGTGTGATAGACCCCAGCCTCTATGGATCTTGTACTCAGAGCTTGTTCTTGTGCTGCCATGATTAGTGCCTCTGTGCTGTCTTTCAGTCCAGCTTTGTCCAGCCACTGGTAGGATTTCTGGATATCAGCCACCTCCTCTATCTGCCGGTGGTACATACCGTGCAGGGGCCTGTCCTTCCATGATGGTTCCTCGTCTCCCTCCTCTTTCTTGGGTTTCTGCTGCCTGAGGTATTCACTGAGCACTCGGTCAGTTGGGGCCATCTTCCCAATGTATTCTTGGATGTTCCTTGTCTCATCCTGGATTGTGGTGCTGACACTCACCAGTCCCCGGCCCCCTTCCTTCCGCTTAGCGTACAGCCTCAGGGTGCTGGACTTGGGGTGAAACCCTCCATGCATGGTAAGGAGCTTTCTTGTCTTTATGTCAGTGGCTTCTATCTCCTCCTTTGGCCAGCTTATTACCCCAGCAGGGTACCTGATCACGGGCAGGGCGTATGTGTTGATGGCCCGGATCTTGTTCTTACCATTCAGCTGACTCCTCAGGACTTGCCTGACCCTCTGCAGGTACTTGGTGGTTGCAGCCTTTCTAGCGGCCTCTTCATGGTTCCCATTTGCCTGCGGGATCCCCAGGTACTTGTAACTGTCCTCTATGTCTGCAATGTTGCCTTCTGGTAGTTCAATCCCCTCAGTTCTGACTACCTTCCCTCTCTTTGTTACCATCCGACTACACTTCTCCAGTCCGAATGACATTCCAATGTCATTGCTGTATAGCCTGGTAGTGTGGATCAGTGAATCGATGTCTCGTTCACTCTTGGCATACAGCTTGATGTCATCCATGTACAGGAGGTGGCTGACAACTGCTCCGTTCCGTAGTCGGTATCCGTAGCCAGTCTTGTTAATGATCTCACTGAGGGGGTTCAGGCCTATGCAGAACAGCAGTGGGGACAGAGCATCTCCTTGGTAGATCCCGCACTTGATGGTAACTTGTGCTATGGGCTTGGAGTTGGCCTCTAGTGTTGTACGCCACATCCCCATTGAGTTCCTGATGAAGGCTCTTAGGGTCCCATTGATCTTGTACAATTCTAGGCATTCCAGTATCCAGCTGTGGGGCATTGAGTCATAGGCCTTCTTGTAATCAATCCAGGCAGTGCACAGGTTGGTCAGTCTGGTCTTGCAGTCTCGGCTGATTGTTCTGTCTACCAGTAGCTGGTGTTTTGCACCTCTGGTATTCTTGCCAATTCCTTTCTGTGTCCCGCTCATGTATTGACCCATGTGCCTGTTCATCTTAGCCGATATGATGCCTGACAGGAGCTTCCATGTAGTACTGAGGCAGGTTATTGGTCGGTAGTTGGAGGGGACCGGTCCCTTCTTGGGGTCCTTGGGGATCAGGACCGTCCGGCCTTCAGTTAGCCATTCTGGGTGTCTTTCGTTAACTAGCAGCTGGTTCATTTGTGCTGCCAGACGCTCGTGGAGTGCAGTCAGCTTCTTCAGCCAGTAGGCGTGAACCATGTCGGGCCCTGGTGCTGTCCAACTCTTCATACTGGAGACCCTTTCTTGGATATCTGCCACTGTGATGGTTACTGGACCCTGTTCAGGGAGGTCGCTGTGGTCTGCCCTCAGATCCTCTAGCCACTGAGCATTGCCGTTATGGGTTGCATCCTTCTCCCATATGCTCTTCCAGTATTGCTCCGTCTCCAGCCTTGGTGGTGCTGTTCTCTTATTGTTCCCTTGCCACTGAGAGTACACCTTTGCTGGTTCTGTGGAGAACAGCTGGTTTATTCTCCTGCCTTCTATCTCTCTGGTGTACCTCCTCAAGCGGCTGGCCAAGGCTGTGAGTCTTTGCTTGGCAGTTTCCAAGGCCTCAGGTATGGACAGCTTGCTGTATTTCTTAGGCACCTTATTTGTCGCACCTATATATATATATATATATATATATATATATATATATATATATATATATATATATATATATATATATATTCTAATAGGTCATTTAAACAATGGCTGTTTACCAGTGTAATTTCTCCAGTTAATTTAATATAGTAAAATTATTGCTATAGTGGATTTAAATTGGTAACATCTCCAGACAGAGTCTAAGACATTAATATGATGGAAAGGCTTAAATGCATACATTTCAGCAGTTCAGATTTGTCATGAATGCTATGTTTACTTAAAGTCAAGGAAATTCAGTTTGGATGTCAGACACTGAAAAGGCAAAGAGCTGTTAATTGCTGCTTTTAATAATGATGATCAAGAGGGGGGAAAAAAATCAGACTGCAGCCCACGTCTGTATGTTTTACCACGCCTTTCAGTATTAGTACGTATTTAATGGTGTCGCTTTTATTCTCCTCAGCTTGGACAATGAAGTCCCTCTCCCCTGTGCATGTGTGTGTCTCTCTGTGCGTGTGTGTCTTTGTGCTTGAGCGTGCGCTTTAAAAGCCTGGCAAGGAAAGGTAGCTCGTGTCTACTATTACCATGGTAACTTCTTGCCTCATTAGTGTGAAGCCAGAAGCTGAAAAAAATAATTGTTGACTCACTTATAGTGAGACTGCAATGGCAGCTAAATTCAAATGCTCTATTGTTTGCATTCTACTTTCTGCACTGATTCTGACTGATCAGACATTAAAATAATTGCCCCCTAATGGTATGAATGACTGCAGTCGTAAATAATTCATGAAATATTTGCACATTTGATTGCTTCATCCAAAGCTGTGCTGGCATAAGGCATTAGATCATATTTAAAAGAACATTGATTTGTTTTATGTCTGTTCCTTCGAAACCCCATCTGTGCAGACAGAGAACTATTTGTAGCTTTTAAAGCTAGAATTTCAAAAAAGATGTATTCGGTGTGTTTGTGTGTGTTCATGCTGAATGTTCATCTATACTGATATAACGAAGAACAACAAGTCTCACAAATGAAATGCATTTCTTTGTTCCTGATGAGTAAGAAAGCTGTTTCTACACTGGTAGTTTCTCTGTAGGGCTAAGCTTAAGGATAGGCTGAGACTGTCTGCTGTCTCCATGAGCCTGTTTGTTTGGTTTTTTTCTTCCAGGACCCGGGAGACGTTGACAGCAGTATTAGCAGAATCTGATATGACAAAATGAATCATATAAATGAAGACCACAGTCTCCTAACTTTCCCTTCCTGTTTTTCCTCTTCCCATCTTCCTTTTTCTATGGGGAGCCAGTTCAGCGATTAAATTGTCACTGCACCATCAGACCTTGACAGGCTGCACTAATCCACGATGCTGCCATTCCTTTGCTGATCCATCCTGCTAGGGAGGACGTACTCCAGGCTTAAAGCCAATGGGCCATGTCCCCCCCCACCACCCTTACACCTACCACCTACCACCACCACCCGCCCCTAGCAGCCGTATGAAAGCAACCACACGTGGGAGCAGACTTACCTGTTGGCAACAGTTCCTGATAGGGCCATCACTTGGCCTCGGATCTCAGCTCAATTGGCACATCAGGTTTCTGATTCAAACAGGCGGCCCCCTCTGAGTTTCAGAGTCAAAACGTCAGGTAGAAAAACTGTAATTCGGTTCTGTGCTTATCAGTACGCTCCCGGGCCACCCAACTCTGAAATGAGCTACGGACCGCATTTATTGTGATCACAAAGCCTGTAAAAATATTTTAGAAATAGCACACCGATCGATCTTCTCTAAAAGGTCACATCAAACTAAACTCGCAATCACATCAAGGACCATTGCTGTTAAGAGACGTTTTCAGCATCAAAGAAGGCACATCAGTTCAGGAGATGTCGAAAACTGTTAACATACTGTAATGAGGAAGGACATACAGCTGTATTGACCCAAACTATGGCACATGCTATAAAACATTGAAAATGCATGGTTTCTTGCCATGCCAACATAATCTTTTTGCACTCCACATTTCTCTTCCTTTGTCCGCTCCCCAAAATTATAACCAAGCTTGGATCCAGGCTCCATTACAGATTCAAAAGTACCAAGTAGTCACAATCTCAAAATAGGAATAACCTTGGAAGTCATGCAGCGCTGCCCAAGAACATAACCTTGAAACAGAGAATGGCGAGATTCCTACCAGGTATGTTTTGTCATTTTTATGAGCAGTGTTGTGAACCTGTAGACTTGATTCTCATGCCAGCTAGCTTGATTCCTGGGTAAACTGACGAAGGGCAGTAAAGCTAGTTTAGACCAGCATTGCCTGACTACAAAACTTTATTTAGTGTCATTTCTCTGCACATGTTCAATTGTGAGGAATTGGATTATAAAGCACAGAACATGAGTACTGAACAGCAATGCTTGGCAATACCAATAAATTCTCATCTATTAACTGAAAGTATATTTAGACTTCCCATGTGTTATATCTTCCTGACCAGGAAGAAATACAGTTTCTGTTTCTCATTATCTCATAATAAGGGATATTTTTTCCAAAACATTTGGCTTTGACTCCAAGTCAGACATTAGTCATTCTACATATATCCTATTACTAATAGATGACTAATTTTTCCGCCCTTGCATTCGTCTTGCTTCTTTCAGCATTATATTTTAAATTATGCAGGCCCATCACAAACGCTGCAGATAAAAGACTCACATGTCCATGTTCAGCTAACAAAGACTTGTTTTTTTTCCATATAAAAGACTAATGAGCATGGGACAGACATGTTGTTAAGATAATTCACCAAGGCTGAAGTCAGTTACAGCTTTCACAAAATGTTAATCTACATTTGCTGTTTTACATATTCAGCTCAGTTTAAAGATTAATTAATTTGCTTTTTAGAATTTTACATTTGCAAGCAGTATATGTTTTTTTGTTTAATATAGTATTCGAGGACTGATTTTTCAACTGAAGCGATAAAGATATGATGCTATATGAATTTCATTAACTCTGCATATATATCCTTGGTGTTTGTTTTCATGGTTTTGCACTTAATAGGTAAATATTTCCGTCATCAGTAAGTCAGAAATGTATATTTTTCAGCAGTGATGATTTGATTTCTGAGGGTTATTTAAATTCAGAAAACTGCTGTTCAGTAAGAAAGAATGGCACAAACCAAGTTGAATTAACCGAACTGGGAATGTCTTTAGCAAATAAAGATAAGATGAAGAAGACAAATAAAAGAGTTTACTTTCTTGCAGGAAGGCTTACAAATGAGTAGCTGAGAGATATGTCTGTTTGCTGACAAAACATGTGATATGCCACAACTTTCTGATATTGAGTGGAAAAATATATATACTTCATTGTTTTACTTTAACATTAAGCTGAATGTCTCATAATTCTTTGACACATAGGTTTACTTGAATTACTGTGATAATCTCATTGATTATGTATCTGCACTTTTATGCTAAATTAACATAAATATGGTTTCTCATATGTGTGAGAAACGTACCTTACGAGGTCTGCAACTCAAAATGCAAAGCAGTTATTAACCATCAACTGCTGAAAGCTTTTGACTTAACCAAAGGGTAACAGCACGTGTCTCCAAGGTAGCAGAGAAGAAGAATCCAAAGCAACATGGCTTCTAATGTGTGAATCATCAGGTGTGAGGAGTCTTCTTCTATGTAATAGCTACAGTTTACCATATTTGGTAAATGAACATCTACAAGAGCTGCCGGCAGTGTGTGTTTAAGTGAAGTGTATTGCTTAAACAGTCCAGTATCAGTGACCCGCCACCTGCACTGCTTAATGTTACATTTCATCACATAGTAATCAAGCAATTTTTCATCACAGTGTTTATGTGCTTTCATTCAAGCAGCTGGCTGTTAGTTTGGTAGCACAGCAGAGTAGAATAACGAGTTTGGAAGTTGTTGGGCATTTGTTTGTTGGGCATTTGTTGGGCATTTGTTTGAAAAGAAACCATTTTCTTGGCTAAAATGGTTCTTCTCTTGGAACTTTTGAGGCGAGAACAAATTTCATTTTGACTTTAAGACGTCTTACCCGCGGACAATGCATAAATGCACGCCGTCCCTCAAAATAATAAAAAAGCTAATATTAGAAATATTTCTTTCAACTCACATCACTATAGCCTTTCGTTATTGGCAAACATGCATCTCAAAAAAAGGAACGTCCACAATCACATTTGCAAAAGCTAAATTAACAACAACCAACGCACACATCAACACAGCATCTCTCTCCACTCTCCCTTTCCCACATCAAATGTACCCTAAGACCTTTGATAAAGAAGCAATTACAGAGCATTTGATTGTAACCGCTGCAAAGAGACTGTATTGGATTTGAAGGCAGCAGTAGAGCTCTAGTTAGTTGCCTGCAGCTCTTTACTTGCAATTTCGACGTGAGCTCAGCTGGTGAAGGATAACAGCTGCTTCTCATTACTGATGTTTAGACTAAATGATTTTCAGCAGTGGACACAGCGTAGACTCGGTTTGGCTGCATCATCATGCTTGAGCACAGAAGATCGTTTGACAGCAGACTTTGATATCTCTGTAGCCATCGCATGCACATGGGGTCTTCTTGAAGGTTTCTGAAGAGCTGCCTAGACTTCTGTGTATTATACTCTGTAATTAGGATATCAGGAAAAGCAATGGAAAGGGACATGTGGTATAACAACTACATGTAGATCTATAATATTTTAATCGGGGAATAGTGGGAGTATGCATGTAGCTCCCTTCCATCACATGGGTATCAGATGATAGTTTGGGATTCAGGTGCATGCCAAACCTTGAAATATATTCATCAACTGTGCTAAGAATTGCCACCTCTACCCCAGCAGAGGGAGCTCCACTTATTTCATAATTATACTTAGAAGAGACCTATTCTACTTTGTTTTTGGGGGGGTGTCCTTATGTTGACATAGTAATATTTTCAAGTGCATATCCATAAAGTGTTGTATTTTTTTCATTATATAAGGGCAAGGGGCCATCAAATAACATTACGTTAAACAGCATAAAAATAACAAGCTTTTCTTTTCCCTCTATTATATTGATAAACACCGCCTTAATTTTCCCTACAGTCTCCCTTGTGATTCCCTTTTTTCCCTCCCTGTCACAAGTAAATTACAGTCTTATTTGTAGCATCTTTATGGACTTTAACTGAGCTGCAACTTGCACATTTTATCCTCAGAAGGGTGTCAAATAGGATAAGTACATTGGTCTGTTGGGAAACATAAGGCAGAGGACTGAGCAAACTGAGGAGAGGAAAAAAACAAAGAAGAGAAAAATGGTTAAAAAAAAGAAAGAAAAAGAAACCCGACGAGGTATTTTATCATCAAATGATCTGACAATGTTTCTTTATTTTTCCTGATATATGCACGCTACATTTCCACGAGAGGATTCGCTTTGGTAGTGCACCACGAGAACCGTCCATGTTTATTGATAGAACACTCCTGAATTGAATTTGAATTTAATTAAGGAAAGTCGCACACGCAACGAGATGGAGAGAAAGAGAGAGAAAGAAATCCCATTGTTCCACCTTAACCTGTCTCAGCCTGAGATCAATTATCAAGCAACGGACTAGTCTAATACATGTTCTCCGCAAAACAACAAGCAAACTGGGGATGGAAATTATTTGTCGATACAAGATTGATGTTGACTAACAAAGCTAACGTGGAGAAGAGGAAATAGCAGTTAAATAGCGACAAGACATGCGGGTTACTGTGTTCATATTTCTTTAATGTGTCGGGTTTTTTTTTTAAAATAGTTTAAGAAAAAAAACCCAAATTTTGGCAGAAATCTAAGAAAAAACGTGTGGTATAACCTAATTTAACCAGTTACATGAAAAAACAAGCTCTTGATTAGATTCTCTTAAAGCAGATTTACATATTTCACACATTTATAATAAATGACTTTACCTAAATTACTATATAATAACTATTGGAATTTAAACAAGTTAGAGAAGGAAGCACAACTTATTTTAATGTGAACACTGTACTGCAACAACTTTTAAAGACGGGACTGAATGTAATACTGGTTGATATACGGGTAACATTTTTGAAATTGATTATGTGCAATTACCAATGTAAGTTAAAGATTTAATCTTACAACACCCAAGACTGCAGATTTCCTCACATCTGAAGAAGCCATAGTGAATTTTAATTAAACATATCAGTCTAAGCAATCGCAGCTCTTGTTAATGATTACTAGGGAGCCCATCACTGTATTTCATGTGTGTCATTACAAAGTACTCAACAGAAGAAGAGGTCTGCAGTAAGTTTATCAGCATGTCATCTAAAGTGTTATGTTTTTATGCTTCACTGTAATATTCATACTTTAAAGGAACTTGTTTACAAAGTCACTTACTCTAAAGTTAGGGTTGCTATATCTTCGATGTCCAGTTCACAATGATGGCAGTGGCGCTTATGCAACCTAGAATTTTTAGGCCTCCTTTTTACATCTGACAATGGTTGACTTTACCAGCTGCCACTAGCAGATTTTATCAAGTGGAGGTCATTAAGGTGCCATCAGCTTTGTGCATTAGGTGAAAACACTGTTGCTATCTCACTCATTTTATTACAGGGGGTCCAAATATGCACTTAACGCATACACACAATATTATGCGTAAAGACAGAGATTAACGCTATGTCCACGTGAATGACATTCACTGTTACATAAGATGCAGCACAGTTTGCAAAGTGTCCTACCTTGTGTGGTAACATTTTATTTGAACGGTCAGTTATTCGTTTTAGCAGCTTGTGAGCACCAGAAACATTTAATATTGTTGACCGCAGTACATTTATATCGTGGTTAAAATGAAAGCACAACAGGCAGTAAAACAAGCTAAAGAGGGGTTTGAAAACAAGCTCCTAATAACAGCAACCTGCTGATTGTTAAGGCTGACATTTTGGGTGACATTGCATCAATAACTGGGATCAGAGAATTTACTTGTATGCTTGTTGAGAGTGTGGGAATTCTGAGCTTGTCTTCATTGTTATAAAAAAAGCTCAAAATTAATTCCAGGTCGCTTATCTGTTACAAGCAATCTCTGATGAATGGAGATAGCAGTTAATGGGCCGTGTTCTGCTTGACCTCAGTACATAGTTGTCAGCGAACTAAGGGATTGCCTTGGCCTCTCTGGGACTGCCCTGCACTGGTAATCTGTCAGTATGTTTTTGTTTTTTATTGGTGATTCTGTTACTTGAGCTTAACTTAGCATGTACTGTGCGCCGGATGCTTACTTTCATTCAATCAGTTACGCTAAAGTGCCTTTCATAGAGTGCCTACTGAATTTCTATGAAAGACCTCAATACAATGTAGTATATGAATATTAGTTCATTACAGTTTAAGGAGAATTCCCCCATTTGTTTGTTTTTGTAAAAGCCACATAAAGACCATAAGACCAATATTTTTTTGTCCTTGCTGAGAAGTTATCTTCAGCTGAAGCAGCTGTCTGAACTTGTGACAAGAAATGGGGTAATGTTGTCAAAGTCTGCATCTTTCAAACAGTTCAGTGGATGGAAACATTTTTATCAGGAGAGCGTGACAGTGATTACATGTCTTGAAATGCCTTTGGGGTTTTTTAGATGTTGAAAAAATACCAACAAAGCTTCAACTCCATCAAGTGTGCCAGTCTGGTACTTGTCACTGCAGTTTCTGTTAATCTCAGTGTAACTCAGTTCATGAAAGTTCCTGCCATATTATAATTAGATGTTGTCATTTTGTAAAAAAAAAAAAGAAATCTTGTATAATATGATTTTTTTTTTTAAAAGGCAGATAAAAAGTTGGATTTTTATGTGTCTCAGCTAAATCATATTCATACTTGTTTCTCAGTGCAATAATGGAGTTAATGAGTTTCCCAGTAGTATGGTAAAAAGAAATCTATATACTCTATTTACATCTGCATGTACGTGTGAGTGTGTTTTAAATTGAAAGTGATTAAAGAAAGCAGGAGGTAACTGTACCTGAAATACTTCATCAGAGTTGCATAATGATGATGGTTACAAAGTAATAACAATTAGGCCATCTTGAGTAGTTGATTGTAAAGTAAGTACTGCATTCTAGTCCCTCTCTGTTTCGCATGCGCAGACACACGCGTACAGTCGACTTAGTTAATTTGCATTGTAGATCATGAGAGAGAAAAGTAAGTTTTGCAGGAAAGCATGAGCTAAAAACCACACACTCAGATACTAAACTGAAACAGCTGTCTGCAATCGAAAGAATAGATCAGAAATCTCCCCCGACTGAATACCAAGTTTGTAATGAAATTTGATAACAGAAAAATGGAAAATAGCTGATTACAATTCATCTTGAAATTACTAGGTGAATTTTAAACCATAGTTCATCCTGCTAGTCAAGGCCATGTGGATACTTCTTTAAGACACTACAGCTTTCCTGGTCACACCCCATGGCTTACCTATAAAGCACCTGTGCTGAGTTAGATACAGGGTGTGTCAATCTAAAATGTGTTGACCTGTGATTGAAAGGTTGTTGTACGTCTCTGAGAATTTAGTCCAACTTACAGATTCCATCCTCATATGGTTGAATAGATGTGACATATTTTTAAAAGTGCAGAGATCCACCCTTTTCACATCCATTGCCCCTACACCGTCATCTACACATTCCTTTATTCACTGTCCTAAAGCAAGTTCTCTATTGAGTCCATGCTAAAGAAATGACAATGATCTGGTGAAGAAAACACTTCAAGCCTACAGATGCTAGAGCTAAACTGTCCACAAGTCTCGAGCACAGGTCTCCTGGCTTGCCTACTGGTACCACTGAGCAGTGTTCACCACCTGGTGTTCAGTTCACCAGACATGCCCCAGAAGGCTCCAGTGCAGGCCATCCTGCAGTTTTTGCAGTCCCAGCTGGAAGCCAAATGAGGCTACTCTGTGCTGTGTTCGGATCAGAGTACATCAGGTGCTCTGACACTATTAGGAAGACCGACTAACTTTTCATCTGCTTCAACCCTGGTGTTTTGAGGAGAACAGGCATTTGCATTCCTGAGTGTTCCCATTCTGTCTGGAGTCTGGGCTCATTCAACCCAAGGTTTAGCCACCTCATGGGAATTAGGGAAGGGAGCTCCCCTGTTGGCCATTTGTACAGTTTCAACGAGATTTTGTGAGTCCGATTTCCTGACTTAATGTGGCAGCCAGCCTCTTCTTTGCAAGTGCTGGGTGTGTCTCGGCAGTAGACAACCCAGCATTATTTCCTTGGTCAGTTTAGCATCTTGCAAGTGGGTCGCTCAGCTTGGCCATCACAAGAGCCAAGGGCAGTGACCTGGAAATATGTACGTTAAATAATTCATTTGTTTACTTTGTAATGGACTGGGATATCAGGCTGCAATATCTCAGTTCAAAGTATCTTTAATAGTTATCTCATAACAATGGAATATGGAACTCAGAGAACCAAGGCTACATTGTAACAGTACCATTTAGCCATTTACACTTCTAGGAGGCAATCATTTCAGCTGCCTATTGGTTATATTAACTTAAACACTGGGTTGCTTTGAAATTCAAATGTTTATTTCTGTTTTTTTGATTCTGATGCGGCTCAGGCTCTAAGCTGAAATACGCTGAAGACAAACACCAGCATATTATTGATTTCAATATCCTAGAAACTGTCATAAGTGTGAACAGAAGGCTAAACTTTCTAATTGATGTCCCAAGCTACTTAATCGCTACTTGTGTGAGAGAGCAGAGACCTGGGAAAGAGTACGACAGAGAGGGAGACGAAGAGAGAGAGAGAGGAAGATTAGAGTGTCTTGACAAGGAAAGCCTTTCAAGTTTGTAGGTTTGAAGTGCTAATCACATGCAAATGTGTGCAAATGAGTGTGCACCCACCCTCTAAAACTCTCGCTGAATACTTGAAGCTGAGCAAAATTCTGGGCTGGTGTTTGTCTATAAATAGTGAAAGTTTGGGCAAGTTTGAGTGTTTTTAACACAGTAGTTGTCCAAATCACCGGAACCCAAACAAGACTGTACAGGACTCTACGAGAACATGTGTAGCATAAAGAATTGTCACAATGTTTGTGTGATCAATATTTATTTCATATTTAACAGTGAAATATCAAGTGCTTTAAAAAATGCTTTTATGAATGTAATTAATAGCAGCGCAGCTAACAGAATCAGAGTCTTAATTAATGCTGATGATATGATGTTATGATGATAATCTGTGTGTACGAAACCCAAAATGTTTACTTAAGTTTCAGCTCGATAGGCCCGAACGTAATTACACAAAACATAGGCTTTATAATTCAGCAAAACTTTGAAGAGGGAACAGTTTTCCACCATGTGGCAAGACAAATAAAGGGATGAATGAACAGATCAATGATCCAATTACCTTAGCTGACACATAAATCGATAGACAGTGTGGTGAAAGATGGCAAAATAATCCATTTCGCGGCACTTAACTACTTTAATAAAACTTTGCTTGTAAAACAAAATAATTAACAACTGTGTGGCAAAATGAGTGATAAGATGAATAATGGTTCCACACAAAAAGGGAGATGGGGGGCGTATGAGCACAGAGAGAGCACATAATTTCATGGTAGACTGAGAAAAACACATGCTTTTTAAATACTGGAGCCACATGAGGAAAATTTTAAAATCCATTCTCAAAATTAATTAAATCTCAGAATCCACTGATTTTTACATTTTTCAACATCTTCAATCTCAAATCTCTTGCTCACTAATTAGAAAAAAGTAGCTGTCATACACAGTTATATACTGAAGATGATCCTCCTGACTCCTGAAATGTCACTGATGCAATAAAGTCAAGACCTCTAATCTCACATACATTATGCATTAATATGTCATAACTTAATATGCAGCGATAAGGGAAAAACAAGCAGACTTTGCAGCGGCAGGTGAGATGCACCGATTCTCTTTAAAAGCCTCTTTCAGATCCTGGTAACTAGCAGTCATATTATCAGTATAGCCCAGAACAGTCCATGTCAGTTCGAGTGAATAAGCTTTTATTATACCAGATAATCTGCACTAACCATCACTCCCAGCCAAAACTCTAAAAGGGATTTCACATTTGACTGCTGGGATGGATAAATCTCGTAGAAAGTGGCACAATGAAGCTTCAGTTAGTGCCCAGCTATAGTTAGCAATTAAGTGGCGGTGTAACATCACTGATATGGCTGAAATGTCGTTTTTCTACATCGGTTCATGTAGATGATTTGCAAATCGTCCCGAACTTTACGGTTGCTGTTCCCAGACGTGCTTTAAGAAATATTTCACATTTTTCAGTTAAAAATAAATAAATAAATAAATAAATAGTATTCTGAGAGGTCCTTTTTGTCATTTTTGTTCCTTAATTGAAAAAGTAGCAAGTTTAAGCTGCTGCTACAAAAAAAAAGCTCATCAGCAACAGTGAAGTCTGAAAAATGACAGACCAATTTCTAATCTTGAGCCCACTTATTTTCTCAGTATCTATCAACTCGCCAAATCTGCCTCAGAGTGCAGTCTACAGGACCACTGAGACAGCTATAATGAAACTAACAAATGACTTTCTATTTTGACCAGGGATCTGCATTAGTCTTTGTTTTCTTTGACTCAAGTGTAGCTTGTAGTTTATTTTTTTTGCTCTCGGTCATACTAACCTTCAGCTGGCTTTGCTAAAACCCAAATAACAAAGAACTTTTAGACAAATTTAGATTATTTTCCACAGTCACGAAAGTTTAGCTTTATCCTGCTATGCTAGTTCTCTTTCCTTTCAGTCACTTACACTACATAGATGTGCTCTTGTCACTGTAATTGTGGTATGCAACATCAAAGGAGGCAATACACTTCTTTCAATAACAGTGACTTTTTGCCAGCTGCATCTAAGCATTATACAAAAGCCTGGTTATAATTTAAGATATTTGTATTAGTTATCCTGTCATTTTGATTCAGAAGCTGAATCCTCAGGAATTGCTGCGGTGGCCTCTTGAACACTAAACCCACACACATAAATCAGCCATGCACGAATATGCAGCCTTAATATCAGAAAATATAAATACAGAAAATACATGCGTAGTGTAGTTACTTGTCGTTTCTCATCGCCAAATTTTTGCAAATCCACATGTTGATTGTGTTCTTGCAGGATTACCCATCTCTGCAGGAACAATTTGGGAACAAAAGAACCAAAAAATAACAGCCCACCCTTGTCCCCCCCCAAACCTCCCACAAGTATTAGGGAAGCAGACACTGTCTCAGTATTTAAGTCCAGTCTCCGTTTATTCAGTACATCGCACAACCTACTTTAACTCCCACCTTGTCAGGCGGTCTCTTTTATCTACTGCCATGCAGTGTATCTGTCAGTCGCCTCTACAGAATCTCACAGTATTGCACACACACACACACACACACGACTCTCATGGATATATGCACAGACATTTTTCCTTTTTTTCTCCTTTTAACGTCTCCATTTTTACACACATGCATTTTAATGTGTTATAAAAAAGCAACACTTTTTTCAAAAGAGTTTTTACTAGTGCGTTCTCTGAAATCGAATTAACCACATGTAATTTAATATTTGAAACCTCCCTTCAAAATACGTGCGCGCGAACCGAAGTGATGAAAATGCGACAGACGCCAGTGTCTTAAAATGCAGAGATGACACAGAGATAAAAAGCAAGTTACTAATAACTCGGAGGAAACAAAATCACACATAGCTTCAAAAAGCATCGCGCTTGTTAGATGCAAGAAAAGGCGCACTGTGCGATTGTGACCATGTTACTGTTCAAATGAACAATATAATGAACATAACAAGATGTTTCTTAAAAAAAATGTGTAATAGCTACACGTTGGTGAGCCATTGTTTGCATGAGTTTAAAGAGAGTGCGCTGGCTACGTTCAGAATGTTTCACAGCTATAAAGCGGTGTAGCCTCTGCTGTCAAATTGCTATATTGTTTTCTAATTACTGATTGTTTTCATGTTGCTCAGTACACTGTGGGTGAAAGAGAACATTAATAAAGTTACTCCTGTTTGAGCTGGTTGGTTATGGTCCATGTTGGTTTGAGCATGGTTACCGTAGGCCACTGACATTCCCTGTTGACTTCTGCTTGGGTGGGTGTATGATTTGCTTAACATTCTTTATATAAGCTATGTTTTTTTTTCTTTTTTTCTCTCTGAGGCAGTTGTTTGGGCTCGAATGCCTAACAGGTCATTTCACCCCAACCCACCTTTGCTGGGTCAAGTCGATATTTAGTTTAGTTTTCTAAACATAATATCATGTCTTATCATTATGGAAATATCCATGCAGATGGTTAATATTTTATCTCAAGGTGTACTTGATTTAAACTGATATATTTTTTTTATTTTCATTCATGAGCTTTTCACAGAGGGAAGTCATTATCACTGAAATGCACGGTGGCAGATAGAAGAATGTGCAGATCTTAAATATAGTGCATAATGCAATCCAATGCAACACCCAAGCAAGAAATACCACATTTATGAATCTTACAATGTTAAAAGCTTGTGACTCTTTTTGAGACTCGAAACGACTGTGTCGGTTTCTGAGCCTGTACTTTTTTGATGTCTTTATTTACAGTACTAAACTGAAACATGATGCTGTAGCAACAGGCCAGTCCTTAATGCAGGTGATGATAAAGTATGTCACAAGCTATCTCAAAGAGGGATGACTGCTGAAGAAGCAAACCAAAAGACAAAAGACATTTGACAAAATTTCGTTAATATTGCCGTTTGCTTAAGTTAACCAAGCATAATTGGTAAGGGTTGTATACTGGTGCGACTCAAGGTCCAGACGTGGTACATAGCTTTGCAGACCCACATCTGCATTTTGGGTACTGCCTCTTGGCGACACTGTGAAATATGTAGCACACCCAGTAGTCTGGGCCACTTTTGTTTGCTCTCCTTTAGCTCACTGCCTACTGAGGGAAAAACAGAGGTCCGAACTTACAATGATCTTTTTTGAAGCAAAGTAAAATCTAGTGTAAAAAAAGCTATTAAAACAGTCCCCTGCAGTCACTGTATAGGCTTTCCTCGCATGTTCTTTACTATTTTTATTCCTGTTTTTTGCACTTCATCACCACCATCATCAGTGGTGAGCCTTGCTGTGTTCTTTCCCTGTCGTGACCAGGCCAATTTTTCAACCAGTCTGCAGGTAACCCTTGCATAATGCAAGGGTTACCTGCTGCTGGAGTACTGCACACAAGTGCCTCTCTGTAACATTTGCATGGCTTGAATTCCCACAATGCAACTCTCTGCATACCTTGGGAGCTACAAAATCTAATACAAATTCAGGACCATAAATCAAACTTGACAATGGTACAGTATCTTAAGTTACTTGCGATGAAGATTTTTTCATGATTAGTAATTATTTCAAACATTCATTCAACATATGTAGGTCTAACTAAAATAAATGACTATATAGTCTATAAATGATTGCCCACATATGCTTTTTCTTCTCTCTGCTGGCTGATATATTATGATGCCACTAGGTTTTACTGGAAATATTTTAGTGTATAATAAGAATCATGTTATTTATATTCAATAACTTTCCTGAAGCTTGTAAAGTTCCATTTTTTGTGAAGTGTTCCCATAGTAGCGCTTCACCTGAGTTGAAGGCAGATTGTAATCGGTCCGCCGTCAAAGAGGTGCTGATGATAGCAATCGGGAAGAGTGGCAAGACTGCGGATCAGTTTCAGGACCTCATCTGTGGAGAAAGAAGGTAGATAATTTACACCAAAGTCAGTCAGGTCAGCAGAGGAAGTGGTGAGGGGAATTGAGGACAGGAGTTGTGGGTAGCTGGTAGAAAAAGCCTTGAATGTTGTTAAACTTCTTGGGAGTGTGTGTGACACAGCCTCCAGAATTAAGAGAGTTTAGAGGCATGTGAGATATACAGTATGGAGACTAATTTGCTGGGGTTAGAAGCATGGGATTGGAATTACACAAAGTGGGATAAGGTGCCATCTGAAAGAAATGTTGATAAGAAAGTGAGGAGCAAGTAAGAGTGAGACAGGTCATCAGACAAGCCACTTACTTAGAGCAACATGAACTCGAGTTCATTCCATTTGCAAGGCTTCAGACAGCAAGGAGTCAGGTGGATTGACAGGGAAGTACAGAAGAAAGCGAGCAGAGAAGGTCAAATGTGGCGGTGGGGCAGATATGGATTTAGTGTAGTTGCTTTACAAAAAGAGTGTCAAGTGGAGGTAGTGCGAGAGAAGGGTGGACAAGAAGTAAGAAGGATGGAAAGATGCTCCTGGTTATTTTGCCAGGTGGTGATAGTGTGAAGCATGATGTATATTGAACCTAAACATTTTGGAAGCTAAACAAGCAAAGTGAATGTTATTACGCTGTGAAAGAGCCTGACAGAGCGGTGTAGAGGACAAATAAAAACTTCATACATCATCTTAATAGAAATCTGCTGTTTATCAGGCGTCCATGTAACACTGCAGGAAAACTACACACAAAAAAAAGAGTGGGTGCCATCGATAGCACTGCAGAAAATGGTGAGGTTGTGTTTAGCAGTCAATTTAAGGATTCATGTGTTATTTCTATGCTCAAGCAAAGCTCAATGAATGTTTGAGTTTCAAAAGTGTTTGCAGTCAGTCTGGAAGATATGGAAGAAATATGAATTTGAAGAAAAGTGTGGCACCTTTGCTTGACAGTCATATCATACATGTGTGAAAACACCTTTGCTGACTTCCTAATAATAAATAGAATTATTGCACTTGCATTATCAGGCTAAACAGTTTACAGCTAAAAAAAAAAAAAAAAGAAAAAATTCAAATTAATGGAAAAGTTTCATTTTCTTTGCAGTTTCCATGGGAATTATTTTCAAATGTTTGTCAGTCTTTCATACCAAAACACATCATCAACAGGCTTAATGTGCACACACATAGAGTATTTATTTATGACGTGCGTGCTACACGTACCAAACATTTATTTCACTTAAGTGCTTTTCACTGTGAGCTACTGCAGATGTATGAGAGCTCTGCTATATGATTTTACCCAACTAATAACAGAACTAATTCTGACTTGAGCGATGAAATGCCTGCTACCCGGTATCCATCCTCTTTAGAACTATCCTTCAGTGTCACAATTCATTTCTGTTTAAAATGAATTGCTGTGACCTTTGAATAATTGGTAGTAACCTTAAACAAATTGAAGCTCTTGCAAAATGAAATTCTGCCTACCATTAGATGACTAAAACTGTGTTTTTTCTTTTTTTTAACTTTTTGCACAATGCCAAAACAAAACTGTGATCATACCACATATTACTCTTTGGGATAATTTCTTGAAAAATACCTGTTACATCCAGAGCTTACTCCAACAATGTGTTGATAAAACTTTTACTAATGCTCCCCTGCTGATATGGTGTATTATCCTTGAGGGAAAATTTGAGGACACAATCTAACTGTACCTTTGGGTACCCAGTGTGTGGTTTAAAAAAAAATAATTTGTATAGTAGTCTTTTTCACACACGAACTGCATCCCTGAATTTTCTCAAGTGGAGCTGCATAGGGGAAGGCAAATGTCTGACTCATTCAGGTTTGACATCAAATGGTGTTTAACGTGGCAGTTGTTATGATTCATTAGCTTGTTGAAGGCAGCAGTAATTTGAAGTTATCTGTTTCTGCATCACTTTATCAGTCTCTCACTTTATCAGTCTCTCAAATAATTACGGAGGAATTTTGGCCCTCTCTTCTTCGCAACGTTCCTTCAGCTCATTGACGTTTGCAGGCATTCATATATGCACAGCTCTCTTAAGGTCCTGCCACAGCATTGCAGTGTGAGGGGTTTGAGGTCTGGACTCCAACCTAATCGAAATGAGCCATTGGGATGCCTCCATTCTTTTTTTTTTCGGCCACTCTGCTGCTGATTTCGTGGTTTGCTTGGGATCGTTGTCCTGTCAAATTGTACAAAACATGCCCTAATCATTACCCCTACACCATCACAGTGCATGTGAGGTGTTTATGCTCACATAATGTGGCACAGTGCAAATATGGCACAGTGCTTCCTGGTCAAACCTTTCCACTTTGGTCTCGTCTGTTTAAAGGAGATTATTCCAGAAGTCTTGTGGTTTGTTTAGATGAAACACTGCAAGCCTAAGCCATGCTGCCATGTCCCTTTTATCAGAAAAAGGCTTTCTCCTGTCAGCCCTTCCAAACAAGCCATCCTTGTTCAGTCTTTATCTAATTGTCCTGTCATAAACTGAGGCCTGTAGAGTCTGAGAAGTATCTGTTTGGTTTTTGGAGTTTCTCTGAGCGTTGCACTGTCTGACCTTGGGGTGAATTTGCTGGGACGCCCACTCTTGGGAAGATTGTAGCATCGTGTTAACAGACACTTGGATGCTCCAGTGCGGCAAACTGCCAGACTTTGTGCTTTTACAGACATGGTTGCACTTGCTGATGATCAGTTAATCAGATGTATTTCATTAGTTGCACCTTGCTGCTACTTAACCCCTTAACTCTAACAGAAGCAGTATTTTTTCATAGCACTGCATGGAGTCCAGTAAAAACTCTCTTTTTCACGTGAGTGTAGTGAATGTGAAAAGAGCCATACTGTTATTTTATTTGCTTTTCACTTCCTATGAAAAGATAATAATATATTGTCTTGGGGTTAGAACTTTAATGTTTAGCCTATATTGCAAAAGGAGTTATTCAGTTGGGCATTTGAGACACATGAAATGTTATAAAGTTACATCGTGGGAAATGTGCGATCAAATGTTTATACAGCTCGGCCCATATTACTGATGAAGTGTTGGTATGTTTTTTTGCCTCTGTGTGCTCAATATTGACCACTTTTATTTAATCTATTCTCAGTTGTCCAGCTTTATAAAAGAGGTAAACAAGTATTTTCCTTTCTTACATTGTTCTTATATAAGAAATAAATATGTGGTCATTTTTATATAGGATAGCTGGAGGGCCAGAGAAATGATTGTTCAACTGGACAAACAAGAGCTTATGCATCCTTGAACAAGACGCTTATCCCTGCAGCGGGAGAGTAAATTTGAAATCTGACTTCCTCTGTGGGAATCGATAATAATTACACTACTATTTTGCAAGTGACACGTGTGATTGGTGATGGTAACTCAGCCCCTCACAGCTATAATATTTTGTAAAGACAGAAAATTTTCAAATAACATTGGTTTTTAATTGCATTACGCTGCTGGGCTTGCATACCTCTCATCACTGTAGGCTTACTCCAAAAGGAAAAGATTACGGAACTCTAATGGGAAAAATCACATATCCTTTGGCACACAGTGTAATTGCAGGAAGTTACATGCATTCAAATGTGAAAGGTTAGGAGTAACAAAAAAGGCAATTAGCTTTCTTCAGCCATTTTACAAAAATTCCCATGAGACATGGTAAACAAACAAAAAGGCCGACTATTTTTCCCTCGCCAAGCTCAACGCATGCATATTTAAGGCTTAAGTGGAAAGTAACCACCACGTCGAGATTACATTTTTAGGAGATCACAAAAGACCCCCCTCAGCGTTCCCCATTTGTTGCTCTCTGTGGTGAAATGCTTTGCTATTGTCATCCTCGCAACAAAAGAAAAACAATCCATAAAAGGTCTCTTTAATGGGAGTACTAAAAAATTGGAAATCTTCATCTCTTTGCTTTCCCCCTGCTGCTCTCGTTTGCCACTCTCTGTTTTTACAGTGATACACTGGCAGGTTACAGCAGGTTTAAAGTTACTTTATCACCCTCCATTAGGAGCCATGTCCTGCATTACAGCCATGTCAGTGGCAGATCAATACAATGCAGGAGAGTTTGAATCGGCCCCAGAGAGCTCCTTGATTCTCTCTATAAAATTTGTGTGACGTCCAGATGTTGAGACCGTTCGCTGAAAACCACGTAATGAGCAAGTGAAATGTCTCTGCACGTCACCTATTGAGCTTTCTATGCTCAAAATAAATATAAACAAAAAATATATATTTGGATCTCGTAGTTTTAGATTTGTTGTTGATGATATTTCTTTTTTTTTTTTAAATAACAAATTGGTTTTCATGGTGCTGTTGGTTCCCGTGTACGTGACTTTAACTTCTTTTATGGGGCGCGAGGCATGAATTTAAATTGAACTTCATATCCACAGTTTAGTGCGCCTTTGAGTTTGGTCATTATTTTTCCTGCTCTATGTGATGATATCTTGACATATATCACACACACATTGTGCTCCAGTACTGGATTCGAATCACAAATACGAGGTCGATCTCATTCATTTCTGATATTGACAGTGCAGTAAAGCTGCGAGCAAAATCCAATTTTTATGTATCGAGACTTGTCAATGAATGTAATCGGAAGGTTGCCGGTTCGAGCCCCGGCTTGGACAGTCTCGGTTGTTGTGTCCTTGGGCAAGACACTTCACCCGTTGCCTACTGGTGGTGGTCAGAGGGCCCGGTGGCGCCAGTGTCCGGCAGCCTCGCCTCTGTCAGTGCGCCCCAGGGTGGCTGTGGCTACAATGTAGCTGCCATCACCAGTGTGTGAATGTGTGTGAATGGGTGGATGACTGGATATGTAAAGTGCTTTGGGGTCCTTAGGGACTAGTAAAGCGCTATATAAATACAGGCCATTTACCATTTTTACCATTTATCCTGGCATGACTGTGGAAAAGAACTCATATTGAAAGGAACCGCAGGGTAACTACTTCCTTGTGAAAACACTTCCACTCATCCAAGTTATCCCCGTCCTTTTTGAGGGTTTTCCTCATATAAAGTCTTGGATTGAGGGTAGTCTTAGCAAAATCTGACCTAGGTCACATCTGTTCAAAATTGAGTCCCCGTTTGCTTAAGCAAGGCGTATCACAGCCCTGCTTTTCTCTCCCTTCAGAACCAGGGGCGCAGTAGGGGCTGTCATTTCATTGAATTTAGGACACGAACGAAGATGCTTATCTTAATCTTCTCTGAGGAAATATTAAAGTAGAGCAGAGTTTCTGGCTGCCTTGAAAATTGACCCAAAAATCTATAGCTCCAGAGTCACATTTGTGACAGGATCCCTTTGTAATACAACTGAACAGAATTACACAGTTGCGCATCACTGCAACAATGAGATATCAACCTTTTTCCCTTTGACCGGTTAAGCATGTGATTATGTGGACAATAGCACGGAAGCTACGCTAGAAGGTTATCTTAAAACCCAAAGATCTTCCTCACATACAGGAGAAAATGTTCTTCCTAATCACATAACACTGTTGCCAGAGTTCATCTTGTATTGTTATGTAAGGCGCATACCTCCTGGAACCCACTCATCCTTGTCCTACAGTCTGCCTCTTTCAGCCTCTGCTCAAGAAAAGACACTCTTCTGTTAATGTACCATGTAGTGCAACTCGAAGTCCTATATTTGGGTGGAAGAGTTCCTGTATGTGTCATGTAAGAGATTTTTTTTCACGTCTCAATAAGGGATCCTACTTTTCTGTTTATATGGAAGTACTGTATAACCTAACTTTGCTGTCAAATTAGATGCCCTCCCCATAGCAACTGCTTGGATTGTACAATATATCTCATCTTTCAAACTGTCCTCTCATTAGGTTTCCGTGACCCACTTTCAGTTGCTAGGCTGTCAAAATTACACAAATTGTCAGCTTGTAGACCTTCTCCCTGACCACCATAGCGTTTGTATGCTATCTAGTGGAAAGCAGATGCTCCTCTTTGCACTCTCCAACCTACTGTTTATACAAGACGTGAATTTTGTACATTTATTCTGTTCCACTCTGTTGTCATTTACATTCCGTGACGCATTTCCAATGCCGCCTCTGCAGTCAGCAAAACTGTCCATCACATTACTCTTGTGTTGGCTGAGCACAAGAGACAAACAACATGGCAATGCACTTGTGAAAAGTCCCATTAGTAATTGTTTCCTAGTGCAGATAGTGGTCAAAAACTCTACGGAGCTTCTTCAAAGGTTTCATAAACACTGAATATTTTAGCATTCATGGAGCCCTGTTGATCGTGAGTGTAAAAGACAGGAAACCAAAATGTGGATAAGAGTAAATGTCTTTGAACATATGTGAAGTATAGTATGCTCTTTCCGCTATAGTTCTGCTGTTGAAAGAAAAATGTAATTTTCAAATGAGTTATGCTGATTATTCTTATTTTGCCTTTTATCTAAAGCCATCTACAGTGTTATATAAACGATGAACACGCCGGATATGAAGGAAAAAAACCTGGATAACTCATGACCATGCTTACTTTGACATTGTGCTGACATAATATTACTTACTTATTTGCTTTAGGCTGATATCAGTTTTAATTTGCTGAATGTCATATTATTGAAAATTATTTTATATGTTTAAATGGTCATATATCGTCTCACTTTCAAGCTGACATGAAAGGTTTTCACTCGTAAAGAACAAACTATTTTAGATACTATTGAATTGAATGTGATTTTTAGAAAAAAAGGAATTTTCTTTCAAAATTATACTTAATTTTTAATTATGGGCTTCTATCAATGCTTATTTTGTCTGCTTGCACATGAAGCCCAAATGTAAGTTGATATCTGTCGTATGCCGGAATCATACTGTGAGCAGCAAGTGGGATTACATCTGGATTATTTAAAAGTGTTTACCAGTGAAATGTTATTCTTCATGTTACAGTACATTAACAGAATATAATTAGTGAGCCCATATGCTTATGTTTAAATCATGCTTTGAAAAAAAATCACCAGAATATGCAGCGAGAAGCCGATTTATGTAGACTAGAATGGATTTTATCAGTAGATATTGTGTATCGTCCATCCATCCATCCATCCTCATCCGCTTTGTCCGGGGCCGGGTCGCGGGGGCAGCAGCCTAAGCAAAGAGGCCCAGACCTCCCTCTCCCCAGCCACCTCCTCCAGCTTATCCGGGGGAATACCAAGGCGTTCCCAGGCCAGCCGAGAGATATAATCTCTCCAGCGTGTCCTGGGTCTGCCCTGGGGCCTCCTCCCGGTGGGACATGCCTGGAACACCTCACCCAGGAGGCGCCCAGGGGGCATCCTTGTCAGATGCCCGAACCACCTCAGCTGGCTCCTTTCGATGTGGAGCAGCAGCTGCTCTACTCTGAGCCCCTCCCGGATGGCCGAACTTCTCACCCTATCTCTAAGGGAGAGGCCAGCCACCCTTCGGAGGAAGCTCATTTCTGCCGCTTGTATCCGCAATCTCGTTCTTTCGGTCACTACCCACAGCTCGTGGCCATAGGTGAGGGTAGGGACGTAGATCGACCGGTAAATTGAGAGCTTCGCTTTTACACTCAGCTCCCTCTTCACCACGACGGACCGGTGCAGCGTCCGCATTACTGCAGCTGCAGCCCCAATCCGTCTGTCGATCTCCGGCTCCCTTCTCCCATCACTCGCGAACAAGACCCCGAGATACTTGAACTCCTCCACTTGGGGCAGGAACTCATCCCCGACCCGGAGTGGGCACTCCACCCTTTTCCGGCTGAGAACCATGGCCTCAGATTTGGAGGTGCTGATCCTCATTCCCGCTGCTTCACACTCGGCTGCGAACCGTTCCAGTGCGAGCTGGAGGCCCTCACCCGATGAAGCCAACAGAACCACATCATCTGCAAAAATCAGAGATGAGATTCTGAGGCCACCAAAGCGAAAGCCCTCCGCCACTTGGCTGCGCCTAGAAATCCTGTCCATAAAAATTATGAACAGAACCGGAGACAAAGGGCAGCCCTGGCGGAGCCCATCACCCACCGGGAACGAGTCCGACTTATTGCCGGCAATGCGAACCAAGCTCTTGCAACGGTTGTATAGGGATCGAATGGCCCGTAGCAATGGGCCTGACACCCCATATTCCCGCAACACCTCCCACAGGACACCCCGAGGGACACGGTCGAATGCCTTCTCCAAGTCCACAAAACACATGTAGACTGGTTGGGCAAACTCCCATGCACCCTCAAGTATCCTGGAGAGGATAAAGAGCTGGTCCAGTGTTCCGCGACCAGGACGAAAACCGCATTGTTCCTCCTGTATCCGAGGTTCGACTAACGGACGAACTCTCCTTTCCAGCACCCTGGCATAGACTTTCCCAGGGAGGCTGAGGAGTGTGATCCCCCTGTAGTTGGAACACACCCTCCGGTCCCCTTTCTTAAAGATGGGGACCACCACCCCGGTCTGCCAGTCCACAGGTACTGCCCCTGATCTCCACGCAACATTGCAGAGGCATGTCAACCAGGACAGCCCTACAACGTCCAGAGCCTTCAGGAACTCGGGGCGGATCTCATCAACACCAGGGGCTCTGCCACCAAGGAGTTGTTTAACTGCCTCAGTGACCTCGCCCCCGGAAATTGGCGGGTCATTCCCCTCATCCCCAGACTCTGCTTCCTCCTCGGAAGACGTGTCAGTGGGATTAAGGAGGTCCTCGAAGTATTCCTTCCACCGCCTGACAATTTTCTCAGTCGACGTCAGCAGCGCTCCGCCAGCACTATACACAGTGCAGGTAGAGCACCGCTTTCCCCTCCTGAGACGTCTGACGGTTTGCCAGAATCTCTTCGAGGCAGTCCGAAAGTCTTTTTCCATCGCCTCTCCGAACTCCTCCCACACCCGAGTTTTTGCTTCAGCCACTGCCCGAGCCGCATTCCGCTTGGCCTGTCGATACCTGTCGGCTGCCTCCGGAGTCCCACAGGCTAACCAAGCCCGATAGGACTCCTTCTTCAGCCTTCGATATTGTGTATCGAATTGCTGTTATTTAAACAATGGAAGATATTCGCTTTTTCCATATATGTGCATATGCTTGCAAGTGATTATGTATTTTACAGAGAAGGTTGCTCTCACAGTGATTTATTATAGTTGACTCTCACTCCAAAATCAAAGCCAGAAAAATATGACTGGGACATCCATACATGATGAATATTTTAACTGAAACCAAATGGAATGGAGAAATGAAATTAGTTTTTTAGAAGACGACCATGATCAGATGGAATTGCTTTTCATTATTGTTGGGACTAGACAACAACACAGCACAAAGCAGCACAGCCGAGAATTTAATAAACTTTTGCACAAAGCGGCATCTCAATAATTGCGATACGACAAAATATGTTTCTATATATTTACTGCGAAAATATAACAAGAAAAACGAGGATTAGTCGTTAGATTGTATCAGAAATGATCAGTATTTTTCCAAGAGCAATAACAAAGGAACTATTTTTTTTGTTATGGTTTCAAACTAATTGCTGGATTCTTTTATTTTTGTATTCAAGCATACAGTTTACATTACATATAGTCAGTGCAAGGAACCGGCACGACTAAGATTAGTCAGAATATAAATATGAGGCACACTTGTCTCATGTCATCTGTTATTCCTCTGATCTGCACTCACACATGCTGGTAAGATTAGAGAATATTTTTTCTTGGAGTGGTATTAAACACAGAAGCAGTGCAGTAGTTATGTAATGTTATAATCAGACGTGAATATCCACAGCGTTGCAGTGGTTTCTTCTTCTTACAGCAAAAATTACGTGTGGATGAGTGAGACACATCTGGGCAGCGGTGCCCCATAGCCCTTTATACTGTATTAGGCCAAGAAAGGTTAATCTGCCGAGTTCAGAGTGTTTCAGTGTCAACCGTTCCCTGGGAGCTTTTTTGTTCACCCTAAAGTAATAGCTAGGGTTACAGCTGGTGAGAAAAATTGCTCAATAGAATAAAAGAATGTTGTGGAATCGCAGGATCAAAAGACCTTTGATAGGAAATTGAGGTGCAGATGGAAAGCTTTTAACTATAGTCTGCACTAATGAAGCCAAAATAGGCAGAAATCCAGTCCATATTCTTTCTAAGTGATGCACAGTCATTTCTGTGACGGCTCTGCTGTACATGATAGCTGTGCAATCGTAGCACCTTTACATGATGGAGAGGAGGAAGTGGGGGGAGGAAAGCAATAGAAATAGCTCATTTAAATTAGTAAAGACTTGACAGAAGCAACCCAATGATTTATTCAAGGAATCGAAATAATTTCATTCTCTTCTGTGTCCTTGTCCGTCTTGCAGTTTTTATTTTGCATAATATAAGACAGTCGGGCAGCTTACGCTAATATTGCTCCAAACATCAGTTTTATATACAGATGGCATCAGAGATAAAGACAAACACAAAGTTTTGTTTTTAAAAAAAAATAGTGTTCTTGCTTTCTAAAGTTGCTCTACCTTCTGTGAGTGGTTAGACGGCACTCAATAATTTATGACAGACACCCTAAATATCTGAGAATGCGCCGGGAGAGATGCTCATCTTAGCTCTGAACTTTTCCCTTTTGTGTAGTTTAAGACACTTTGGGGCACGAAAATGGCAAAAAGGATGGAGCTTGAAATGTTACTTGAGACTGAGCAGCCCGACTGTTAATTAAAGGTTTGAAATGACATAAAAGGAGCTCGTGTTGTGTGTGTATTTTAAACACTGTATTTACAGATGTCAGTAGAAGAGCGCAGGCCTCGTTCAGCATCTGTAAGAGTTATATTATAGCAATAATAATCTGGTTCTCTTTTGACAAATGGAAAGCTTAACACAGACTCTATAGCCCACTTTTTCCTCGTCCACTTATTTATTTAAACGTAATCTAGAGCTGTTCGTTTGCATTTCAAATAAAACATCTGATTTATACAAAGCTTTCCTGCAATAAAAGCCGAAATGCATCACGTTTGAAACCATCACCATCCGCTATGTCAAGCGGTGAAAGAGGCAAGCATTAATTTTATCATCTCATTTCTCGTTTCATTTGATGTTGACATAAATACCCTGCACAGCAGTGGGGCTGTGATAAAAAAGTTTGTTTTTATGGACATGCACACTGAATCCTTGTATGCAGAGCTTACAGGGACTCTTGCCAAACCAAGCAGAGACACAGCCAACAATGCTAAGAGGTGGCTTAAAATTCACCCGCCCACCAACCCCTCCCCCTTGCAGCCGACTGCAGCCTGGCATTTTGCACTGAAATGTAAAGCTCCTCACTCATTTGTATCAGTCTGGAAAGGTATCAGCACACGAACAAACGATTCCACCCAACAAATCAAAGGGATTTTCTTTCTTCTGCTGAATTTGCATGGAGCCTCGTGCTGTTGCTTCAACCTTCTGATAGCAGTTTGGGCACAAATTAATGACACCAGTGAGGCCCCTCCAGACACCAGAGAGGTTCAGTGACTTGTCTTTAAACATTCATGTGTTTCCGAAACAATTTTCTCTGTCTAAGCTGAGGACGTTAGCAGCGGTTTAAATTATTCATTAGCCGGTTGTCTGCCAGTAAAAGGGAGGTTGTGAAAAAGGAGAGATCAGTCATGATGGGCACGGGCACATCAGCACATAGTAATAAACAAGCTCAAAGTAACTTATACGCATGCGATCCAAGCCAGGGAGAACCCCACCCAGATTAAAGTCAAAACACAGAGCTGCAACATCAATTGTCTGGCGTAGTTTCCTGGCCAAAAATAACATGTAGACATTAATGTATTATAAACTAGTCAGTCAGGCATGTATAATTATGCCTTTTTCTTGTTGCCTTCACTATTAATAAGTAATTAGTTTAATTCAGTTTGTCATAATTATCTTCCTTGCGTCAATACTGTTTAGCGGTTTTGTTATTTTATTATCAGGGTTTAGAAGATAAGCCTATGTTATATTAAAATGTTTGCTTTTGTCAGCAAACCAAACCAGCTTAACTTTGCCAGTTAAACCTCTCATCATGTGCTGTTTCTGATCACATAAGTCTTTAAAACAGGTCAAAAATGCATGGCTTGGTTTTCAGACGGGGTCCTTTAACGGTCTGGCTCTCTTAGGTGCACTTCACATCTCGCCCAACGTCAGCTGGGATAGGCTCCAGCCCCCTTACGCAGATAAGAAAATGGATGGATTGATGTTTTCACAAGATACAGTATAAAGTAATTTTCTAAAACAGCTGAACGCTGTGGTTTTTACCCCACATTACTCAAAGAGGAGTGCACAGCGCCGCCTGTTTGGCAGTGCGGTTTAATACACATTTAGTCACCTTTTTCAGAAGTTATATCAGCCCACCGAATGGCTGTTAGAAGCTGTTATCACTCCCAAAGATACAGTATAGCCGGTATGTTTCCTCCTCACCGGCAGGTGAAGAGTCATTTTCCAGGATTTACTGAAAGGGAGAAAATATTGAGTATGCCAGGATTTTCCTTGTTCGACCACTTCATACATTCAAATGGCAACAAGCTATTAAAAATAACAGTTGTAAAAACATATTATGTTTTTTTTTGTATATTTCTAAAATTAAAATAATTAGGGTTTATCTAAACAACATTAATCTAACCTGTTGCCACCCATAAATGAGCCAGTGTGGCTTCAACCTCCCGAACTGAATGCTCTTCAGGCTGTTTGCTGACACTTTTGGCTGTGCGCCATGCATGGTGAGGTGACTGAGGGGTTTACATCCAGAGTGCAGGCTGGCAAAAGGGGATGTGTTAGGGTGTTGATAAGAGCTACTTGGGGCACCCTCTGCACATTGAGTTGATGGAGTGGATATTTGTGTCACCTCCTGGATAAGAGGATACTTTGGGAGCTTGCTTATATTGTCACACCAAGACAAAATTGCAAACCAGCGCTCCAAAATATGGATGTCACGTTGATGTTATCACCCTGTCAGGTTAAACTAAGCTTTGACCTGCAGATGTGAAGGGAATTTCTTGCTTAGAAGCCATGCAATCCCCCAGACACCCTCCACTGGCTTTGTACTTAATTAGGTTTCCTCTTATCTCATTAATTTTCACTTTACATCCTCCAATCTGTGTGTAAAGGAGCACTGAGTGAAGTTGGAAGATTTCATTTTCACATTTTTTGTCATATTGGCTGTGGTGGGGAAAGAAAGACCACTTAACTATTTGTTTTTTGTTTTGTTTTCTGATTGATGCAGTATTTCCTGCTCAATTAGTGCTTCAATGTCATATTCAAACACGTTTTTTTTCTAGCACCTCGTCTCACAAATGATTTCCTAGGAAAGACTTTTTTTTTTCCTTCGCTAGTCTATCAAGACAAGAATGCTGTACGCTTGACTTCGTCAGGTGCATAGGAAATCAATTTGGTAGGTGTTAAATATGCAGGGCTGCATTTGCATAATTATTTCATTGGCTATCACCTGTGCTGTGTCTGTGAATAGAGATACATGATGTGGATTACAGAGTTGCTATGGCAACTTCCCACATCACTTCTAATTATCAGGCCAGAGATTTTTCAAAATGGGATGTGGCTATAGTTCGTTTTTATAAGTCTCTCTCTATTGTCAGTAACATAATGAGTATGTGCCAAACACAAAGAAAACACCCTTTACAGATTTTCCACTTTAAAAATGGAAAAAAAACAACAACAACAAAAAAACAACAACAACAACACAAAAACCTAAAACTGTCGTACTGATTCACTTACGTAGGAGAGCTTTTGAAAGAAAATGGTTTTTTTTCAAGGCCAATTAAGATCTCAAGCTACCACATTTTTGTACACTGGACAGACACAAAGTATTAACATACACTCCCTGGACAATTCATTAGGCCCATGCTTTCACATTGTTTCCATCATATTGTAACCTTGCCATCTGACTGTGGTACCTGGTGTGGTCTTCTGCTGCTGTACATCCAAACAATGTGTTGTGCATTCAGAGATGCTCTTATCCATACCTTGGGTGTATCAAGGGGTCATTTCAGTTATTGTTGCTTCCTTATCAGCTAAAAGCAGACCGGCTATTCTTCTCCGACCTCTGGCATTTCCATCCAGAGAACTGCCACTCTCTGGATATTTTCTCTTTTATAGAACATCAGAATATCACCGTATCACCGGCACTTAAATCATCTTTCTTCTTCATTCTGGTACTTCAGCAGATCGCCTTAACCATGTCTGCATGCCTAGATACACTGGGAGTGTAGACTTGGTGCCGTATGAATGGCTGATTAGATATTTGCATTAATGAGCAGTTGAACAGGTGTGCCTAATAAAGTAAGCGTATACAGGCTAATGCAATTCGCAGGCTTCCCGCTGACTTTGTGTGTTTGCTGATTAGCTTTTGGACAGCTACATGGCTCGGTGTCTGCCATAGTTAGAATCAGGTTTGATTGCACTCAAAACCAAAGTCGAAGGTCATATAACCAAAACAGTCACTGAAATACAGTAGATCCCTAAAGTGCTGATGCTTAGTCCTCTAGTCCTGGCACAATTACACACATCATCTAATAACTGTATATATGTATATTCATTTTTTTGTTTGTTTGTTTGCTTAATGCAGTTTATTTGAGCATGCTATCCTCATGTGTATAGACGGATGTTTTGGGTCATTTGAATTAGCTGATTGTATAAGCATTATTTTCTTGCATTACATTAAGCTAGGTTAACCCATGAATAATCGCCTCACTGCTTAAATGAGATTTCATCTGCTTTCATGCCACCAATCCCGTACTTTCGACGCATGCCGCAGGGATCCTGGGTTCGCATCTAGTAATCTGATCATTAGCAGCTCAGAATATTTAACATTACTAATTTGCACAAAGCTTGATTCCGTTTGCTGATGTGTAGTGTTGATCAAGCACATTTCTATGGCTAACCTTCACATAATCTGAGATACGGATCTAATGTAATAACTCACATTTCAACAGACTTTACATCTAAATGTTGACGTGCATGAGTACTGAAAGCTTAATATTTAGGGTCTTAATTCTAATCAGAAGGAAAATTTCATTTTATACAGAGCAGCCAAACGTATTTTCAAATATGTGGTTTAAACTGACTCAGATTAAATTCATTTGCTTTCATCAGTAATTAAGTTACACTGACCACCTAAACCACCATGATGTATGGCATCCTTAGACTGTCTTGGTTTTTTTGTTTTTATCCTCTTTGGAGTAAAGAATCGATGTATTAATTAATTAGCTTATATATACACATTACATTATGGCACAGCAAAGGAAAGACTCCTACTTTCATTTCAAAATAAAGATCTATTTTTGTTTACTGACCAATTAGGCTCTGAGCCAATCTATTGTGGACCATGCGTGCAAGTTTGGATGCTTTTGGGATTTCCATTTCAGCTGTGTTGCTGGCTTTCTGTTTACAGCCCTAGATTTTAATGATGTTTGCCATGTGAGTGACTTTGTTGAAGTCTGCTTACACATATTCATTTATTTAAGTATTTCTGTAGAGCCCTCAGTGTAATTTATGTAGAGAAGCATGTATAGCACATATTTGATAGTTAACTCTAAATGTTATGGCTTGTTTTATTACCACACTGTAGGCACTATGAGGGAAAAGAGAGAGAGAGATAAGTGCTCGTGCTGTGGCTGCTTTGCGGTAATACCATAGTTATATGTTTCAGTATTTTCAGCTGTTTCACTAGTTTCTCAGTTTCATGACCTCTTGGCTAGAAACACAATAATTAGAGAAACCTGTTCGCACTATGAGACTGCTGAGCCCAGTTGTACAGGTTTGAAAATATACTGTAGGTGGGAGAAATTAATATGTAAGGTGTCTCAAAAACAATGGGAGTGAAGCCTTTATCCCAATCTGCTCCAGTTACTCAGTGGCTCATTGGAGGACTGAGGTGGTTTTGTAGGTTGTACTGCTCGCTTAAAACACGTGATTAGGGCCTAAATGGAGATTAATATGGATCAAAACACGTTAACCCGCTTTCCCTGCCATGTTTGCATATATGGATCATAAAACAGACTATCCATTACGTTATAATGCATTATGTTTTGTACTTCACGTCACAGTTAGCTTGGCCTTTCAACCATCTTCTAACTTCTAGAACAGCAGCATATTAGCATACAGTATAGCATACTTTGTATGTAGCTATATTCAAGAACAATAAAGACAGATGGAGGATTAAAAAAAGAGGGAAGATGCCACAGACACATCAAGCATGTGACATAAATAACAATAAGACTCCGTCCATACAGTTCACAGGCTTTCTGCTGACCTTGCATGCTTGCTTTTTATTATTAAACTATTAGTGTGTCTTAATGATGGTGAGTGCATGTATATGTATACTAGCCAACACTAGTTCTTGCTATATATCGTATAGCCTAAGCACTTTACATGTAGTTAAATATTTCTAACTGTGATGCAGTCGCAGATAATAAATGCAGTAAAAACACATTTTTAATATAGGCCCAGTGTCAGTCCTTGACCATAGTTTACTTGTTTTGAATATTTTTAAGAAAAATCAGTTAAGGGCTGTTTATTCAGTCTCTTTAAAAATTTTATCATTTGTTTATTTGTTTACTGTCTCCCAGCCTTCTGCCTTCCTGCTTTACAAGAAAGAGCTCAAGGACAAAGCACAGACTTTATTAGGACCAATGAGCTCATTTTTGGAAGGGCAAAGGCAACCAGGCAATACAGCAAACTTTTATTTTTCTTACAGCAGTAATCAGAGTTGCTGTGTAGTTTTGTTGTAACCTTTAAAAGCTTTCAAACTACCAGTATTGTAACGCTATTAAGTGCTGCAGATTTTAAAATAATACCTTGATGAATCTAGCCAAGCAGCTTCTTTTAACCACAAACTCTCAATTTAGAAGACATATTACACCATTCATCCTTCCTTTAAACAGCTCCCTGTGTTATCTTTTTAAACTGGGCACTTTTCTTGATTTCAATTCACCTCCACTATCTCAAAAGATCAAGAAATTCCTGCTCCATTTGTTTACACTCAGCCAGGGCTAGTTTATATTTTCCAGTCTCTTTGAATGTTTGTGATCCGACCCCAACTCTTTTATACCCACTGCTGATCCTTCTAAGAAATTATATTTCGCAGCATAGAAAAATTGATCTGGTCTGTAAAGTAAGTAGTACTCCTCTTAACAATTCGCTTTCAGTAAGCCCACTGTGCTTTCTGTATTTGATCTGCTGCGTGTAGTAAGCTTATTTCAAAGACAAACAAAAGGGAAAGATCACAGGCAAAGTTATCTTTGAAAAATGGAAGCAATGCCAAAACACAGCCACTTTTCTGAGGACTAAAGCAAGCTAGTGTCACAAAACGGCCGGAGGCCGAGTACCAAAAATCAAACCCACGTGCAGAAAACCCAAAGCGGAGGCAGAGGAAAGGGTTTAACAAAGGTTTATTAACTAGTACAAAATTGACGTTTACAATAGTACTTGACTTAAGGCTTGACACATGGGGCGTGAGGGTCTTGGCCAGGGGAGAGGGATAAGCAAGGGGACAGGTCCAAGAAAGCAACGGCAGCTGGCTGGTGATTAGGTACGCACTGGAAGAGAGGAGAGCAGTGTTTGAGCGGTAGCCAATGAGGAGTTCTGGAGAGGGTGGAAGCTATGGAAATCTTCGTCTTACTGTGCAGGTGGGAGGTGGAAGCGTTGAAGGAGAGGTGGTGCGGTCCAGGTGGGTTTGGTGGTGTGTGGCAGCTGTCCTGGGCGGTGAAGGTCCCGAGATGGTGTAAGGGCAGGAGGGCAGGCAGGTGAGGCAAGGAGATGATTCTGAAAGCAGGCGGGTTAACCAGATTTCCAAGATGAGTGGTTCAGTGTGATGGAATTTCCAGGAGTAAATAGGGTAGTTGACGAACTGGCGAGGAAACAGTGTCAGCAAGCAGCTTAAATCTCCAACCTGATTGCCTCAATCAGCTTCATTTTAATTTTACAGCCACACACCCGGACCATGACAGATAGACCACTAAGCAGAGTTGACATCTATAGTTTTAGTTTGCTGAAAGGCTTTAAAAATGTGGCATGTTAATAGTGTGCCTCTAGGAGTCATACTGCCAGCTGTCCACCACTTTGCTCCAGATCTCAATAACAATAATAGCCAGATTGGTATATAATTATTATTAATATTACTTTAATCAAGAATGTCAAAATTTTGGTTTAAGACCAATTTCCAACAAAACTAAAGACAGCTGTGTTTTGGTATTAGCATCAATTAGCAATTGATAACGTTCTACCATAACAGATTGAAAGGATCAGCATGTTAGCCGTGCATAATTTAGCATTTAACTAAGATATTCTATTCAATAACTGTGTCATTAGGAAAACTCCTCGGGGGGGAAATCTATAAATGTTGCTGTGTTAGTCTCACAAATTTCCCATGATCAAACCTATGCATTCTTAAAGATTATATAACAGTGTTTTTAACAGATTATCAAAGAATGCTTACACTCTCACTCAGAATTTGGGTCACCTATTCCCGAGAGAGGACGGCGCACAATAAAAATGAAAAGGCTTCTTTTTTGGTAATCTCCACAGATTTGCTTGAGTGGTGCTTGACAGCTACACTGGTGCACTGACAGAGTTAAAGTTAAGTGTTCATTTCCTAATTCTGAATATAAATTCAAAGAATGGAAAGGAAATCAGTTAAAATTAGAGGAAGTGGATACAAAAAAAGGGCTAAATGTGCATTTACCACATATTAACTTCTAGAAAGCAATGAATGCAAACTCACAAAATAATTTGTCTAAGTAGTTTTTATGAATTTACAATTATGATCAAACTAATTGCTGTCTCATATCATTTTCTCATGTATTATTTTGAGGGCCTGGCCTTGGTAATGGTAATGTGACTTCATGAAACTGGGATGTTGTACAAAGTGGAATAGTGTAGCTAACTTTCCAGGGCCCTAACACAGTGAGGTCCATGAAATTACTACAATGTTTATCTGTAATGGCTACTAAACACATGCATGCATACATATTTAAATATATCATTGTGGCAGACTATTTCCTGGATTTAAAGCAACATTAGGGCTTCCTGGAGTAAGTTGAATAATAATATTGGTTTGCAAACAGGATTTGCGAACTACAGTAAAGTCATTATGTTATGAAGCATTGAAATTGGGAAAATAAGAAAGCTGCCATGATTAAAGACGCTGGTTCATGTGTCTACAAACACAGTTTCCTAGTAGTGCTTCAGAATGCTTTAATATTGATATGTAACATGACTGCTTAGCTACAACACTAACATCGAGTTAGGATTGAATAAAAAGACATTGTGTTCAGCTTGAGAAATGGCCACACAGAGTGAATCAGCTGTGAGTCCATCACCATCTGTTCACGTTAGTAAGGATGTTAGACAAGCTGGGCTCATAAAGGTGTTTTTAAAAGCCTAATTTATAACCGTTTAGAAGAAGTTAGCAGCAGCAATGCCAAGTAATAATTAATATCTGCAGTAATTGCATTACAGAATATTACACAATGCTTTTCTAGCATCAACTTGCATTTAGACCAGAAGACCACTGAGTTGGTATGATTTGGTGTGGTGAAGTAAACCTACAGTTGCATCAATAATTTATAAATTTGACTTTGTTGCTGTTTGACTCTTGTGTTAAGAACAGGCCAACATTGGAAATGATAGCAGCTTCTGATCCTGAGTTTTCTGCTTTAATGCGGGAGCTTTCTGTATTTAAACTCTGCCTTTAGGCTTCTACTTTTATTATGCTATTTTTATGTTGCAGCGGACAGGACTAGCACTTGGAAAGTAATTTACATTAATTCATACTCATGGTTCTAGCGAGGTCTTTTACTGTGAGATGCAGCAATACAGAAGTCCTTTTTCAGTGCTCGGCCCATTAGATGGCTTTCTATCTTTGTGTTATGCTTGGGGTTTTATGAAGATTCGACTTAGTGTGACAGACGTAATGTTTTCACGGTTGTTGAGAAAAGAGAGGCTAAGAAACAGTGTCCGAGTTCAGATTGTGCAGATTCGTCTTCAGCGCATTTGAAAAACACGCCATTGGAGATTAGCACAGAATTCAAGGTGAGCGTGGTCCCTCAAAGCCTGCACAAGATATGGCACTGATGTGAAGTCACTGAGAAAACTGTCTCTATATTCCACACAGAACATTGGAAAACTGTGGAAGATAACCTGATTATATCAAATGTTTCCCAAGCCCCCACATGAAAACACGGAGCCGGTTGAAACAAATCAACTGTGAGAGAATGAATGTTTATATAATCTCACCACACCGACGCACAACTAAAGTTATGTTGCACGACTCCCCGGTGTTTGTACCATATACGAGCTCGGATGAAGCCCAAAAAAAGAGAAGTGTTTATTTTTTCACCTTTTACACACCGTTTTTCATTGCGAAGTCCATAGAGTGCATATTTTTTACTGAAGACTGCAATATGTAAGACCAGAGGATCCAGTAGCCACACCGCCAACCTTGCAGTTCAATTCAGCACGTCTTACTCCATGTGCACACTTGCTCTTTTCCCTCAATTTGATGAGAACAACAGTCATGAAAGCAGCACTGAATGTCAACGAGCGGGGAAAACCATGTTCTTTAGTTCCCGAGCAGAGGGCGCCGTCGGGGTACAGATCAGCCACGTGACAAGGTGCTGTGACTCATTTCCAGCTCACTGGCATTAACGAGCAGTGCCCTTTCTGCTGGCAAGCACAGTGTGGGAGCAGGCAAGCTGCCTTGACAGTGTGATAAGAAGGAGGGAGTGAGAAGGCTCCTGCTGCTTTCATCAAAGAGAAGTCAAGAGTGGAATACATTCACCAGTGCAGTTCTGCTCAGATAATTGCCTTGATAAAGCATTCTTTGTTATTTTGCTCACCTGTTTAACGGAGGCTGTCATGTAAAGAATAACATGGTTGAAAATCCTCTGAGATAATCTTGCTTTTCAGTAAAAGAGATTGTTGTGTTTTTCCATTGTGACCTTATTTTGAATACTTTCCCACCTCATAGCTAATGCGCTGCGTGGTAACTTTTACACCCCAGAAATTGCAGTTAACGTTTTTTTTATCAGCCCGATACGTCACGATTTATTTTTAAGTGATGGCGTTTGCTTACCAGAAAGAGACAGAAAAAAATTAAAATAGGTGTTTATTCAAATATGTGTAAACATGCATGGAAATGCAGTTAATGAGGCAAAAATGGGAGTATTTAATATGACCACCTTTATTCTTCAACACAGGTTTCTGGTAATTTATTTCAGAATAGTACTCCAGGCTTCTTGAAGGACATTCAAAGCTCTTCTTTAAAAGTTGGCTGCCTTTTGTTCTGTTCTCTGAACACATGATCCCACAGTGCTTCAATAATGTTAAGGTCTGGGCTCTGCTGAGGCCAATCCATGATTGACAGTATATTTTCTATGCAGGTGAGCTTTTACTGCATCGGCAGTGTTTGTGGGATCATTGATGTATGAAAAAAATGCAGCCATTGCAGACTGAAATCTGACGGTACTTTTCTGAACTCATAATTCCATCAGTTTTGACGAGACCACAACACCACTGGTTGAAATTCGACCCCTAACCAAGACATAGCCACCATCATTTTTCACTGATGGCTGTAGGCCTCACTGTCGGACCTCTTTTACATTTGGATTTATCACTCCATAAACCTTCTCACACCAATTTTCAGTCCAGTTCTTTTGTAATTTGGTAAACAAAACAAAAAAAGCTCAGGTAGGGTGGCTCTTAAGAATGGCTTCTTAAAAGCCACCCTACCACTGAGACCATTTCTGATGAGGCACAGTAGATGGATCAACTGAAGTGCCAGATGTATCTTTCAGCATGACTTTCAGATAGTGTCCATCTGTTGCAGATAGATTCTTAGCCCTATCACTTCTTCATTTATCCTCAACTTGTCCAGTAATTTAAGGACACACCAAACAAGAGAAAAAGCTATGCTAAGTTCTCATCTAGTACTTCTTCAGGAACCACGATGCTGGTTCATAAATACTATTTTACGCTTATCAAACTGTCCTACTGTTGTCATTTTTTATCGATTCAATGGACCAAGTTGTGTTTTGTCTTATGTGCCTAAATATGCAGACACAACACTTTTTTTACGCTTAAAAAATTCATATTGTCAGTGTTAAGGCAAAGAGCATTCCTCTGAAAATGGTCCGGTATAAGGACTGGACTGAAAATAAGGGAAAAGCAGCTATTGTTGAAAGAAAGCGTCAGACCTTCAGAAAATCTGGAGAACGAAAGCTCAAGATCACTTTGGGGGGAAAAAATTAGAAAAACTTCCAGTTTTGGAAGTAAAATATGAAGATGTGTACATATAAAAGAAAATGGTGGGTGGCTCAAGACTTTTCCACAGTACCATAAAGTTCTTTATTTAGCGTAATTTAGTGCAATAACAATACTTAACTGAAGAAATGCTAAATTCCTACAAATGAAAGAGGCTGGTTTATTTTAGTACAAATATGTCGGTGGCTTAACTTAAGTAGAAGAATTTTGCCAACTGCCTGAGGAAGCACGTTAGCCTACAAGAATATTATAAACATATAGCAAAGAAAGCCAAGAAATTGCTCACATAAATAAATAATCATCCTACACAATGAAAAAAACAACAGAAAACCCTTCAGAATAATTTGGTTGCTAATCAGATACCTGTCACTGCAGCTGCTCTAGGTTAATAAGTCACTGTCAGAGATGTGAACAAACAGATAGATTGGTAGAGACACACTAAAGGTTATCGTTGATTACCAGACAATGTAATCTCATCATTACTCGTTCGAAGTGAAAGAACTGAGTGAGGGACACTTCTTGTTAAGTCAGCATGATTGATTTTCCCCCAGTCACACATGATCTTGCATCAAAAAATTGCAGGACAAACCTTGATTTGTCATCTTTGTAAAAAATTGTCATTTTTCTTTTTGCAGTCAAATAGAAGCGATTAGAACCCATACATATGAATACACTCACAAATTTACACATACACACTCTGGAGCTTTGACTTCAAGGCAGAGCTAATCAGCAGCGCATAAGAAAGTAATTAGTACCTAGCAGCACCTCACAAGCAAGATAAAGCAGTTGAGGGAGAAATTATGTGCATGAGTTGACAGTTGCAGTTGAAGCTGAAAAACACAGTGCTTTTCTGCAGAATTGCCCCCTCTAAAATACCATCAGCTATGAAATAAATATTATTGTTTGAATGTACTGTATAGTGTGGAAGAGTCTGTCCTTCCACAATTTCCAGGTCATTTGGCTTCTGTGAATTTGACCATTTTAGTGTCTGTTATTTTTATTTGTCCTCATTAATGTGACTATGAAGGAAAAGCCAAGTATCTGTTGTGAATTGCCACATCTTGGAATCCAAATGAAAACTCGAGCCAAGTCAGAGCTACAACTGAAGATTTTTACCACTCCGGCAGTGCATCCAGCAAGGCAGATTACTCAAAGTCTTTGGGCTCATTTTGAACTAAATTCCTTTAAAGTGTTTGAAACACTGTCTGCATCATCAAGGTCAAACAAGGATGTGACTGGAGAAGAGATGAATAATTTAGAGCAAACAGCACAGATAGATATGAATAGAGAGACAGACAGACAGATGATGTAAGGAAATAATAGTACCAATAATATAAAGAAATTAGCTGATGCCTCTGAACATGCAGTATGATATCGCTCATCCATTTATTCATTCATTTCTCATTATAGGCATTTTTCCCCTCATGGAATCTGTCACTGCATGTAAACAGAACATGCATCTGTAATATCATCCATAATCCTCCACTTGAACCATGTTAGCAGGCAGCACAGCTGACTCTGCTGACAATGCTATCAGTACATGTCAGCTGGCTATTGAGTTGCAAAATGTTTCTCCCCATCAGCATGATTTGTTGAGCATAGGAAAATCTAATTAGCCGCCATCATTGGGGATGGAGCTTGACTGACACTGATGCACCCTACGTTGACGGTTTCCCTCTTATAATTCCCAGAGTCACCCAGCCTTCAATTTCACTTCTTTTGCCCATCACTTTCATGCTCTTCCTTTTAGCCATGATTCAAACTACGAGAGAGATGGTTATAATGAATTTAACCAAAGGCTAAACATGGAAGCGAATCCACTGACAACTATATAGTTGGAGCCCAGCTTACCTCAGATGGATATAGGATTTGGGTTTGTTTTGATACCGGGGAGTGAAACAAACGGAGGAGAGAATCATCTGGCTCTCGCTGCAGTGCAATGCTCTCTGACAAAATGGTGTAATTTCATTGAAAAGCAGCTCAAATCAACTGTGAAACATTCACTAGGTGATAATTGTCAGCTGAATTATTTCTAAGCAAGATAATTGAGATTTTTCTTTTCTTTTTCTTTTTTTTTGGCAGTTCGATATGCCAGTTTTCCATCCTTAATGCCGTTAATGTAAATATATAGTCCAGCAAGTCAGACTCACCACACTGGATGGGCTGAGGGTAATTAAAGCAACAGAGGTCATCTATTTCTGTGCTCGAGCTACATTTGCCTAGACAGGCGGTGCATCTGAGCTTCTGCTGGCAATAACAGCAAAACGAGGGGAATTGAATTAGAATTTAATCGATACCAATTCATAGCCATCCTGGAGTTAAAAAATAGACTTTGCTCACACAAAAACTCGCCAATAGGTAAATCATAAAACATTGGTGTATTTAGAGTGTATAGTAAATATATATCACTGTCCACACAGAAAATCTATAATGGCTGACATCGGCAGTGAGACTGCGAGGTTATTTCTCCAGCTCAATTCTCCTCCAATTAGCTTTGCAGCTATAACTTTGGTCTGGTGCCTTGTTTTTCACTTCTAACTGTGAATGAAATCCATTTCTTAAATCTTTTAGATGGAATTTGTTTTCTCACTGCCTAAAGACCATATTTGTTATGTTTCCCAGCTGCATCTTGGGGCTCAGTGCTGTGCAAAAACCATGACCTTACAGCATGGTTAATTCTAACTGCATGAGTCTTTTACTATGGCTAAAAGTCTAAACTTTTTTAATTGGGATCTTTCAAATACACTGTCCGAATGCTAAATGAAGTCGATGCATGATGTTAAATATTTAAAGGAGCTTATAAGAGCTGGTATGAACAAAGAAGGAGGCATACCTGTCATTTTAAAAACATCCCTCAAGGGCATTCAGACCGCTGCAAGAGTGGAAACAAGATGTTCTAAGTATGCTCTGCTCCTGCATCTTTTCCTGCTCTTATGCAACATTTGTGAGCTACAGTACTATTCACACTAGCATTAAATTTAATAAATGCCAACTGTTAAGCAATCGGTGTTTATCGAAAGGTCATCAGTAAGCAACGGATGTGTGATTTTTGAATACAGCAAGTCCATTAGATTATGTGCATTTCTTACAGGTTTCAGTCAAGTACAGTAGGCGGCATCTTGAGTACAACATCTATATTTAAAAATTTGCAAGCTTGAGAATGGATAATGAGGAAAATAAAATAAAGATGCATCAGTTCTAACAGCACACAGTAGTATCACATACTGTAGGTATGCACAAGATGTCCTTGAGAACTGGTGCTTTGACTGCCGTGGTAACACTGGACACACTGTAACCAGTTCAGAACATTTTCCTTCTTTTCTTGTGCTCTGTTTTCATTTGCTGTTTAGTTTGCTCTCGCTTGTTGCTAGGTTACATTTAAGCATCAAACTCAGTTGGTGATGTTTGCGAAGGGATTGTGGTTTGTGTTAGAGCACACCTGTTTAATCTTGCGTGTTTTAATGACCGGAAATTACCGGTACTGTACCCGCTGCTTTTAAAGCGATGCCAAGAAGTACTGATCGTGAATATTCGACGCGGATCTCGCTCCCTCCGTGAGATCTGTTTCACTAGTTCCACAGTGGGAATGCCGTGTTCTGCATCGAAGAACCTGACAGTTCCTTATGACATGAAAATTCTCGAGAGTGCAGCACCTACCCAGCCTCACTGATCTGCAAGTTTCTTTGATATCTCGCCTCTCCAAAGCAGCTGAAACGTGTGGCTGTTTTTTTCATATTTCTTTGATACATTGTTTTGGGCCTCCTCACACCGGCAGCGATATTGCTGTTGCTAAGTCTTTGTTATGCCTATGAAAGGTCTCTGTTTGTGATAACTATAATTCTCGCTGGGTGATTGCAGCAATCGGTCTTTGGAGTTTGACAGTGTTTTCTATTTGCAGCCATCGTCACGGGCGTTTTTCAAGTAACCACAGGTGTAATAAAGAGGCTAACAAGATCCAGGTCTTATAAACTGTGTTGTTTACTTGCACACATTTATGATCTCGACACATTTAGGAAGCGTTTAGCCTCTATTATGCTGTGAGATATTGTGTAAACAATTGTATGGGCATAAGGGAAAAGAAGAGGTTGATGGCAGATTTTAAGCCGGGGTGGGATGTCAGTCAGTCTGCGCGACATTGTGCTGCATAGTTGTGTCTGCCTGCAGGGTGAAATGTGGCCATCTATTCAAGGTTGGTTGGCTAAGGCAGTCAGATTGATCACAACAAGAGCAATCCCTCCCCCCCCCCAAGACACTTGTTTGCTTTTTTTTAGGGAGCAGTGTAAGCTGTTCCAGTTGTCTCTATCAGAGCAGACTCCTTTAAACCTCTCACACTTGTAGGCAGGTTGCAGAAGTAAACATACCAGAGTAGGCACGGTAGCTGTGTGCAGTCACTTTAAGATGTGCCCTCTTCTCTCTAGCACACCCACACACACACACATACACACTCACATTATTACATTGTGCCTCAGTGAGAGAGTAGTTATAGGGAACTCTAATCCATCTTTTACAGATGATACTGTAGCTGAGCTGGAGGGTTTGACTTCAAGACAGTTCATCTACAGACAAAGCTCTACCTTGACAGTGTTGTACACTTTCAGTGTGCGGCTGAGTATTTGTCACCGCGCGTGTATTTTTATGGCGAGTATGCAGAGGCCCTTTAAAGTCCATTAACATTTACAATGATTTGAGTTCAATCATGCTGAATGCCACCGACAGGATTAAGGTTGTAGATGTCAACAGCATCCAAAATGCTGGACAGAAAAGGCAGCAGTGTCCGCTTTCCTTTAAGAAACACCTTTTAATAAAGCTCTTGAAAATGCAATATCCATCTTCAGGAGAAGGCTGGCCTGCACGCGGCGCAGAGGAGGGGGGCTCGGCTGTCTCAGGGAAAAGGTTAACTCGACCTGACCTCTTGATGAGCTTCTGATACGAATGCCGATTAGCATTAGCACCTGGAGCTATGTGGCTTTTGCACTCTGCTGCGCATGACAGAGCAGAGTGATCCCCCAGATCTAAAACCCAGAGACAAATTTGGGACTGTGTAGGCCAAGAAGGGAGACTAAGCATACATCATTATATTGATGTTTACAGAGAAAACCACAGCATAATCCTGTACAGATGATACTTAAAGCTCTTGAGTGCATTCTAAGTGTCAGTTTTTTTCCACCCATTTCTAATGTAAAAATTAATTAAATGTGGCATATGATGGTGACTGCATTCATACTTACTAATTAGAAGCATGAATGTTAGTGTAAACATAAAGATGGAACAGAAGCGTGTGACAGACTGAAGATAGCCACTAGGCTTACTGTAAGTACTTACTTAAGCACTTTTTTTTGCAAGATTAATGTATTGTAACTACAGTATCCATATATCATATGTTTATTTGGTGTAGTGTGTCATCCAAGAATTTAGTGGCATTGATTAAGAAATTAATATAGCCACTACAGTGACCATCAAAATAATGAAAAAATATTGCCGTAAACAGTTTATTTTGCGACACCACGAAACAAACGCGTAAAATGAAACGATAGACGTTTTTATATCGTCATCCGATATATATCGTTATATCGAACAGCCCTAGCCTAAAGCGTAGTACCAAAACACACACAGGCCAAAAAAGAGAGACGCTGCACTCCCTATATATCTGGAAAGAAGCGTAAAACAGGAAAGCCAGTACTGAATCTCTTATAAAAAGGTAAAATCAAAAATAAGCTGTGATACACAGGGGGTTAATGTTTCGTCTCCTGGAGATGACAGTGTTTAAAGAACTGCTGATACTTTGTGTCAAGTGTTAGTCAAATGTAATGTATAAGCAGATCAGTTTCTCTCCCTATACTCTCTCATCCTATAATCACAGTATAATTACGTTTAAATGGCAATGCCCTCTTCTTCAAGACTAAATTGCTAGTCTACAACAAAACATCCCTCTCGGGCTATGATATCCAAGAGACATCTGCATTTAATGTCGCACTTATTTACAAGCTAAAGCACTTTATCGGATAAAGGTAATTTCTTCTCCGTTATTTGTTTGCAGCAACACCTTATTAAAAGATAATGCAGGGAAATAGAGATTTTTAAAGATTGATGTGGTGGCAAAGATTTTATAACACAATAATGAGCACCATCCTACACAAAATCTTGCAAAGTGTGTTTTTTTTAAATAAATGATTTAAACATAAATAATATTTTTTTAATAAAGCTACTACTTTGTTTGCGTTTAAAACATGTGAAGTAAATGCTTGTAAAATGTACACAAGTTCCAACATTTTTAAGCGCATTAAGATTTAAATCCGCCCATCATGTTTTCTCTCAATCCTAAAAGTATCACCAACTTTTTGACAAAGCTCTCCCACTTCATGTGATCTGTCTAGACAAGACTATGATGCTACATACATCTTTGACTATTACAGAGAGGAGGTGAATTATTTAGGTCACTCTCACTCCTGCTGTGATGATGCTACAATTCTTGGCACCTTTTAGCCAGACACAAAAAATCATTCACAAGCAATGTATGGTCTCAAGAATGGCTTTTCTCCAGTTGCTGGGTTAAAGCAACACAGTTGAACTTAATCGCTTTTTTTCCACTGGCGCCGTTCCTAAAGGGCCATGTAAATAATATGAAAGAGAATACGCTTTTACGCACCTCGTTTACGGTGCAGGCCCTGAGTGGGTTTTCCCCCCTCTCTAGTCATCTTTCTTTATTATTGTTTAATAATCACATTATGTCCTCTCAAGGTACAGTTCAAACCCCCCTGCTAAATTTGTAATGCCCCTGCATCAGAAGTGGAGACAGCCAAAAGGATGTGTTGTGGCTGTCTGGTGCTGGCAGTCGCTTGCAGGAAAGAGAAGCCTAATGAATAATAAAAGTCACAGACACGTCTCTGGTGGTTCAGGGAGATATTGTTTTGATGGCTCTCAAGCTCTGTGGTATCTTTAAAATAGCAAGGATTATCTCAGTCCAAATATTCACACAGTTATCACTGCTAACGGCTTAGAAGTCCTAATGTGCCATACTGTATAAACAAGCACAGTTGAAGTTGAAATTGTTTGTGCATTTTAGTCACTGTTAAACTCCTCCTTACCTTTTCCTTGTTAGGAAAAATACATGATATTACCCATAGTGTGGAGTACGGTGACTAAGTGGCCTGGATAGCAAAGAGTCGGAGGGGTGGGAGGGGTTAAGTAGCAAGAACAAAAATAAGTAATGTGGATGTATCCCGGTGGCGATTCCCTGGTGATGGTTGGTGTGCAAATTCATTATGAATTGTTTTGATGCCTGGCTCCATTATGAAATCACTCAATGGAGAAATTTGTTACACTTATTTCTAAATGCCCCAATTATTGAGCCTGTAAAATGCAAAACCTGACCCCTGAGAGCCAAATGACAAAGCCCTTTCCTGGTTTTCTCTCTAAACCTTGCTCAAAAATTGATCCGTTCACAAAAGAAAGCATAAGAAAATGCATTCAGAGATGGCTGTTACTCGATATTCAAGATAGTTGAAACAATGGACTTGGTTGTGTTTATTTTCCTTTAGTTCAGAAGGGAAATACATAGCTTTAATTCTAGTAAATGTCTATTTTTTTAATCACTAGAAGTGCAAAAACCTTAAGACCTAAGGGTTAATAATACTAGGACTAGAAGTGCAAATCTTATGAATATTTAATCCATATGGACGACTGGTAAATCCATCCCTATGCTTGAGGAGTATAGCTTTAAATATTCATCTTTTCAAAACAGAATTAGAATTTCCCAGTTTGTTTCTGCTTGGGTTTTTTGTTTTTTTTGTTTTTTCCAAATTGCATGTCCATGCACAAACATACTCCCGTTCGCAAATAAAAGCAAAAAGACATCTCTGAAGATGAAGAGGAGTACATCTCCTTTAGCAGCATCCCTTCTCTCTCACTGTGTCCGTCTCCCCTCGCCCTTTTTCTTCCTCTCTGTTATCTCTAGTGCTTTGAAACAGCACCTGTTACAGCCTTGCATCTTGGGAGCTCCGTTATGATGTAGTGCACACTCCTGCGTGATACAGTGCCAGCTCCCAGTTTCAAGTTCAGCCCTGCTTATGTGAGAGGCAAACAAGCTGGGATGTCTTCATCCTCCAAGAGCTTAATGACTTCTTGGAGCATTTGGATAGGGCACGCCAGACCAGAGCGTCATGTGCTGGTTTTCTTTTTATGCCCCCGCGCTTACTGCAATGTTTTGCTTTGCTTGTTAGTTCACATTTGATGGGTAGATTTCTTTTTTTTTACTTGATGGATGAGATGGTCGCGGCACCCTTGTTTACTGTCTTAGCTGATAAAAATGTAATGGTGCCTACACCAAAATGGGGACATCGCAGCAGCAATTACACCAGGGTACAGCTCAAGGAAATGTAGTGTACTGTAAACACTATTTAGCAGGGATGGAAAATGTATTCAGGATACCATCCAAAAAGGGGGGGAAGAGAAATGAGGACACTATAACCTCACTTAACTATATTCACCATGTATTTACTTCAGCAGTAAAGTGGCTCATTAGTGAGAACCTTAATGAAGCCATAATTACTGTGGCTGTGTTTTCATGTGCAATTTCTGACCCTGTAATTCTTTGGCTTGACAATGTATATCCTAATCACACCATTATATTATGGATCTAATCGTACATCATACAGACTTTACACGTCCACAGACAGTGAAACAGCTTATTAACAGATTGTTATGTCATCACCTTAATTAAGTTGTTTACATTCATTACGCCAAATAGTCTACTACTACTACTATTACTACTACAGTAACATTATATACATTTAACTCAAACAAAAGTTCCTGTACTTTTCTTTTTGTCATATGCGTTTCGAGGATAGGCACATCCCAGCAGCTGCATATTACTTATGTATGTAAACAGCTCACATGTAACAGTAGACATCTATAAAACCTCTCTCAAGGTATAAATGATGTCTCTACCTGCTCTGCTCCACCGCTGCAAAAGACAGATCGCACAATGTGCCGCTGCGCGCCGAGATACAGGTAAAAGACTGTCTTCATTGGAGACGTTTTGGCATTATTGTTATTTATTTTTCAGCTTAGAACAATCGGGGCACACTGCAGCCAGCTCATACCTATTCTTCCCCCATAGCTCATCAATAACAATGAGAGAAGTGTCAGCCACTGATTATGCTTTGATATTGAGAGTGAAGCAATGATGGTTGCGTGTGTACATGTTTGTTTGTTTGTGTGTATGAGAGTGTGCGTCTGTGTGTGTGTGTTTCTTATTATAAAAGAAATTACTGAGGTCTGCTTTTTTCCGCTTATAAGAATGGATAATAAAATGGATTTCTGTCAGTCATCCTGACCTTCCCAGTGGTAAAAATTAGACTGTGGTGGAAAGCAAATGTGGCTTAAATCAGCCGCATGCCCTCAGCCTCCTTCTGTAATGCATTCATACACTCAACAGGACTATATCATGGACTGCAGCAGGTGCTGTATCTCAAAACTGAGCAAATTAAAATACCACAGCATTCACCAGCCCCACATAGTGAATAGATTTTAAATAATTTATTTCAATATTTAGCAATTAACATAATGCCATATTGCATCTGTGCTTCAATGCATATGCAAATCTTGATTTTATTATGCGTGCCTTGTAGGTCAAGTTATGGAAATTAGGGGTAACGCCCCATTCAGTAATACTTGAAAACATCAACCGCACCAGTTGGTGTGCCATATGAAATGTGGCAGCGAGTCAAAAGACTCGGTGCAGTGTGATAAATGTGTCTATTGAGTGTGGCGAGAACCCCTGCTGCCAAATAATGATTGCCTTTGATAGTGAGCCTGAAGAAAATCATTTCCAAGAAGTCAGGTAATTAGGGAAAACCTGGTCCGGTCCAACATTACCTGTGTTACAGATTATATGTAGATACTTTAAGTTTACATGCAATTATTGTGAACAGACGAGATAAAGCGCCAAATTTCGGTAACATGCGGCGTCTCTCCCTCTCATGTTTGCTAATTTTTCTAAGGCATCTGTTCATGCCAGCGTAAAAAGTTGTTAATTTCACTGTGGCAAAATGATCCAACATCTAACAGCTGGAAATTGTAATTTCCTGCAGTTCTGGGTTAGCCAGCTTTAGTCACATGTGGACTAATTGTCTCAGGCACAGATACATTTTATACTGAGCTAGAGACTATAGGTGTGTTCAGCTCCAGATTTCAAGTGAAAGGTGATACAATCATAGTATTGATCCTTACAGGATGTTGTATGCTATCTTATAAAAGAATTGAGTTTAAGGAGGGGGGGGGGGGGGGGGGGTGTCTGTTAATAAGAATACATATCAAAAAAGGTCATGTATATTTGTTAGTCCATTGCTAGAAGCAATGTTTACATTTGTATAGTTTAAGACATCCTCCTTTTTTCTGGATGGAGTTCAACAAAATTCTTAACGTACAGTTGTTACAGTCAAGATTGGAATGAAATCTTCTGAAATTTGTATTTCAGGAGCTCCTTGCTTATTTTTGAGCGTTAGATCGAATCGCCACACTTGAGTTTGTACAGTAAATATCAGATTACAGCAGGTTAGATTAGCTTAGCAGCTTTGCTAATAAAAGCTAGCTGGTTGCATTAGCACTCATAACTGCAGCTTCAAAGGTAATTTCAGCTAAAATGACTTGTAAAACTTTAATGTCAATTAAAGAACTCCATAAACTGCACAACAGAAATTGCCACATCATTACAGCTGCCTGTGAACAGATGTTAGTAAAAAAGCAAGCTATTAATCCCCTGTTAAATTCAGTAATAAACAATTTATCTAGTTAAAACTATTACTGACAGTGTGCTTATGAAAATACATGATGGGTTTAACCACATATAAGTTGAAATCCTCTTTTGGGGGGTTATTTTGCCTTTACTGGGCAGAACATTTAAGAACATTAAGCCAGAGCAAGGGCCAATGACTCACAAGAAACAGTCCGGTGTGAAATCAAACCCAAGCCCCTGCAGCCATTTGGCATGTGGCTCACCTGCTTAGCCAGGCAACCTATAGCGGCAACATAGGTTCAAAGCCTTAATCATTCATCGTGTCAGAAAGTGCTATCCCCTGACAGTAGGCTTTGGCACCTCCTCTGTGCCTCATCAGCAGTAGCATATGGAGTTATTTTATAGAACATGCGGAAGCTAATATGCACTGGTGTCAGAAGGTAAATGAAGTTTGGTTGACATGATCACACTCCCTTCCCTTATCTCCTCCTTGAACCTCCATTCCCTCCCCTTGCACTGAAACTATCCTTCATTTTTCTTCCTGCTAATTAACAGGCAGAATGGTGATTAGTTATGAGGCAGAGCTCCCCACCCTCCTGTCATCCTCCAGACTCAGAGGTGTATTTTTTCTGTGACTGGAACATGTGTTAAAAGCAGCTGGGTAGTCAAAGACAGCTCTGGAGCAGTAGGGGAAAACACGCTCTGAGTCTATAGCTGCTGTTCATATACACAGTGACTACAGGGTATAAGCAAACACACACAGACACACACTTCACTTTGAGATATTCCCACCTTTTGAATCCCAACAATGCACGCAAACATAGATATGAGATTTTTCCTCCCTTTTCCCTCCCTCTTTGGAGATACAAAACCCAGACATATACTCAAAGCATGTCATTATCTCACATTGTTTATCATCCATTCAGGCATTCAACGCCATTTTCCTGCAAACACATTTACAAAGCATTGTTCATATTTCATTGAGGAATTCTGAGCTTATTTCACAGTACTACAAAGGAAGAGAGAGAGATGTAGACAAACAGACAGGAAGCCCAGATGTAAACAGATAGCCAGACAGGCATTCTGCCTTTGGGGTTGTGATTCAGAATACTAACAAGGCATCTCAGCTCACACCCAGGGATAGAAGGTGTGATGCAGGGCAGAGCCAAGCGGCTGGAGGGGAGGGAAAGCGTACCCTTGAAATCTTGCTCGCCATCTCAGTTCCCTCGCTGAACATCATTGTTTGACTGAGATTGTCATACTGACAAAAACAAAAGGACAGTGCATATCTCTCACAGCTAAACAAGGAAATCAAGAACGTAGCTATTCTCTAAGTTTCTGTTTGGCTGCTAAAAATGTGCCACAATCTGTCATTTTATCAAAAGGCGTTGGCGTTGGAGAGAGGAAGCGTTTCTCATAGTTCCTTCAATCAGCACTCGCAGCAATATTGGACTAATATTGGAGCTAATGGTCTGTTTGATGAAGCGATAAGGTCCAGAGAAAGGAGTAGAAGGGAATAGCTGTAGTGCGAATGACAGTTCTGTTTAGTTTTGCTTTTATTGGCTGTTTGGTTTATGCAACAAAACAATTTCATTTAAGAAAAGATCATGGATTAGGTTAAAATACATCCATTCACAGCATTAACCCTCGCACACTTAAAGGCACTCTTTGCATTTTTAATGTAATGCTAAAGGACCCTTCACAAATTCCCCTACGCAGCGTTTCAGGAAGATTACTATTAGCTATTGAGTCACAGCACCAGTGTCACTGGATGCATTGTGCATATTTTTTTTTACACAAGCGGCTTTGAAAAGTGTCATATTTGGCGCTGTTGGAGTGAGAGTGGGTTCATTTCCTTTGGTATGCGTTTAATAAGTTCTTAACATAAAGGTAATGGAAACGTCACATTAACATTTGATGCAAAATAACATTTCGTGTCCACGCCCTTCTCATTGCAAACCTCACATACCGAGCTGCTTTAATGTGGTAATAAATCTAAGCTGTTTGCATCAGTCATTTGGACTGCTGCTTTACGCATCGCATGGCATGTTCTTTTGCATATTCCATTTTCACTGTAAAATGTTCAATCAGATTTAATAGTCTATCTCTATGGTGATTAATGATAATTTTTAGATGGGTGTTGGATTTAATATGATTTCTCAAAGCTTTCATTTGCGATCACTTAAATTAGGTTGGCTTTTGTCTCTTTTGTCTCCTAAAATGCATAGTGAGTAGATGATGATTGTAAGAATCCACCTGATGCTCTTCACCACAAACATTTTTGCATCTAGTTATCTATCACGGAATAGTTCTTCCCTAAAATGTTCTTGGGAGTTATACAAGCATTTCTGCTGTGGTTTTTGCCTAATATATTCGATGTTTCAGATGTTTAGAGCTAGTGCAGGGTATTGATAGGGCCGTGAGCCACGCTGCGAGAATCTTTGTGTAGTTGTGTATATTTGTATGAAAGAAAGATTTGCAGAGTTTGGAGAATCCTCAGTTTTGAATTAGTCATTTTTCAGGCTGATTAAGAGGCAGGAGTCTGGCTGTAGGAGAGACAATGACAAGAGAGAATGGAGTCCTTCATCCTCCTTTGGTTTCTTGAGCAGAGGACTATAGAGGTTTTGTGTGTTTTGCTTATTACTCTGGAAATGAAATGACACAAAGAGTCAGAGTTTTAAGATTTAGAGGGTTTAATTCAAGGGTATTTTTCACACATCATTTGAACGGTAATGAGTCTCGCTATTTAAAGGTGCAGTTAGAGAGGTTTTTACTGCCACATAACACCAAAATGGCCCTTTCAACGATCTTACCTTGCAGCTTGACAGCGATGTTGTTCGTTATGAAGGCAACACAGATGTCAAAAGCTTTTCAAACTGACTTTTGACAACCCCCGTAATTCAAGATGTTTTTATACATTTCAGTGCAACTTAGCATAATAATAACTTTGATGTGAAAGGGGTGGTTTGTAGTGAAGATCAATTTATCAGGGCATCTGTCAGTGCACACAATATGCAAAAAAGTTGAACAGTTACAGATGTCCGGACTGCAAACGACAGATTAAAACCTTTAGCAATTAGCTCATTCACATAAAGCAACAATTACAGATAAATTTAGTGGACAGCAAACCAAACCCAAAAAGGAGTTCCCAAAAATAGTTGAGATGATGTGCACAAAAACAATAAAAACAAACTGTGATGAAAATTTAAAATCATTAAAGTCTGAATTGAAAATAAAATGTAATAAAAGAAAAGAAAAATAAACAATGTAGAATTTTATGTTGATCCTGGTACGCAGAGGTCAAGACCGAAGACCAGTATTGAATAGCCATCATCTGTATACCTCCAGGCTGCAATGCATTAAAACAAAACACAATTCTGTGGTAGAAATCAATGCATGGGCTCTAGAACCACTTCTGAAATCCAATGCCACCTTCTGTCTTCACATGCAAGTGGATACTTGTCTCTACCGTGCACAGAAACAAGCATATGTTAAGACAAAACTGGGCCAGAGGTTGGTAAAGATGAACTGAGGTGAAGCAGAAAACTGCCCCATGATCTCATGAATAAAAATATAAAAACAATTTTTGGAAATCATGAATGATGCACCCCTAAAAGAAAATTAAACTAGGCTCTCATATACATGTTTGCTTGTTAACAGTAAACAGCTCGATAGCTAGATCAGATTAGTGCACACAGCAAGGCCCCAATAATGCTGAGTGGTACACATTTGCAACAGCATAGTGTCATGCGGTGCAGAAAAGGACCCAAATGCAGGCTGCTGATCTAGAACATGATAAACAGAAAATCAGCCTTTATTCAGGTTGAGTAGTAAGACTGTGGAGGTCCAAAACAGAAAATCAACTGAAGGGTTCAAAAGGCTTAAGCAAAAGCACATAAGGCTTAGCAAACAGAGAAAACAAAACAAGTTTGGAACACAGGCAATCTGACAAAGGGAGACAGCAACGATTTATAAACATAAGGGTGACTGGGGCAGAATGGAGACGCCTGGGAAACTAGACACAGCTGGACTTAATCAGATAATGAAACATTGGTAGGAGAACGTAAAACATGGCCCAAGAGACATATGGCTATCAGCATAAAACAGGAAGTAATATGACACCAAGACAAAGACTTGACAACAAGATACAAGGAGACATCAAAGCGATGAAGCTAGCATGAATAACAAAAAATACAAAGCAACAACAACTAAGGACTAAACATTATGACCATGAACCTAATGCAAAATGAAGATACAGAATAAAAATACAAACTAGAATATAAAGAACGGGAAGTGACTAGAAATGATAAACCATATTAGACTGACAGAAGTGAAAAGAAAAAAAAACAGCTATAAGAACAGCAAAATTAGACAACTATAATCAACGAGAGAATTTAACAATAACCTAGTCCCAACAAACTAAAGCTTAGATTTCAAAATCCCAGAACCATGACAAATGGCTCTGTACTTTAGTAGAATCCAGGTGCAGACCTGCCACCTGTTGAAAACACCGCTTTCACTGAAATAAGAAATATGACAAAGAAAGCCCTGAAGTATTGAAAAGCTGAAATTTTACATCAAGCAAGAATAGGGAAATATTTTGCATTAGAAAGACGCATAAATATGCCTCAGACACAGCTTTTAGAAATTCGAATGAATGTTTTCAGCATTTGATATACTGTTTTTGTGCTATTTTCAAAATACATATAAAATTTTAACGTTTTGCAAAACACTGCTTCTTATTTTCTGTGTCCTAAACTTATGCAGAAATTTCACTGGCCTTTTTGCAGACTCACCAAATCGGTGCAGATTCAATAATTTGGCTACAAAATAAACATTACCATGTAGAAGCATTTACATAAAGATGGAAAACTGCACCTATTGAGCTGAGTTATGGAGTATAAACGTCCACCAAAGACCTAAAAACAGAGGAATTTTTTACAACCTTATAACAATTTTTCTGACTTTCCCATTTCCATTGCTGCTTACTCTTTTTTTTTTCTTCAAAAATATGGTTCACCTTTTCTTTTTATTTATTTATTAATTTATTTCAAGCCAAGCTAAGAGAGACTGAATGGTCCACTTCTGCGTGTCACTCATCCAATGCATTAAACTGCATTGGGGTGGTGGGTGGTGGACAGTGCTGCTGGGTGGGGTTGTTTGGCACTGCTGGAAACATGGTGGACAGATATTGATGGATATTGTGGCGGTGTTAATCCCCCATCGTCTACCAACAATAAAGCACCGAATGATGGAATGGCGAAAGTATAGACAACTCTGACATGTCCCTCGCTCATGTACAAGTTTATGTCGAAACGGCACATCAAAGCAAATCCTCCAATTGTCTCACCTAATCTTTGAAAGAGCAGAGGGATGGATCAGCCTACTGAATGTCCCCGCACTGTGCCCACTATTGAAGACAGAAATAAAAGTATTTAAGTCTCTTGGAGACAAAAGCTATTGAGGATTGTGCCAAACTTGGTTCCTCATAACTATGAGTTGTTTTGAAAAACTTGATGAATATAGTTTGTCACGCTTTTTTTTTAAATTATGAAACTATATGTATGTTTTCATTCATTCATTTGTGCATTCTAAAGGTCCGATTTGGCCAATAAAGTAAAATTGATATTTGTATTGCTAAATATCCCCAATCAGTCATCAACTGTCATAATTTTAGTAGGTATATAACAGTTGCTCAAGGATCTGCAGGAATCAGCAGTAGAGGCATATTTATTTGATGATGAAGGTAAATATTTGGACCATGCCAGGACTTTGTTTATATGATTGTTCAAACTATGGCAGCTTCCCTTCCCTTGAAAATCTTGCATTGCTGCATCCATGCCAAGTACTATCCACTCCCAGTATCACATTTTCTTCCTCTGGGACGTGGCATTCCTGCCAGTCATGTGCTATCAGTGAGACTGCAGGCACTTCTTGGGCCTGCCCAACTATCTTCCCCTCTCTGTCTCTGTCCTCACTCCACCCCTCTCCACAGTTGCTGTGTATCTCCCTTGACCACCTCGGTCCTTAGCGAGCACTCCACTCCACTTTTTTTTTTTTAGCAATCCATTCATTCATCTGTCTAGGCTCTTCCTGTTTTCAACTTTCTTTATCTAAAAGTCCCTTCAGCTGATAGTTCATACTGGTACTTTTTGCTCTGTTTGTCTTGCCTCTAATCTCAAACCTCGCTCTGTGTCTCTTTTTTTCCCTCTCTCTCTGACAGGTGTAAAGAGGGCTACCATGGACTACGCTGTGACCAGTTTGTTCCCAAGACAGATGCTATCTTGTCAGATCCAAGTACGCTCCCTATTCTACCCTTTATTTTTCAGTTTTGGTGTATTGATCTGAAACATAAAAACAAATTCATAACAAGTGCACGCTACATGCCCTTGTGCAAATCTCTTACTGTACTATATTTATCAGTAAGACAAATTAGCCTTAGATTAACTGTTATCTGTTTAAGTCTGTTGGTCTTGTACAGTAATACTATGTGATTAAAGTATTGTGTGGGACTTTATATTGAAAAAACTAACATTTCCAATATGGTTCAGTCATTTTGAAGTATACAAATGCAGAGAACCTCCAGGCGCTCCTTAAGTTGACAAAGGTGGTCAAAGAAAAATGTTCAGCTTAGCGGGGTAAAAGGTTAAGATTCATGCTAAAGTTTTTCTGCTACGTGTGCATTGAAAATAAAAAAGCAAGGGTATTACGGCACTGAATTCATTCAATAAAGAAAAGATATTTTTTTCATTTACTTTAATATCTCCTACTATATCTACAGAGGTGATCACACATTGGATATTGTGTCAAACGTGGGGGTTTTCATTTAAATATTAATGCAAGCAGTTATTACTGCAGTCAAAGATATTATTTAGTTACCGGGTAAAATGTGTATCCCGATAGATTTATTTTCATTGGCCTACATGAATGTCCCTCATATAGATGCATGAAAAATCCCTTGCATGTTTTATAATCATGCTTTTATTTAGCCTAAAGGAAGGAAAGTATTCACTTTCCTGGTGTTCGTGAAAAACTGTTCCCCTAAAGTGATGACAGCTGTGTGGTGTACTTAAAAAAAATAAATAAAGCAAAAGTCACAGGTACAAAGAAGAAAAACTGGAGGCCCAGAGCCGTTCCCGTGAGAGTGCAGTTTTACAAATTCACACTGTTTTATGGAGTGACTCGTCTCCTCCGCACCAAGAGTCAAAGAGAAAACTTAACTCCTATTGCCGTCTGTTTGATTCCATCAGGCCCGCTGAGAGTCCATTAATGGAGTCACAAGCCAGTGTCACAAAGCTTGTTTTATGCTCTCGCATGGCACACAGTTTTCACACTGGGATTTGTTTTATGTTCTATAGGCAGACATTAATTTTCCAGCGTGTCCAGCTGAAGAGATTTTTATGATGCTATTTAAAATAAGCCGAATTCTACTGTGCTTTGGATAAAAACGGACTCTCAAACAAACCAATGAATTACAACACAGCCGTGGTACTTGTAGATTTATTGAAATATATAAGACAATATGCCTCAGAAGGCAAAATATGAAACAAAAAGGTGAAGTTTTTACACCGTATCGTTCAGAAGACAAAAACTTGCATTTCAGGGGCGAGCATCTTTTACAGTGGCTATAGGTAGACCTATAAATCAGTTTAATTAGCATGAGGAAAGCACAACACTTCAGAGCAAGGATCTCCCAGGCTGTGGAAGCAATCCCTGAGCTGTTAAGCTGTTAAGGAGTTGCTGCTCTTACTGTAACAGTTTCACTGTGTCATTCAGTCAGGAGTCAACCAGCAACAATAAGCAACCTAGAGAACTGCCCCCATCTGATAACACAAAATTAAGCTCACACAAATGACCACATTTGGATTTTTATGAAATCAGCAAAATATTTATCAACAATTCTGTCAAAAATACAGTTTAGAAATATTTATCGCTTAAAGGTGGTAAATTAATTCATATCTAATTTGACTTACCTCTAATACGTGCATTCATTACATTTGTGATAAAGTGCCTTGCATTGATAGAAATGTTTGATTTCTTGCAATGCGAACGGTACTTTTGTCCAACCTGATCATATAAATGATGTTGTTACTTCATAAACAGACGACAGACATGAACAGGGCCCCGCCGATGGATCTGATTGATCACCATTCTTGTTCAGAGCCACGTTCACCTGTTTGTTTATATCGTCAGCTAGGTATCCTAGCATTACATGCTAGGCTGTAATGCGGAAAAGACTGATGAGCAGTTTAAGAGAAAATTGCCTCTTGCAACTGTCATCACTTGCACCCCATCACTTAAATAAATCCATTACCTCGTGTTGCAGGGTTTGGCACAATTTTGTTTCTCCTATATCTGAACCACGAGCCACATGCTCCTCCATGTTTGGCTGTACGACTGCTTTCATAATAACTACTAACATTTTTAGTAGTTTTTTTTTCAGGTCTGTGCTGTGCTTGATTGCACCAGCTGTTGACCTATTGAAGATTTGTAAGCTACACTCACTGGCCACTTTATTAGGTATAGCATGCTAATGTGGTGGCATTGACTCGACAAGGTGTGCGAAACATTCCTCTGAGATTTTGCTCCATATTGACATGACAGTGTCACGGAGTTGCTGCAGATTTGTAGGCTGTTCAGTCATGATGTGAATCTCCTGTTCTATCACATCCCAAAGTTAGACTGAGCTCTGGTAACTGTGTGAGTACACTGAACTCATGTCATGTCTCTTTTAATGTTCAAGAGACCAGTTTGAGATGATTTGAGGTTTGTGACATTCTGCTGCAAAGAGCCATCAGAAGACTGTGGTCACAAAGAGATAAACATTGTCAGCAGCATTTAAAAGAGGCTCATATCATACTGAGGGGCCCAAAGTGTGTCAAGAAAATATTCCCCCTTACACCAACAGCAGCCAGAGCTGTTGATACAAGGCAGGATTAATCCAAGCGTGAAGCTTTTATGTTGTTTATGCCAAATTCCGACTTTCTCATCCAAATGTTGCAGCCAACTTCAAGACTCATCAGACCAGACAAGGTTTTTCCAGTCCTGTATCATCTAATTTTAGTGAGCCTTCACAAATTATAACCTCTGTTTCCTGTTTTTACATGACAAGAGGAGTAGGAGCGCTACGGTGCGGTCTTCTGCTGTTTTAGCCCATTTGTTTCAAGGGTCAATATGTTTTGTGTTCAGAGATCTACTTCAGCATACTCTAGTCACAATGAGTGGTTATTTGACTTAATGTTGTCTGAGTTTGAAGCAGTCCAGCCATTCTCCTCTGACCTCTGGCATCAATGAGACATTTTTACCCAGAAAAGTTGCCGCTCAGTGGGAAGTTTTTCTTTATCAGACCATTCTCTGTAAACTCTAAAGATGGTTGTGTGGTAATATCCCAATAGATCAGCAGTTTCTGAAATACTCAAACAGGTTTGGCACAACAACCATGCTGTCACTTAACTCACCTTCCCCATTCTGATGTTCTGATTGAACTTCAGCAGGTCATCTTGACCATGTCTACATGCCTATATGAGTTGCTGCCACCTGATTGGCTGATTAGATATTTGTGTTGACAAGCAGTTGAACAGATATACCTAAAAAAAGTGGCCAGTGAGTGTAAATAGGCTAATGGCAGGTTCAAGATAAAGGGCTAATCAGCTAAAGACTAACCTACCAGGAAAATTACTGATCTTTCTGGTGGTCAGTCCACCCCCATTCATCTTGTGAACCCTTTAGACAAATGTATTAGCCATTAGCAAGCTGGCGTCAATGTTTATTAGATGTGGACAATGGGCCAAAAGCCTTTTTATTTTTTTCCTTCTCACACTGAATGCACTGTTCAGAGGCTTCCAATCTACAAATAGAAATGATCAGAGGAGTGCTGGAAGAGCTTTATATATCAGGGAGTATGGAAAATCAAGAAATTGCTTAGCATTTTTAATCAGAATGCTTCTCTTGTGCTGGAAAATAGAATCAATAAAATGCTCTGTACAAACAAGCTACTGAAGAAATCTTCAGTAGTAGGTTAAGACGGTGCACCGAGTACACCCCTGACCTTCACAAGAAAAAGAAAAAAAAAAGAAACTGACAGCTTTATCGTGAATTTGTCTTGCATAACCTCTCAATGGCCACAACAGTTAACCACAGAAAACAGCATCCAGTGACCGTGACCAATAACACAGGAAGATTTGAGAGTCGGAGGGGAATGGAGCCTAGTTTTGATCTATGTTGATACACACTCATCTAAAATTTACCCAGATTACCAAGGGTTTGGAGGATTATCCTGCCTCCAAAATCCAAATCACGTAATAACATACAGCACAAACATACATGCATATACCAACAACAGCTAAATCTTAAGCGCTGATGAAATTCAGCGTGTGTACAAATAAGCAACTGTAGTTTTTTTGCCGGGCCATGCCACGCTTTTCTGCTTTGAGCTTTCATTTTGGATCAATATCTGAGCACCTTACAGTCACAAATCATTTCTTGCCCCTTATCCTTTTTCTTCGTATCGACTGGTAAAATACTCAAAAGAGCAGTTTGGACCACAGTGCCGCTCAGTCACTCACTCATTCACACGTCCTCACAGAAGTAGATAGAGAATCACAGGCGAAGGCGTGTTAGAGTTTAATCAAATTTTAATTTCAATTATGATTTTTGGCTCCAATGATTATGAAAACAAGGTAATTGAGATAAAGCGATTATCATGCGTCAGTCGTTATCACAATAGTGCTGTGGCCCCTCCCTGAAAGCCCAGACCTGCTCCTTGTTTAATTCAGTTCCAGGCAACATGGCGAAAAAAGGAGTCTTGGGTCAACAAGATCTATTGAGACGAAGTAATAGTCAGAATACACTTGTGTCACTCAGCCCTCACTCGCTCTCTGCTTGTGACTTTTGTGCAGGTCTGTCAGGTCACATAACAAAATTGCCTCGTGGACATGTTGTTGCCACTGTCTGCACCCACAAAACTCCCATGATGGAGACTACAGTTAACAGGGACTTTTTAAAAATTATTTTTATTACTTAAATTATATACATTGATAAAGGAAAAATAATCCAGTGTAAAAAAAAAGAAAAAGTAAATGTAGTAGTAAGTAATCTCGCTATTAATCAAAATAATCACAATATTGATTTTTTTTTTTCTACAACCGAGTCCATCCTGCACATGACAGTGAACTCAGCTTTGGAAATAATGCTGGAGTTTAACATATTGGTGCACAGGGGAAGTGGTGGAGTCTTTAAGTGGAGCGATGGCAGAGTAGGAAGGTAGCAATTTAGTTTATAACTGCTTGAGGATGTGGATTGAGTTTCTTTTTTAACCATGAAAAAGTTTAGAGCATCCCACTAATAGTGTTCAGTTGGGCAAGTCGCACTTCTGAGACTACAGAGGGGATATTTCGGTAGAAGACTGAAGAGGAGGTGGAGGAAAGATGGGCCTTTTTGGTTTTTACCCGGTTTACTCACAAAGAGGAAGGAGGCAATCCTCTAATTTGAACTATTGATCTTCTGTAGATATTATGCCTGGAGTAAGTAGCTACACAGGATATCGAATTCAATAACAGACACAGACACACATATTGACTCTGCAGTTCCCTTCTCACCCAAGTGAGGGAGGGGATTAAGGATTTGATTCACTCCTGCCATTGTCTCTCCCACCAGCCAGATTCCTGCCTCTTAATCGGGCCAAAAGCATCTGACATGATGCACAGGTATTCTCCAAGCTTGCTCAAGGCTCCCATAAGATGCCGTGAATGATTCCCCCGGGTGCTTCGAGTTGCCAGTGCGAAGGATTGGGAGCCTGCACATATTATGATTGGTGAATGTCTCCAGACAAGGCAATGCCAGAGGAAGGGATGTGTATCAGAGTTGTAATGACATCATCTGCACAGGCTATGACAGTCAGGGCGATTTAGAGTGGAGAAGGGTTGGCTGTTGCCATGGGCAATCACAGGAAAAGGCTTGAATGTATAATACAGATCAAGTAACGTCAGAAAGATGCTGCATTCATTTTTTTTTTTTTTTTTTTTAAGGAGGGCGAGTCAGAAAAGTGTAAAAAAAAAAGTAAGAAAAGTGGTAGCCATATCTTGATTTCACAGTTATATCTCCGAACTCTTTGTGGCAACAAGCATAAAGTCCCCCAGTCAGAAGTGATTGGCTCTTAACTGTTTAATCATTGGTTTGCAAGGTTGCTATGAGACTGACTATGATTCAGAAGGAGCGTATAATAAATGTTGGCATGTAAAATAATCCTCGAGGCTGCAAGAGGAAAATGCAGACCCTGCATTCTGCTCAACAACAACACAATGACACCTGCAGCCTGTCTAAATACAAACATAAACTCATTTGTTCATTGATTAATTTGGGAATCTCAGACCTGCTTTTCCAGGCTGTTTTTTCTTGTTATCTCTGTGATCATGAAAATCCCTTAGGCTCATTAAGAACCTGTCAAGCAATCTTAGAGCAAATAGCATAATTTGACTTAAGCACTTATCATACCATTTTCAAGTCCAAATGCCCTCCGAAGCATTCCCTTTATGCAATGTAGGGAGGGTCCTGTTTTTTAATCGTTTACATTCCACCTCTTAATAAGGCAGCACAGTTTATTTTAATCCATTCACCTAAATGCTTGGATCTCACTCCTGTCACGCTGTGTTTTTATTTTTCCGTAAATAAAAGCCATGGCAATGACAGAATTTTTCCCGTGGCACAATCAAAATGCTTTTTTCCCCCTATTTTATAGACATTTTTTTAGAGGTTCCAACACATAATCTGTCAGGGCTTGGCAAGCCATCTTCTATTTAAAACTCAGACCACCTCTGTCAGAAAAGCAATTACTAGTGAGGGTTTCATTTTAATTTAAATAAGATTACATTACAGTGACATGAAAAGGGGGCACTGCCAGGATGGAAAGAACATGAGTGCTCCTTTTTATCTGTTTTCCCCAGCGCTGGGATTGTGGGAAAAGACATAACTGAATGAAGAAAGACTGTGTGTCTTTGGAGGAGAGTGAAAGAGAGGGTGAATGTCAAAGTGTGTGCCTGTGCAGAAAAGACCAAAAACACGTGCAAGCTTATACCATATTGTGTGGGTACACATGCATTTGAGCGTGTGTGTGTGTTAGAGTGACGCATCCTAAAGCAACCAGATTGTGAATAGTGAAAAGCTATGCTTGCAGACAGAAGAGGACAATTACTGCAATGCCTCAGGCTCAAATCAATATAAAAGGCCTGTGCAAAGCAACATCAATGACATAAAGCCACATGATATGTCATTTCCAACTTTATTTTCATGATCCTTCCTCTAATCCTCTCAGCCCCCACATCTGCGTTGTTTTCTTGCTTCAATCAAAGCCACTGCAAGCTGTGTGAGTATCACGAAAAAGCATTCCAAGCATCCGAGGCTGGCTGGCTCATTACCTGGTGCAAAAGAGGAAGCCGTGTTAGAAAAAGCCAGCAAAGCCAACTGTACCGTGTAGTTGCACCAAGTGTCTCACCCCTAAGGTGAATTCTGAGAAAAAAAAAACTGAGGCGCCTCATGTTGTAATTATTTTATGCTCTGTCTCTCTCTCTTTTCCCCACCCTCATTTCTCATGCTATCCCGCCTTGAATGGAACAGCGGATGAACTTGGGATCGAGTTCATGGGTAAGACAACTTTTCATTGACTGTGCCGAGTGCTCAATCTTTCCGTGTGCCTCACGTCTGTGAAATACTGCATACAAAACACACACAACCAGCACAACAAGGCCGCTCACCTTGGAAAATTAATGTGGGCTAGTCGCCATGGAAACACCGTGGTGGTGAATTAGGTGTATTCTGTCTGCATGAAGAACAGTACCGTTAGAGAGGAGTGATGTAATGAGTATGGAGCAAAGAAAGCGATTCATGTACTGTATAAATCCGTGTCTACTTGCCTACTGTGTACTATGTGAAAATTTCATATCTCGGTAGCGATGTCCAAAATGATCGCGGTTTCCATGAAGTTAGTCGAAATGTTCAAGAAGCAAATAATATCACCAAGTTCTATTTTGACAAAAATATTCCAAGTTGAATCTGCAGTTTTGATTTGCAGATTTACATAATACATTTGGTTTTCTGTACTTGTTGTGTTTGAATATAAGACACAGCTCTATGTATAATTCACTAAGTCTTAAGCAGATAGTAAAACAAGAAGCCCAACAACAGAAAAGTCTTGTATAGAAGCTTACAGCGTTCTGAATTGTGCGATGCTTATAATGAACAAAATATTTTGTTTGCATGACTGAACTGACACATATGCAGTGGACGGATAGTTTTCAGACACACAGCAGCATCTACAACAACAGCAACAACAGTGTGTTACTGACAAGCTGTTAAGTAGCTACAAAGACAAAAGGCCCTTACATTATGAAGTTAATGATTACTAAAATTTAGTAGTCGTTCTGTAGAAAGTTAAAATTGAACTTACCCTCATTTTAAAAGTAGAAGCAATTTAGTTTATATTCTTCAGATAGTGTCGACCATGTTCAAGCAAGTCTCCGTCAGTACTCTTAAAGGTACAGTGTGTAAAATCTCACAACTGGATGTCAGTAGATCACAGATTGCAGTCATTTGAATTCAGTTTTTTTTTACCTCTTCCAATTCAAGCACCTAGCCATAACCCTAACTACGGTGGCCCCTTTAGGCCAAACACATTTTAGTTAGCTAAGAGAGATTAGAAATGTCAAATTTAGACTGCACTCGATAACTGCTTTGGCCAGCATGTTTTAACATATTTGAATATTAACACTTGAATAAACCACAAATAAAATATTTTGTTGTATTTTACATTTTTACTGCTGAGTCACTTCCAAACCTCTGGCTGCCGTTCATCTGCAGTGAGTGTAGGTTGTCAGTATGCTGTTAACCTCAGCTATCAATAGCCCGAGCATTCACATCTACTCACTGATATGGTTCGATGAGTCGGTGTAGGTCACTTCTGTCCAGTGACAGTAATAGTGAGGTGAGTTGTTAAAGATATCCTGAAGTTTTCTTTCAGTAGGCACTGCTGTTTTTCCTGGCCATCTCAACCCAGTGTATATGTAATGGGTTAATCCAAACTTTATGTGAATGTATCATTTTGTTAGAGAACATAATTACAGACTAATCAATGTGTATTCATGAGTACATTATTCTTTTTTTAGATTAAATAACCTAAAACCAAACCAAGTTCAATTAGGAGGCTGAGCCTTTTTCTGGTGTAGATGTTTAGTCAAGTTTAACAATAGGATCTAAAGTATAATATAAAATATAAAAATCCACAGAAGGTCAAATACTGAAATGAGAAGCAGTGCATATAGATTTTTTTTTATTCTCTGGATTTTCATTGGAGTTACTTTAGGTACTTCTCTACTTTCCTACAGACTGTCAACAAACTAAGAGAAAAAAAACAAGGGAGGCGAGAGACAGTCTCATCACCCCAGACTACACACACATACACTGCAACACCGTTTTTCATTTTCTCTTTTCCCATCTTTTTTTCCACTTTCTGCCTTGCTTTTGTGCATACATAAAAACTAACACTGCATGCTATGAAGTTTTCCATTAACATGGCTTCATACACTGCTGTCACATCACACGCTAGCTCCAGGAAATAGAGGGAGGGAGAGGATGTATGCCCTGCAAACAGCATTCCTCACTTCAGTAACTTTAATCTGGGGGACTAAATTAGTTCAGAATGCTACTGGAGGTGGGCGGATGCATTAGAGAAAATGAGAGCAGGACTGATCAATTGATAGCCGGACAGGTGACAGACAGAGGTACAGATAGGATTATTATTATTATTTTTGGTTGGGTTTCTTATTCATTGTGTTCCATCATGAGTTCGTCTTTTCTTTATCAATGAATTGTTTGATAGCTTGTTATATAAGTCTGATATGTGACAGTCTGAGACAGCCTGTCAGACTACAGCAAAGCTCCGTTTGAAGTAGAATTGAGCGCTCTAAAAGTAATCTTGTCTTTTGATTTTCTTGCTTTTTTTTTTTTTAGCCCAGCAACTGAAGCTCTTTGTGACTCAGAATAGTTGACTCTGATGTTTTGCAGGCTGAATACCCCATTTTCTCATGGATTCTTTAGCATGAACTTCATTATAGCACGTTATTCTTGTCAAGTGTAGAGTGCATCGCTGGCATAGCGGCCATATGGGATTGTCTTGTCTTTGAGTCAAAATAACACGGCTTAGCCAATATAGCTAAGACTCTTCACTTTGGTGGGGTTCTTTTATAACGTGCTGTTGCATCTAATTTCAAGAATGCCTTGTAGGCATCTGGCATGAAAGGCCTGTAATGGTTTTATATACAGACTGCATGTCGGTTTTCCTTGCAGCCATTCAGCAGAGCTTTGTAGACAGCTGTTTTTATGTTCACATTATGGAAAAGCCTTTTTCATCCCTCAAAAAAAAAGGGGGGGGGGGGGGGAGGCAAAGGCCTGTCTCAGGTGGTGCTCCACATGAGCACTGATAATGCAGGAGCAGGAAAAAATGTTTTCAATATCTTTCAGATATGCAACCATGCAGAGGTCATTTCACTGATGGTAAAGGCTGGAGGCTTTACAGGGACATGGATTTCCAAGTGGCACATTACTTATAAACAAAGAAAAAAGCCAACTTTTACTGAGCAGCTGCAGGACATTTCTCCTCTTCTACCTGCACAGCAATAAACAAACACATTTTTTTTTAAATCCCTTTAAAATTATAGGATAGAAGCAGACTATACAATTCAGTAATTCAGGAGCTTATATTGGGTTTTTTCATATATATACATAGTTATATTTGCGTCATTACACAGTATATTGTCGATTGACTATTTTTTCCAACTCAATAATTTCTCATTTCAGAACATTTATTGTTTTAACAGTAAAAAATGTGATCCAGCTTAACCAAGCTAACCCCCACTATTTATTGGTTGACCGTATTAAATAAGCAATCATGTGCCACAGCAGGCCACTCCTGCAGCATTTCTATGGATCACTTCTATATTTAATTCATCCTGCTTCCCTTCTATGGGAGCTGAGTGGGTAGTTTGGACCTCCAATGTTTATATATATATTCACATACTGTCACTCCAGGATATGTTCAGATTTTATCTTTATCTGTTGCCAGAAGCACTCTAATTTTAAAAAGGTTTCTCTCCTGTTTGAACTCAGTTACATCATACTATCAAAAATTGTGTTGATGCAGCACTGATGTAATGCAGAGGAAGAAAGCGGTGGGGCGAGGGGAAAAAAACGGTGCAAAACAGAACGCATGGTTGCACTCAAACGTTAGCTTTGAACAAAAACGCTCTCCAGCAGTATCTGCCCTCAAAAACAAGAGTTGAGGGAAGTTGATAAACCTGGACCGACAAGCACGGCTCAAGAAGACCTCCCAGGACAGTTCTCTGTTGACAACATCAAAAGCCACAGACAAGCCCTTAAAGGTCAGGAGCAGGTTGCGGTGATGTTCTCTGCACTTTCCCCTGCAGTTGTCAAGGTAGTAAAATCAGACACAGGGGGATTTGTTGTTTTTGAGTGATCAAGTAATGCCACAGGACGTTGCCCGTAAGGTCATGGATGCTGGTGGATCAGAGAAGTGTCTCAAACTCTCAGCGACTTTTGTGGATTAGTGATATGAGTTGCTGGTTATGGATTGTGCTCATTTTGATCATGAGATAGTATTGTCATGAGAGTTTCTGCTAAGCCAGTGGGTGCGTGCCCTTGAACTCCACACCGTGCACCGTGCTAAGTATTTCAGCGCCACAATCCAGTTGCTCAGTGAGACAGATATTTGCTGGGATCAACTACAACTTGTCCCAGCTGCTTGTGACCTTAAGCCTCTGCCGCTGACGTGCAGGGGTCTGACAAGAAGCTCCGGGAGCATTCATTTGCTGCTAATTTCCTGTCGCCATCAGTCTCTGAATGCTGACACATATGCAACCCTTGCATGCACGTACACACCAAGTGCTGGTCCTGCTGTGCAGACAGTCCATCGGTCCCTGCTGGGTTTGTCTGAACGAAATGATTATCACACTTCAGTTAGCACGTCACTGAGCCCTGCCTGTGTCTGCCATGTCCCTATCTCTTCCTCAAACATTGACATTTACTGACAGCAGCATTGGTCGCTTTATGCAAATGCAGATTGTGGGCAGATGTCTGCGCGCGGTTTCGAGTGTATGTCATTCCACCCTTTATGTGTATTTGGTATGTTAATTCATCATGATCCATCTCTTCCTCTCAGCTCAATCGCAACCATAGTCCATATCGTTTATGTCACAGCAGAAATTCATTGGACTGAACTGTATTCTCTCCTCCACAGAGAGTGGTGACACCTACCAGAGGCAGGTGCTGTCCATCTTCAGCATTGCCTCGGGGATCTGTCTTCTTGGAGTGGCATGTATGGCTCTCTACCGCCACAACAAGTGAGTGATGCCAGCGAGAACCACATTAGTAGCGTATGCCCCCGGCTGTGCAGAAAGAGCACTTTACTATCATGGCATGGAGCCCAATGAAATTCTAAGTGTGAGTCAGCTAGAGGATGTTTTAGCAAGGCAACAAATCTAAATAGTGTAGGATGCATTTGGGACAGATACTCATGTAAGATTTATTTGAAAGTGGTTTTAGCAAGCAGGTGTGTCACAAAATGCTTCACACAAAACAAAATACTCAGATATGGCAAGAGACAGACCAAGTTCAAGTACAGTAGACCCTAAGTGCACGTGTACATGTGTGTGACAAGATAAGAGGGTTTCCTGGTGGCTCAGAAGCAGACCACCAAAGTCAATTATGCATGGCACCAAAGAAGAAGGAAAAAGAAAGCAGAGGGAAAGAACTGGAAGAGTGTGTGTATGTATATTCATTCAGTAGGAGTGAATGAATGCTGTGCTGGCTAAATTAAGCTTGCTAAACAAAAACAAAAAAGGTGGTTTTATTTTTGAGTAGTGTAGTGCCCTGAGCAGTGCAGCACATATTGGTCAACATGAACAGATAGTCCTGGCTCACAGATAGAATTAATGTACTGAAAATTATCCAAAATCACAAGTCCTGTGATAATAAGTATCTTTCCTTCAAAAAAAATAGCTGTGCGCCAGGCTACCGTGGATAAATAGCTTTTCAAACTCCGTGGTTGTTTTTCCTCTCAAGAAAAAATGCGAAATTTTGTTTGTATCAGTACTTCTCAGAAAAGATTAGTAAAGTTTTCAGAAAGGTTGCTTTTAGGTGGTATAACTTCATTATTATTATTTATTAGAGTGGGTTCCTGCAGCACGTTTTAATCCCTCCAAGTCAATAGGTGGTTGGATTATAGTTTGTTAACCCTGTAAACCAATGCAATGATTTGTTGCTTTCCACATTTTTAAAAAGTTTTTTTTTTACTTCTCGCCATCATCCTTTATGCAGGAAACACTTAATGAGTCTCAGCTGCAGACAGAATTTTGCATTCTAGAATTTAAAAATGAACATTTAATGGTGAATTAAAATTTAATCCAAAAGTCTTAGGCAGCAATTAAATTTTAATGCAATCAAATTTTAATCCGAAATGAAAGAACGGTATCATCTTTTTTCCTTTTTTAAAAAAATTTATCATAGCAGAAGAATTTGACTTTTTTTTTGTCACGTTTTGCTGTTTCATTTTTTGTGTGTATGTGTGGTAAAGAGAAAAGCCAGAGTAGGTAAAAATGTGGCAGAACAACTAAAATTAAGTAGTTTAAGAAAAGTGGAATGTCTGCTCATGTCAGCAAACTTGACTTTACTTCAATTCCTTAGGTTATATCTGTTCCCACTGCTATAACTTAAGGCTTCTTGCTGTATGTATGGATATCACTGCATGTGAATTCTCCCTCTCTCCCCGCAAAGATGAGAGAATCCAAACTTTGGCTTTCATAGTAAATCAATAAAACCTTTGTATTTATCGCTTTTACTTTAACTTTCCTTGATTAAATTCATGTAGTTTTAAATTTTATTTTCATGCATTTTTTGTTCATTTTAAAGCTATTTTTGTGGCGCACATTTACCACCTTAAGTTTCACCTCGGAAAAGTAATCACAGTTGAACGCTGAATGTCACTTTCAGCTATGGTTTGTTCCAGAAATGTTAAATTTCACCGTTTTAAAAACCTCAAACTGTCAAAGGATGTTTTATCGCTGCATAACAAAAAATGCATATATTAGTTCATCGTCACAATTCGCACATATGTGTGTGTCTGTCTTCAGTGAGTAGATGTGAAATTCATTGACAGGGCCTATCTTGTCTACTATGTGTGATCTGTAAGTGAGTCTCAGAAATAAATGGTAACAAGTCAATAAATGTAACAACGTTGCCATTAGATGCGTGTGAAGAATATGACCTAAAAAGAAACCGTTATTAAACTGTGTAACAACGAAAAAGAAGAATGAATCTTCAGCAGAGCAAATGCAGCTATTGTAGGGAGGTTTTTTCTGCCTCATAGAAATCCCTTTGTTTTCCTAATTGCATGCTGTATTGTCATCAGTCTATCCATTGTTCTGGATTATTTCTTTAGTTTTGTTGTAGACTTACATTTGTTCTCCCTTTTTCACCGGCACATTTCCTCCACAGGAGACACAGGGAGAAACTCCAGGCTCATTTCTCCGACAGCCGCAGCCTCAGAGACTGTACCGTCAATGCCTCCGGCCTCATGTCCAAATCTACCCCCAGACTTCAATACAGCCTTCAGCTCCAAAAGGTGCGTCTTTATCAATGATGTATTTATTCATTTCCAGTCACACCCTAATCATCATTGTCACCATCTTCTTCTTTATATACACAGTACTTCATATACACATTATAGTCTTTTGAGTTCCTGACAGGATGATTTATGATCTAAAATACGTCTTAATAATCTCTCTACTGGCTCGAGTCTTTTGTTCACACTCGTATCTGACATAGGCTGAGAGGCAGTGGGGAATTATAGCTTAAAATAAATGCATCACACATTACAGAGGAAAAATCTGCCTGCCATGTTCACTGTGACAGATTCCTGTGACAAACTGCAGAGTAGAAATTATAATCTGTTTTGGTGTCAAGGATCCTGAATTCTAAAGAAATCCAGCAGAACTTTATTGATAGCTAAATGTGATTGTGCTTGTGCATATTCATTTTAGTAATATCACAAATAACATTTTAAAGTGATTGGTTTGAAGCCGGCTGCTAAACTTTAAATTTTGAGTTAGTTAGACATTCCTCGAAAACCAATGCTTTCCAGAAACAACCACATACAGCAATAATAACAAATACAATCTACGACTGCATGCATAATACTCTCAATAGCCTAACAGGGCTTACACTGATTGATTGATTGCTTTCCTATTATCCCTCTCCACATGCACTTACATCGTGACGTCAGACACATACTGTATACTGATGTTGAAGGAGTAGAAGTGCTCCACTTTAAAGTGGAGCAAATCAAATCAAGGAAAGGTAGAAAATGTCAGAAGTGACAAAGCTCAAAATATTTAACTTAGTAAGCAGTAACTATGAACATTGTTTTACGGTGTACAAGGATACAGTACTGTGCATAATTCTACCACCAATATTCTGTCCAGGTCTTGTGTAATTTGGCATAATACACCTTTTTTTCCTGGTTTCTCTTCCTTAAGAATGGCTTCTCGACAGCCATGCATCAAGATCATTTCAGTGAACAGTAAATGGAACAAGTAAAGGGCCAGATGCCTCTCTCAGGTCCTATATAAGGTCGTTGGAGTTTTTCCTTAAGTACATGACCTTTAGATGCTGTTTATCTGCTGTAGATCATTTTTAGGCCTGCCACTTCTTCTTTTGTCAGCCTCTTGTCCAGTTTCCTCGTTTTTTAAAAGGACACACTGCACACCATGCCCAGATATGCCAGGTATTTGGCTAACAGACCTTTGGGAATCACATTATTTGTGCAAAACTCCTATTTTGTGCCTGCCAAACTGTTATCTTTGGCATTTTTGTCGATTCAACCAAAGAAAGCGGGTGTTCTTTTTGACAGGCTCCTAGTAAAAAGTGCATAGAGATAAAATTTAAAAATGTATATTTGCTAAGTCGGCTGTTATGAGTGGACACAACACAGGTTCATTCCTTAAGTTAGGTGCATTTTTTTATGCTTGAATGATTTATATGTCAGTGTTAATTGGCTTTACAAATAAACAAACGGACAAAGAAAGATTCCTCTGGGAATGATCAGGCACGAGAACTGAAGTGGAAACAAGTTAAAAAGCAGCTAATGATGAAAGGAAAACCTCGGAAAGCATGCAGAACAATTGCAATTTCAACCAAGCATCACTCCGTTGAAGCAAAATATAAAGAAATGATAGGTGGCTCGAGACTTTTTCACAGCACTGTACATTAGACATAAGTCATGTAAGTTCAGGCCAGTTGTTTTCCCTGGCTAAATAAGGTAACTGTTGTATATGGTGATGATGGTTACATATGGGATTGGTGCTTTTTGATGTATACATGTATATATCTTATCAGTTATGCAGAATCTCAATTTTGGTGGTTAGCATGAATGTATGCACTTAAATGTCTAGTCCTGAGTCCCATCGGCTATGGACTAAAAATTGAGGGGAAAAAAAAGTTGTGGAGGGGAATAGAGAATTTAACAATAGACACATTTGTTGGCTTTCACCATATTTGCTGGTAAACTAGTATGTTTGATGTGTTGCTGGACTTAAATCAAACTAAAATTAAAATTAAGTAAAATATTATGAAAAGTCTGGTTACTTTCACTTTCACTGGCTGCTGTTTTTTTTATATATCAGAGCAGGATTCTTTTAATTTGCAAAACACAGGTTATAGCTGCTCTGCCAGACATTTCTTCCTTCACAATTATTCCATTCTGGTGGTTAAAAAAATAAGTGAGTGATAACAATTTTAGTTATTGCAGTTCTACACTTTTGGGCACTTTTATTGGCAATTTTTATTTATTTGCCAATAAAAAGTTTGTGAAACTTGTGAATTGTGGTTGTGATTGTTCTCCACTATGTAATATAAACATTAAAAAAAGATCTAAATAAAACTGAAGCAGCAAAGGGCACAAAAACAACAACTTTGTGCCACTGCCAAATGGCAGAAACACGGTGCTATTATAATCAAAATGGCAAGTTAAAGTACTGCATTATCATAACTATTAACAACAACAACAAAATACGCAAAAAGATTTACCTCAATTATACATAACAGGCTAAATAAATAAGATTTTGGGTGTTTTACATTTACCTAAAAATGACTCTTTTGATAGTAAAAGTCCCCAGCCAATGAAGTTGATCTACATAGTAAACGTTGCTGGAATTCTGACCTCTTTAAATAGAAGAATGTAAAGTTGTGCCCATACTCTGGATCATGAATCCTGAATTCAACATCCAAGCACAGCAGCACAGTCATAATCCACAATGAGCACAAAACTGTACATTACAGCAGGTTCATGTGTTTAAAAAGTTGGATTTTGCAAATTTGAACTACATAACCCTCAACCAACTCAAAAACTGAAGGAGACTAATATTATGTAATCATTTATCAACTAATAAACACATAGCATCAGCTCTAGGAAGAAAATTTCATCCAGGCGGGCAAATAATTCTTGGTTAAGAAAAAAAATGGCAAACCATAGAAGAAAAAGTGGCTCAGAATTCATTAGAAGCCACCACAGCCTGCAGCAGCAGCAGACACTGCAGAGGAAACAAGTGACCCAGACATTCTTAGAAAAAGCAGAGAGAAGACATGGATGGCACTGATAAGGCTAATGTCTCCACAGAGGGGTAATTGCACTCTACTGCACACTTGTAAAGGTTTCATCAAAGAGTGCGACCGCTTGGCATAATGCGTTCCTACTTTCTTTATTTAATTAGATGGATTTTTTTGTTGTTTTTGTTTTTAAAGAAGTTCAGTGTGCAGTCTTTCTTTTATCATTTCAGGAAGTTATATGGAGTAGTAGTCCTTCATGTATCAATGCTAAAACGATAGAGAGATCAATTATAGATTTGACGTTTCTACTTCTGAAACATAAATAGTTTACAGCTTCCACAAATCTCATTTTAATATGTATGGGTACTAAGGTAGCAAGGTTATTAATACTGATTAATACTATAATACTGATTTCTTTATTTTCTGTATGTTTTTCACCCTTAAATGTTTCACATCATCAAAGAAATTTAAATATTAGTCAAAGATAACACAGGTAAACACAAACTGCAGTTTCTAAATGAAGCTGTTTATTAAGGGTAAAAAAAATCCAAGCCTACGTGTCCCTGTGTGAAAAAAATGATTGGCCCCTAAACCTAATAACTGGTTTGCCACCCTAAGCAGCAACAACTGCAATCAAGCCTTTTCGATAACTGCCAATGAGTCTTTTACAGCGCTTGTGGAGGAATTTTGGCCCACTCATCTTTGCAGAATCGTTGTAATTCAGCCACATTAATGAAGATGTTTTTTGGCAAATCTGAGACAAGCCTTTATGTTCTCTTCAATGGATACCATTTTTGCAGAGTGTCCTGAACTCTGGCCTTAACTGAAACATGTGAACCCTACGGTTCATTAATGTTGTTTTACTTTCTTTTGTGACCTCCTGGATAGGGATGGGTATCGTTTAGGTTTTATCCGATACCGGTGCCAAACCGGCACTTTTGAAACGGTGCCGGTGCTTAAACGGTGCCCGAACCGGTGCTTAAAGAAAGGAGAACACAAAGTTGGTCCAAAAACCTCTCATGGTCAGCTGTTTTTTTGTAAAAAGATAACAATGTTAGCCTTTTCTGCAGCTATAGGGCATATATGGTATCACTCTTGGCTGGAAGCAGTCCTTAATCAATGGAAAAAACACAAACTTTGTCCAAAAACCTCTCATGTTTAACTGTTTTCCACTTTTTCTTTGGTCATTTTAGCATTTTTGGCCAGGGTGAAGGGAGCATCTGCCATCAAACAAGAAGACAGCCGCATGTAACTACGACGGTGTTTGCTAGTTCACCTTACATGCATTAATTTAATAACGTGGTTAGCCTACTCAACGTAAATTACACACGGACAACATTAAGCTACTCACGCAGAGAAGAACGGCTGCTGCTGCCATCATCACCCTCATCATTTCTGCTACACTGGCAGGGCTACGGGCCAGGACTCTACTCTTCAGGTTCTTTGGGGATGTTGGTAACTCGGTGCATTTCTCGGCTTTTAAAAAACGCTATGGCACCGGTATGGCACCGGATACCGGTAGCCATCCCTACTCCTGGATAAGTCGTCGATATGCTTTTGTAGGAATTTTGGTAGTCCAGTCTTTCCTGGAAAGCTTCGCCACTGTTCCAAGTTTTCTCCATTTGTGTGTAATGGCTCTCACTGTGATCCACTGGAGCTCGAAGGCTTAGAAATAGCTTTCCACACCGGTAGATGTCTGTGATTTTGTTTCTCGTGTGTTTCTTTAGATTGTGGCATGATGTGTTGCTTTTAGAGATCTATTATGCTGCTTTCCTTTGTCAGACAGGTTCTATGTAAGTGATTCCTTAATTCAGCAGGTCTGCCAGTAATCATCCCTGAATGTATTTACTGAAACTGAACTCAGATTTTCAAAAAAAAAAAGGTTAATCACAGTTAATTCGAAATAGGACCAGGTAGTTTTGGAAACCTTTTCTCCCTTAATGAATGAAATCATCATTTAAAAACTGCATTTAGTATTTCCTCAGGTTATCTTTGTATAATATTAAAATGAGTCTGGTGATCTGAAACATGCAAGTGTCACAAATATGCAAAAAACTAGGAAATTGGTAAGAAGGCAAACACTTTTTCACACCACTGTATATGGAGGCTTCTTTAATAATTCAACAATGTCTGGTGTCACCCACTGAAACAAACACCCCTTAAGCTAACCCCACCCACGGATCTGCAGTTGGCACCATCTGAAAGCTTTTCGAGGGTGTCATTTGAAAATCATGGCTCTGGGCAGCTGATCGCTAAGACGCTGTACCACCTTTGATGCAAATGTTAAAAAAGCTGTTAAGTAGTTGTGTTTAAGTAATATTAAAAAAATGCTTTCATATAAGCACAATAACCAGCACAACAGCAACCTAAAAAAGGGGAGACTCAGATGGTGGTATCGGGAATGTGTTAGGGCTCAGCGGGTGAGGCAGTGAAGCCCTGCATCCAACCACGAAATGCATTGAATGCTAGACAAAGGAAGGAAGCCAGGAGGAAGGCAAAGACAACACGGAAACACAAGCTATAATAGAACAGTGTGAGGGAAGCTTAAGGTGGGATGTGAAAGATCACTGGCTATAAGCACCCAGGAGGGGGCATGAGCTGTACAGACCAACGAAAGATTAACAAGTGAAACCTGTTTTTCCACAGATTTGACACAATGACCCCAGACCACAGCTTCTCTCCACCCACTCCCTCAGCTTGTAACCATCTAGGGAGAGGACATGTGGGTGTGGGTGGTGTAGTCCTACAATATCTCTATTTTCTTTAAAGTTACACAGACAAAATGAAAATACTTTCAAAGGAAGAACAGAGCAGAGTGTTCTTAAATAGGCTCAAAACATTTGGTGTATGCAGCATAACCCAGCATCAAAGCACAATGGGGGTTTTTGTGCATGTGTTCAAGGCAGTAGGATGGAGGATGAGTGCAGCGAGCTAGAAAAAAATGTCTGGCTCTGACAAGGCAGGTGCAAGAGGGGAGGATAAAACTGAAGTCCTTTTTTAGTCATTGTCTTCCATTTGAAGTCTCTAATAAACTAATGCGGCGCTCAGTTGTTATTCACTCTTTGAATTCTGGGATTAAAGAAAAAGGCATTTCCCCTCTAGGTGTGATCACTAAAGACATATATGCTGACATGATGAAAGCATATGCAAGACAAATTAAACCCTCAGCTTTTTTTAAAAATATACACCTGGTCACCTTCACACTCCTTATAGAATAAATTTAACTCTTGTATTCAAAGCATAACGTCACTCCTAAGAGGCACACTCTTGAAACGGCGTGCATTTGATGTAAATGGTGGCGACGCCAGTAAAGCTGTGTAAAAACCTACAAAATCCACATCAAGATGGAAATTATGGAGAGATTAGCTTTAGGAAAATATAATGATTTGGGTTATATTAGACCCTTATGGTGCATTAGCCATATGTTAAGAACATGCATGGACATGGTCAAGGCAACCTGCTGAAGATCAAACTGAGTGTCTGAATGAGGATGAAAGGCAGTTTCAATTACTTTAAATGTGGCATGGTTGAGTATTTCAAAATCTGGTGCTCTACTGGGATTTTCCAAAACAACCATCTCTAGGGTTTACAGAGAATGGTCTGAAAAAGAGAAAACTTCCAGTGAGCTGCGGTTCTCTGGGTGAAAATTGATGGTGTTGATGCCAGAGGGCAGAGGAGAATGGCCAGACTGCTTTGAGCAGGAAGGCAACAGTAACTGATCACTAGTAAACAATCATTCGTCAGAACTAAAGTATGCAGAATGCACACAACATTGAACCTTGAAGCAGATGGGCTACAGTGGCAGAATACCACATCAGGTGCCACTCCTGTCAAGAAACCGAGCATAACATTTGCATAGGCATACCTAAAGTGGACAGTAGAAGATTGGAAAAGTGTTTCTTGGTCTGATGAGCCTCGATTTTTGCTGTTGGCAGGGTCCGAGTTTTGCGTAAATACCATGAAAGCATCGATCCAACCTGCCTTGGATCAAGAGTTCAGGCTGCTGGTATAATGGTGTGGGAGATACTTTCTTGTCTGTGAAGGTTCTCAGTCATCCAGGTCATCGTAGTCTAAGGAGCTTGGAAAGAAAAGCGTCTGAACTTGAAGACGTTTCACCTCTCATCTGAGAAGCTTCTTCAGTTCTAGGGTCAAATAGTGGAGAGTCCCAGGTTTAAACCCTGTGGGAGTTTCCCCCCAAGAGGGACAAATCGACACCCTAATGATCCTCTACCTAATCACACGAGCCAAGGTGTGAAAACGGGTGTAGGTCACAATCAGTCAAGGTTTTGGGTGAGCTCATTGTGAAACCTGGCCCCACCCTATCATGTGATTTCCTGAGGTCAGATGCCCCGAGATGTGAGTGGGCGTTAAGGCGTCTGGGAAGGGACTAGATTATAGATTTCAGAAAGTTTGTGTCATAAGCCACCGCCTCTGTTCAAAGATGGTCGCTCACAGTGGACATAAATGGCCTCTTTTACTCCTCTTTCAAACCAAGATATTTTCTTGGCATACTTTAGGCCCCTTAGTACAAAGTGCTTTCAATTTGATTCATTACAAACTGTACTGTACTCACTATACTCAAATGGCCTCCACGGCCACCAGAACTCTTCTGCGATGTGGTGGAACAAATCTGAAGCAACTGTGTGATGCTTTCATGTCAATATAGACCAAAATGTCAGAGAAATGTTTTTATGTCCTCATCGAATCCAAGCCATGAAGAATTAAGCTAGCTTTGCCAAAGAAACAAACCGCTACTAGCAAGATGTATCTAATAAAATGTCTTGTGAACGTGTAAGAATAGTGTATTAGCTATATGTTAAGCACATGCATGCAAACCTGTATTGACAGCAACCTTCTCCACCATTTTCCTTGTTATGCCTGAGGCGATGACCATCTTTCCGAAAAGATTTAAGGGTTTATATTTTACATGACTACAGGAGGTTGCCCAAGTAAATAGCCATTATTTTAACCACCCCTTAAGAAATACAGATGATTATTATTTTTTGATGTTTTGATAGGGCACCTGAAGTGGAACATGAAGCATTATATATACTGTATGCACATCTGTAGCTATTTCTGTGCATATGTTTCTTCCATCTGCAATTCAGAGTATACATTTCCACATGAACAGTTACTTCAAATACACACTTGTAAACAGCTGGGACTTGTATATATCAAGTATTTTACAAAGGAAAGGAAATGAAACGAAAAAGAGAAAATGAACTGTAAGTACATACTGAAACACCCCTCTGTGTCCACTGTTATTTGAATCAACACCTCTGTGGTAATAATATGTGTCAAATGAAAGAGATGGCTTATACACCCATGAGACAGGCTGCACGGCAACAGACATGCGCTGACATGAAGGAATAGGGTCATACAGGCAACGAGGGCATCAGCTTGAAGCTTGAGTGGTTCTAACTAACTAGTCTTCTAAGAAGAGTCCCTCTCAGGAGTGAGCATGCTATATAAATACTTCATCATATCAGAATATTTTAATGAATGCTCCGGTGTGATTCAAGGCTAGGTTCTCTTGAACCATAGTCGGTTTTATTATCATTTCATTAGTATTATGAAGTAATGTGTTTTTTGTCTAATTTTGTATGCCAAAGACTTTCTCAAGATAATTAGAGAATCGTTCATTTTGATTCATTAGTTTTTATCAGATTGACGTTGTTTAATGAACTTCAAACATCTGGGAAAGGTTTGATGGAACAGCTTCAATTAGCACCCATGTAGTATGTCTCAGAAAGTGTGAAAGTGTAAAGTATTGAAGCTGTGCTTCTGCCATCAGATAATCAAGCAGAGTACAATTATGAGTATGAAATGGATCAGGGCTATTAGCCGCTTGTTCAGCAGGGGTGTTGTGTCAGCTGAAGGGGAGATATGATAACTTCTACAGGTATCTCAGCGACTATTAAAAGGAAAGGACAGTGCAGCCTGAATGTTAAATCCAAATCTGAGCATGGCAGTGCATAATTTGAATGAACTTGTTAACATTTAAATACGGGGTAGAGTCGCATTTGTTGTCCATTAAAAATCTTCACACCTTGGCCTGAAGTGTTAAGACATGCTCTTTCAGTAAACGTACATGCAGTTTTGAGCTGCTAGCTCAAAGACTGTCCTTGTTGAAGAATGGTCAAATATCCTATTATGCACAGTTCAGGACCTGTGATTTGATCGTAATACAAGGGGGATTATGGCTGCTCTGAATGCATAGGTTTGCTTTACTTCTTAATATGAAGGTGATAGTCAACATATTGATGGGGGAGGGTTTTTTCCTGTCACTCTCTCCTTCTCTTGTATTTTCCTTGTGTATGAACATTGCGCTGTGTTTATCCAAGGTTCACAAGTGGCATGAAACAAGGCAAAATTGTGATGGGAGGGAACAAGCAAACTGGGTTACGCCAATGGGCTACGCCACTGTCTGCCAGTGGCAGACCTGAATGGCATGGCAGACTGCCAACAGCTATTTATTTTATCCCCTGACATAGATATCTTCCCCCAGGAAGCTTTGCCATGGCAATTGTTTCACAAAGTGAGGTGTTCTCCCCCCGCAGGGTATATGAGAGGGTGGCCAAATGATACTATTTTCTTGCACAACTAGTGAGCAGCGGTAACAGCTTCTTCTGGGAGCCAAACGGTGTATGGGGAAAAAAAGAGGCTTATCATTCATGAGAACCGTGAACCCAGCACTAAGTCACATGCAATTGCTTTAGTGATGTACAATCAGACAGCGAAAGAGAGAGAGAGCTGTAACTGGAATGACAGAATTATCTCATGACTTAAGTGTTTCACAGAGGGGGTCTCGGGGCGTTCACGGTCACTGTGCCAGAGCTCTGACTGCAGCCTGTTGTAAGATAATAGTGTTAATTTTGATAAGAATAAAGGGAAAGAATTGAGAGGGCAATTTCTTTAGGAAACCATTAATGTAATCTTGTGTTGGATTAATTCTTGAGTGAATCAGGAGTGCTGTGAGGGCCAGTGTGGAGTTTATTCACAAAGTGTCCCCTCCTAATCTGCCGCTTTAAAATGTAAAATGCAATTAAAGACGCTCTGCCTGACTAACCGGGGATACATCAGCGAGAGAACACGCTCGACCTGACTGGGGATTGCTGCTAAACTCATAGAGAATTATCAGCCTTATGTGTTATATCCTAAGCTTCACTTCTGTGTACTTACATAGCTACTTACATTGGACATTTTGTTTTTCATTTTAATCGTTACAGCAGTGGAATCTAGCTACATTTCCGGGTCTTTTGCTGAGTATAACTAATTGAGTATCTGAGTTTCACTAACTGCCTGCGCAACTTTCTTTATTTCTTGCAGAGTTGCACTTCTCACGGATCGTCTGTTAAGGGCGGCAAAGTGGCACCAGGGGCATCAACAGTAGCTCCACCTATTCTCAGCAAAGCACTGTCTAAAGGGAAACGCTTCAGGTACAATTATGACATGCTCTTTTTTTTTTCCTGCCCTGTTTCATATCTGGGGCTGAGTCAGCATGTTTGAGCCATAAGGGGCAGTGAGGTGAAAAATTTAATCATCCCATGTAGTGTAATATGTATATCGTCGAGGCCGCTAACAAAAGAAAACAGATCACATACACATAGAGGTTAGATCTTATATCTGCGTGCATTTTATTGTATGATTATTGGTTCAGCGAGCATGACATAAAAAAGAAAAAACAGAGTAGAGGCTGTCAAGCTAGTTGAGGATGGAGACGTCTTTATTTACATGGCATTCAAGTAAATTGTTCAAAGTAATTAAATGTGTCCTCGGGCATCTCCTGAAATGACTAGTTGAACGCAGATAGGAGCGAACATAATAACACTCCTCCAAGGAGAAGTGAATTTAATGTCCAGAGTTAAACACTGACTCAGCCCAATTTTTATGCCATCCTTCAAATGACAGAAGATTCAAGGAAATGAACAGCGTTTTTGCTTTTTGCTACGAGGGATATCGCAAGCAGGGTTGCTTTGTGATCACAGCACTCAGTACCAAATGCTGCAGTTTCCAATCCTCAGAAGAACACAGGGATGTGGATATAGGCCGCGCTACAATGGCCTCATCTGAGCTGTTTACAGAGACGTTTCATTTGCTTTGATGATATGGATGCAGGCACACTTTGACAGTTAATGCTATTCAGTCACACGACATGTAAGCCTGCCATCTTTTCAAAGAAGTTTATTTTCCTTAGAAGCTATTACACGGATTGTTGATCCTCATACTTGTTGCCTGTTACCTGAGATGATTGGTACCAAATCTGAATAACAGTGTTGGAGCTGCACATTATGTTACAATGCAAGATATAGCACTGTGCAAAAGTCTTGAGCCACCCTTTTCTTTGTATTTTTGCGTGGGAAATGGTACATAATTGCAGTGATTAAAACTTGCAAACATGCATGGAAATGAAGCACAAACAGGCAAACGCAAGGCTTTCTAGCTTCTTTCAGGAGTCTTCAAAAATAGTTCTCCAGGCTTGTTGAAGGAAATTCAAAGCTCTTCTTTGGATGTTGGCTGCCTTTTGTTCTGTTCTCTGTCAAGATGTTCCCACTGCTGCAGTATTATTGAGGTCTGGGCTCTGGCCAGATCAGTCTATGACTGATAGTGCTCCATTGTGTGCTCTTTCTTTTCAGGTATACTTGAACTTCACTGGGAATATGTTTTGAATCATTTTCATGCTAAAATATAAAGCCGTTTCCAATCAGATGCTTTCCAGATGGTATTACACGCTGGATTGAAATGTAATTATTTTTCAATCAGTTTTGACAAGATCGGCAACGCCACTGGCTGAAATTTAGCCCCAAACCACCACAGAGCCTCCACCATGTTTTAAAGATGGTTGTAGACACTCAATGTTCTGGATCTCCTCCATTTATACTGGTTAAATAGTTCTAATACTGTTTTATGACTTGTCAAACTGCATTAGCGTTCACATTTTCCATAGATTCAACAAAAGAAAGGGAAGCAAATTATCTATTTTTGCAACTAGCTGCAAATAGTTTTTTGCCAAGTTGTTATGTGTGGACAAAATGCTGATTCACCCCTTGAGTCAGGTGCCTTTTTTATGCTTGAATGAATTTATAGGTCAGTGTTGTGGCTAGACAAAAAAACCACCACTTTCATAAAATTACAAGAAAATCTGGCTCATTAAAAGAGAAATAGAAAGAAATCGGGGTGACTCAATACTTTTAAACACAACTGTTGTGCATAAGTTTTAACATATTTATTTAAACCCTCATTATTTTTGGTTTAGCGTGATGGATTTTCCATATTCTGCATCAAAAGCACAGAATACAGAATGTACAGAGATTAAAAGAGCCTATGTTAGGGTAGAAAACGGTGAATGGCGAGCTTGTCTCTATATACCGAGGAAGGTTTTTTTTTATGTGTGGCTGACTGCGATGCCACCTTTAGTGAAAGCCCCACTGTGGCAGCAGTTATTCTGTTTTAATGGACCAGTGCTGTGTCAAAGAGGAAAGTTTTTTACAAAAAAAGGTTGTCATATGTGGCTGCGGGGATGGTACCATCTCCCTCTGGTGTTTTATTCTCCGCAGTGTCGTGCAGGTGCCTCATGAAGGGCAGCTGACAGTCAATCATCTGTTCAGCTTGCTCTCAAAGTAGGCCGAGGCAGGGGAGAACTAGACTGTGATGGATGATGTTGAGATGCTTTCAGCTATTGACCTGAAAGTGGACCACAACGTGAGCTATCAGGAGAACTGCACCATAAACATGTGTCAATATGGCCTATCAATACTGCTGAAAATGGTTACCTGTGTCTCATTGGTTTATAATTAGGCTGGATTATATGCAAACTGATTCATTTGTAATGCAGATTGCCTCTGTTGAGCTGAGATTTTGTTAAATGTCACAATACGATTCTAAAACAGCTGTAACGTAATCTTTAACCAACTTAGCATTAATACGTTAGTGCATCTGAACCTTCTGTAATTAGCATTAAGCACATTTAAGGCTGACAGGATTTGTTGTTTTGCACAAGCAAACGTTATCCTTTAATACACGTCACCAAAGGCATTAGCAATATCTTGCCTTGCAGTCAATGGAAATGTCTGCAATAGAAGATATTTGTTTAAAACCCATAAATATCATCCAACGTTTGCACTAGTGGAAAATCCAGAAGATCTTATCAACATTTTTGAAACATGGTTTGTTGCAGAGAGCTTCTCTGTGAAAAATAGTTAGGACAGTCTTCTTCAAAAAAGACAGGTGATTGACTGAACCATCTGCGCAATAGCCGCACCATGGACTAAACTCAAACAGCAGATCAACAAGCCACAGGACAACCAAGGAACATCAATGAGGGGAAGAAAACAACAGATTCGGAAGACCTTGAAAGCTTTGAAAGCTAGCAAGATTTCTTAAAGAAAATATGCATATAAAGGACTCCTAAAGATACTTAACAAATACTTTGTTAGGTGATTACATATAAGATCCATTATTAAAGGTAAACCAGACCTTTAGTTGACCTTATACACCCCATAGTTCCTCATAGGACTCCCATTTCACCGACTTCAGTGCGCCTTTGATTGCATGCAGTAGTTGACAAACTTAGTAAGATGGATTCTCTGGTGATTATGAATCTCGTGTGAATCCAGATCTCTTGTAAGGTAAATCAACTTAAGTAGAATTAATCCTTTGAGGACTACCATTGCAGAATGAGAAGGGCAAAAACGGATCGTTGAATGAAACGGATGAACCAGAATTGGTTTGTAAAAATGCTGCAACCTCAGTGGTGTGGAATTGGTTTAGCTTTCGTCCGTCAGATACACACCAAAGCACAATTTTTGGTAGAGCATGCAAGTAGGCCGTCGTTATTACCGTGTTTTTCAGAAAATACGGCACACTTAAAATCCTTTGATTTTCTGAAAAAGCGACAGTGCCCCTTATAATCCGGTGTATGAATTCTGGTTGTGCTTACTGACCTTGAACCGATTTTATGTGATACACGGCGCTCGAAAATCTGTCAAAAAATGTTTTAGTATGACTTTGATAAGCTATGAAGCCGCACCGCTTGATGGATTGTCGGAGCATTACAGGTATCGTAGGCAGGAGCCTCGCGGAGTGATACGTACTGTGCTTCAACGTATTGTGTTTGTATAACCTCTTTTTAAGTTTTGTGGATATTATACATGGTTATGCTGAGGATATGTCGGCCAATTTTCACTGGAAATGGTTAAACTGTCAGCAAGGAATTTGCATTAAAAAACAGCTGCTTGTTTAAGTGAAAATACATTGATAGGTTTTTTGGTTTTGTTTTTTTTGCACTAATAAAGTTGCAGAGTTGTAAATTATTTTGTCCCGTGTTAATTATATCATCAGTTATATCGTTATCGCAAATTTTCAATTTATATATCGTGATAAATATTTTTGCCCATATTGCCCTGTCATACTCAGCCTATTCGTGGGTATGCTGCCTTTGATGGCAGCTGGGAATTTCTGACTCCAGAACTGAGATTTTTCAGCCCTGATTTCCATGATTTAAGTCATTCAGCCAAGAATAATTGGCATTACAATGCTGGTTAAATATGAACTTAAAACCTTGTGCCATGTGTTATCTAGCACATCAGCGCCAAAAGCAATTAAATCTTTATTTTGTTCACCTGATATAATATTTGACAAAGGATGTATTGAGCTTGTTTTTCCTGCTCTTCTGCTCCTGCAGTTAAATGAACTACACGCCTGTTGATTGCAGAAAAAAAGCTCAAGGCAACCATCGTTCATCAAATGTTTAGAGGGCAAAAATCATTTCGATTCGTAACTTCGCACTTGCGTGTCCTATTGAATGCGGTAATATGTACGAGTTGCTTTGATGAAAACAGTGGACTCCTGCTGACACAAGTCAATTGCTGTTTTCACTTAAATTCAGTTGATTACAATGATTCCTTTGTCATGATGGTATTATGAGAAAATTGTAGTAAGAAGCCTAATCAATGTGCTGAAAGCCGCCACGTGTGGCTTGTACATGTTGAGTAGGGGACATAATCAGTATCCATAGTGAATATCAGAAGTGCTATGTGGGTGTTTCCTGCTGGTTTAGTAGAAAATGGTGTTTACTCTGAAAATGTGGCATACTTTTTCCATTTTTTTAACTCACCTCAGGTTCTTTGTCACATGCCATCCCCCTCTGTTTTCCTGCCGTTTCTCTCTCTCTGCGATATGTCCGGTAAAGGCATTAACAGAGGGAGGAAGTGGTTTAAATAAGTACAGGATTACCCTACCAACCAGGCTTACCCATTTAACATCAGGGGGTTGCACAGTCTTGTTGAATTGTGGAGATAAGCAGCTGCCTTTCCGTTTTAAAAGGTTCAACTTTTATCATTCAGTAATTACAACAGCCCCCAAAAAATCATGTTTTCATGTTTTTTCCAGTTAATCCTAATTTTAAAAAAATCAGCACGCTAATAGCCAACAAAACGGACAATATTTAGCTGTATTCATATCAACTTTTTACAACATCAGTCGATATAAAAGCCAGCAAACACTAGAGCCAACATTGTGTATGCTTTTTGTTCCACAGCCACGGACATCAGCAAATTACTGTAGCAGAGCGTTTTTTTGTTGTTGTTTTTTTCAGTGTTCCAGTGGTTTATCAATTATTAAGCAGTCATCCACTGGACTGCATGAAAGAAAAGGAATCAGGGAGTTCAGTTTAATGACTGGCAAGAAAATCCTAAAGTTTGAACATCTTGATTACTATTTCAATAACAAGAAGAATCAAACAATGCAGCACTTCATACACAAGCCATTTTTGTGCTGCGCCAAATTATTCAAGAGCCAAAATCAAGCTGTGAGAGCGTGTGGTGCTGATTTTTGTTTAATGGTTCAATACAAAAAAAAGTTATTTACACGACAATAATAATATGTTTCAGCTCTTTTCAGTGGTTCAGATTAACTAGCACAATCAACTGACATATTGATCACAGAGGATTTGCTGGTAAGCAACGATCAGGGTAGCCACGGTGTCTTAAAGAAATTCATAATAACATCAAAATAATTGAGTGTATTTTGTGATTACATATTCATTGGGATCTGTTTGTCTTTGCATGATGTGCTCACACATCAGATTGCATTATGGCTCGGTGTACCTTGGATTTAATACCATTGCTTCATTACTGCAGACATCCAGGGATCTGCTTTGAGGCAGACCACCTACTGCCCACAGACCAATTTAAAAACTGTGTGCCTAAACAGGAAGCTCAGTCTCTAAAGGCAGCTGCTTCTATCATTAACAGCAGTAGAATATCAGTATGTAAGCTAGAGGTCATTTTCAAGGTGCAGGATAACCCCTAACAATACATGGCATTTATTTGAAGTTCACAGAAAGAAAACACTAAAGCAGTGTTTTCTATATGTTCTGGACGATAAAGGTCTGTATGGAAACTTCGTTAGCATGTTAGCACTTGCTTAACCATGCTAGTGCATGGCTCTTTGGATCAAAATGACACTTTAAAATGTAACATTAAAACTGTAAATTATCCTGTAATTTGCGTTGAATGGCTAAATCAAAAATTATGGAAATAATCAAATTCTACAAGTAGGAGTGACATTGTCTTCTTGGTGATTCCCAGCTTCCAGCATCCATCACTGACAATAAAATGTGTAAACACAGATGTTAATTCAAAAATGATTGTTTAAAATGTTGAATGTTCGGTCCATGAATCCATCCATCCATTTTCTTCCGGTTGAAGCTCACAGGGGCCACAGGATAAGCAGAGAAGCCCAGACTGGCCTCTCCCCAGCCACCTCCTCCAGCGTATCCGGGGGAACACCAGGGCGGTCCCAGGCCAGCCGAGTGATATAATCTCTCCAGCATGTCCTGGGTCTGCCCAGAGGTGGGATATGCCCAGAACACCTCACTCAAGATGCGCCCAGGAGGCATCCTTGTCAGATGCCTGAACCACCTCAACTGTCTCTTTTCGATGTGGAGGAGCAGCGGCTCTACTCTGAGCCCCTCCCGGATGGCCTAACTCCTCACCCTGTCTCTAAGGGTGAGGCCAGCCACCCTTTGGAGAAAGCTCATTCCCGCCGCATGTATCCGCGATCTAGTTCTTTCAGTCACTAACCAAAGCTCATAACGATAGGTGAGGTTACTCAAAGAAGGCTTCCCTATTGCTGTGTTGAAGAATAAAGGTGGTCGTACCAAATACCAACTTAAAATATTGACATTAAAAACCAGGAGAGACTCAAGACTTTTGCACTGTTTCCTCTCAAGCAGCAAAGGGTTTTTCATTTAAGCATGTATGTAAAAAACTTTTTATATTAATCTTTTAATTCTAAAGCAGCCCTCAAAGTACATGAAAAAGTATGTGTTTAATAGTGTAACACACCTCTCCTAGAATGCACCGCAGTAAGTACACAGCCTCTTCTCCGGCACCTGGTTCGAGGCAAAATCTCTGTGAGATTTGTTCAATAAAACCCAGGGAGAAACTAGTCCTGCATCTTTACATTCACAGGCAACAAAAACAGAGCATCATCACACTGCTAACCTCCACATTTTCCTTGGGATTAGACCTTTTCACAGCACATATTGCAGGGAAAGCACGGGTGTATTTTTGTAATATGAAAAAACAGCTGCATTCTTCGTAGGTGAGCCAATTCCAAGAATGAATGAACGAATGCTTGGCATGAAAACCATCTTTCTATGCTACATGTGCACTTTGTGAATGTGAATTAATCTAAGCCCCCTTTTCAACAGGTAGAAGGGAGTGAAAAAAAGAAAGCGTAGGGAATGCATACTAATCTTGAAATTAAAACATTTACACTAAAGATATTTTTTGGAGGGGGGTGGCGTTTCAAGCGCATTCGCGTTTCCCTTTAAGACACAGCTTGAGATTTCTCCCATAGTTCCTTCCCTCCTCTCTTGCGGGGGTGGGAAGAGTGTGGAGTTTGCATGTTATCTCTGTGCCTGCGTGGGTTCTCTCTGGGTGCTCCGGATTCCTCCCACAATCCAAAGCATGTTAGGTTAATTGGTGATTTTAAATTGGCCATAGGTGCGAATGTGAGGTTGGATGTTTGTCTGTCTGTCTGCATTAGCCCTGAGATAGACTGGCAACCTGTCTGCCGTGTACCGAGCCTTTCAGCCTGAATTAGATAAGCAGATGAAAATGGATGGATGAATGGAAATGATTCCATTCTTATGTAAATTGTATTGCTTATTGATAACTTACGATTCCTTTCACGTGTATCTGATTCATCTGTCTCATAAGCTTCGATACCAGGGTAATTTCCGCGTCAAGTCAATTGAAGGTGGGATTGGATTTTGTTTTTTCCCCTTTCAAGTCTCAAGCACAAAGGTCGATTTACTCCAGACCATTTTTACATCATGAAACCCTAGAAAGGACATCTATAGCTGATACAACAGATGAATTAGTGAACGGTCTTTACCTAATGATTTTGACCCATCTCTTTTGCATGCTGTCTGGTTTCAGGAGTAGTTCGCTCTCACTCAGCCCAGCCCTACAACGGAGAGAGACTAATTACTTCAGGACTCCACCCATTTCCAGAGGGAAACACAAAATACCCACAAATCTTATTGACGGATCCAGAGTGGCGGGGCATGTCTACAAACACTTGCAGGAGGATGAGTCATCGGACATGGAGTCCATAAGAAGGTGAAACTATTTCTTTGTCTCGTTATTAGTTTTGTCATGTTTGTTTGAGCCAGCAAAGAGGAAATTCTCTTCGCCTCCCTCCACGCCGAGGTCAAATAGCCGGTTCAGTGATACAGACCTCTGGACTAACTAAGGTTAAGTCGGAGTGGCAGAGGGATAATTTAGGGAGAAATGAGTTTATGACTGGAAGACTCTCAGTTCAAATCCGTGAACCAGCCTATGAAATGTGATCCAGGGAAATAAATGAGATCTGCAGTGCCCCCCCTACCCCCCTCCTCTTTCAGCTGGGACTGTCACAATTAATTTGGAGAACACACTTGATCCCAAAAGCGCAACAGTATCATGGTGCTGGGAAAGATGTGTGTAATCCTCGCTGCCACTGGGCTGCTGCTGTGAATGAAAATTTGTTTTATCTGCATGTTTTAACAGGGTTAAAAATACAACGGCTGTGCCAAAGCTAATTACCAAATGATGCACGGGTTCACACGAATTTCTAGCTATCCAAAACGGTTTGATTTTGGCTAATGATCAAGCATGGGAAGCATCATAGTTCACATATCAACAAAATGATTAAATTTCTGTAATTTACAAGCTGAGTATAAAGTACATTAGATGACTGCGGCCTCTTAGAACAGGCTACATGTTGAAATGGATTACTTCCAGGCTTTTGCACATCTTGAATTGCCCCCATGCTCCCGCTGATGTCGAGTGAAGCGAGCTGGCCTATTTTGACGGCCATCCCGAGCGAAGCGCAGCTACTGGTGCTGTTTCAGGAGGCATTCGAAGCGAGAGGGACTTTTGGCACAGCCTAGTCTGCAGACTTAAAACACATTTAAAAAGTACAGACTGGTCACGCTTGCTAAAATGTGATGTGATGTGAAATCCTCTCTGACATACTGATTTTTTTATGTTAAAACAAAGCTTTTCGCATTAGTTATAACTTTTCTTTTGCCCTTTTTTCAGGCTGATTGTTGCGTAACGACCACCAAAGACGGAAAATATTTATCACTGAGGTGCTTGTATTCCTCGGTGCATTGATGCATAATGTCAAGCAGCTCCACTGGCATTTCTCCTTCAAAACACTGTAAACATTAAATAAGTGTAGGTTTTATTTACAGATGCAGACAAGAGCATCTTAATCCTGCGTAAGACAGTCCTGTTTAGCATATGACTCAGAAGCAGCCTAATTTGCTGTCACTGTGTGGAACTTGAGCAATAGCACTGTTAACAGAAACGTCTGTCATTAAAGCAGCAGTGTCCCCTGTGCATTTCACACACTTTAAAGTGCCTAGCAATGTTCCTATTAGCATGCCAACCTGATTGAGCATTACAGTAAGTTACACTGCAAGCTGCCAAACTCTTTATGTGACCTATTTCCATAATTTACATTTTTAAACAAAGCTCCACGGAGCTCAGCAATTCTTTCAAATGGTTGTGCAGAAAGATCCTTCAGGAGCAGTTTCCCTCTAAACACACACACACTCACAAACATGCACGCTCGCACTTATAAGGAGTAACGAAACACACTAATAAAGAAGCTGACGAGAATTCTTTTTCACAACGGTGAAATCTGTAAAGCTATAGGCAATTAAAACTGCCGCGCTTTGTCAAATGTTTAGGAGAGGAGCTGAAATAGGAGGGCTTGTCATCTTCTTGGGGATAAAATTGCATTTGTGTAGTAACAATTTAGATCTCATTAGCCACTGATAATTCCCCCACACATCCATCACTCAAATATGGCTTTCGCTGGCCTTCTGGTGGTTGAAATGACCTATTTCTCGACTTACAAGCCACGCAACACCAAGCTTACAGCCCTCTCCTCCTCCTCCTCCTCCTCCTCCTCCAGCCCCCATGTCTCCCGTGTTGCCATGGATACACCCTCTCATCTCTGGAAATGAGAGACGGGAGGTGGAAAGGAGAGTGAGAGAACGCGAGAGGGGAAAGTGAGGAAAGGAGGAGGAGGACTGAGCCGAGAAGTAAAGATGGAGGCACCGAGTCCGGCGCGGTGGAAAGTGCTAATAAAGAGGCGAGAACCACAAACAGACGCGAGAGCACTCTTCTACATTTTCCGTTTTGTGACAACAAATCCCCACAGAGTATTGTCAGTTTCATCATCTGGTGTCAAAACATATTTACCCATCACGGTTAGCGGAGGAATTGAAAGCAAATTTGCTATTGGAGTTATTTTTAGGTTTTGTTTTGATCTGTCGGATTTACCTCCAGCTTGCTTTTGCCCTTCTAATACCAAGGGTGGGGGAGGAGGGTGGGGTGGTAATTCAATTTTTTAAACTTGGTTACGCTGCCAACAATCTTTCAAGGCTGACAATAACACTGGATGCGATTCTAAATGGGAGTCGAGGCTTCAGTAACAACTTTAACAAACATACACAAACTTGCCCACTTGACTCCAGATAAGTTTCCCCTCTCTGCCGTGTTACTGTCATGGCCGACGATAATGCCTTTCAAGCTTATCTGCTTCCGCTCTCTACGTTTGAAGGAGGATGCATCATCATGCAAATGCACCTGCTGAGACTTACTCCCCCGTTCAACCCTGCTTAATGTTACATCGTGGGCCCATCTGATTAGTTGCTTGCTGTGTGAAAACTACAATAAAATGAAATTAGAAGCCGTGTGAAGCCGTGTATTGTTTCTACATACAACAGACACACAGGGCGGGTCAGGAATCCACCTGCTGTACTGCTAAAGCCTTAAATCTCTGATAAGGCAGTGATGAGCAGAGGGATTTCTCAGTTAAACATTCATGCAGCAACAGTAGACGCCACTCATGCCAAGGATTATACATAATTACACGTAGATTATGAAACAACAATACCTAAATAGTGATCATTTTGTTTGGTACAAGATATTTTTGTGCCGGTGTGAAATGATACGGTGAAGCCTTGACAGACTGGCATCTTTCTAAAACACAACGAATGTCATCTTGGTGTTCTAAATATGGAAGGTAACTTCATATTCTCTATTGCTCGGGCTTTTCTATTCATTTAAAATTAGGAAAGTGTCTAAGATGAAAAGGTCAAATTATAAATGACTTCCTCACCCTGACATTTCCATCCTTTTCTCTTTGCCCAAAGGTGTGATTCTGCCGGCGGAAGGGTCGGCGCCCTCCTGAGCAGGACCTCACTCTCTCACTTCACAGCCAGGAAAGGATGGACTGAGGTTCCCTGCACCCGCCTCGATAAAGGTACGACCTTCCTGCCACCCTCCCTCCGCACCCGATCTGTGCCCATCATCCCTTCGCTCCAAACGTGTGACCTTGAGGCCGGCCACCCGGTGACGAATGACCGGAACCAAGCGGGGCTCTTCAAGTGGCACCCCGTGCTGGCTGGAAAGACGGGCCTTCCCGTTAGCAATCCTCCCTCTCCCCCTGAAAGCGTCGTGCTGGCGACCAGTGTCATGCCCAGCAGCGTTAGCCCCCCCGCCGCCGCCGCTTCTCTCCTGGGGTTGGAGAAGAATCTCGGCTCTCCTCAAACACCCTGCTCCTTTGAAATTACAGTGGAACTCGCGCAGGAGTTAAAACAGAAAAGCCTTTGCAGCCCCATGAAAAGGTCTGGGTCTCACAGTGAGATCCACCACGGTGGCACAAACACTCTTGAGAAGACGGCACGGGAGTCAGAGGGGAAAAGTGTCCAGTATTCCCCCAGAGTTCTGCACACAGGCAGCGGGACCAGAGGATGGAAGGCAGCAGGCCAAAGAGGAACCCGGGGACAGTGCCAAGGTCAGACATCTCTTGTGTACGGAGGAGCAGACTTGGCCACCAAAGGACCCATCTGCAGAGGAATTGGAAACACTTATGCCAAGCCCTCTGCGAGCTGATTGGATTAACTCTGTAAAGAGAAGACACCGTTTCCAATAAATGTATACCTTTGCTGGTGGCTCAGTATGGCTAGCAGGTGGGACCATCTGTGTGGCCACATGGACCAATAACAGATGGCCATCAGTTTTCGAAAGAACACGAACAGATTGAATTCCCGAGGGGGGAAAAATATTGACACAAAAGACATCGAATTACAAAAGGAAAAGAGACAAACAAACACACATTGTGAATAAATGTGACTCAAAAGGAAAACAAAACCATGACTTGAGTGGGAGCTTGACTTAAACAGTGTATTGAAAAAAATGCCACTATTACAAGGAGCTTCTACTTAGAAACCAAAATAGTGTGTTATCTCTATGTTGTTTCTCTATTGTAAAGAAATGAAATTATATATGTCATATAATATATGTCATATAGACATATATATATTTGACATACAATTGTGACAAAATAAAGACTAAGATAACAGTGTTAATTATGGGCTTTATTCATCTTAATCCATTTTCGTGACTTAATCGGCATTCTGAAATAAATCTGGACAAATATCGAAGTCGAGTCGAACGATTACAAGTAACGACAAAGCTGTCAGGAGATCGTTGCATTTGTTGGAAATACATCAGATTTCAAACATACGAGTTCTCTTTGCTGCACTTTCTACTGTATGTGAAACTGTAGTTGCAAATAAGCAGGTAGTTGAAAATAAACAGGGTATCACCAGAAAATGCAGGAAGCACCAAAAACAAGATTCTTTATAAGTAAAGCAGTGCACCATGTTTGGCTGCTTTAGTAAGCCATCGTGCAGCCTTCTGGTCTCTTGCTGATGGGATTTTGCCAGACTAAAAATGGCAACACTTGCTGTTGTTTTTAAAGTTTGTAGTTGTTAACTTGGGAGCCCGTTTTAATGAACTTATTTATATATTGCCATTAAATAAGCAACAACTACAGCAGGGCCTGTGGATAGACTGTCACAGGTCTGTCACTAAGTGTTTTGTGAGGGATTATCCGTCCTTCACAATGGAAGGGTCAAGTTGGTTTAGGTACTGTATGTTCAGTAATCCGCTTGTCGAATGATAATATATCAAGCTTTTGCTGGTTCCAAGCTCCTACTTCACTTGTTTAAGCTGTTGGCTTTTTAACGTGTTGCAATCCTTTGTTTTATTTAACAGAGGAAAGCCCTCTTACAGATGTGCGACACATCTTTTTAAAACTCTACAGCCTTTGGGCTCACAGTGTCCAAGACAACAAATACTTGAATGCTTCAGAAAAGATTTCAGTGTTAGCTTAAGATTACAACTTTGGCATAGCGAGTAATTCAAACCACACAGTAACAAAATGATGACCAACCCAATGGATCAGTTTTTTTAAATACTGAAGTCAGAACAGTATCGTGCATCACCTTCAGACAAAAACTAGTGAGCTAACTCCTCTTTTTCAAATGTTAAACGTAATATTTTATCATTTTATTGGAACTGATTTGTTTTTGCAAACCATGGGAGCTTTTGGGACTAGAAATCAAACTTAAGTGTATAAAGATTCTGGTTTGGTTCAGTGAAATTCTATTTATGTAGCTCACTGGTTAACAATAAAGGCCTTCTTAATATGATAAAGGTGTTTTGTTAGTACACAATCCAACAATCACACTTTTAGCAAGCACTTGGCAACTGCGGGGAGGAAGAACTGCCCTTAAACAGGAAGAGCAAAAGACAAAACACAGATAAAAAGAGCATTGGGGGTAACAAACATGGCAAAACACAAACTAAACTATAAACTTCAGAGCACAGCTAAGCTGCTACTACTGCTCTTGCTACAAGTGCTGAACCATATCAATATTACCACAGCCCTTTACCTCTGAGGCATATAACCAAACACCTTCATACCCTATGATGTTAAAATGAAAGAGATGACTGGTGAACTTGCCAGTGTGTTATAGTTGGAGCCACAACCACGAAACTTCAAAATATAGAGAGTGGTATAGGAGTATTGATTGCCGTATCAACATACAAAGTTTCCGTGGTGATGAATGGTACCTTTCCCTTTAAACCTAAAATTTACTGTTTTTTGGTTGGTGTTTTTTGCTTGTGCATGTGTGTGCACGCAGGTTTTCCATAATGGATCTCACAAAAAAATATGTAAATTGAGCCGAGGATAATGGGGAAAGCTTTGGTAATGGAACGATTGTGTATGTGAAGAAAAAGGTGACTCAGATACTGTGAATGATAAGAGTTCTTCAAAGATTTTCCATGTTCTCACTGAGTGCAGAATTATACTCATTATTCATTATTTCCTATGATAAACCTTGGGCCGTATCCATAGGCTATGAGCACAAAAGAAGACCTCCTTCCACAGTGATGAATTCTAACAATGGCCATGAGGTTTGTGGTTGGAAATGAAGCACGGCAGCACACAAGCTGAACGCAATTCTTTATTTATGCCTCATTTACGTCAAATTCACAATATCTCACTTTCCTCCCTTTCAGGTTTGCAATGACTGCTGGCAAGGTAGATTGTACAGCACTTACAAATGGGTATTACTGAGATTTCTTCATCACTTTTTTTTTTTTTTGCAGAATAAAACTATCTTAAGTCTATAAGAAGGCTTTTGTGAAGATTAAAATGAACTTCATTGATCCCTGATGAGAAATAGAGCCAAGACAGCTGCAAAGGAAAGATAAAATTACCATAAATAGAAAATAACTTGCATCCTAAATGCAAATGCATACAGTAAAAGCTGGTAAGACAGAATTTACTATACTTTTCACTGAATTTTCAGATGCTGATGGAGATTTGCATAGGATATTTACCTGATCACAAAAGGTGCCCGGGTGTGCGAATACAGTTGTATTTCTTTTCTTATTTCTAAAGTGAATAAATAAAGTAAAGAGCACATTAAATGCTGATATTTCCATAGAGGGTATAAGTTATAGTGGGCATGCTGTTTCCTTCATAGCATGCAAAAGATTATGGACTGACGTGTTTCACAGCACTCTAAACATGAAATAAGACTAATGATGGAACACGATTGCCTACTAAAATACAGTTCATCACATTTCTGAATGCATCATTCGGATGCACATTTATCCATCAGCGTTTCATGCTTTACCATCAGCAACAAAGTGATATTTGCAGGAAATAGCGTGAAGCAAATGTAGTATATTACCCTTACCATTTAAAGTAACAACTATGCTGTACGCAGAGTCATCATTAAGCTAAAATGCAGGCATTGGGTGCACACTGGACCAACCCAAATAATATAGAAGGAAAAACTATCAACTCAAGGGAGTATTTTGCTAGCATGGTGTGGCTACACTTAGACAGAATGGTCACTGCAAATCAATGCAGCATTGTTTTGAGTGATTATATTTATCCTGTGATGAAACATTTTTATCCTGATGGAATAGTCTCTTCCAGAAAGACAGTGCCCCAACTCATATGGCAGAAAGGGTCACTGAATGATTTGATGAGTATGAAAATGATGTGAATTGTTTGTTATGACCTTTGCAGTCACTCTATCTCAACCCAGATGAATACGATGAGAGATTTTGTCTTAGGCACACTCTTCACTACCATCAGCAAAACAGCAGAGTGGGAAATATCTTTTGGACGAGTGGTGTTTCAGCAGAGTATCAATGCAATGGCACACCAAGGAAATGGTGGCCGAGGAATTTACCATGGCCCTAATTTGTCTATCTAATTCAAATGGCCTAATATCTGTGAATAGCACTTTGGGATTGCCAAATTACCTTATATTCTACCATTTTAGATGTTGAGCAGATTAGTTTGTAACATTTTGCACATTTTCTGTTAGTGAAAATGTAGCATCTATTTTTTTATTTAAGTTAGTTTAGGTAGTGTTTAAAAAAATCTGTAGATACTGTTTTGCTGTTTTAGCAAAGAAGCCTGAAGTGTCTCTATCCAATAATCCACCAAACACTTGAAGTGGATACAGTCAACACTGGACACCAAAGCTCTGAAAATCCCTGATCATATCTCATGGAAAACTGCCAGCTGCGAGGCCATGCTACTTACATACAAGCTCTGAACCACATGCTAACTGATCTTCTTATTGAAAAAATTACATAACGACCAATGTGAAAATCACAACGACACAATGGCAAGCTTTCTAATCAGCTCACGATTGTAGTCAAATATAAAGCTGGAAATAATAGATTGCTGTCAGAGAAGGCTCTTCCCATGTGGCACTAATGAGAGGCCGTGTGGATTTGAAAAGGCCGGGATCAGTCTTTGATCACAGCTCACAGTGAATGCTGGAAGCACTGTTTGAAGCATCTTTTTAAAGAGTCGCAGTCTCACTGTTTGCAGACAGGGTTCTCCCTCTAAAACATCTGAGCCAGGGATCCAGGCAGCACTCACCCAGACTTAATCAGCTAATATCAGTAGTCCACATGTAACAAAAGTAGTGGATCCATTTTGTGGGAAACGGGAGAAGACGCTGGCATTGTGAAGGGACAGCAGCACATAAATGAGGAGGATGAAAAATTAAGTGTTCTCACTGCCTAAAATGAGTCGGTTTGTTGGAGGTGGGCCCTTACCCTGTAACTCTTCAATTAATCCTCGCAGGTGTTGACTCTTTTATGTTTCTGAGGAATGTCACATACGCACTGGTCTCTCCTGCTCAATGTGAGAGGAATACTAATGAACCAGGGGTGCAAGGGGACTGTGAAGTTCCCCGCCAGATGGCACAGAGATTATGACGACAGCAGGCCAGCATGTGTAATGCAGAGCTACCAGTGTGGATGTCTCCTAGCATCTCTCACAGGCTCCCCTCGATGTGGGATATCAGGTGATATTTAACATTGCCAGTGGCCATGTTGATAGTGGAAGTTTCTCTCCTGAAAGGAAATATGTTTTGTTTGTTCTTAAGTGACAGCTGCTGACATTGTGAATGCAGCAGATTTAGTAGCTAAGATAGGATCTCCTGCAGTATGTTTTTGAAGCTGAAGCTTCCTGTATCTGTTTTTAATGTCTGCATAAGAACTCACAGTTTCAATGAACTGGCATGTACAAGACCAGAAGTAACCCAAACGGAATGCAATCGTAATTATGCAAATGGTAAATGCACTGATACTTGTATAGCACTTTTCTACTTTATTGGAGTACCTAAAGTGCTTTCTTATTAAACACCTCATTCGCCCATTCATTTATAGAAATGACTTTTTCTGTGCTTAAATGCTTTTAAACTAACCTTCACATTCACACTCTGACGAATGCGAACTCAGTGTTCAGGATCTTGCCCAAGTATATTTTGGCATGTAGACTAGAGCAGCTGGGGATTGAACTGCTGACCTTTTGATTAGTAGATGAGCCAATCTACCTCCGGTTACACGTGGTTCCCTCCTTTTACATGTCACAATGCTTGGTTGATCAATCAAGATGATAAGTATTAGCATAAATAAAGCCAATGTGGAACTGGCTTACACTTGCATTCTATCTGAAGACTACCAGAAGAGAAAAGCTGTGGCAAAAGATTTCTGGACATATAGAAGTTCGATGGGAGAACAGCTTTCTGCCTTGACCTCTGCAAACATTTTTTTTTCTGAGTTAATGGACTCAATCACTCATTTTGGGTAATATTGGACAAAGAAAAATGTCTGTTTTATAAATCTTGGTGAAACAATGGTTCAGTATGGAGGGTCACTGTGCTAAGAAAGCGCACTGGCTAATGACAGTCACGAGTCTAGTGTTGACTACCCAAAGGTAATATGTAGCACAAACACAAAACTTGGATACTTTGACAGTTTATTTAGCAATGCCAACAAACATGCTAATGTTGCTAATGTTTATATACTGCAATCTGTTCATTATTTGTTTAAAAGAATCAAATTCTCCTTCGTAATCATCCTCTAAACAATATAACAATTATAAATATTATAGTAGAGAGTAGAGAGTTTATAACTGAAGTTTTACCATAAACATCATTTTGTATTTTTAAGGCTGTCATATTAGCTTGTTCATAAAATACATTTAACAGTAAAAATAATCATTCAGACAAGCAGGTGTCATTGTGCTGAGCGATGAACTACAATGCATCATCTGAGACAGCAGTTTAGATAAACTGCCCCATATGGCAGGAAGAGTTATGTTCAAGACCAATCAAATGCAAGGTGGCAGGGGAGCTATGTTTAGCTTCACGATAGCGCTTAGCTATGGCACACATGTTTTCAATACAAATGGCTATTTTGTAAGATGGCGATGGTGAAAATGGTCATCTCAGCGGGACTTCAGTAACCAGTGGGTGATGTCATGCTAGCTATATCTATCTTTCATACTGTCTACGGTTGGACAATGGGCTTCAGAGCTAATAAACGAGTGAGGAGAGAGAAAGGAGTCTATTGATCAGGAGTGGGCAATTAGTTTTCACCAGGGAACTGGGATGTTCTGGAGCGCCACACCAATAAGCTTATAAAGAGATAAAATTAACACTGAACAGAATTGAGTTCGGCTTATTGATACAGATGAATCACAGATGAAGAGCTAATTAGTGCTAATAATGCTAAAAAATTCACTCACCCAGAGCAAGCCGTCCTATTAGCCTGATGACTGCATGAAAAAATGCTTAAAAAGTCAGTACCACCAAAAACAAAGTGCAGCTCTGACTCAGATTCATTGGTGATGTTGAGCAGATGACTACTTGCTACAGCTGCAATGCATTGCTTAATAAGTACAATCAAAACAGGTGAATTACATTTTTTAAAAAGCGAAAAAATTAATCTAAATGTAATAAAAGTGTTCTTTGATCCCATTTTTGATACTTATTGATCCCAGGATCAAGTGGTCATTCCCAGAATCGTAATTATTGCCACTTTGGCATTTGCTTGATTGTTCAGCCCCAGTTGTCATTTTCAAGAATGTTTTATACTCATAGTATAATTAATACAAGTTGTTGAAGATGGGTAAATGCTGCACATATAAACAATGCCAGAGTATTACATTTTAGAATTATAGGTGGAAAAAGAGAGTCAAGATAAGACAGCGTGACAAAACCCAGCCAATCTTGTCTTTGTGTCCGCTGCTATTAACATAAGAGGTGGCATCGCTGCATGATTGTTGAACAATGGCTCAAAATGGCGAGCGGAGAGAAGACCTTTCTCTTTCAGTCTGAGGAGCTGACAAGACTTGGCATTTAACAATTATGGTTTTTGACAGCGGATTTTTTTTCTCCTTATTAAACGGTAATCTAGCTGTCCTGCTACCATGTCACTGTGATATCCCAGCTTGGTCAATTATCCATGTGATTTCAGACAAGGGCTTGTTTTTTTGTTTTTTATCCGTAAGGCATTCTTGCAGTATAATATCTTGTGTAGTCTTCCATTTAAATGTAGAGGGATTATCAGAACAATGCAGCTGCTAAAATGCTGGGAGTTTATCAATGGGGCAGTGCTATTGTTATGTTAGCAACAATAGTCCATTTGCTCCCCCTCGCTACACTGCTGTCCTGACATTGCGGGTCGGAATTATTAAGCAATTTTTTTCCCCCACAAAATTTCTTACACTGATGGCAAAACTTCTGTTATTCTTTCAGTGTGAAACCATAAAGTAAAATGTATGTGATCATTTGCTTCACTTGCTCAAACCAAAAGTCAAGACAGGAGTTTTAATAATGCCACTGCAGCATTACACTTCTTCCTAAAAATGGCATTCATGCACTAGTAATATAAAGAGGGAGAGTGTGAGTGATGAGCTCCATAGTGAACAAAAACAGCAGGCTTATTTTGTGGAGGTTTCTAAAAACCACAGTGCAAAAACATTATACATCTTAAAGCACGCTCAGATCATTAGGCACACCATTGTCAGATCATGTACTATTTTTCAGACAAAGTTTGACACTACACTCGCTTAATGACCAGCCCAAACATATGGATGGCGGAGAACTAATTAAGACATCCGAAAACACACTGTTCATTTGGTTCATTTGGTTGGACGCTGCTGCTTCCTTGAAGTTGACGGTTTAAATTTCCTGCTTTTAAAGGGGTAAAAAATGGGTCCTCAAAAAATGTATATCTTGAGTAATGTGCAGCGTTTTTGGGCTGGTTTTCAATCATGACGCTCCTACGGGCACATACATCATCAAGTGACATACCAGGCAGCATGTATGTCAATCAGTTCTCAAGGTAAATACTTGTGGATAAAGTTGTTGCATCCTTAGTGATTCATCAGGCCACAGGCCTAGGGTAGGTCCATGTTCATATTACATCTAAGACAAAACAGGGTGCTCCCAAGCATGTTAGCCTGCAGTGTGCTGTTGCTGTTAGCTGCAAAGCCAGACAACATAATAAGTACAAGGTACCTTTCAAAAATAGGAATAAAAAAGGTTCAAGGTAGTAATTTAGATAACACAGGTGGACCAAAGAGGTGGAAAGTGGGTCTGAAGTCAAGTTTTCACAAGACTCTATGGACCCCTACTGGTTCCATAAGAATCAGAGTCAAAGCATTAACCAAGTTCTGCTAATCAAACACATCTTCATTAATTAATCATCAGCAAGTGTTAGCACTTTTATAAAAGTAGAAGCTTTCTCAGTTTGCTAGTCAGGAGCATTCAGTTGTGTGTTAGCACAATCCCACAATCTTCCTAGGAGTGGATGTCCCCATACACCGCAAGCTCTTGGGGTTGTGCAATGCTTGGAGAAACTGCAACAACCCCAAGAGCTACATCTAAGTTTCTTCAGGCGTCAGTTAGCATGTTAAATGTTAAAGTTCATGAAAGTACAACTACAAAAAGACTGAGTAAGTATGACATGTTTGGAAGGATTGCCGGGAGAAAGCCTCTTCTCTCTAAAAGGAACACGCAGCACAGCCTTGGTTTGCAAAGTTTCATAAGAACAAACCACTGGAGTTCTAGAACAATGACTTTTCGACAGACAAGACCAAAGTGGAGATGTGTGTGGCCAAAATGCACATCACTACTTTGCAAAAAACAAATGGAGGCTTTCAGCACAAAAACCTCATACGAACTGCTAAGAGTGGTGGTATGTACAATGATGTGAGAGACTAATAAAGTCATACAGAGAACGACTGCTGCAAGTTATTGGTGTTTCTACAAGCTACTGAATTATTTTTCAAATGACTGTATGCTACCCCCACCAGTGTAAAATATTCTCTTGGCAAAGGAGAAATAACAAAGGTGAAAAAAAGAGGCTGACAGACAGAGTAGTGTGTTTCATCCCTACATGGCCACGCTATCAACAAGAGGTTGGATCAATACCCACAAAGCTCTTTTCCCAATTAGCTCCATATATGTAGCCAGTGTGGTACTTTAAGATGTTGTTTTAGTGTTGTCACTGTTATATTTTGTTACCTTTACAAAGACAGGTACTGTTTAGGGAAATGAATTATAAATACTTTCTTTTTTTAACTAAAATTAAGCACAAAGCGCTCAAAGGTTTTGGGTCACTTTGAAATACACTTGTGTTTGTAAAGGAAAATATTTGTTTATATCTAATATAATCTGAAAGTAATCACAAGTATTGGAAATGACAATGCATGATTAAAGGAATAATTAATCATAGAGCTTTTTTTTTTTAATGGAATACCTACGCAGTGCAGAGGCCCATTTTCAGCAATCAACTCCTGCGTTCCAGTGGAACATTGTGGTACCTAATGCAAGTTTATCATTGTTAAAAGGCTGATTGATCATTAGAAAAACATTTTCCAATTATGTTAGCGCAGCTGAAAATTGTTCTGCTGATTAAATAAGCAATAAATTTGGGAACTATCATCTCCCATCACAAAGCCCATCACAGTATTCTTAAAATGCAGGCTACTCCGCAGGGAGTAAATTGCCAAAAAAAAGTGAAGCTTCCATATAATGGTTTGTATTGTGCCCTTCACAGAACAGCACAACTTGGCTCTAACCAGAGTTGCACAACTGAGCAAGAGGACAAATACATCAGAGTCTCTAGTCAGAGAAACAAATGCCTCGCAGGTTGTCATCTAGCAGCTGTTTTGAATAAAACCAGATATTTTGCTGGAAAAGGAAAGGGAGCAGTTCACATTCTCATGTGAAATATTTGGGAACCTTTGTGCATGAAACAGCCCTCAATCCTTCAAACACAAATAAAAGGTATTAGCTATACTTTGTAAGAAACGGTTTTTACTCCTGTTAGTGTGCTTAGTTAGCATTTTAACGTGATAAAGCTGCAATAAGTAACAAGGCATCATTGTTGGGAGTATTTTTGTGCTGAAAATGGACCCCTATACAACTACAAAGACGTTCTAGTAAAAACATTAAGAACTCTATTATTTTATGACTTATTATTTTCAAGATGTTTGATCAGTTTAGATGAAAACAAATGTGCTTTTCATTCAAATGTAAGTCCAAACCTTTGCTGGGAGATGTATGCCCAGACTTAATACAGGAGTTTAGACTACATATGCTTGCCACAAGGGAATTTTCCCAGAAAAATTACTCTTCAGAAGACTCTTTAATACGCTATTATACTTCTGATGTGCAGGAATGACAGGGACACTTCATGTATCCCACCCCCATCACATACAAAGAAACCCTTAGGGTTGCTGTCATTGATGGGGCATCCACAAGCTGCATCCCTCTGATCCTGAGAGACTCTGAAGTCAGCCTGCAAGACAGATTGTGGTCCTGACCTCGGACTCTGGTTGGGGCTGTGCTATAATCAGGATGTTCCCTATGCACAGGCTGTCAAGATGCAGACTTCAGAACTGCTGAGTTCAAAGTGGAGTGATGTCATATGATCAGAGAGAGAGAAAGCGTGGAAATATTTCTGTCAAATTCTGTATTTCTACATTCAGTGATTTCTAGCAACTGTTTCATGGTGGAGGCAGTTTGTGTTAATTGATGCAATCAGGCTCAATGTTAAATTCAGTATCAATCTTCACAGTGCATCTCTACTGTTTCAGCATTTACAGTCTTTTTTTAATAACCAATTTATAACATAAGCATGGATTTCTGAGAAATATCCTTGTTTTTTAAAGAAAAAGACTAATACCAGTGTCAATTTTGTCTAGTAATTACGAAGCTGCAACCAACAGCAAGCGGATGTAGCTCCTCCAGTTACATTGCAAGCTTTGCAAAACATTGACAAAAAGGACCTCAGGACCATATTGCTTCCAGTCAAGAAATAACAAGACATGGCTTGTTACTTTTGCACTTCAGTTTCAGACATACTTTTTTTTTGTTCTTTTAAAAAGGTAAAAATTAGCAAGCTGAAAAGTGATGTCAGTGCAAAAGTGCTTTAATCCACCTTTGCTTTAAGCAGCCAGCAGAGTGTGACCACTAGGGATGGGTATCGTTTAGGTTTTATCCGATACCAGTACCAAACCGGTACTTTTGAAACGGTGCCGGTGCTTAAACGGTGCTCAAACCGGTGCATAAAGAATGGAGAACACAAAATCGGTCCAAAAACCTCTCATGTTTAGCTGTTTTCCACTTTTTCTTTGGTCATTTTAGCATTTTTGGCCAGGGTGAAGGGAGTATCTGCCATCAAACAAGAAGACAGCCGCATGTAGCTATGATCATGTTTGCTAGTTCACCTTACATGCATTAATTTAATAACGTGGTTAGCTTACACACGAACAACATTAAGCTACTCACGCAGAGAAGAACGGCTGCTGCTGCCATCATCATCCGTCATCATTTCTGCTACACTGGCAGGGCTAGGGTCCAGGACTGTACTCTTCAGGTTTTTGGGGGATATTGCTAACTCCAGGTTTGATAACAGGCACCACACCCGCAGTAGATGTGCTCGGTGTGAGGTCTCGCAGCAAGCTATCAAATACGGCGCATTTCTCGGCTTTTAACAAAATGCTATACGTCGCCAGGTGTTTCATCAGATTTGAGGTGTTACCTCCTTTGCACAGTATCACAGTATCACCTTAAAGCACTTGTTGCAGGCTGCTGAGTTTGCATCTTTTGCTGTGAAGTACAGCCAGACTTTGACCGCTTCGCCTTGGGCATTTTTAATCTGTAGCTCTGCTCTAAAAGAACGTACGTACCTAGGCCCGCCTACTATCCTTGGAAAGGTAAAATGATTGGCTAGAATCCAAAGTGTACGACATCTCAGGGAAAAAAAGCACCGAAATAAAGCACCGAAATGTGCGCTGCTTTTCGGTCTGGTTACTACCGTTTATGTCAGAACCGATACCGGTACCCATCTATTTGCCACTGTTTGCAAAAAGAAGGCCACGAGTAAATGACCCTTAATATATTATGTGAGAAAATACTTAATGAATAAGTGCCGGTTTTAATGAATAGAACAAAATGGTTATGTTGTGAACTATAATCCCTATTAGAGTCAAACTAGCTTGATTTATTGGTCACATCTACCTCTTATATGTCACCTTTAGTTATAAAAAAAAAAAAGGTCAAATCTTCAGCAACCACTAGGTGATGTCACAGTTGTTACAGCCATCTTTTAAATACAGTCTATGATTTCCAGCTTTTCTGCTAAGCTAGCTGTCTGCTTTGGGTCCATCATACAGGAGTCCTTATAAGACAAACTTTATTTCTAATCATGCTGCCATCTAGTCCTCACACATCATGATAGCACCTGAGTTTATCTGGATTTTCACAACCTCACCCGCCCTGTATTGTCCTCATTACTCAGCAGCTGCTCCTAATTGCTCAAGTCTATTTAAGGCAGAATCTCTTGGCACTTCTTGTCAGGTTGTCAAGTCTTGCTGTTGTCTAAACTGCTGCATACTGAGCATAAGTCTCTATTTCCAATCATCAGTATGCGACCTAACCTCTGCAACCTGCCCACTCATGCTGCTTAACTTCAGCCAGTTTTCTCCAGTAGTCCATAGCCGAGGGTAATCTGTTTCCCCTCAGTTTACATCTGCAGCCCATCACTCTTTTCTCTTCACTCCATACTCTTCTGCTCGCAGCTGATGTTCGAGTTTTCCATCACGCTTATCTGCTATACAGCCTGCATTTGCAGGAACACTGCTGACATGGGTGAGTCTCAGTGTTAGAATCAAAACAGTGTGATAAGCAGTAGTGTAGGTTTGGCTTCACCTGCTGATCTGTCCCATAGACTCTGAGACTCAGAGTTATCAGCAACCAATATACTTAATATGCAATATCAAATGTTAACCAGGAGTTTTGGGGTTTCATTTAAATAACAAATGTTTGAAGGTGTTACTAAATGTTAAATTTACATGAAAATTGTACAAACTGGAGCTGTGTTGGTTTAATGTCAGTCTACAATCAGGAGTATTATCAGACTTTGTTAATCTCACAAGTGATTACACAGACTATTTTAATGTGTTTTTCCTTATTAATTTAGACCCAGAAGCTAATTAATAAAAGGGAAAATGTTATTTTGGTGACCACAGCAGACATACTGTATATATACTCCAAATACTCATTAACAGTTATTATCATGAAGAAATAAATCATTTTTGAAGAGCTACATCATTATTGCATTAGGACATTTTCACATTGTATCTGCTTTTGAAATAGGTTTTGTATTTGCTGCAGGGGGAAAAAAAAAGATGCACTGAGTTCAGCAGTGATGACCACATTTTCAAGCACTTTTACAAAAATATGAACTGAGCCGAAAATGGATTTTATGTGGTTAGGTGGTCAATTACACTCATGATGCTTAATGTATGTTAGACAAAGGTCTAGAGTAGTCTGAAGAGGGATTATCTCACTGCCAGTTCGTGGAATTAAAAAGAGGAAAAAGTGTGAGCAAAGAAAAAAGAATTTATTTAGCATATTTTTCCCTTTTTTGCTTGGTGGTGTGGGAGTCATAGAAAAACGATGGATGTAGCCACTGCGTTTTGAAGCATCTTGGAGACAGATAGCAGTGTAGCCATCTGTCAGTGCCCTCCTTGTCACTTAAAGCAGTGGCGTCCTTAATCATCCACAATTTTAACACACACACACACGCACACATATATACATATGTGTGTGTGTGTGTGTGTGTGTGTGTGTGTGTGTGTGTGTGTGTGTGTGTGTGTGTGTGTGTGTGTGTGTGTTTGAAAACTGCAGTTTTTCTCTTCTTTCCATTTTTACTAATGTGTCAACATAACAACCTCCTACTCATCAAATCTTGACAGAGTTCGACTAGATAAGCCTTTGGCTCATTTGCTTTAAGAAGGATCAATATGACAGATGTTGCTGCTTCAGAGCAGATAATAATGAGTGCTGAAAATGAAGGGTACAGTAGGATCACTACCAGCGGACAGGGAAAGCACAAATCAGATGACCGTGTGCTTAAGTGCTGGACACACACTCTAGATGGCTGTAAAAGCCCCGCTGCATTCCCTGGACTCCACATGTCACAATGGATGTATGATGGAAGGCTTTTGTGAGCAATCTTACACTGTAACACATAGAACCAATTGCTGTTTGTCTGCAAGGGAAATTACAGCTTGAGCCACTCACTTTTTACAAGATCGCATCAAGTGCAGGCTCTTCAAATCTACAAGTTCTTAACTGTAGCCGTAAAATACAGACGTGCCATGCAAATAGAGTGAGACCCAATAAGAAGAAGACAGGAAATCAGTATGATTTTATGATGATATAGGAACTGAAGTCACCTTCATAAATAAAGCAAGAGCCAAACTGAGAACCTGTGGTGTGTACTACCTGAGCTAACTTTTTTTAAGACTTACACAGCCACTGCCACAGCGAATCAATCAGTCCAGGAGAGGGAACGGGGGATGTCACAGTGCATGAACTGAGTGCAATCAGACATAACCCAGATGGCACAATGCAATACAAGCTGAAGCATTGTCTCCCATGGAGACTTTCTTTACTTTGCAATGACACACCACCCATTAACCCAGCAGCACAAGTCACACCATTTTGGATGGTTGATAATGCATATTACATGCATAATCCTGACACCCCCAGCCGCACAGCTTGCAGTTTTAAGGTGCATTATACAGCAAACTTGAACGTTTTGGTTTTTATTTATAACTTCAAGGATATTCCTCAAAATGTTGTATGCGTTGCAGTCTGTTTCCGTCAGTCAAATCTGGTTCTATTTTCTAGACATGTAGTGATATTTTTTTCCTTATCTCTGGTCTCTTTTTAATATATTTTAAATGCTGAATCTGTGTTTGGATTTTTCATTGTCATCCCTTGTGGTGCACAAGTTGGAATACACATGCAGCTGCACCTATGTGAGCTCGAGTGCGTCTCCCCTTTCTTTGCTCCCTCCTTTTGTGCCGCTGGCTTCCCTTGTTCATGTTTATTTAAGCAGTTGTCTGCTATGTGCTTTCTGAATTTAGGAAGTGGTACCTTTTTACGGAGCGAGAGCTACAAATATAAGACAAGTTCTAAAAATAGTCGTCACACCGCTACATTAAAAAGTATTGTTCGTACTGAAAGGCTGATATGACAGCTTGACAGCTTTTTCAATTTACTGTCATTGCTGCATGACACTGTGCAAGAAGCCACCAGTGTTAGAAGAGGCTCCTTTAAAGTGCACAAGTTCAGACAAGTTACTTTATACATGCACGATTTGTCAACAGTTGTAACACTGCAGGTGTGAAATATGAGCTGATAGTTTTAATGTGCTATTTATAACAGAATTATTCCTATTCAATCATTCAGGGAGACGAAGGCTTTAATTACTTGGCTACCATGTTACCTTCTTCCCTGGTGTCATCTATAGAGAAGATCTGCAAGTACAAAACATAGCTTAAGATTTGTGACTTTTAGGCCTCCTTTACAGTTTGAATGCTGATCTGTTCCCCAAACTTCAAACAAAATAATATAATAAAATGAAGCTAATGCATGAGTTCAATAAGTTGCTTTACTTGACTACTGCTTTCCCACATGTCATTCTCCACCTCACACCTCCGTCAGAGCTCCTTCCAAGCCTCAGTCTTCGTCTTCACCACCACCAATTTCTAGACTCCTGGGGATCCTGCCCTAAATCCTATCACTGCTGGGATGATCATGGGTCATCTAATTGCAAAATACATTCATTTATCTATCTCAGTAAATGATCTTTAATTCTTCCAAGTGATCTCTCCCTATTGAAATAATCATTCATGTTGCTATTTACTGGGAACTTATTAGACCAGCCTCTTTGGATTTTTAGTTATATATTTATTTTTTTTAATATACATTTTTATGGTGTATTCCAAGTTTTAAATAATAGGAGAATGAGAAATCATAGTAGTAAGGCACATTGCAGTATTTATTTACTGTTTATGTGAAAAAAGCTCCTTTCAGATATGAAGAGATTTCCTTGGAGCCCGTCTCCTTGTTGCTGACAGTTTGACGCTAGATTATAATTAGATTTGTTCACCCGGTACCTGCCCGCTTCATATTGCTAACAGTCACCTGTCTTAGCTGCATATTGTTAAACTGCATTAATATTTTATGTTCTCTGAACGCCACACTGTTGCTTATATCCTCCCGTGTTTACACCCCTTAAGGTGTTTATAAAATGTGTAATAAGGCACTCACTCTGCATTTGCATCACCAGTGTAAGAAGAACTGTGACAAAGCGAGAGTAACACCAACTGCACCGACAGATTTAATGCCACCTGGTGAGGATTCTCCAAGTTTTTGGAGCGCTACTGTCAGGATGGAAAACCATTCTTCCAAAAGATATTCCTTCATTTGATGTTTAGATGCCTGTGGTAAACAAAGTGCTGTCAAGTATTTTGCTGAGATCTGGTTACTGTGAGCATAATGTTTGGTTCATATTTAAAAAGCTGTTTAATGGTCTGAATGGGGTCATTTTTCTCCTGGAAGAGATCAGTCCAGTGAGAACTGAAACATTCAGGATAAAGGTGATCATTCCATACAACTTTTTATTGATTTGCAGTGTCCCATGCCTAAAAGGGAATAGGACCCATATCATGTCATGCACTCCATAGTGTAAGAGAACAGGATCCTGTCACAGATATCACTTATCACTACATAGACTATATTTCCAAAAGTTTTCACTCACATATCCAAATCATTGAATTCGAGTGTTCTAATTGCTTCCATGGCCACAGTTGTACATCAAGCAGTTGTAAATCAAGCAACTGGGCATGCAAACTGCTTCTGCAAACATTGTGAATGAATGGGTCACCCTCAGGAGAACAGTGAATTCCCACCTGGTACCGTGATAGGTGATGGTGTCCAGTCATTTAAATTCATCACTGCTAAACATCCCACAGTAAACTATTACTGGTATTATAACAAAGTGAAAGCGAGTCAATCATTGCATACCAAAACATTTTGGACAATTTTGTACCCCCAACTTTGTGGGAACAGTTTGGGGATGACCCTTTCCTGTTCCAACATGACTTCACACCAGTGCACAAAGCAAGGGTCATAAAGACAGATTAGCTAGTCTGATGTGGAAGAAATTCACTGGCCTACACAGAGTCCGGACTTCAACCCGATAAAACAGAGTGAAGACTGTGAGTTGGGCCTTCTCATCTAACATCAGTGTCTGATCTCACAAATGCTCTTCTGGAATAATGGTCTAAGGTAAGATAAGATAAGATACGTCTTTATTGTTATTGCACAGTCATACCTTATACAATAGTACAACAAATTTGCAAACTGTCCCATGTCGGCACTATGCATAACCCATGAACATACTTGTAAATGTTTTGGAAAACTTTTTTGGAAGGGTTGAAGTTGTACTAAAAGTGAGCTGACATCATATTAAACCTAATGGATGTAATCTACGGTGCTGTTAACTTGCGATTTTTGAGGCTGGTGACTCAGATTAATGTATCCTCAGCAGCAGCAGAGGTGACTCTTGGGCTTCCTTTCCTAGGGCAGTCCTCACGTGAGCCAGTTCCACTGTAGCACTTGATGGTTTCTGCGACTGCACTTTGGGACACATTCAAAGTTTTAGCAATTTTCCGGACTGACTGACCTTCAGTTCTTAAAGTAATGATGGACTGTCGTTTCTCTTTACTTAGCTGATTGGTTTTTGCCATAATTCGAATTCTAATAGTTGTCAAATAGGGCTGTCAGCTGTGTACCAACCTGACTTCTGCACAACATAACTGATGGTCTAAACCCCATTAAGAAGGCAAGAAATTCCACAAATGAACCCTGACAAGGCACACCTGTGAAGTGAAAACCATTTCAGGTGACTACATCATGAAGCTCATTGAGAGAAGTCAGAGCTGACAACAAAGCAAACGGTGGCTACTTTCAGGAATCTAAATATAAGACATATTTAGATTTATTTATTATTTTTTTCTTTGCTGCATAATTCCGTGTTAGTGTATTTATCTAGACACCTGCTGCTGCACACTTCTGAGTTTATTATGCTGTAAACATGGGGAGTTCACTTTGGGTGAGCTGAGCAACTTTTGTGGTTTGGAGTCACTGTCTGTCATGGCAGTGCTCTCGTTGACCTCTCACGTTAGCATGGAAAGGGACATAGCATCAGCATCATCAGCCTCCTCTAAGTTCAAACTCCCTGAGCTGCACTTCTCTGAGTGCATTTGCTCTGCTCAACCAGCATGTTTGTCATCTCCTCAACAGTCATCTCAGATGGGATCCAATTTTTCTGCTGAAGAATGATAAATTCTGTCACCAGTGCAATCGGAAGTTTGTCAGCGCCGCTGTGCCAGCAGACCCTCAGAGCCTCTTCCTTCATGGTTATGCTGAACAGCACCCTTATGGGTCAGTAGATGCCTCTGATCCTTTCAGTGAACTCCACTCATGTTTTGTTGCTGGATATCTCAGTGAAGTACAGGAAAATCTGACAAAGCAATGACAAAAACATTCGACTGATAGCTCTACAGAGTTTATTGTAGCCGATGTGTTACGAGTTATTTGCTGCTACAAAAAAAAGTTTTCTCAAGAACTAATGTTATGTTTATCCAGAAGTCATAATTTACCAAACAAATTAATGTTTTAAAGCAGATGTTGCAGGAAAGCGCATTTATTCTATTTAATGGCAATACTGAGGGTACACATGTGTTTGCATTTCTATATCACATTTACAGTTCTCTCCTTATGCAAGATTTAATTGCAGTATGCAGAAGATCTGAAATATTCTTTGTATTCCTCAATATTTACAGAACAGAAAATCATTTATACTTAATCTTTAGCCATATATTATCTCCTTTAGTGAACAAGGGTACTTGATCACAATTTGCAAAAGAAAAGGCGGCGTGGTTTAAAGGAAGCCTAATCGCAGCAGCATTATATTCTGTTTGAAAATAATTTGTTGCCTTACCGCAAGCAGGATTTTCAATAAAAATCTCTGTTGGAGATCATGCACTTTGTAGGCCCTCAATCCACTCCAACCACTCTGTAACAACTCCAGCGCAGTTCATAAACGCAGTCTGTCATTTATTCAAAACAAACCGTTTCCAGGAACATAAGGTTCTCTCTAGTTGCACTGATGCTCAAATGAAATTGGAAGAAAAAAAAAAAACTATCAGGGTAATCATTTGTCATGGTGATGATTTAGCTGATATGAGACAGAAACAAGAAGGTCACATGATAACAAATGTTGGGAATTAGCGAGGCATTAGATGTGAATGGCTTACATGAGCTTTCTCGATTAATAAGCTGTCCTCTAACAAACATAAAATTGATTTAGTCCAACTTTTCTCCCGAACTCACACTGAGATGCTCAGATCGCAATACAGAACAAAGCTTCTTTTTCTCGCATAATCACTTGCACGGCGCTTTTATTACAGAATTACATCTCTCTGTGTAGATTATTCATATCATTCAATAATTAGAAGCAGGACGTTTTTTTTTTTTACTCTGACTAAACTGATGATGCAGCAGCATTGCACAATAGTAAGATCCACACTTTATTTTTTGGACAAAGTAAATTCAAAAGAGGCCTTTTGTTACCTTTGAAGTCTGTTTACGGACTAAAAAATGTCTGTCCGTTGAACTAATCATGTGGTCCCTGTTGGGTTTATACATTCACTGGCTGTTTTGTTATGCATACCTTTTCAACTGCGCGTTAATGCAAATACCTAATCAGCCAATCACATTACAGCAACTTAATGCATTTTGGTCCAAAAAAGAGAAAATATAGCAGAAACTGGCTTGCTGACATTTGAGGTCAACAAGGAATGGCCAAACAGGAAAGCCAAAAGTAACTCAAATAACCAGATATGCAGAAGAGCATCTCTGAATACACAACACATTGAAGTTTGAAGCAGCAGATGACCACACCAGGTGCCACTCCTTTCAAACAAATCTGTAGCATCCGTGTGATGTCATCATATCAATCTGGACCCAAATCTCTGTTTCCAGCACCTTGTTGAGTCATGCCATGAAGAATTTGAGCATTTTTTTTGGCCAAACCCAGTACTAGGTTTTACCTTTGTAAGCTTGGTTTACTGTTGGCCTAGTCAAATAATTTTGTAATGTTAAAACACCTTTCAGCTTAACCTATGAAGATATATTCCACTCATTGACCAATTTAGTTAATGCTCACATATATGTAGGATGATCTTTTTATTCAGTCATAAAATCCTTTTTCGAAGAAGTCTCCCCAAGATTGGCAATATCCCATCATTGCAGTATCAGTAGGGGTTGTTGACAAACATGACAGGGAGCAGCATGTGTCTATTTTCCAGAGGAAACTCAATTCCTGTCCCGCAGTGACACAGATGAGGAGGGCATCAAAGCTTGGGTAGTATGCAAAATGACTACCAATGTCATATTTCACTTAGTTGGAGTGGTTAATCCTGATTCGGGAACAATTGAGAGACAAGTGGGTTTGCGGAATGCTAATGCTAAGCTAAATCATCAATTCAATTCAATTCAATTCAATTTTATTTATATAGCGCCAAATCACAACAAAAGTCGCCGGTACCCGGCAGCCTACGTCTATTGCAGCATAACTAAGGGAGGATTCAGGGTCACCTGGTCCAGCCCTAACTATTTGCTTTAGCAAAAAGGAAAGTTTTAAGCCTAATCTTAAAAGTAGAGATAGTGTCTGTCTCCCGAATCCAAACTGGAAGCTGGTTCCACAGATGAGGGGCCTGAAAACTGAAGGCTCTCCCTCCCATTCTACGTTTAAATACTCTAGGAACAACAAGTAGGCCTGCAGAGTGAGAGCGAAGTGCTCTAATAGGGTGATATGGTACTACAAGGTCACTAAGATAAGATGGGGCCTGATTATTTAAGACCTTTGAATTCAATTCTGGATTTAACAGGAAGTCAATGAAGAGAAGCCAAAACAGGAGAAATATGCTCTCTCTTGCTAGTCCTTGTCAGGACTCTTGCTGCAGCATTTTGGATTAGCTGAAGGCTTTTCAGCGAGTTTTTTGGACATCCTGATAATAATGAATTGCAAGAATTAACATACTACACCCTTCATATTTTATTATTTTGATTTTGTGAATACAATTAGAAAATTCTTCATGCTTTCATTTTGATAGGCGATCTTCTTTGGCTATCTTACTGCTGCATACCAGCAGGACCTCTGAGCACTGCATTCATGTATACATCTGGACACTGACTATCAAAGAAATGGCCACACTAGGATTCACTTGATAGTGCCTTGTACTTAATGGCCACATGCTTTTGCACACACAGAAAATTCCATGTGATGTGAGTGTGACCTTGATTTATCCTCCGTGCATGGCTAGAATTCAAGATATCAGCAAGGCCACATGGTGGAAGCGTCTAGAAAGCAGAAAATCCAAAACAGCTGAGGAGCTTCTTATCAATATGAATGTGGACAGAGTGACTAACAAAAAAAAAAGAAAAAGAAAGAAAGAAAATCACAAAACATTTGTGTATACATTCCTATTTGCATAATTGTAATTTAAGTCATTTGTTGGGCCAGCATTAGGATTATTTAAATCCTTAATCAAAGGTAACTTTAAGGAAGGTTGCTCACTGGGAGCGACAGCTTGAGACCCTACATGCTAAATATACATACTAGCATTCACATTCAGTAAATTCACTCACGCATGATGGCAGCATGACTAATATATATACACTCAGATCAGTATTCAGCATCAGTAGATCCACAGAAGGAAGTATGAGGTACTCTCATCAGACCTGGAGGGGAAATGGTATTGGTATTCCTCTAGAGCTAAGCTTCAAATTGTATGGTTGTGAAAAGAATTGCATTCAGATACTAAATGCCAAATGTCAACATCGTACATGCAGTCTTTCTTTCACGATAGGCACAAGCAGAATTAATAAAGATGTAAAATCAAATAAAAGGTCAGCAGTATACCTACAAAATAAATAGACCTGGATAAAAATGCAATTGCTAACTACAGTAAAGAAAAATCTTTACTACATACAGACAGACAGACAGACAAGTTCAATGTGTTTCCAAGAAAATATTAACTTTTCAAAAGTAAATTCGTTCTAATCTAGAAAAAAAACATTTGAACATTATACATGTGAGTGAGTCAGATGAGAGGATTAATATAGCCTCTTTCATATGTGGCCATTATAAAGCTACAGCCAGCCACAGATTACTGTAGCTTATCTTTAGTATAAAGTCTGGGAACAGGGGGAAACAGCTGGAGTGGCTCTTTATTAAATCCACTAAAGCTCATGAATCAACATGCTATACTTTGCTTGTTTAATGTAAAGTTTTATTGATGGTTAGTGCCAGAAGTACTTCGTCTCACGATACCCTCCAGATTACCTGAAAACCTCAGTAATGACAGAGAAATGTGTTGCCTTGAGGCAGAGTCAGGCTACTTAGTAACTTAGCAAAGCAAGTAAGTATTTATTGTAAGGCTGTATTTATAGGCTTACAAACAGCAGGCCAGTGGATCCATTTAAAATTCAATGATTTAACAGTTTGAATGTAGAATATGTATGTATGTATGTATGTAGAATAACTTTAAGGTTGGCTTATTTATTTATTGATTACATTTGTGGAATAACTCTAAATTGGGGAAACGGTTGTGCCAGTGAGATAATGTGTTCATCAGATGCAAATGCTGACATTAGTTGTGCCTGGATTTCAGCACAGCGGCCCGAAAAGAAGCAGCTGAGGAGGTGACAAGGAAGGTTAACTTGACTGATAATAACAACTGTGTTATTCCTGGTCCTGGTGCAGAGGTTGGGATGCTGGAAATGATCAAAATTCATGTCCTGAGCTGTGCAAATGAGTTGTTTAATAGACTACTACATGTTGTCATTAGAGATAATGGGAAAAAAATTAATATATGCCAAAAGAAAGTAAAAAAAATGTAGTATTCTTTGTAGTATTAACCATGTAGGCCACGATTTAGCAGTGACGCAGTGGCCTAAAAATTACAAGGTTATTTAAACTGTGTTTTTAATTTATCTCCCTGAATACAGAACTTGTGAGAGAGAAAAAAAGATAATTGAAGAACATTTAGAGGTAAAGCTCACAGCATGGCCTACGGTGCAGCATCATTTAGGCTGAAGTCCCTTTTCTGTGCCGGGTGTTGAAATGCCCTTGTCACATTAAGTGGCAGATCTCAGGACACTTAACATTCCTCCCCCCCCACCCCCTCGGCAGATGCAGTGTGTTTTTAATGACATTGTCTGCTTCCTGTCAAGTCAGCTGGGGGCTGATATGAGGAAAGTCACCTGTGGAAGGATCGTGGAAAGTAAAATGTCTTGAAGGGCAGCAAAGGAACTCTGCTGGGCTCTGACTTTAGTGGGAGGGAGTGCTGCGGCTACTGTGGAGGGGAATCAGTACCGATGCACACTGCACTGTAGACGTTTAACAGTTTGAGTCTACGCAGTGTGTTTCCTCTCTGTTGGTTCAGTGATCTTTTAAACAGGCTCATCGGATTCATTCCCAATGAGCCCGATGATAAAGACATTCAACATAAAGCGTAAGAGAAGGATAGAGAGGGGCTGGGTGGTCCATATGCAGAGAGAGAACTTTCTGTGCTTTCTTCACAATTCAGGTGTGCTTTGCTTGCTAAATCTCTGGTCAGCTAAATCTTCAAGTCAAATGATTCTGATCCCCTCGGGCAGTTTTCGCACCTCTTTCCTGTGATTTCTTTTTCTCTTTAATTTCTTCTTGCTGGTCATTTTTCACAGAGAATTTTCTGCAGGTTTTGGAAAACGCCTGCCAAGCCAGAGCAGAAATCTGGGGCAACAGGGGCGACGAGATGAGAGAAGCTGGTCGCGAGAATCCCTCATATGAAAGAGCTGGCACGTCTGCCTCCATTCGGAGTTCACTGCAGGTGAAAAGTGTGGTTTCCCGCATGGCAGTGACAACATGTGGGTACTAATAGCTTCACTGCGATAGTCCCTCTCTGCGGTAAAACAACAAGAAGCGAGTTGTTTTATAAAGTTGTAGAGAAAAATGAGATTGACATGACACATCGGTGTGCAGCTGCACTTCTTGTCAATTTAAAACAAATAAAGAGAGCTCTGCGTGGAAAAAGTAATAATAGGTGCTTGATATAAGATTCTTCAGTCCTGTATAAATTTAACGTTGGCAAAGCGTAGCTGTCTATGCTATGCTCCAGGGTAATTTCCCCTATGATGCCTTCACCAAGTAAAACACAATTCATGTGGCCATTCATAAACAATCTACTATTTTGTTCTGCGTCACCTTATTAGTGTAAAGCTAACTGATGAGCCAAAAAGAATTTCATTATAAAAATAAAACCACTTACAGGCAATGCTAATTATCCTTGTTAGTAATCTTCTTAAGGTTCCCTTTTGGTGAGATGGCTAAAGTCAATAGTCAAGGAAATTCATTCGAAAATATCTGAATTTCTCATGTTGGTTCAGCAGCCCAATAAAAACACACTTATTTTAGATACATTTAAGATCCTTATGTTAAGCTTTTTTAAAAGATTATCCAAATTTAAAAGTCATAACAGTGAATTTGGATGTTGTAATGTAAAGGAGTATATTAAAAGATTTTTTTTATTTAAAAAAAAACAAGCACTATAGACTTGCTGCCCACTTTAATAGGTACACCTGTTAAACTGCTTGTTAGTACAAATCTGATCAGCCAATCACATGGCAGCAACTCAGTACCTTTAGGTATGAAGACAAAACAGTCAAAATGCTCTGCTTAAGTTCAAAGTAAGAATCAGATCGGGGGGGAAGGTAATTAAGGGACTTACATGGCATGACTGTAGATGTCAGATGGCTTGTCTGAGTCTTTCAGAAACTTTCCTGGACGATCAACTCTAGGGTTTACAGAATGGTCCAAAAGAGAGAAAATATGCAAATTGCAGCAGTGAGCTATGGCAGCAGGAGACCACACCACATGTTACTCCTGTCAGCTAAGAGTCAGAAATCGATGCAACAGTTTACACTGGTTCATCAAAATTGGACAACAGACGATTGGAAAAACACTGGCTGGTCTGGTGTGTCTCAATTTCTGCTGTGACACCTGCATCGTGCTGTTAGAATCTGACATAAACAACATGAGATCATGGATCCATCCTGCTTTGCATTAAGGCTTCAGACTGCTGGTGATGTAACAGTGTGGGGATATTTTTTTGGCACACTCTGAGCCCTTGAATTCCATTTAAATACCACAGCCTATCTGAGTATTGTTGCTGACCATGCCCATTCCTGTATAAACACTGTGTATCCACCTTCTGCCTTCTTCCAGCAGGATAACACAGATGTCACAAAGCTCACAGTATCTCAAACTGGTTTTTTGAACATCACAATTAGTTCACTAGTTCACTGCCCTCACTTAGCCTCCAAGCCTCCAAGATCTGAATCCAGTAGAGCACCCCTGTGATTTGGTGGAATGGGATATTTGCGTCATGAATGTGCAGCTCACAAATCTGCAGTAACTGTGAGCAAAATCTCTGAGGAATGTTTCCAGCACCTTGTTGACTCAATGCCATGAAGAATTAAAGCAATTCTGAAGGTAAAAGGTGTCCGACCATGTAGAAGCAAGGTAATCAAAGTGGCCATTGAGTGAGTTGTTTGTGTGATGACAGTTTGGACAAAAAGACAATCACATATTTGAGGTGATTCATTAAGCAGTACCCATGTAAATCTTTATTCTTTTAGTGTCTGACAGCAAATCTGAGTCTCGGGTTGGTAAATAAAAGAGGGAAAAAAACATAAAATTTATATTAAAAACTAGTTTTAATTCAATATAAAGGGTTTTTTTGGTACAAACTGTTCTCAGTAAAGAGGACATTTGGAGATTAGTAGAATCTTTGGGGTTTCAATTCAATTATTATGATGCAAGTCACCTCCGTTCTTTCACTGCTTTATTCCATCCTCATTTCAAATGAGGTTTATGATAACAGACAACACATATTAATAAATTTACTGGATGAGATCAGGTCCAACAATTGCAAAAATATCACATTTGTACCCACAGCAGAGCTGCCCTTGGCAACTCAGTGGTGGTATCTTTCTGGTAATCTTTTCCATCCTGACAAGGTTAAGTGTCGAGAATTTGAAATTGATGTAGAAGGAAGGGAAAAGTCACACTGCTGAAGAATAGGCCACCAGTGAAGGGAGGTGCATGTAGACCTTGCCAGGAGAAGCGTTAATGATGAAAACACCTCATTTTGCAGAGGATTTAATGCTGCTTTTTACTGGATAAGAGATAACATTGGCACATTGTGTAGTTAGGCACAAGTTAACAGCATGTTCTGTGGGAGAATGTAAGACTCTCAAGCAATCCTCTGCCAAGTAACAACTCCTTAACACACCAGTTTGCCTTTTCGGGAGGTTCAAAATGTTTCACTTGTTCTGCTAAATGTGTTGGGTATTTCTCAAAATTTGGGATGTGTATTGTGTGTAGTAAAATTAGACATTTAACCCACAGGAGAATTTTAAAGCTTGCCGAGTCATTCTCCATATAACCGGATTATAAAAACCCTGGAAAGAGGATTGTGCAGTTTAAATAGAAGATGTAGCAAGTGATTAGAGAGTATCAGAAACGAACCAAAACTGTAGCGATTTAGCAGGTGATTAGGTACAGTATTACTTCTTTGGCTTTGTGTGTGCTCCCCCATAACTCATCTTCTTACTTGTCATGGCAAATCAGGTATGTAATCAATTAAATCTCATCAAAAATCTCACAGCAATGTGATCTGACCAATCAGGTAAATGAAACAATTTAAATGGCAATTAATCAATATGGATGCTGCCTCAAAACTAACACCAAATATCATTCAAGAGTTGAGTCGAGCAGAAACAGCAACATTTTTTGATGAAACTAAAGGAGAAAATTGCAAATTAGTAGTAAATATAGGGAAAAGAAGTAATGATGAAAAGTTTAATATTATGTAGTTATTAAGAAAGACAGACTGATCGAGCTTGCTATCTGTTGATTTCAAAGTATTTTTTATTTTAAAACACAATTCAAATTTTATTTAAAATACACTAAAATGGCTACAAAAAGAAATGTGTCGTGAAAATTCACAACTTTATGTCCTCCAACACACAATACAGGGAGTGCAGAATTATTAGGCAAATGAGTATTTTGTCCACATCATCCTCTTCATGCATGTTGTCTTACTCCAAGCTGTATAGGCTCGAAAGCCTACTACCAATTAAGCATATTAGGTGATGTGCATCTCTGTAATGAGAAGGGGTGTGGTGTAATGACATCAACACCCTATATCAGGTGTGCATAATTATTAGGCAACGTCCTTTCCTTTGGCAAAATGGGTCAAAAGAAGGACTTGACAGGCTCAGAAAAGTCAAAAATAGTGAGATATCTTGCAGAGGGATGCAGCAGTCTCAAAATTGCAAAGCTTCTGAAGCGTGATCATCGAACAATCAAGCGTTTCATTCAAAATAGTCAATAGGGTCGCAAGAAGCGTGTGGAAAAACCGAGGCGCAAAATAACTGCCCATGAACTGAGAAAAGTCAAGCGTGCAGCTGCCAAGATGCCACTTGCCACCAGTTTGGCCATATTTCAGAGCTGCAACATCACTGGAGTGCCCAAAAGCACAAGGTGTGCAATACTCAGAGACATGGCCAAGGTAAGAAAGACTGAAAGACGACCACCACTGAACAAGACACACAAGCTGAAACGTCAAGACTGGGCCAAGAAATATCTCAGGACTGGTTTTTCTAAGGTTTTATGGACTGATGAAATGAGAGTGAGTCTTGATGGGCCAGATGGATGGGCCCGTGGCTGGATTGGTAATGGGCAGAGAGCTCCAGTCCGACTCAGACGCCAGCAAGGTGGAGGTGGAGTACTGGTTTGGGCTGGTATCATCAAAGATGAGCTTGTGGGGCCTTTTCGGGTTGAGGATGGAGTCAAGCTCAACTCCCAGTCCTACTGCCAGTTTCTGGAAGACACCTTCTTCAAGCAGTGGTACAGGAAGAAGTCTGCATCCTTCAAGAAAAACATGATGGGTTCATTGAGAACATGGTTGTTGTTCAATAATAAAATTATTCCTCAAAAATACAACTTGCCTAATAATTCTGCACTCCCTGTATTCGCTTGGCAAGCAAGAGGTCATGCTAAAAACTCAAATCGAACACGAGGAGCTACCAACTATTGCAACCCCTTGTGCATAAAGGAGCAGCTGCTACTACTGATAATTAACACATTTGTCTGCTGTAATCCTAACCTTTGCTTTTTGTGTATTTTTAGGCTGCCAATTCAAATCTTCATTTTATGACATACAATTAAATGCTGAAAGTTGTCATATACAGGGAGTGCAGAATTATTAGGCAAGTGTTCTCAATGAACTCAAAAAACTCATTAATATCAAAGCTGAATGTTTTTGGAAGTAGTTTTTAGTTTGTTTTTAGTTTTAGCTATTTTAGGGGGATATCTGTGTGTGCAGGTGACTATTACTGTGCAGAATTATTAGGCAACTTAACAAAAAACAAATATATACCCATTTCAATTATTTATTTTTACCAGTGAAACCAATATAACATCTCCACATTCACAAATATACATTTCTGACATTCAAAAACAAAACAAAAACAAATCAGCGACCAATATAGCCACCTTTCTTTGCAAGGACACTCAAAAGCCTGCCATCCATGGATTCTGTCAGTGTTTTGATCTGTTCACCATCAACATTGCGTGCAGCAGCAACCACAGCCTCCCAGACACTGTTCAGAGAGGTGTACTGTTTTCCCTCCTTGTAAATCTCACATTTGATGATGGACCACAGGTTCTCAATGGGGTTCAGATCAGGTGAACAAGGTGGCCATGTCATTAGTTTTTCTTCTTTTATACCCTTTCTTGCCAGCCACGCTGTGGAGTACTTGGACGCGTGTGATGGAGCATTGTCCTGCATGAAAATCATGTTTTACTTGAAGGATGCAGACTTCTTCCTGTACCACTGCTTGAAGAAGGTGTCTTCCAGAAACTGGCAGTAGGACTGGGAGTTGAGCTTGACTCCATCCTCAACCCGAAAAGGCCCCACAAGCTCATCTTTGATGATACCAACCAAAACCAGTACTCCACCTCCACCTTGCTGGCGTCTGAGTCGGACTGGAGCTCTCTGCCCATTACCAATCCAGCCACGGGCCCATCCATCTGGCCCATCAAGACTCACTCTCATTTCATCAGTCCATAAAACCTTAGAAAAACCAGTCTTGAGATATTTCTTGGCCCAGTCTTGACGTTTCAGCTTGTGTGTCTTGTTCAGTGGTGGTCGTCTTTCAGTCTTTCTTACCTTGGCCATGTCTCTGAGTATTGCACACCTTGTGCTTTTGGGCACTCCAGTGATGTTGCAGCTCTGAAATATGGCCAAACTGGTGGCAAGTGGCATCTTGGCAGCTGCACGCTTGACTTTTCTCAGTTCATGGGCAGTTATTTTGCGCCTTGGTTTTTCCACACGCTTCTTGTGACCCTGTTGACTATTTTGAATGAAACGCTTGATTGTTCGATGATCACGCTTCAGAAGCTTTGCAATTTTGAGACTGCTGCATCCCTCTGCACGATATCTCACTATTTTTGACTTTTCTGAGCCTGTCAAGTCCTTCTTTTGACCCATTTTGCCAAAGGAAAGGACGTTGCCTAATAATTATGCACACCTGATATAGGGTGTTGATGTCATTACACCACACCCCTTCTCATTACAGAGATGCACATCACCTAATATGCTTAATTGGTAGTAGGCTTTCGAGCCTATACAGCTTGGAGTAAGACAACATGCATGAAGAGGATGATGTGGACAGAATACTCATTTGCCTAATAATTCTGTACTCCCTGTATGTTTACCAGTCCACTGTGGATGCACACATAAGATATGTTAAATTAAAAAAAAAACATACATATTCTTAGCACCATTAACAAACCGACAACCTAAGGAATCATAAAGCATTGAATAACAAGCCCAAATGGATTTATCCGTTTTTGCATCCAATGAAATTTCATTGTCAAACATGCCGACCTTGCTGATGTTGTGAACACTTCTGGCATGTAATATGTTGATATGAAGATGTTTTCCTAATTTGTATTTGCTCTGTCTGCATATGCCTTCTTAAGTTGTGGTCTTAGGTTACTTATATAAGAACATAAAACCCCATTTGAAATGCTATGTTTAAAAAATTGATATACTACCCAGTCTGGTTATGCATCATAAATTGTTTTACATGTTTATGTAACCATTTGGCTATTGCACATACATGAAGTTGACAGCAAGGCTGTAAACATTTCATCAGCGCGCAGTAATATTTGACATTCAAAGTGTGTCACTATGGACACACTTTGCTTCAGACATTTCAAATGCACTGACGAGACAAACAGGGAGTAAATGAGGAGCAGAAAGAGAGGAATATATATATATTTTTCCCCTCATTAATAATCATTGAGTGTTCTGTCTATGCTGAATCACTTTAGACTAGCTGCAGGACTGACAAGCTAGACTGTATTAACGTTAGACCATGTGCTGGTATTACAACATTAAGCAGCTCATCCGAGTCTCATCAAAAAGTGAGCAACTTGTTGCAGCTTTAGACATCAGATCTGTACATTTGCAGAAATCCTTCTCAGTAGATTTTATTGGCCCTTGCCTGAAGAAAATCTAGCATATATTTATGTTGCTGTAGTTAAGGAGCTCTGCAGCTGTCTATTCATGGCAGCTTGTCAATTTTCAAGTTTGCACACAAATCGCCAAAGGAAACTTCACTTCAACTATATAAAGACTTAAAGCCATTACACATTCAGCTGGTCTGATAAACAGAGATGAACTTAAAACTGCATACTGATTTCAATAATAGTGAGATGATGTGACACTATGTAACTTACTGTGTGTGCCATAGGTTAAATCAGATTAGAGGTACTAAAGTGAAGCTTAAAAAGGCTGCAGATTATCTGAGATAAATACAGTTTGGGGTTTTTTTTATGTAACATATATAAATGTTCCTTACTTTACTTGTAATTATGAAACACCACTATAGCTCCAAAAGGAATATTCTAGCATCTAACACAGCATTAAAGTTGAGCTTTAACTTCTAATTACAGCAATTTAATGGTATATGTGAGTACCTGCATTTGGAGGGTACAAAAAGATGATGTGGACAAAAATGTAGGAAAAAACATCAGCAACCAGCAATATAATATATTAAAATGACCAGCAGTGACATAATGAACTAAACATTCTTTGGGTGTTTTCAGGCCTTCCATGATTATCCTTCTTTGTTCTTCCATTTAATGAGGTGTTTCGTGCACAATCCAGCCTCAGAGAGCATCAAAATTGCAACAACCACATTTGCATGAGAGGTGTTGGTAATTGGGCACAATTCTGCATATGCATCATCACTGTGATTTGTGCCTTTCTTAGTACATGCAAACCTAGTACTTTCTTCACGGTCATTACGATTACAGCCAAATCAACTAGAGTTACGGAGGATTGGTGAAAGAAAGGGCTTAGAGAGCTCACTGATTGTGGTTGAGACTGACTAGTCAAGACACACTGAGGTAGACAAGGTTCACTTTTCACACTAATAACGCCGGCTGCCTAAGGTCTCTTTTCACTGTTGCAAGAATCGTACAATAATCTTTCATCCTCTTAATAGAAAAAAAATCTCCACCACCGAGAGTTGCCAGATCACCATTCAAAAGAAAAGATTATCTAGCATGAATTCTCAAACAGGTAAAACAATGATTTCAAGGTACATTTTTATTAAGAAGGAAAAAGGGAAATGAAAAAGAAATGAATGTCCTTAATTCAACTTAGACTTAGGTTGAATCACCTCAGACAAAGAGAAGCGTCAGAACAAATGTGGAGCAGAAGGAAAATCTCATGAATAATCTCTGAAGCAAAACGTGTTTCCTTAATATTTGATCTTTGGTCTTTTGTCATCTTTCAAGGTATTTAACTTCATTCGGTTTCAGTGAGTGTAGTGGGCTATACCTACTAAGATTTCTCAGTAATGTGTGAGCCAGTTGTGATAGTGTAAACCGCTCTCCGCTGGCTGCTGATCGTACTATCGATCACGCACAGCTCGCTTGTTTTTCAGTTTCATGTTTACAGCTCATTTAAAATTCTCAAGAACAATGGAATAAACAATAGAGGAAGTAGGTTCTGATTAATTTATGGGCAATGCTGGATGGGGCAGATTTAGATTTTAAAACAATCTTGCTTTACTCCTACATAAAACAGTCACCACTGCAAACCAAGTTTTCCATCTTTTTGTCCAGTGTACCCACACAGTCCTACTTAACCTAATCCAGATATGTTCGTTTGAACTGACTTTAAGATAAATGTTATTTAATATGAAGTGGACATTTGTTCAAATGAAAAGTTAGTGTTTAGATAAAATTTCTGGCCAAAGTTGAGTTAAATATCTGCTAGACTACATTACCTAAATTATTGTATTAACCTTTAATTTTGCCATATCTCATTTAGTGTTGATAGATGGGGTGAAGCGTAGCACGTCAAATTAAAACCCTTGACAACAATTACAGAAAGAAGCAATTTGGATAACATAAAAGACAAACAAATTGACTATAATTATGTTGAAAGCAGCAGAAGTTAAATCTTGTTAGGCATAGGTATACACAGTAGCAAAATGGGGGGGATTCTGCTATTGTAAATGAACTTCACGTAAACTACTTGTTTCCACAACTCTAATAAATTCCAAAATACAAACATTAACATCCCTTTCACCCTTTCTTAGGTCTACCAGTTATTCAAACTGTTTTTCAGCATTTGTAGCTAGCCTTCAAATGCTAACTATTTTAGCTAGCTTAAATAGCATAGTTTCTTTCACCTTTCTTTTTAACCTTTCTCTGTTTCGATCACATAACCAGTAATTCTAGCCTTTTAAAGATTTGCCTAATATTTAAGTGTAGTATTTTACTTGCTCATTCATTTAATTTTTAATCTCCTGTTAAAAGCTAAACCTTCATGAACTCAGACAGCAGAGGCAGGGAATCTCAATGAAATATTAAGCAGCAAATCATCTACACTCCAACCCTGAATGCCCTTACTAGAATAGTCTTTAGAGGCACTCTTTTTGGTATACCTGAGGTGTTATGTGATTGCTGATTAGCCATGTTTTTTATCAATTTACCGCTAAGTAAGCCAGCAACTACCTGTATGTCACTATTGTTTTGTGAATACAGTAAGTAGCTGTTACATTAATGTTGGGTTAATTGATAATTACTCTTTTTAACCCGTGTAGTTAATTACCCTATTGTGTTTCCGTGGCAGTTAATAGCTACTTTTGCAAATCCTACTTTATCAGAACTATCTCTTTTTCTTTGAATCTCTCCATCGCCAGTTTTTTCTCTTGCTTTTACAGTTTGACAACTGTTTCAAATAAAGACTTCAAAGCCCTGCTCCATGTCTTCAACCTTTATTAGATGTGTGTACAGCTCAGTGCATAGCTGTGGACCTTACTACGTGCAGAGTCAGGGGAAAAGAAGGCTGCTGAAAACTACTCAAATAACATTAACTTCTTAATGTCAGTGCGTGCTTACCGTCTGTGCTGGGGGTTTGATCAAATCTCATTAATGCAGTGCTGTTTGGCAGCTGACCCTCCAACCCTGCCTCCTATAAATTACAGTTATACAACTCAGTTGGACTCTCAAACCTGGACTCTCAGTCCTTTAAATAGAACCTGAGTGCAGTAAATTGCATGGCTGTTATTCAGGATATACAGCACAATGGTAATACACTGCATACTGTTAATGATGAGCAATCTAGCTATAGAAGGGTCAAGCTCATTTTCATGCTGCTAAGAAGAAGAAAAATGGTGCCTTGGGGATAGATATAAATGTTTAGTAATAACGTGATGAATGTGTTTCATAAGATCAAGACATCATATAGACAGAGGCATCATGTAAAATATAGATAGGCAAAGGTTCTACTATTAAATATGATTCAATGTATGTTTCCTTAAACTCCCACACTTATGGCTTATCGCATAATACAGATGTCAATCGGCACTCTTATAGCCATTCCGTACAGAAAATAAGGGTAGAGACACGAAGATCTTATAAACTCTTAGTTCAGCCAACTTTAATAGATTAATTATCGCGCTAAAAACACAAAAATTTAAAATGACAGGCTTCTTGAGGGCACTTCCCATCCACTTGTAGCCATTATTTACTTACTTTTAATATGACCTGTCCTCAGTTTACCCAGATAATGTGGCATCAGAATTAAGTAAAAGTGTCAGAATGTCATATGGGGCTTGGTCACAGTCAAATGAGGGCTAGACTGAAAGCTAGCATTACGGGTCCCTCTAGGACTGGAAAAGTTCCATCCAAAGAAACAATTGGGCAGCCCAAAGTAATCACAGCATTAGAAGATGAACACCAAAACTTGCCATCTTTGGAGTACTCAACTGTCATTACTAAATTATTAGAGGAGTGCTCAGTACACATGGCTCAGACTATACAAATTTTTGAACTGTCTTGCTTTTGATCTTACCCACCATAACTTAAAGTTTCATGACTGTATATTTGTGGCACTGTTGTGTTGAGAAACAGCGAGACAGACAGCGAGAGAAAAAGACACCTGCCAAAGTACTTCAAACCTCCCGGGTCCTCATCATAGTTTGATATCATCACACACGAACTCAAAAGGTGAAAACAATTCTGTCTACACTGTCGAGACTAGTACTAAAGAACTCAAGAAGTCTGCCTTGTAGCTATCTCGGAGGAGAAGTAGCAGTCGCAGTGACCTGACCTAAACCTTGCTGATAATTTTGTGTGCCACTTAAAATCTGAGCAAGTCAAGTATTCCTGACACCACGCAAAGCCCTTTAGAAAATTCTCACATCGTGCAGGGAAAGCTTTTGCACAGACCTTTGCAGAAGATGCAGCTTGAGCGCATGCTTTCATTAATAAAGGAAAAAGTATTCTGACTCTAAATTTCAGGCCTCATCATATCTAAGTGTGTTCTTAATTTTCCCCTTCAAGACTATATTCTACACTTTCTCTTTAACATTTTGAAGGGAATATTTGAGATTTGGTCCTTGACGAGTCAGACTTGGACTTGGTTCATCTACAGTCGGGTGGGGAAAAAAGCAAACCAGACACAATATAACTTCCTTTAATTTATTCTCTGGTTGTCGAAAGTGTAAAAAGAAGTCTCAAACAGCGTGAGCTTCGTTTTTCTCTAGCAGAAAGCAGAGCAGTTCATTAGCCTTATCTCAGTTAAATTTGCCCACATGGAACAGCATGGGGAAATCAAGCCTGGAATCCATTGGAGTTGGGCTTGGCAGGATTTGGTTGTTCATTAATTATGCTTTGTAATGAGCATTTCTGTGGAACATTATTATTACATTGGTGTGATAATGGCTGCTTATTTTACAGCAACACAAAAATATCCATCCCGGTCCTTTTCTAATGTCATTGGGTGGAACATTTAATCAAGCTGTCAGGGTATTGAAAATAAGTTTCCTTTTTCTCCTTGAAACATAGAGGCCTGGGGAATATCTATTAGGCCCCTAATTGATTGCAAACTCATGGCCTGAGTCACATCTCAATCTTTCCAGCTTCTTTCTCCTCACTCTGCTTTCCTTCAGCCTGGCTTGTTAGTGTGCACAGTGTCATAACATGCATGGCTGTGGCTGGTTTTGTGGAGGGTGAAGAGCAATAATTTAATCATTAGACTGGGAAGGTTTCAAACAGGAACTGTGAGTTCACAAGGACACCGTATATAAGGAGGTGTGGATGAATGTGCTTCTTTGAGAAGGATAAACAAATGTCGCTCACATTCGCTGAGAAATTACATTTAAATTCATGTATTTTATTTAACAGCAGTACAGTGGGTAGTACCGTTACCTGGGTGTGAACCTGAACCTGGGGCACTAAACTGTGGAGTGCTTTCCCCGCTGTAGTGGGCGTTTATTTCTGCAGGAGTTCATACATTATGTGACATGCATGTTAGGTGAAGTTAGTGGCTTCAAATCAGAAGTCTGTATGAATGCGAGGATGATGACTTGATGGGCATCTTGTCCTGGGTGTACTCTGCCTTGTGTCCAGTGTCAGCTGGGGCGGCCACCAGCCCTTCTAAGGACTGGTGAAGAGTTAGATGATATGAAAACTGCGTCAGTTAAAGTTGCATTTTTAATAGATGTTGCCCTGTGTGCATTTTGGTGATTAGCCAGACGTATTTTTTTCGTAAGTCTTTCAGGCATGATGGGAGAGAGAGATGAAGTGTAAGAGAGCCAAAGTAATGAAAGGCAGGGAGAGAGAAGGCTGCAGAGGGTGATGATGGAAGAAGGAGTGATGGGAGAGCGATGAAGGGCGTGAAAGCTGGACTTAAATAACAATAAAGGAAGCAAAAGCGACGATAATGACAAACAATTATTAATTTATTCGTTGCAAGTCATCACCCCACATAATATATAATTACAACTTGAGCTCTGAAAGACTTTTAATAACTGGCTGAACATAAATAATACACAGTATGCAAGTAAGCGCTTCTCACTTATACAGTAATAAACTCTTAATATCACTGGAATGTTTAATTAATTGTTGTATGTGTAATTGCCATAGTAAATGTGTCACTGTTTTGTATTGTCCTTATTAGCAGACCTTATGTTGATACAAGTATTATGAGTTCAATCTTAAATGTTTTGACTTCTATTCTGATTGGTTATATTTTCCTGGTTGTGTGGATGCATTATCCATCCGTTTCTGCTTATTTGCCTCATGAATTAAGAACTGAAATCGAAGTAGTTCCAATTGATTTTTTCAGATTTAAAACTGCACCTGATACTACGCACAAATTAACCAACAGAGCTGGAGAAGCAGAATATCTATTTTCTTTTTTTTTCCCTCTCTGACCTGCTGCTGAGCCCACAGTTTCTACTCTGCAGGCTTAATTTTTAGCACCAAATGGAAGGAAAATTCATTTTCTTCCAAACAATGTCTTTTTTTCGAAGTTGACAGACTTACAATTTGTGATCTGTAGGCATTTGAATTAGAGGAGTGCTATTTAACTACCCGTAGAGATCATTTATAATTCGATCGAGGATTCTTAGAGACCGCAACCCATGACACACAATTTTAACACGAAGGACCCCCACAAAAAACGGAAAAACACTGATCAACTTCTTAGGGTACTCTGGGTTATTAAACTAGGTCGAGTTGAGTTACAGTTTGGATAAGCTGTTTTGCAAGAGAAGTGCCAAGCCCATTTCAGAGAACTTATGACAGCTGGTTACAGTCAGCCACACAGAAAGCCATCACCATGGTTACCGACTACTGCTTAACTGACTCAAAGTGACAGAGTGATGACATACGATGCATCTGAATTTCATCATCCGATTGGTTGATTTGAATCTCTGCTCGCTCTCTCTTAATTTGTTGTTTTAGGATATTATAAGTCTCAGTTCTATTTAGCCTTTATTGTGTGTGTACGTTTCATCTGTATTTCAGTAATGAGTTTTAGTTTTTGCATCATCTTGGGTTTTTTTTGTGTTTTTTAGTAGCAGTACTGGTCTCCTTAGTGCTTCTTTTTTGCCTGTCTTTGTCTTGTTGCATTCATGATTTAGCTACTTGATGGCCTGTTTAACTTTAAAGGTTAGTTTTCTTTCATGTCCTGTGTTAGTTTTGCTGCCCTCTCCTCCCTTATTCCTTCTATTCCTATCAATTGTATACGCCTGTGTCTCATTCCCTTCCTATTTCCTAATCATGTATTGCCTTTGTTATGCCATCTGTACTGTAACAAATTGCTGTATGAATTCTAACGTGATTTTACAGTAAGCAGGCTGTCTTTCAAAAGTACTGTTGTGGTGGACCACTAGAGGGCTCCACTCACACCCAGTGTATAGGAAGTGTGTTCCTGTGTTTTGTGGAGCGATATGCGCAGTTGATGTTGGAGACGAATAAAGAAGGAGTGAGAACTGAGAGCTCTGTGTCGTTGATGCTTACCTCCACATTGGTGACCCCTGACTCGAGCATGCAACGGGCCGTAGATAACGCAGACTCCGCTATGGATGCATCAGCGGCCGCCGGACCTCCGCCTCCTGTTGCAGCTACGTTCGCTGTGGCGCTGAAACTGCCGGACTTTTGGCTCCATGACCCCCCATCATGGTTTGTACACGTGGAGGCTCAGTTCGCCCTTCGCGGCATCTCGGCTGACGACACAAAGTATCACCATGTGGTGGCCTCGCTCGACCCGCTGGCCACCCGTCGCGCGATGGCGCTTCTCCGGGACCCACCCGCCCAAGGGAACTACGCCGCCCTCAAAGAGCTGCTTCTTCGGCGCTATGCCCTCACCGACGCCTCTGACGTGGCAGTGGGTGGGGTGTTGGAACAGCGGGTTTCAGGTCTCTGGCAACCGCTTGCCTTTTTCAGTCGTACGCTCCGGGATGCTGAACGCAAGTACAGTGTTTTTGACAGGGAGTTGCTGGCCCTGCATCTCGCGACACGACATTTTCGTTTTTTCCTCGAGGGTCGCAACTTTACTGCGTACATTGACCACAAACCTTTGACGTTTGCGATGTCCAAGGTCTCTGACCCATGGAGCGCACGCCAGCAGCGCCAGTTGGTGGCCATTTCAGAGTTTACCACAGACATTCAGCATGTGGCTGGTAAGTCCAATCACGTCGCTGACTGTCTCTCACGTGTGTTGGTTTCTCCGGTGTATGTCGGCATCGACTACGCTGCCATGGCCGCCGAGCAACGTGCTGACCCGGACGTCCTTGCCCTTCAGTCAACAAAAACGGGCCTCGTGCTGGAGGACACCCCGGTGTGGGACGGCGGTCCGCACCTTCTTTGCGACGTTTCCACCGGCCGCCCCCGCCCGGTGGTTCCCCTTTTGTGGCGTCGTCGTGTTTTTGACTCGGTGCATGCCCTCTCTCATCCCGGCGTCCGGGCCTCGGTCAAGCTGGTCAGCGCCAGGTTTGTTTGGCCGGGCCTTCACAAGCTGGTGAAAGAATGGGCGGCAGTTTGTATCCCATGCCAACGCTCGAAAATCCACCGGCACACACAGGCACCCCTCGAACCTTTCCGTGTCCCGGGTAGGCGTTTCGATCATGTTCATGTGGACCTGGTTGGTCCCTTGCCGCAGTCACAGGGTTTCACGCACCTTTTGACTGTGGTGGACCGCACAACCAGGTGGCTGGAGGCGGTACCCCTGGCGTCCACGGCAGCGGCGACGGTGGCCAGGGCATTTTTGTCAACGTGGGTTTCACGTTTCGGCCCCCCTGCTGACATTACCTCGGACAGGGGCCCCCAGTTTGTTTCCGAGCTTTGGTCTGCTATGGCTGACGGCCTGGAAGTCAAGGTCCACCGCACCACAGCATACCACCCGCAAGCTAATGGGATGTGCGAACGGTTTCACCGGTCACTTAAGGCCGCGCTCCGGGCTTCCTTAACAAGTGGCAACTGGGTCGACCGTCTTCCGTGGGTTTTGCTGGGATTGCGTAGCGCGGTTAAAGAAGACCTCGGGGTTTTCCCGGCTGAACTGGTCCTCGGCCAGCCTCTCCGGGTCCCCGGGGAATTCTTACCTGAGAGCCCTCCCCCATGTTTCGATACCTCTTTGTTGCCTTTTCGCCCCCCAAGAGACTCATTTCCTGTTCCTGGTCCTGTGCACCACTGCCTGCCTGACACTTTTGTTCCGAGTTCGTTGGACTCTGCTCATTTCGTTTTCATCAGGCACGATGCCCATAGGACTCCGCTGCGTCCACCATATGACGGGCCATACAGGGTTCTTAAACCAGGCAACAAACATTTCATTTTGGACTTTGGCGGTCGTCAGGAAGTTGTCTCTGTTGACAGACTTAAGCCTGCACATGTTATGCAAGAGGATCAGGTGGTCCCGGCCCAGGCCCCTCGCCGCGGCCGCCCACCTGCCACCGGGCTGATGGATTCTGTTTTTTCCCCCAGGAGCGACCCAAAATCAACGGAGTCCGAGTCGTCTGTAGCTTTTTCTGACCGCCAGTGCCAGCCTCGCTCCCGGGCTGGGTTGCCCTCTGTCAGTTCCCCACCCCCCCAGTTCAGCCATTCCGGCCGTTTGCTTAAGCCCCGGGTCCTGGACTAGTTCTGCTAGGTGTTCGGGGGGGGGGGGCATGTGTGGTGGACCACTAGAGGGCTCCACTCACACCCAGTGTATAGGAAGTGTGTTCCTGTGTTTTATGGCGCGATATGCGCAGTTGATGTTGGAGACGAATAAAGGAGTGAGAACTGAGAGCTCTGTGTCGTTGATGCTTACCTCCACACTGTCATATGCTGTAAATAACAATGCATTCTGGGAGCTTGTGGCAGTTTAGTTAATATAGAGCCTATAATACAAATTTTAAATTTACAAATGCATAATGGGTTTCTAACAGTCCTGAGAATTTTCAGCAGTGAGTGAAAGGTTTTCTAGTGGTTGTAAGTTTAAATTTTTTAGTCTTTATGTTTAGAAACTTTAAATTTGGCATTAAAAGCAACGTTAAACATATATCACTGCTTATCATCTGCTAGCAAGGTTAAGGTTAGCTTGATTGTTGCTAATGCAATCATTAGTGAACACTGAGGAGCTTTTGGCACTGATACATAAGGTAAGCTTTCGGTATGGATCAACATTTTGCCATTTGTGTACATAGTTTATGGTTGTACTAAAATAACGTGATGTGCTGAAAAGAATATCAAACCTTTTGTCACTATATTTATTTTAGCAGCAGTTTTTTTTAAAAAGTACATAAATTACAGTCTGGTCACTGTACAATTTAAAAGTAAAGTGCTGGAGAGCCCGCTGCCAGTATTTTACTGTCAAACCCACAAGTTTTATCTTAAAGTTTGTATTGTTGAGTAATGTTCTGATGGCTTTTGGTTTTCTGTTTGGATGTGGTTTCAGAGGTAGAGTGGGTTCTCCACCAATCATCTGTGGTGCAATCCCTGGCTCTTCCACTTTGGATGCTGAAGTGTTCTTGGGCAAAATAGTGAACCCATAATGGCACCCATCAGAGTGACTGTGCGTGTGACATTTAAAAAAGTGCTTAAAGGCATAGGATAAAGCACTGTGTGAATGTAGCTTGTAGTAAAAAGCTCTTTGAGTGCACAGAATACAAAAGGTGCTATATACTGTGAGCACAAGTACATTTACTATTCCCTTTTTGGAGCTTTTTGTATTTTTGTTGAAATTTTTCTTGCCTTGTACTCCTATTAGGTCCTCAACTCCTCACCTGTACTCACATAACTAATGTAGCTCCTAAAATTGCCTTTCAGATTTTCTACAATGCTAAATATAAACAAAAATCTAAATATGTTTGACAGGCAAAAAGCTCACAGCTGTCACTAAATGCTGCTAAATTCCTGATTGATGCACAAGAACTGCATGTCATTGTTTTTCATCATCTGAGCCCTGTCCAAGACAAACTCATGAGAAAAGCACAGAATCACAGGTTATGAAAAAAATACATCTTGATGCAGGACGCCATCAGTCACAGTAATAAGCTGCTTTAAAGAAAAAAAAAAAGACTTTCAGGACCTTTTCGCTTTGGTGCACAAGAATTCAGCTAAAAATCACTGTTATCTTCTTTCTTCTTGCAGTAAGCAAGAAGCCAGCAAGTTATTTCTTGTCAGGAGCCAAGAAATAACTATAAAGGTGGTGCATTGTCAGAGAAAGAAACACATATTTCAAGCAATTAATAGACAAACAAAGTGATAGACATTAAAAATGCTCTGTCGTGCAGACAGGAAATGTCAGTGATTTACTAGAATTCATCTGCGGCGGAATGCGTCGCGGTTTTCATTTTCAGCCTGGACAGGCAGCCTGCTGATCTGTAGGTGGATTCCTCTGTAAAATTTATATTTGTCATAGTCTTTCACAGCTGAGCTGATGTCACAGTCAATGGTGTCAGTTAAGTTTTTATTTCCGGTACAACGGCTCAGTGTTTACCATCTCAATCTTTTCTTGGTCATTTACACCAAATCGGGCGATGAAGAAATTCACTTTGCAGAAGTACTGCAGGTTTGAATCCAAAGTTTATGCTAAATATTTTTATTATGCACATATGGTTTGGCGTTTTTCTTTGTAATATTTCAGAACTAAGGGTGTCTGAAGATGGGGTTTTTTTATTATGTAACTTTACAGAGCCACAAGACTTGGGGACATCCTACCCAGACTACCTAACTTGAATAATGCTCACAGGAAAAAATTTAAAATTTAAGCTCTTCCACCCCTTTGTGTTTTCAGTACAGGAGCAAAATATAGAATAGGAACACAGGAGATCGTGCAAAATTCTCACTATTTACTTCCTTCAGGCCAATTTCATTTGTTTCATCTGATCTGATCTAATCAGGATGATTTGGCTCACGCATTATGGCTCTTTGTGGGCACAAAATCTCTTCCGCTGAAAGGCTGTGTGTAGAAGTGTACCTCGCTCAGGTCAGAAACCCAGCTCCAGGCGATAGGAGCAAGGCCAGTCAGTGATGCAGAGCAGCAGGAGTTCTGCTGCAAAATGGTAGAAGTGCGTGCACTCTGCTGATGATGCAGACATGGCTCACCAGGGGACTGATCCACGAGCCGAGTTCCTCCCTGGCTGTGATGAGGAAACTTGGGGACAGACAGTTCTGCTAATCAGTCAAGGAACAGATGTTGAAAATGAACCGACATGTTTAACTCCATCCGGAAAGTCCTTTTACAGATTCCCTAATGTGGAGACATGTTTCTTGCCATTCTGTTGTCTTACTGTTGTCTTTAATTAACTGGCTGAGTAAACCTGCAGGGAAGAGTTTTCTGGCTTTGGCATGGCAGATCTAGCTCCAGACCTTTGGAGCTCCATACTGATTGGTACTTTTGCAATTCTCCATCTCTCTGCTTATCTCCAAGGACCAGAACTATAGACACCTTGTTTTTACTGTATCTTGGGACGATGAATGCAATTACTGGTGTGAGAAGGCCTCATGCTTATCCACATAAGCTGAAAGAGAAAGCAGCCAACTAATTAAAAGACATTTTATAATTGAAAAAAAACTTATTTCACCAATTTTCCTATAACAATAAATGGTAAGAAACCACTTGAAAACAAACACCATAATTACAGCTATGAATAGTTATCTACTAGAAGTTTACATCATGCAGAACACAGGATACCCATCAATACTATCAATCAAATAAAGTAGAGAGAACAGAAACAACAGTCTAAAATGTTTCAATCAGGACCAATAGAGTATATCTGACAGCATGGGTCTAGACTGGGACCTACTGCCTTTCTCAAAGGCTAAGGTAGGAAAAATAGCAGCAAGACCCCAGAGTAGAAAAAAATAGATTCCGACAAAAGAAAAGAGGAACAGCAATGGAGGGGTAGGTTACAATGCGGCTTGAACCTTAAAACAGCAACTGCAAGCGGACTAAGGACACCTAAATATCGTTCCCAATGTGAAAATCACCCATTAAGCTATATACAAACTGAAAGTGATTTGCAGAAATGTGGCAACCGGAAACCAGATCAAGTGAATGAACTTTAATTCAATTCAGTTTTTTTAATATAGTGCCAAATTACAACAACATACAGTATTGTACAGTAAAGACCCTACAATAATAGAGAGAAATCCCCAAAATTAAACAACCACTTTTAAGCAAGCACTTGGTGACAGTTGAAAGGAAGAACTACCAGTAGGGAGGATGGCTGCTCCTCCCTCAGTAGCACCAGGCTCAGGGAGGAGCAGCCATCTCCTGTGATCAGCTGAATGTGAGGAAGACAGGATAAAAAACACACTGTGGAAGAGAGCCAACCATGAGTAAAATACCCGCTGGCAACCAGATGTGGTTAGGATCTATGATAGATTGACAAGCAACTGAAGGGATTACCAGTGGGAGTAAAGAATACCTTTAATTATAAGATAAGATAAGGAACTTTATTGTCATTGTAGTTAGGGCTGTGCGATATGACCAAAATCTCATATCCCGATATAAGAATTCTATCATCGATAACGATATAAATCACAAAAAGGTAACATTTTCTGTAAATTCTGTGAATCTCGGGCAGCTCGTCTTGCGGGAAGTGTTTCCAGCTGCGCGTCATGTAGCTGGAGTCCAGTGTTTTAACCGATGCATGAAACGATACATTTTTAGACATAAGTTGTAAAGGCCGCTGTTTTCTTTGTGAGCATTCATTACACAGCGTGCTGCGGGGAAAAGCCTGTTCTAACGTTTGAGTCTAAGGTTTCTTTTTTAGCACCTGGCAGCTCTTTTTTACTTCTCATAATAATCTGCTCTTTCACGTGATTCAGTTTATTTTGAAAAGTCTCAACAGGATCTTGAGCTTTATTGTGAAAGGTTTATGTGGAACAGAAACAAGCGGACACGCGATGCTGTTACCATATAAAAACAGGCGCTTGTCTGTCTGTAGTGTGGTTATATAAAATATAAGAGAAAGAGAGAACTTTAAGAAATTAATAGAGCCACTACAGTGACCATCAAAACGATGAAAAAATATTGCCTTAAACAGTTTATTTTGGGACACCATGAAACAAATGATAGCCTAAAATGAAACGATAGACGTTTTTATATTGTCATCCGATATATATCGTTATATCGAACAGCCCTAATTGTAGTTATACAACAAAATTTGTTTGGTAGCTCACAGAGGCCAGCAGCAATAAAACAAGAAGCAGCATAGTAACATAAAAACCATAGTAAATGTAGTAAAAGTATAAAATATAAAGTATAATTGACATATGACCCGGTAGTAAGTACGTCAGAGTGTCACCTTCCTAACCAAAGCCCAAAATGTCAGAAATCAACCAGCTGTCAGCCTCAAAGCAATGCATGATGAGCAATTCACTTCCAGTGTGGGCAGCTGTAGACAGCACTGACTGTGTGCTGAGGTGGGTTTTGTGGCTTGCCTGAATTAACGCAATAATCTGTTTCTGAAGACATTTTCTGTTCACTTGTATGAAGTCAAAGTTAACGTTGTGCAACTTTGGTTCAACTTGTGCTCACATATGAAATCCATGCTGTGTTGAAAATAAACAGTAGACTTCACAATTGTCCACCACTAGCTACACTTGACCACTGATAAGAAAGCTCTATTGATTTCAAGCTGTTTTCTTGTAAGGAATTTAAAACCCAGCTGCCTCTTCACCATTTTTTCCAGATTAATAAAAATTGTGTTTTTGGTTAGGATGCAAGGTCAAGTGTCCAACAAGGTCTTATCTTAGTAAAATGATTTGACTGTTTTTAGAGTGAAGCCTTATTGGCTGCTAGCAGTATATCAAATAAAACCATTGCTGTGTATTTACTTGCACAAATACTCTGCGTATTTAAGTTTTCACCTTTGTTCGATCAAATCCATATTGAATTTTGAAGAATTTGCCCTTTACTTCAAATAAATTCAAAGAAAACCTTGAAGGGCTTTTTAGATTTATCTTGTTTGAAAAGATCCGACGCATTTCCACAATAGCCCACTGAAGAAACATTTTGAGCATAAAGAATAAAAAAGATTCGATTCAGGACTGTTTTTTGTTTGGAAGTGCATTACTTGCCCTACTAGTAGAGTTATTTATACGCTTAAAGACCCCTGTGGTTGTAGATCGTGTATGTGGGAGAACAAAACAAGGCAAAAAGTAAAACTTTAGATCCCAGAACAGAAAGTGCAGAGAAAACGAGCCCAACTTCACATTTTCTGGAACAGAGACACACATTTATTTCCTGGCTGACAATAAATTCCCAAATGCAAATTGGCAATCTGGGTGCATTACTTTGGAAAAGCAAAGTCTTTTTGGATGACTTAATAATTACATTCGCATTTATAAACCGATTTTTGCTCGTGATCGGTGTGCACATATCGGCTTGATGAAATATGTGTTAAAGAGTTACAGAGTTTAGAGATAGTGGAAATTTATTGGACACATTTTGCCAGATTCTCACAGAATCTTCTGATCTTACATGAAATGCAGCAAGAATCAGAAAGCATGTGTGCGAAACTGACTGCAAGAATCGGTGCTTGATATGAGTGACAAGGCTGATTATTTCATGTTTACCGACTCCTCATTACGTTTGTTTACTCTGATGAAGGCATGAGCTGAAATATTGAGTGCTGTTTTTCGCTGCTGTTTAAAACAAGGTTATTTAAAAAGAAAAAAATATACACAGTGGGTCATGTGCTCCTGCTGGATAAAATATACTACCAGCGACAAAAACATAGGGGAGAGCGGGGTAAGTTGTCACACTTTTCACACTGACTAACTTTTACTGAGCACCATACATCACAACGTAATAAATGTTTCACCAAATGAAAGAAGGAAGTCTCGGGCACATATGATGTATTCATTACATTTTCATATCTTATCTCATTACGGAGTTGTAGACTGTTGAATGGAGAATGTGCACTTGTGACAATTTGCCCCATCGGCAGGTAAGTTGTCACACTAGATTATCTTAAAATAAGAACACAAATACTTAATTGTGATTATTGATTTTAATTGTTAAATTCAAACCAAAACTGGAAATTTGAACAATTATGCCAAGAGAATTTGGAAAAAAACAATTATTTCAATCCAATACACATTTTAATCAAAACATTAAGTAGAAAGAAAACTTTAGTTTGAACTTTAAACTCAAATGTTCTCTGGCTTGCACATAAATCCATCATAACTGAATGGAATGCTGCAAATAACTTGCTTTAATTAACATGTTTATCCTCTGAACAAAACAGATGCCCTATTTCTGATTAATCAGACTCAACTTCAGAGTCACAATTCTGGCACACATAAATTGCCTGGCCTGAGGTGCAAGCATCATGGGCCCATTTGTTGCATTTTATGCATTTTACCCAGGTCTCTTTTGGACGACTGTTTGAAAATGGCTCCACACAGACAAGGCAGAAGCACTCTTCATCATCTGATGATGACTCTTGAATTATTTTTCTTCTTTTAGCTGCGTTGTTCTTCATAGGTCCAGATGTTTTCCCCCCTCGCGTCCCTCTCTTTTGAAACAGCTTTTTGCTAGATTCAGCCTTATTCTTTTCTTTTTCTAGTTGCTGCTTCACTGGCGTGTCGGTTAGAATTGCTGATTTGCGTCGTTTTCTTCCTTTGCTGGATGGTTTTCGGCGGCCAGCTTTTGGATATGGCCGGATGTCCTCTGGAGTTGGTAGTCTGCTGTCAGTAATTGCAGTGCTGGGTAAGGGTGAGCTCGTGATAGAGATGGTGCTGGAGCTTGGCAGTTCAGAGTTGGTGCTGGGGCCTAGCAGTGCAGAGTTGGTGCTGGGGCCTGGCAGTGCAGAGGTAGTGCTGGGGCCTGGCAGGGCAGGGTCCGGAATAGGGCGATCTGTGACGTAGGATGGTGCAAACTCGGCTTCCAGAAATACATTTCTGTTGTAAGGTTGAATCCCAGCCACCCTAAAACCAGCCTGAATGTTCAATGGGGTTGCAGCCAGAGGATATGCAATTGCCACAATCCCAGGAATGTCATAAATAGACATTGTCTTCCCAGGGTTGTTCCTCATCCAGGCATCACACGTGCTGTTGATGTGCCTCTTTAGTGGCCCGTAGACAGACCTGTCTAATGGTTGGAGCCGATGTGAGCAGTGGGGTGGGAATGACAGCATGATTATGCCATTTTCTTTGGCATAATTGAGTCCATCAATGGACAGATGAGACTCGTGGTTGTCCAAAAGGAGTAAACAGGGCTTCTCCTTTGAACACTTTGTATGTTCATTGAAATGTTGCAGGAAGTCAACAAAGTGTGTGTCTTTCATCCATCCAGAGGAATTTGCCCCTCCTTTGCTGCCGGGTGGCCCGTTGATCAGGAAATGGTTACGGAAGTGGACACGCGGGAAAATAAAGTATGGAGGTAAACTATTCCCTATGGCTGAGACAGCACAGGCCAGTGTGACAAGGGTTCCCCTTTCAGCAGAGGTCAATGACCCTACTTGTTTGAATCCACGTCTGGCCAACACTTTGTCTGGTTTATGTACAGTGGTGACCCCAGTTTCATCAACATTCCAAATGTCTCCTGGTCCAAACTCATATTTGCATAACACTTTCTCCAAGTTGTCAAAGAAAGCATTGACATTCTCTCTGTTGAAGCTACTTGCCCTGGCAAGGCTAGTTGCTTCTGGCTTTCTCAGTGACAATGTTGTATGCCGCTTTAAAAAGCCTGTAAACCACTCTTTGCTGGCCTTTTCTTTTTCTGCCCACAAAGGCACAAACTTCAGTTCGTGTGCCACAGCAAACTGGTAGGCAAGCTTTCTGACCTCACTTGGTGACAGACCAAAATAAATGTCAGCTGACCTAGTAATATACTCAACAAGCTGCTTTTCCAAATCAGGGGAAAAAATCTTCCTTGGCGTTGTATAACCAACCATTGTTGTTGGCATGGCTGTCTGACTTTCAATTTCTTCTCTGGTAATCTTTTGACAATACCGAGTTAGAGTACGGTAATTTATGTCAAAATCCTTTGCTGTACTTCTGATTGATTTGTTCTGCATCTTTACCTGCCTGACTGCCTTTAACATAATGTCAGGTGGTGTTCTGCCACGCTCTGTCTTTCGTTGATAATTTCGAACCATCTTACTTTCTTCCTTCCTTCCTTAATTCCTGCCTCTCCTTCCTTTCTTCAAAAACCTTATTGCAAATACAAATGAATTACAATATCACAATTTTTTGGAGCATTTATTTGTATTGGGGCAAGTTGTCACATGTGACGACTTGCCCCAAAGTTAATGAGACAACTTGCCCCAAACTGACATTTATGCTAATTTTGGCTAAATGTCAGGGTTAGCTCAACATAGCACATCAGCTGAAGTATCAAAAGACACGTTAATGTCTCCTCTATTTTGTGTAAAATAATAATTTGTAACATCTATACCTAACAAAGTTGTACTGAAGAAAATTTAAAGTGATTTATTTTTCCTTTTAGGTCAAAAAAATAAAAAAGATGTGCTCACCTCAGATTAGAGCAGTCTTGACCACATGTGAACAGGAGGTTGACTATAGAAGAAGAAGTCACACAAAGTGGCTATTTCATTTTTGAGATAGAGCCTCTAGTGTTGGAGTTATGAACAGTGTGACAACTTACCCGTGTGACAACTTACCCCGCTCTCCCCTACTAAGGAGTGACTAATTAAAACAACACAATAAGACACTGAAAATAGTACCAGTGAAAACACCAAGGTTGTGTTGCTGTGTGTTTACATGTGCACTAAGATTAGAAAGCTTGCTCAGTTTGAGACCAAGAATAATTGCACACAAAATTTCTTTAAGCTGCTAAGCATGATTGTGCAGTGGTGGTTAGCACCATCGCCTGACAGCAAGAGGGTCCAGCGTTTGAATCTACTAGTGCATGTTCTGCCTGTGCTTGCATGGGTTCTGCTCAGGTACTCCTCCCCAAGTCTAAAGACATGCATGTTAGGTTAAATAGTGATTCTAAGTTAGTTCTCTATGTGTTATCCCTGCGATAGAAAAACTTGCCCAAGGTCTGTTTTCACCCCATGACAGCGGGTGTAGGCTGCAGCCCCCCTGGAACCCTGAATTGGATAACCAGAAAAAGATGGATGGATTCCCTCAAACTAGGCCTTGTGAATGAAATTAATCACAGATTAACTGATGGTTATTAGGCAAAATAATAATAGTAATAACAATAATAATAATAATAAATTTAAAAAAGCAGCACGGTGGTTAGCACTGTTGCCGCACAGCAAGAAGGTCCTGAGTTCAATTCCACCATCATGCCGGGGTCTTTCTGTGTGGAGTTTGCATGTTCTCCCCGTGTTTGCGTGGGTTCTCTCCAGGTACTCCGGCTTCCTCCCACCGTCCAAAGACATGCAGCTTGTGGGGATAGGTTAATTGGATAATCCAAAATTGTCACTAGGTGTGAATGTGCGAGTGAATGTGAGTGTGAATGGTTGTCTGTCCCTATGTGTTAGCCCTGCGACAGACTGGCGACCTATCCAGGGTGTACCCTGCCTCTCGCCCTATGACAGCTGGGATAGGCTCCAGCGCCCCCCGCGACCCTGAAAAGGATAAGCGGAAGCGAATGGATGGATGGATGAAATTTAAAAATGGCTCTTTATTGCACACCACAACATTAGTTGAACCCAGTGGAAAGTGTTTTTAAATCCGAAATGCTAAATGGCCTAAAGCTGAAATTCCTCATTGTCAATTAAATCTCATTTATTTTAAACCCATTGAAGTGGAGGTTTTAAAAAAGATGTATTCAGATAACTGTTCATATACAGTATCTGATCCGAATAGATTTCCAATGTTACTTCAGTATCAACCACTGAGAAATCATAAGTCTCGGAGCTTTCAATAAAATGGCCTTTAAATATTTCGTATATTGTAAAGGCAAGAGCCTGTTGTTTCTGACATGCAGGTTCAACAAGCCAAACTAGCGCTAATCTGTCTGTTCGTTTGATAAAGTGCAGCAGACAGCCCGGGCTAACGAAACGAGGAGCCGTTGGCTAAAAAGCTAAATAAATAAACTATGACTCTACTTCCAAACTGGTTAGACTTCTGAGGGTTCTAGTATGTAAATGCATGACATTAAATAAATAGCGTTTCAAATTACCTTTACAGAGATTATTTTGCCCCCCGTTGAACCGCCCAACACTTCACTATCCGGGATATCCAAGGCTACATAAGCATGCGCACCGCGGCTCACGTCACGGGTGTGACGTCAACGCGCTCCAATTCAAACTTCAGGAAACGAAAGTGTCGTTTTAAAACGGTCTCGCCACAAAACAGACGATATTTAGTGGATAACTTCCGTCTCCGTGTTCTCTTTGTAAGTATTAAATATTTTCTTTGGTTGTGTGTGCATGCCTATAGCGTTTGTTTTCAACACTACATGTACGACAGAAAAAATAATATTACGTTAATTTGTGTTTGCTAGCTACCATTGACACGCGCACGAGAATTGGTAGAGCTGTCATGTTTTTATTTTATTTTTCTCATGTTTAATTAGCATGAAAGGATTTTCTTTTCCTGGCACTATGTAAGGTAAATGTGAGGAATTAAACCTATTTCAATAAATGAAATTTGGAAAAAAAAATGTAGGAAATTTTGATGTTCATTGAAAGCACGACGGGTGTGTCGATTTTGACTCAACTTGCTTTTGTAAAATGTATTATTAATAGTCAGTTCCACTTCTGTCTCTGTTTTTCATTTCGCTGTGTTCTTAGCTGAGGGTGTGTTTTGAGCTGCTCTTCACTTGGAGTGCTTGCACGAAATTCTTTGATTGAAATTAAACTGCGTACCTTCTGGTGGATTCAACACCAGCACAGTCACTTTACTTTTCTTCCCAGAGCACTGCACTTAGTAACAACAGAAGCAGCCATGACATCTAAAAGTGCCAAAGAGACCATAGTTGCCAAGTTGGGTTTCAAATCCAGCAGCTCTGGCTCCAAGGCTGAGGCAGAGCTGGAAAAAGTCAAGAAAGAAAATGTTCACCTGAGAAAAAAGATTGATGACCTGGCCAAACGGCACATCAAACCGCCTGATGCGGACAAAAGCAAGCTGCTGGAGGTAAAAAGGAAATCTTGGCTTTCTCAGTAACATTAAGCACCTGTAGCACTTCCTTGTTTTTTATATATATATATATGTGTGTGTGTGTGTGTGTGTGTATAATATTGGTTGTTTCAGAGGATTCTTTCCCTTGAGACCTTGAGAGAGAGGAACAACCAGCAGTTGCTGGTGAAAGAGCAGGAGCTGGAAACTCTGAGACAGCAGCTGTCAGCTAAAGGAGGAGAGGTACACACAACACCTCTCTACAGAAATACACAGTTAAAAATCACATATACAGTCGACTCTTATAGCTCTATCCATCAAGAAGTCCTCTGTGAACGTGGTCAGATAGTTGGACACTTTTCTGCTCAGAGTGACAAGATAGACTTGCAGCTGTATCTTTGAAAGTACTCGACTTTTCAAGATATGTTGCATTCGTGGCATTGTATTGGTGGCATATGTATTGCTAGCAGCAGACAACTGTCAAAAAGAGAGAGGAAAAAAACTGTACTAGAATTCCAGTAAGCTGCCACAAAAACAGTTGGGGGGAAATGGCTTCTATCTCATCTTGACAGCAGCTCAGCAAAGTGAAGTTTTGACGACTAACAGAAACGGCATACTAACACATGGTGTTATGAGCTGTTCACTTGACTCATAAGCTATCTGTCTGCAGTGGGTCTTTTTGCGTGGATTAACATTCAAAACAAGTTACTGCTATGCTGTAGACTTTGCTCTTGTCTATTTTTGAAGTTTTGTTGGAGTTTAAAATTTGGGCTAGCTGGAAACATGGAAATGACACACTCTGACAAATAGAATATCAATATTTTATGTAACCCAGACATTAATCACATTTGCCTTGCGGTTGTTAACCTTCATTAAGAAATGCACCAATAAAAGAAAGAAAGAAATTGGAGCTGCTGTGTGGATCAGCCAGCTGTGCTATGTTAGTTGTGTGAAGGGGATAATTGCCTGGAAAACACAAACCATCCCTGCTTGAAGAGAATTGTGTTGTTTTGGCTACAGGTTGTTTTGGAGGCTAGTCAAGTTGTTGTTTGCTTCGTGTTGTTTTGTGTGCATTTCAGGTGGTGGCGTCGCTGCAAGCCCAGCTGGAGCAGCGGAGGAAAGAAGCAGAGCAGAGAGACACGTTGTTCCAGAGTTTGTCACAAGAGACGGAGAATCTGAAAAACAAGCTGGTCACTGTTTCTGCCCGATGTCAGACTCTGGAAACTCAGGTGGCGGTAGGTTGATATTATAACCTCTGATTTTATTAGCCAGGGTCAGTGTCTCATTTTACAAACGGCCAGTTGCCTACTAATCTGTACTCTACTCTAGTTGTTTTTTATATCTATTACTACAGTGGTATTCGTTTTATTACACTGATAAGTGCATACCACTGTCCCCTAAGGTAAGTCTTTGCAATGCTCAGAGAAGCTGTTAAAAAAAACCACAATTTAGTTTTGCAAAATTAGATCTGAGCAAATAACAAGACTTTGGAGGGACAAGACCAAATGCACAGCGCCACATTTGGTGAAAACCAAACGTATCAGCACCAACTCCTCGTATCAGCTGTCAAGCATGGTGATAGAGGAGTGATGATTTGGGCTTGTTTTGTAGTCACAGAGCCTGGGCGCTTTGCAGTGATCGAATTGACCATCTGTCTGACAGTTAAAGCTTGGCCTAAATTGGCTTACGCAGAAGAACAATAGTCCCAAATCTGCAACAGAATAGCTAAGAAAGAAAGGAATCAGTGTGTTGAAATCACATAAAGTTCAGATACAATGATGTAAGAGACTGATAAAGTTATGCAGAAAGCAATTACTTCAATCTTTTGCTGTTAAATGTGGTTTTACAAGCTACTCAATCGCAAGTTCTATTCAGTTTTTCCCACACAGTGTTTCTACAGTTTGGCTTCCTTTTTGTTAAAAAAATACACGGTGTAAATCACATCTTGTTTTTTTTATCTGAGGCTTTTTAAAAATGTAGAACTTGAAAAGAACCTGACTTTTTTTTTAATTGTCTTAATTTGTAAAACCCAACATGCACTTTCTTTTTTACCGTGACTGCATTTATGAGTACGCCTGGGCTAGCACAAATCATTTTATTTGAGTGTGAAGAAAAAGAGAAAAACTTGAGGAAAAAGTTGCGCCCTCTTTTTGGCAGAAATCGCAAAGGAACAGAGTTGCTTGAGTAGTTATATCCCTTCCTCTGACAGCAAATTTTCCCCCTGGTCTCGGATTAAATCCTGCAACAGCTTTCTGTCCTCTGCCTCCCATTCTAATATCCTCCTCTGATTTATTTTTTTCCCTTCTTCTGTATCTATAGTGCTGATGCAGTAGAGCTATTTCTTTTGTTTTGTAACAATCTGGTCAAATTAAATTCAGCTTTAGCTGTTGCTTGACTTGTGTTACAAAACTGGAGGCTGACTAAAAGTAAAATATGTGTAATATTTGCTCATGATAAGGCTTTTGTTTTGATCTGAGGTTGATGCACCTTAGACTTTCATTTTCATTTTTTTCCCTCACATTTCACCAGGAGCTTTTTCTCTTCTTTTATTTATTTATTTTTCTTCAATAACTACTTCATGAGATGAAGTTTGTTTGAAAATCCAAGTGCAGCTGTTTATTTGTCCATTAGGTGGCACTGTGTGACCTCCAATTATATTCTTCATCATCTGACATTAGCTGCAGCAGATTTAATAATTTGTTTTAATGAAAGTCTCACATTACACGTTGCTTATAATGAAAATGTTTTTCCCTTTGTCTTCTTTGCCAACTATTAACACCCCTGGTAGCATCACAGCCGTTACAATAGTGTCATGAAAGACAAAATAGCATCTTTGTTCAAATAGCACTTTGACTAAAGCATCAAATGATTCATATTCAGCAGTGTGAGAGCCTTCAGTGGGTCTGCAGGTGCCACTTCCCTTGTCACTGTAGGCTCTTAAATGTAGCCCTTTGATGCTTTGAGTGCAGCTGGTCCTGCTGCCCATCAGGATTCCTCTTGGCTTCTGAAGAGGCTTTGGTGGCAAAAATCACAAGTAGGGACTTGAGGAAGACTCAGTCATGTCATACCTCCCTTTATGGACAAAAGTACCTTTCTAGAGATGGGGGTGCTGAAGCCCTGCTCATAGTACTACAAATGTAAAAATCAATTCAGCCTGTGTTTTAAATGGAGTTCACCCGCAGTATATTTTATCAAACTCCTGCCGTTTTAATCATAATCCGTTACACACACACACACACACACACACACACACACACACACACACAGAGAAAACATTATTCAGTGATGTACAAAACAGCACTATCACAAAATTTATTTTTTTTATCTCCTTGCTCTCCATTGTGGGTCAAATATTACTCAAAATCAAAAGTAGTTTTCTGTTTCTTTTTTTTACAAGAAGCCCAGAGATTTCTTATTTCTTTCTTCTTCTTTTTTCCTTTTTTTGTTACTCATGAAGGTCGCAAGAAGAGTTGTAATGCTGGTTGAATGTAAATGCTCTTAGATTGTTTTTATACTGTTTCAAGTCTAACTTGAGTCCAAGGCTGGAAAGCATTACAGTGCAATACTTGAGTTACTTGATATGTGGGAGGAGTAGTTGGTACTTGTTGCCTTTGTAGTCTTTTCATGCAGAGCTTTATGGGTTTTTTTTTTTTTTTTTTTTTTAAATCTTATGTCTTAATATCTTCAAGGTTATGTTTTTGTTTTTGTTTTTTTTACAGCAATACTCTCCACTTCGTTTAGCAGGTTTTAAATTACTACATATAATCTGACCACGCCACCTATTTCTCTTCTTCTTGAATTTGGAAAAGTTGTTAGTGGGCATAGTTTATGGGCTGCACATTCAAATCCATCACGTTCCTCGCAGAGCTTTAGCACAGAGATGATCATTTAGATGCAAACTCCAACATCTCTGTGAAGGTTTTATAGGATCTGCTGGTGGGATCGGCCATGTAGGCATCAGAGTTAGGGTGACAGAATTGGGAGATGACTGTGTCTCTAGCGATGAATAGAATTTGCACCAGATTTGATAGCCTCGTCTCTCATAGTCTATTAAAACCAGTGCTTGTGCTGATAACTATCGATAGTGTTTTTCTTTTCATTCTCATTTAGAAGATGGAAAAACCTAAACCCGCTACACCTTTGTTGTCTCAACCTTGTATAACCTGAAGTTTTTAGTGTGTGAGTATTTGCCCTTGAAGCTGGATAAACTGAATAACACAAATGCAGCACATACAACTCAGCAGACCTGCAGTACTATAAAACCAGAGGATGCTCTGAGAGTGCCTCCTTCTGTTTTCCCTTTGCACGCTGCAATTCTCCACCAAGTTTCATTGTCTTCGGTTTTTGTGTGATCTCCTGGCAAATGGACAGACAAACAAGCTACAATCATCACGTGATTTGGTTCTTGTATTGCTGGAGGAATGACAGGGTCTCTTTGTTTTCCGAGAGCTTTGGCTGCCTTGAATTGAGCCCCCTTTTTTAAAAAAAAAATTCAGCTTTAAGACTCTGCTATGTCCAGAACAATTATAGTAAAAGGAAAGCACAGGTGCAGACAGCAGCTCCACAGCTCGGATGCATATTGGATAGACCTTTTATCATTAGGATTTGCTAATACAAATGCAACCCAATCTTTTCTTAATGAAAGTATTAACATTTTTATGATGGCTAGATCAGATGTAAGTGTTGATGCCAACTCGAGTGAACCTAAAGACGTTTTCTCTTTTCAGAATGGACAGGCACCTGCTGCAAACCTCGTAATGATACAAGATCAACTGAAAGATGTGAGTCCAGCAAGATGATGTTCACCTATTTGTAACCGTATCATGTATATCCTGCTACCGAATGATGTGCTCATGAATTTGAGCAGCTGAAAAGTTCACATATCGTGTATAGGATGCAGTTTGTCATTGTAGGCTGTGCCTCTCTCCCTACCAGGCTCTGGAGAAGAACCAGCAGTGGCTGGTGTACGACCAGCAGAGAGAGGCCTATGTGCAGTCTGTCCTGGCCCGTACTTTAGAGCTGGAGCAGCAGCTGGCTCAGGCAAAGCAGCAACAAACCAAACAAGAGGCCAGTCCAGAGGGTAGGAAGTGTGGGGGGGAACTGAATTGGCTTTGCTCACTATTCCTTTATTATTCACAACAATCATACAGTAAATGGAAAACTTTCTTTTGGCCTAACAAGCAGCTTTTTTTGAGACACATGTGGCATGGAAAGTGAAAGGGGCAAGCCAGGAAAATGAATGTACTTTTTGTTTTTTAAGTTAAATAAAATGCAACAACAGGCTTTGAATTAGAAAATGATTTAATGGGTAATAATGTCAGAATAAAAATGTGTTCAAATCCAGTAGCGGTCAGGATTGAGCTTTCCATACAGCTTTCACAAAGATAATCCTAACATTTTCACTGCAAATAATGTTTCTTCATTTGCTTACTAACACTTCTTGTCTCAGCTCCTGCCAACTTGGCAGATCCAGAAAAGGAATCTCAGCTGAAAAGCCAATATGACCACTTGGTGTCTGGGATGCAGAAAGACCTGGAGAGCCAAAAAGAGCAGGTTACCAGAGCCAGACAGGAGCTCGGTGTCCATCGGGAGCAGGTAAATGCCAAACAGATTTCATGTAATCACCATTTACTCATTTTGATTAACAACTTTGCCAGCTTGCTCCCCTTTCTTTATATATTCTCCATGTTGTGGCTTGTGCTGCTCATGCTGATAATACTTTCAGTCTCTATCAAACAATGTGCAAATTCACTGAAATTCACATCTATTTAAAAGAAAGCAACTGGGCTAGTTTCACTAAGCATTTCTTGAATTCAGATGTCTTTGTAATTGAGCTAAAGCGTTCCTTTAAAGAATGAAGAAGGCGAAATGTATAAAATATCCTACAATTTGGCTTGTCTGCACCTGGTAGGCCTTGAAAGCTCAGGCTGAGCTGCACTCTCAGCGGGAGCAGGTCACCAGGGTTCAGGAGGAGATGTTGGCACTGCAGAAGAAGTACGACGACAAGTGCAGCGAGCTGTCGTCCTTACTGAGGAAGTACAAAGACAAGTGCAAAGAGCTGGAGGAGGCCAAGATGGATCTTCAGGCAGAGCGACTTAGCAACAGGTAAAGAAAGTCCTAGCACCTAACTAAAGCGGATGTGGCCAAACTAAAAGTTAAATGGGACACTTCCTTTGAATAAACAGTTGGTTGGTTTATTTATGGATTCCAACTGGCTTTGCAATTTATGCAAAGTACTTTACAAGCCCAGGTTCTTGAATACAGAGGGGTGACACTGAAGAGCCCTTAAGAATCCACACATAGTGACTGTTAATGGCTTTAACTGCTGCTAAGTACTACAAATATGAATATTGTTGATACTTTTATGGAATAAATAAACCATTCATCCAGACATGCAGTCTGTGAGGAGAGAAAGGTGTCGTCTGAGCGTGCAGACAGAATGAGGGTGGAACTGGAGACTATGGATATCAGATTGGAGGAGGAGAAGAAGAGATCTGCTGAGCTTCTGTTGCAGGTGAGATTCCCATTCAGTGATTTGTATCCTTTAGTCAGTATTCAGTAATATTTACTTATTTATCAAAGTTTTTCTTTCAAAACATTTGTAATGCATAAAAAAGTCTGCATTTATAGGGTTGCATATAAAATGGAAAGACCTCATCCGTTAGCAATTATATTTAATAAGTAAAGTGCAAGAGCACAATAGATGTACCAGCATATTTAAATAAAATACAGCTCCAGGGTTATCTGAAAAGAAAAGAACTGAATGATAGCATGTGTGTTACTCTTTAATGGTGCTATACAAGTGTGTTTGCCTTGCCTTGATCATGTGCTTCACAGGTAAATATGCTGCAGAAGTCCGTCCTGAGCCAGAAGGAAGAGCAGAGAAGAATTGCAGCACTGGAGCAACAGGTAACACTCTGTGTTTATATGTTACCCAAATTGTTCCTATTAATAGAAGTCTTTGTTTTGTAATTGAGTGGCTGGATTTATTAAAACAAATATATAATCACTAGGAACTGTGAGAAGTCAAAAAAACTGAGATCAGTAATTACTGATTGCACAACCTTAATGTTCACCACCCACTTATGAGTGGAAATTCTGTCAGCACGGCCCTTCTGGGTAGTATGTGATGTGGAGTTGTAACAGTTTTGAGCTGTGTTTTTTAAGAGTTGCAATCCAAACCGTTCCCACTTGTCTCTACTTCCTGTTTATTTCTGCCCCTCCTAAGATCCAACTCTCTGCCAAGGACTTTGAGAATGAAAAAATTGATCGTCAGAGCATGCAGCACCAGTTACATAAGGTGCTGAAGGAACTTCGCAAGGCCCGTGATCAGATTGCAAAGCTGGAATCTGCTGTAAGTGTTAGACTTTAATAATGGGGAAGAAATGTGATGGCTCTTGTTGAACACTGGCATGCAAGACTTCAGTCCCATTTTTGTATCCAATTAAAGCACCAGGGCTTCTGCTAAATGAATGTATTGTCATGTTTTGTGTTTCAGAAGCAGCCAAATGCTCGCTTTTCAGAGCCCAGCTCGTATAATAGCCTCGAGTTTGAGCGTCTCACTATTGAAAACCCTCTTGGCCCTACATCCCCATCTAAAGTCACCAACCTCCTGGACGAGAGTTTCCTGGAGTGCCCAAAGTGTCGGGCCCCTTATCCCACCAGTCGTCACAGGGAGCTGCTGACTCACATCGATTACTGCTTTGCGTAAGCTAACACATCAGCATAGATGAGTGATTCTCAGTGTGCATGTCCGGACCTCCGCTTACTCAAAGGGGTAAAAACAAACACAAGATCACTCTACAAGATTTCTGATTCATTCAGGAAATTTGTGTTTTTGAATCTAGGTAAAATAAAACAATGAACAGGCAGTTTTAGACACTGACTCTACAAACATAGCACTGATAACAGAGTATAAGATATTTCTTGAAGTCACTGGAGACCACTTGCATTCGATCCTGTTCTTTTATCGCAAAGTTAGAAATACCGCCTTAATGATCATTTATCATAAATGTATAAAATATTCATTTATGTAAGAAATCATGGGACATATTGTGCATTATTTTCCAAGAATGATGGGGTCTACGGTGTCCATTAAAAAATGATTTTTAAATTTATTTTATAACAGTATTTTGGCTTTTTTACTTTTTTTTTTTTTTTCTCATTCAATATCCAAACAGGTGCGATACTTGAATGCTTGTGTAGATACGTTTTTTTTTTTAAATAGAAGGGATTTGCAGGATACTCTTAACATGCAAATCGCTCGAACATGTACTTCAGCTCTTTTTGCCATTAGAAAATCACCAAACATCTTCTTATTTACAGTTTTTAAAAAAAAAAAAAAAAACTTTAATACTCCATCCATATAGTTACATCTGGGGTCTCTGTTTAGATTTTGCTGTTTGTTAAACTCTTGGTGAATCAGTGTTGTTTTGGTGTGTAAATGTGTGTGTGTGTGTGTGTGTGTCACAGTATTTATTCTTGTTTTTGTTTTTAATTGGTGAACTACTGTCTCTTTTCAGTGATTTAGTTTTATTTTGCTTCAGTGTGTATCACCAGACAATGTTTTGCTTTTGTAATGGCCTTCTTTCTATCGAGGGACTATTGTTTATGTTATTTTGCATAAAAGTTTACAAGCCTGTCTAATATACTCCACTGATGAAACGGCTAAACACACACTTTCTAAACTCCTCTTCTTTTCCCTCCATCATCATCGGCAGCAGTAGTCGTGTTTCTTTTTGCCTGGCTTTATGCGAAAGTGTTATGTTACCTAATTAGCCATGTGTTTTCGGTTATGTCAGTGATGTTTGTGCAATTGCTAAAGCATTTCTCTGTTTAACGTGTAAACAGCTGTGTAAAGTATCCCAAACCATGACCAAGTTTTTATTTGCCTGAACTGAACCAGACTTAAAATGTACAGCAGTCGGGAGCTTATCTAGTCACATGTGGGTGGTTGTCCCTGTATTCTTTCCTGTTCAAGTGAAGCTCACTTCCATCTCCACCTTGACTTTTCAAGCCTGCGGCCATTTAAAGCTGGAATTAGATTGCATGAGTTAATTCCTTGTACTAAACTATTCAAGGCAGGGATTACCAAAGGTCCTCCCGGTAGGGGGAAAAAGAGGTTAAGGTGTCTATTCTCGCAGCCTTGGCAGTGTGACCAGTTGACATGAAACAAACACTGCTGTGCATCTTATATGTGGTTGTTTTTATTTGGGCTAGCTCTCATAGAAGATCCAAGAGTCCAACTTTTATCAATAAGTTTACCTGTTTTTTGTTTTTTTGTTTTTTTTTTCGTTTTAAACCTGATTTATTTCAATCATGTACACCAAAGTAGTTTTGCCATGATCTGTACTGTACTGTACAAAAAATGTGCAATAAAGATGTAAATCTCTTCCCAGCACATCTTCCCCTGTTTAGTTTTTCTTTCTTTTATTTAGTTGTTGATATTTTGGAGGGGTTCATATCAATCTATACAACAAGATCAGTTGTTTTCCAGGCAAACTTTAACCTATGCAAATGTCAGCTAGCATGTTGCTATTTTGCATGTACAGTGTTCACAAAGCTTATCGGCTAAAGCAGGGATTCTTGTGTTATTTCTTTTTATGGCAACTTCACTTGCAGAAGCATAAAGAAGTTCACACCCCATGCTTACTAATTTAGCAATTCGTACCCATTTACAAAAAAAAAAAAAAAAAAGATGGTAGCATCATTTTCTTGTTTTCCACAAAAATCATATTAAATAAACTGATGTTCACCACTGATCAGAATGTGCAGTATGTGTAAATTATAAATATATTTTCCCACTTTTCCATGCTAGTTGCTTAACAAACATATAAGAAGCCATAGCTAGAAGCTTAATTTGTACCATTGTGTTTTTCCCCTTTTGCTTTGTTTTCTTGTAGCGCAATTATAAAAGATTTAAAAAAGCAAAAAATTCTACTTGGCTGTACTTTTGATGTGTTTTGTCTGACAGAATCCAAAAGCAACGACACGAATTCATTATTTGTGATCCAGGAACGTAGATAAATATTTAAAGGGCAATAAAGAATGAAGTGAGCCACAGTGGTATGAATGTTTTATTTCAAAAACTGGATCAAGAAGCAAACGTCATATGAAGAAGAAACAACTTAACTGCTCTTTTATGACCCTATAAATATATAGCACATGAGCTAATGTGTATCTGTGTATGTATAGTTAAAAAACAATATCTCCTCGAGGACTACAAGATACTGTGCATTCATTAGAACACTGAACCAGTGTTTTCTTTATAATAAACATAGTGGTTCTTACCCAGAGCTGCAGTACTGCTAAAAATCCAGGTTAACAGATAATTGTTTGTCACATTGAGAGAGGGCTGATTGCATAATTCTGTCATTCTGATTGTTTGTTTGTTTTAATGGTACTCATGAGGGAATATAGGAAGAGAACAATAACAACCATCTTTCCTTTTAATTTGAGATTGCAGCTATATAAATGTGGCTGTTCATAGTTCAATTTTGGTTCATTTTTAAAGAAGAATGTGCTGCTTTTTTATAATAGAGATGGAGACAGAAGAGGTGACTAAGCAGTGGGATTCAATCCAAGATCAGCAAAGTGTCACTGTGGGTCAAGAGATGTGCCACTCTCACAGAAGCCTGCAACACAAGGGAGATAAGTAGCATTATTAACTATATGGTAGCTTAAACATCTTTATCTCCTGCATGCGTTAGTACTGAGCATTTTATTTTCCTATATTTCTGAAAATATTGGCAATATAGGCCGGGCAGACACTGACCACAAGAATTTTCACCTTTTAATTTAGTCAATTATTCACTTGGTCTTTTACCCTATTGAATGACGGACTGATAAAAGCCACAGATCAAAGAATCAAAGCATAGTCAACTCACCGGTGTGTGCAACCCGTCTGTATTTACCCAACAGACAGAGGTCTGTCTTCTTCTGGAGGACAACTGGCTGGTCTTCTGGCCTTAGGCCAGTTGAGTGACGAGAGAATATGAAGGAGTACCCATCTAGGCAAGTGCCATCAGCGTCCACTAGTCTGCAGGAGTAGTGGACTGCGTAGTTGTCATAGTCAGTGTCAATAACCCAGTGGTCATCATCTAAGAGCACGGAGAGTGTGGAGGAGAGGTTACTTTTGCAAAACCATTCATTTACAAATTTTCAACTTACATACTGAGAAAAACAAAAAACAACAAAGAAAGTATGAAGCCAAAATAACAGAAAAAAATATATATATATATGTATATTTTTTCACTTAAAAAAACATTAAAGTAATATTAATAATACAGCTGTTTGATCCAGTGGTGGATACTGATGTTTTAGTGATTGCATCCCGTGTCTAAAATTATTACTTAACCTCCTTTTTCTTTAATAACACAGTAAATACATAGTCATACCCCCTGACGTTAAAATTGAACTCAACAAAACACTATTCATTTTCCAGTGTCCGGGGTCACGAATTAAGTGCAGCAGTTGATAATTATGTTATATTATCAGTTGGCTTAAGGTCAAAACCCCCTTGGTGGTGACTATCAAGTAACAATTACAGTGTCTGGTCGTTCATTGTTGAAAGGATTTCTTTTTAAAGTCTGAACAAAGACAAATTTGATTCAACATGAAAGTTAAAGGTGCTTTTCACTTCATAACTTACTTCCTGTCTGCAAGTAGGATGCAGCTCCCCAATACTTCATCTTAAACTTTGCAGGGTCAGCAGTCTCCTCGAATGTGGCAAACATGTGGGCACACATCTCCCAGTTGCTAGAGGTCAAACAGAGAGAATAAGTCATTACAAAAAATGCGAGACAAAAAAAATCTCATATTGCAAATTGCACACGTTCAAAGCAAAAGGCTCCACAGAACAGAGCCTACTTGAGGATGATGACTCTGCCTTGGGCGGTGGCAGTCATTTTGCCATCTTCTTCAATATTTATCTGGGCTACGACGTTATCAAGCAAGAACAGGCCTTCTGGATCCTTCTTCCCTACAGCATACCATGTCCCTGCATACTACGAATAGAAGAACACATTAAAGAAAAATCACGGTGGAATAGTACTACTCAGAAATTATGTAAAACATTTTTTTTAAATAACAACGTAGTTAATATTTTTCAACTCACCCTAGTTTTGTCGAAATTCTGCATGACGTTGATGTTGGCTACCTGGCAGTCCTGTGCCCAGGACAGTGCCAGGAGAGAGAGGGCTACAACGTACCGAAGCATTCTACCTCCGAGGAAAGAAGAAGAGAAAGAAGGCACAGACCACAGACAGTTAGAGAAAAAAAGGAGGCATAATGGAGAACAACAACAGAAATACAGACATGCACACTGCACTGCAAGTCCTCAAGACGAGCAGAATGTGATGAAACTCCAAAAAGTACTTCCACAGGGCTACAATAGTGTTTAAAAAATAAAACCAATACCAGAAAAAATGATATATCTTTAAATATTTGACTGAAAATGTAAAAGCAAAACCCCCCAAAAAACAATCCATATGAGTGTGTACCTTGATACCACAAAGACTCCAAAGAAATCCTCTGATTTTCAGTCTGGACTGGCCTTAAATACAGCTGGCCAGTATTACATAATAACTTCTGGAGACCCAGAGCGCCCCTGCTTTCCCCACAGCGAGTTTGCCTTCCATTGGACAAACATTTACATAACCGCAGACCCCACTCCTATTGATTTATGTGTTCTGCACATTTGGTGGACCACCCCTCCCAATCTCCACCACAATATCTGTTTTTTCACTTATTGCTAAAGGATTCCTATTTTTATCAATGCAATGACTGGTAGAACCAGAAAGATCGGATCTACATGTATAACTTTTTTTGAGGGGGGAGGGTTCTTTCTGTATTTGCCAAAGAAATCATAAAACACCCTTTGACCAGCATCTGTGTTATTGCATCAGTTGTTTTCATCTTCCAGCTCCGTGTTTGTGTAACTGGAGCTCAGAGTCCACGCTCGGCAGAAAATAATCAATGCGAAAGAAAGGTGATTACGTCTTTTCTAAAAGCAAAGTCTGAAGTTTCAAACGGAGGTCAATAATGATAGGAACTGTTAGCACAACATATATGGAAGCTGATCTTTATGTATTTTAACCTTTGGGATTAATCCATGTCAATGAAATCCAGAGCGCTTAATGCTGTCGATCATAGCTGAACACAAAAGAAGCTTATCGATCGGTTCTTGTGCTGAAGAAAGTGGATCGTGCTCGATTGCCATCAGGCATGAACAATGTTTCCCAAATGTTTCACGCTTGCATTATTTTGTTTTTTTGAAAGGTTTGCACAGTTAAAATACACTTTGGCATAAAAAAGAAATACCTACTCTACTCTCTAAGACAGGTCTGTTTTTCGTCTGCTGGGGCTTTTTCTTTTAAATACATCGATGCTGTTGTTTTTCACTAAGATCGTAAAACCGGTCTTCTGAGAGCTCAGCTGAATAAAGAAGAGCAAAAGTGAAGCCAAACATCTGCAGATTGCATAACCAAAGAGCTGGCCAGCTGAAAAACAGGGCAATCACTCTTGAGTAGAAATAATAGCTCCTGGAATTTGGCCAGAGGTGCTGTAACATTTCACAGTTGTGAACGCTGGCCAAGAAGCTATATACATTGCACTGCCAGATTTGTCTGTGCGTTAAACATTTATTGTGTGCTGGTGAATAGGAATGTAGTGCTTGAAGTAAGAGCGAGTTTCTTTTTTCTCATGGAAAAGTAAGTTAGTAAAAATCCCTGTATAAAATTGGAACTTGAGTAAAACACCTCATGGCTACATCCACAGTCCCCATCTGAACTTTGGAGCTTTGAAGAGGGCAAAAGCACTGAACACGCGCCGATTGAATTTGGGTAGAGTAGTATGTCCCCTTGTAACATAATCCAATCAAATTCCACCCCTACCTGTGCCCTTAAGGGCCAAAATGTAGGACTGACAATGTCAAGATGTATTGGATATACATTGTACAGATTTGATCACGATTAAATGATTAGGAGTGCAATTTGCAAATCTCATCTCATCTTATCCAAACAGATCAATCATTCACAAGGATCCATTAAGTGCAGTGGTTTTTAATCATTAATCGACCTATTTAGCAAAATGCTTACAACTTTCTTATGTTCCAAATACTGGCATTCATAATTATTTTATAGTATCTTTTTTTTAATTGCTGTCTTTTCTGTTATTATTCTATTCCTCTACATATGTACAGAATTCACCTGCTTGCTGCTACTACTGCACATTCACCTAATGTATATACTATATATATAATGTTCTTCCTCTACCACCCCCACCCCCACCCCCCATTTTTGCACATGTCGAGGAGCGTGTGTTATACTTGTATAACTATGCATGTGACAAATAAAGAACCTTGAAGCTTGAACCTATGTAAGCGTATAAAGGATACTGAGCACAGAGACTGAAGAAGTCACTCGGATGAGTGACGAAACATTTCTCCCACTGAAAACGCTACGTCCAGATGTACATAATCAACCTTTTGGGATATATAAAGGATAGTGCACGTGGGGGTTGGGGGGAGAGGACACATTGTGTAACCAAGGTAAAACAAGTTCACATCTGTGAAGCTTAAGGTCCAAAAACACAATGATGTCAAACAGTGAATGAATAATTATCAACACAAATTGGCTGTCTGCATTATTTATAAAATCATTCTGATTTTGCTACAAATTCTGTTCATGATTTATTTGTTATTGGTAATGTTACCATATGTGGACATTAACAAAAGGTAATAGTTAGTGTTACATTAAGAATATCATCTATGTGTGATATCATTAGGGTCTTTAGAAGTGGTAGTAAAAACACTCCATGATCACGATATGCAGTTATGGTATCCACATTTTATTAACATCAAGAATCTAATGTTAACCATGCCCCAGATTGTATGGAGATAGCACATAGACACATATAAACATACAAGCCAATAGTCTGAGGAGTGAAAATGTGTCTGTAAAATAACAATATGACCTGGACTTTGGGCACAATTTGGCTGAAGACTCTGTATAAGATCCTTGTATGTAATTTTGATTAAATTCAAACTAATACTGTTTCGTTCTCTTGACACACAATGGATTCCACAAGCTCATGGGTCCTTTGGCTAGATGAGCTAATAATAAAATAAAAGCTGTGACAAATTCAGGACTCCTGAAGATACCTGGTGTTAATCAAAACTGATTTAACTTTGACAGTGTGACTTCATGTGTGACAGCTGAGCTGCCTGGTGTGTGCATAATTTGCCATGGCCGATCCTTTTCTAAATATAGGTTTATGTTTAATAGAGGGCATGGTTAGCACCAATGGATGAAGAACATTGAGAAGATCCTGGATGTGAATCCATTGAGCTGCCAGGTGGGTTTTCTGTTTGGCATTTGCGTGTTCTCTCTGTACCTGTGTGGGTTCTCTCCAGGTTCTCCAGCTTCCTCCCACAGTCCAAAACATGCTGTTGGGTTAATTGGTGATTATAAATTAGCTGTAGGTGTGAGTGCTTTTCTGTCTCTCTGTGTTAGCCCTTATGATAGATGGGCAACTTGTCAAAGATGTACACCACCTTTCGCCCTATGACATCTGGGATAGGCTCCAGCCAAGATGCAAACCTGAACTGACTAAAAAGACGGATGGCTTTAATAGATAAAAATGTGCTTAAATGATAATCCGCTGGCAATGCATACTGTCATGTCACGAAGAATGACTCCTTTAAACACAACTTTACCTCCTCATTGATATCCTACTACTATCAGAAAGATCAAAAAGATTTGTTACAGTAGCATGCACTGCACATAAAAACATCTCCTTCTGTTTGCTAGTATGCATGGATCATGTAAAAGTAACAAACAAACACCTGAGTAGTGTGTGCTTATTAATCAAAGGTGAAAAAATCTTACAAAAAAGGAAATAAAAGAAAGGATAATGAATAAAATGAGGGCATATTTGAAAGAAAAAGTATATTAGACTGGCAAATTTGGTGTCTTTGTATCCAGAAAGAAACAATTCCTAATAATGCTTATGCACCTGAGGCCTGTACTAGCTAGCTGCTTTCCGTCCGTGCTGGTGGGCAGATAAAGTGCAATGGTTAGAAAATTTGTGTTTGGACATGTTTGATCTCACAGTGCTTCGTCTAATAAATGTGCAAATACATTCCGACAGGACCTGAATTATGTTGGTATCAAATGTTCAGCTACTGAACTACTACTGAATGAATGGAATTGCAGAGAGATCAAAATAACTGGTCCTTTTGTCCATAGTGTCATATCCTGAAAAGTACTCAAAACACACAAAATATAATAAAAATGTTTTTTATATATTTGTAGAAAACACATATGAATACACAACCAAGAAAATACCCATCTGATAGCTGATTTTCTGTCTGCCTGTCCTTCCTCCTCCACACACTAGAAGCCAACCACCTCCTCCCGCTGTGAAATTGACTAGTCTAATTTATTTCCACAAACCCTGCTAAATCCGCACGCCCACACACACACCTTTTGTAGTTCTCACTTTTGATAGGCTTGTCTCCTTAATCCTTACAGCAGAAACAAAAAAATAAATAAATAAGTAGAAAAAAAAATGGGACACTCCTTTTCTCAAAGACCTGCCAGCAGCTAACCAGACAGTGGCGTTCGGTTAATAATAGCCAGCCATGGTTGTTTTGTACCCATCCAAGTTCAGCTAATTGACCAATTTCCAGTTCCAGCACTGATGCCTCCACGAAGGTTTCATTAGAGCGCAGGTAGGCTGCCCACACACTGTGAGCTTTAAATAGACGATTATGGCCAGGGACACAATCGCTGCCAGAGACTGATGCTATTTAAGTAAACTACTTCCTCCACTGTAGCAGCAACCACAATAACACAACAGTGACAAACCTAAAGCAAGGTTGGCTCGCTAGGAAAGCCCTCAATTTAATTCATAACTACAGTTAACAGTGACTGCACATTAGCCTGTAGCAGGGATTCCCAAAGTGTGGGCCGGGCTCCTGGTGGACTGCAGAAAAACATAAATTTAGTTCAAAACTGCTTACTCAGTATGCACCGTTACATATTTACATAAATGTATTTATTTATATAAAAAGTGAATTAAAACTGGTAATTGGAGATGTTTAGTTTTTGATATTACTCATTACTCTGACCTAGATTTATTGGAGTTTGTGTCCCAGTGGTGAGTGGTTCATGCATTGGGTAGTATAGCTGGGCAGATCTATTTAAATATTGATAGTATCAATACCGATGCAGGTATTGGTAGTAGTGATACTAGCACAATAGTATCAATCAATATAATAGGATACCAGTCTCTATCCTATTATTTCAGGATGTAGGCCACTGAGTTGTGTTGAATTAATTATTTTATTTGGAAATTACAATAATATACCTCAAACACTCACTATGAAAAATGACCCAAAGTGCTTAAGAGACAAAACCAAAAAACTCCCAACCCAAAAAACACAGTTTCAAAATATAATAAGCACCGAAAAAGCTGTTTTGTTGTGTTAACTAATTGTTGTGGAAAGTAAAAGTCACATTGATTTGATGGTCATTTAAAATGTGTTCAAAATGTGCGAACTGCTGATGATTCATGTAATAGATCATAACACAGTTACACAAGCTGCCTTTTGAAGTTAAAGGTTTTACTATCAGTATTGATATCAGCAACATTACTACTGGGTAGCACTAGCCAGTAATTTATAGCCAACAGTCTGTGTTGTTTATGCTTATTAAATAATATTTTCAAGGTAAAACATCACTTTGTCTTGTATTTTGATTAGAGTGAAGATTTAAGATTGAGTGGGCCCCATGAGAGTTTGTGGTTTTTGAGTGGGCCACAGCACTCTTGATGTGACTTGATCTGACTGTTTTTTGTTGTCTCTGTATCATCATAGGGTCTATATCTCAAAGCACCTTGAGGTGAGACGGTTGTAGTAATTTGGTGCTGTATAAATAAAACTGAATTTGGGAATGGCTTGCCTGTAGGTTGGTGGAGGAAGTGATAGAATACTGCTGTGTATCTCGTAGAAAGCTACTTTCAGCTGCTCGCTGTCACACGGGGTCACCACAGCATGCAGCTCTGCATGTTTTGTTTTGGCAGAGTTGGACGCCGGATGCCCTTCCTGACACAACCCCACAGGGGATTTGTGTCTCAGGCTGGAATCAAACCAGCAACCTTTCACCTGTTTGCTGAATGTGTAAACCACTAGACGATGGATCCTCACTGATGTGACTCTTATATACAGCTAGAAATGAATATTAGGGCAAAAAAACACTTATTTTGGGGGCAAATTTTTAGTTGGGGTGCTGGCCAGCTATTTAATCCCCCTACAGCTGCAGGGATGCAAGTATCAACCAATTTGATGGCAGCTATTTTTAACCGAATCAGAT